>NC_138878.1:29442214-30121286 GCF_965194805.1 Balaenoptera borealis | reverse complement strand
GGGCTGGTCTACAACTGGCTTCCTTGAACGCTGGACCTTCGTGGAGGACAAAGAAAGCCCAGGTCCTTGGTGGCGACCTGGTGGGAAGACTGTGGTCCCAGAGCAGCTGATGGCAGCTGCCTCTTTCTCCCAGCACTGCTTGCCCTCGGGCCTCCTCCTGGCAAAGCCCCTTCTTTTGCCCCCCTGTGGGCTAGACCTGCTGCTTCCAGAGCCTTCATCATCACAGCCGCCATACACCTCGGCAAGTTCATTTTTTTATCAGCAGGACAAACATGATACTTATCCCAGATGCTGTGTTCACGGACATTTAATGAGCAGAGTCACGTAAAGCACCAACCGTAGGGGCTTAAGAAGTGCTCGCCCTTGCGAGGCTATTCGTGGGCAGTTTGTTCCTACCTGACTGTTAATACTGAACACGGGCATGTGCAGAGGGGAATATGGTCCTGAGGATGACAGCTGCCCACGTGACCAGGCTCTAGCTACATCGGCCAGATAAAGCTGCCGAATGCACGTTTGTGCTCCGTGAAAAACGGTGTCCTCTGTGGAAGTACCAAAGCATAAGCATGCACAACTTTAACGGTGGTTTCTCCTCTGCCACAGCCTGGCAGAGTCCTGCCTCTTCAGGGGTTACACAGCAGCCCCCAGCGCCACATCAAGTCACTCCATGGCTTCAGCTGGGGCGTGCTCCCTGCAAACCTGCCTCGGCCGGCCACCCGGGGCCCTACCGCATCTCTCCAGGGCAGGTGCCCAGGAGACTCTGTGCTCTGCGCACCCACCTGGGTGTCCAGCCACCATCGAGGTGATCGGGAAGTACTAAGGCTGGGCGCTTTCCCTTCCACCAAAATAATCACCGGGAGCCCCTTTGATTTGCAAGGAAATCGGGGCTTCTTAATGCACTTGCTGTCAGGCCAGCCCTTTGAACAAGCTCACTCCATAATTTAGAGTTGGAATCTCGTTTTAAATGGCAGTTAAAAATTGTATGTGGCAGTTCACAATGAAATTTAGCTTGACAGCTTGGACATAAAACTAAAAATAAATGACTTCACATCCAAATAATAAGTAATAACAATGTTAGGCTGCATAAGAATAGCAGAGCCGGATTCAAATACAATATTAATTTTAGGAATATGAGTGACTGGGGAGAGACAGAGGCAAAGAAACAAATCCTTCATATAGCAATCGTCTCCTCTTATCCCCCAGGCAACTGGCTGCCTTTCACCTCCGCGGCACAGCAATTATGTGGTGTAATGGAGACAGCGCAAATAAGCAGAAAGATTTTATTAAACCAAATGAGCAAATCATCTGCGTATTATTGCGATTTGATTGACACTGACAAGTGTCGAGCAGACGCGGATGTGAATATGATAAAGAAGCTTGCAGAAAAGCTCTTGATAATGTTACTCTTGATAAAGTTGCTCGGCCACCCTCTCTAAGTAAATAAAGGGGAGAAGAAGATGACGCATATTAATTCACCCAGTTTTCAGCCTGCTGGAGGACGGGAGGGGGAAAAAAAGTTGCAGTGGGTTCAGCGTATGGCATTTTATATGAATACCAAAATTGCATTCATGAGTCGCAGACTTTACGATAATATATTAATATTAAAACTAAAGGTCATTCCACATAACAGTTAAGCTGCCTGAGCTTCAACCTTTATACCAATAACAGACTCTGGAAAGTAAGTGAGAGATATCTGAATAGTCTAAAAAAAAAATTTTTTTTTTTATTTGGGAAGATTGCTGGGCTAACGTTAGCTCAGGTGGCCCCTCACCCACCTGCCTTCTCCGGGGACAATTAAAGGGCTACCTGGAGGGTGGCTGCATCTGACACAGCTGGGGCTGCCGGGAAGGAGAGGCGATTAATTGCCACAGGCCTTCGGGCCCTCGCACACGGCCGCGTTCCGCTAATGATTCCCTTATGAGCTGGCGATGCGCGTTGCCACCGACGGGACTCCGCGGAGTCAGCAAAAAACTTTACTCGGCTGCTCAGGGCGCTCTGAGCAAAGGGCCCCAAACGAGGCACGCTCTGTCGAGGACGATTTACGGGAGACCTGCCTGGAGGCAGGGGGCTGGCTGCGATGACCTCTGGAGCGCCCTCCAGGGGGTGGTTTGCTCTGATTCTGTCAGCCCGGCTGGTTCCAGCAAGAGCATCCTGGCTGGGTGGCTGGGTAGGTGGGTAGGTGGGTGGGTGGCTGGGTAGGTGGGTGGGTGCCTGGACGGACTCTGAAGATTTCTTGGAAGAGAAGAAAACGGACATCTGCTAAACTGAGGGGCTGTTGACACGGGGTAGCGCACCATTTCCATAGAGCGAGGTTAAGCCCGTGTGTCCAGAGAAGGGAGTGTTTGTTGCTGGAGAGTTTATCCGGCCCTTGGTCACATGGGCAGATGCACAGGTCTGGGCAGCTTAGACGGGAGGACAGAGAACCTGATGGCTCAGGTTCACCATCAAATTACCTCGCCGGCAGCTTGAAATTGGTGGAGTCTTTCCACTGCAGGAATTAGCAAACACTTTAAATAGGAGCTCCCCCGCCACCAGCCAGTTTGTAAACATTTTAGCGGCGCTCTGCTGGCTGACTCAGGGCAACATATGGGGGAGATTTCACTTCCCACAAGTAGCTGGGTTGTTGCCATGTTTACTGGCTCACATGGGCATCGAACATAGATTCTTTTTTTAAAAAAAATTAATTTATATTTATTGAAGTATAGTTGTACAATATTCTTTAAATTACAGGTGTACAATAGAGTGATTCACAATTTTTGAAGGCTATACTCCATTTAGAGTTATTATAAAATACTGGCTATATTCCCGGTATTGTACAATATATCCTTGTAGCTTATTTTATACATAATAATTTGTACCTCTTAATCCCCTACTTCTGTATGGCCCCTCCTCCCTCCCCCTCCCCACTGGTAACCACTAGTTCTCAATATCTGTGAGTCGGCTTTTTTGTTATGTTCTCTGGTTTGTTGTATTCTTTAGACTCCATATATAAGACATAAGTGAGATCATCCAGTAGTTGTGTTTCTCTGTCTGACTTATTTCGCGGAGCATAATGCCCTCCACATCCACCCATGTTGCTGCAAATGGCAAAATTTTGTTCTTCTTTATGGCTGAGTAGTACAACATAGTTCCTTTCTTTTTTCTTTTTAATTTTTATTGGAGTATAGTTGCTTTACAATGTTGTGTTAGTTTCTACTGTACAGCAAAGTGAATCAGCTATACATATACATATATCCCCTCAACATAGTTTCTTTAACGTAGAAAATATCTGGTCTTTGTGAAGCCACATTTGGTGCAAAGCAAGAGGGGGAAAAAGACTAGATTAAGCCCCACCTAACATGATGATTCTAACAACTTCTCTAGGTAGTTTTCTGCCTGTTTCGAGGAAAGAATTTGGGCCTCTGACTTCTTAGTCTTCCACCTGCCCAGCTGGCTCCTCTCCCAGGTGGCACTTGAGTGAATGGCATGGGCTATGGCAGGTGTCTTGAGTGTCTGTGTCTCTCTGAAGGTGTCCCTTGACCACTGGCTTCCGCTCACCTGGCTGGCGTTTTCAAGTGTTGGAACTGGAGATCTGGTCTCCCTCGGTCTGCTCAATCTCCCCGACAGCACCATCTTGGGCAGGCAGAACCCGCCTTCTGGCCTAAGTAGGCTTCTCATCTTCTGCTGTGGCGCCTCCTTGCCCCTCTTGGACAAGGAAAGCTCCTGGTGCATCCACACCAGGAAGGAATGGAATGGACGGCAGCTCTGGGAAAGTGTGGTCCTCTGCCTGACCACATACCACCCATCTCCCCTTGCTGTGGCCTCAGCCAGGCCGGTGCAGAGTCAGGTGATGCATTTCTAGGGTCCTAAGGGGAGCTGGGGGCAGACGTACCTCTTCCTTTGGCTTCTCGCATTCCTGTCCCTCTCCAGGCCAAAGTATGGAAGAGGGGAAGAAGGACACACATCTGACTGCTCTCCTTCCTGCTCTGTCTCTCCTGCCTTCTTCCTCCCGTACCTGCCAAGGCCAGTGCCTCTACCTCAGTGTCCTTGAAATAAAGTAAGTGGGTCATGACCAGCATCAATCAAAAAGGCAAAAGCAAAAACAGAAGTTTAAAAGTGAGAAAATACCACATGTAACAAGGCTAAGAATTGTTGCTTGAAATTTGTTTTGATTATATACATATGTGTGTGCACGCATGGGTGTTCTGGTTAAAATGTAAAATGAAAAGATGCTCATCATCGCTAATTATTAGAGAAATGCAAATCAAAACTACAATGATGGATAAAGAAAAAAAAACAAAAAACAAAAAACTACAATGAGGTATCGCCTCACACCGGTCAGAATGGCCATCATCAAAAAGTCTACAAATTCCACTGTAAAGCAATTATACTCCAATAAAGATGTTAAAAAAAGGTCTACAAATAATAAATGCTGAAGAGGGTGTGGAGAAAAAGGAACCATCCTATACTGTTGGTGGGAATGTAAATTGGTGCAGCCACTATGGAGAACGGTATGGAGGTTCCTTAAAAAACTAAAAATAGAACTACCATATGATCCTGCAATCCCACTACTGGGCATATATCTGGAGAAAACTCTAATTTGAAAAGATACATGCACACCAATGTTCATTGCAGCACTATTTACAATAGCCAGGACATGGAAGCAACCTAGATGTCCATCAACAGATGAATGGATAAAGAAATGTGGTACCTATATACAACGGAATACTACTCAGCCACAAAAAAGAATGAAATAATGCCATTTGCAGCAACAGGGATGGACCTAGAGATTACCATACTGAGTGAAGTCAGACAGAGAAAGACAAATACCATACGATATCGCTTGTATGTAGAATCTTAAAAAAAATGACACAAATGAACTTCTTTATGAAACAGAACCAGACTCACAGACATAGAGAACAAACTTATGGTTACCAAAGGGGAAAGTTGGGGGGTGGGATAAATTAGGGGTTTGGGATTAACATATACACACTACTATATATAAAATAGATAAACAACAAGTATAGCACAGGGAACTCTACTCAATATTTTGTAATAACCTATAAGGGAAAAGAACGTGAAAAAGTATATGCATATATATGTGTGTGTATATATATATATGTATAACTGAATCACTTTGCTGTACCCCTGAAACTAACACAACATTGAAAATCAACTATACTTCAATTAAAAAAATGTAAAATGAATTCGTGCTGTGGGTCCTCGAAGAACACGTTTGGCAGCCACATTTCTGCCTCATGTTCTCCTGCCCCAGGGCAACAGGTCGCACATCCCAAGGCCCATAGGGATGTCCTCTCCACACTGGGAGATCGCCAAACACTGCCACTTCTAAGCTTGTCTCTTGATAAGCTAACTGAAAAGATAAAACAATCCAGAAAATCTTCCCAAGACAAGTCTGGCTGGCCATGCAAAACTATTTTTGAATGTCAGACCCTGAGGATGAATCTTTCTCTTGCTTCCTTCTGTAAACAATTGTGACCTCTCCTCTCTCCCTAAGGAAGACTGATGCCTCCAGCCTCCTAGGGAGAAAACACATTTGGAAAGGCCAAATTGATTAGTAATAAGACACTTGATTAGTAATAAGACACTTCTCCTGTCACATGCTAATTGCCTAAGAGGCTATTTTGCTTTGACTCCCATCCACTGGGTCCTCCCATCACTTAGCCAACCACTGGCCCGTGGGTAGTGATGGGCCCTGAGCTACATACTTTTCAAGAGTTACTCAGTGCTAAACTGATCCTTCTGAGAAGCCTCTGTGATACTTCCTGGTTTCGGATGCCTAGTGAGCCACGCTTGGCTTCGATGAGCAAATCCATGTGAGATTATGAAAAAGCCAAAGCAAAGCAAAGCCTTGGAGGTCCCTGCCATCAGGACTAGGCTGGGGCTGCCCTTGCCATTACTGTAGACTAAGCTTTAGGAGGGCAGAGAACATACCCACTTTACTCAGGGCTGGTCCCTGGTCCTAGCAGAGTATCTGGGGCACAAGGCAGGCCCTTGATAAAGCTGTGTAAAATAAGTGAGTGTGAACTTATATGGGAGAGATGCCAGACTTCCTATAATTCTTAAAAGCATCTCCATCACAGGTTCCAGGGAATATTGTTAATGGGCTATTCTGGCCATTTCACGTCACTGTATTAAGACAGTCAAAAACACCTTTTGGGGAACTTCCCCGGTGGTCCAGTGGTTGGGAATCCGCCTTCCAATGCAGGGGACATGGGTTTGATCCCTGGTCGGGGAACTAAGATCCCACATGCCGAGGAGCAATTAAGCCTGCGTGCTCTGGTGCGCCACAACTAGAGAGAAGCTCGCGTGCTGCGAGGAGAGATCCCACGTGCCGCGACTAAGACCCGATGCAGCCAAATAAATGAATAAATATTAAAAAAACAAACAAACAAAACACCTTTTGTGTGCTCTTTGATGGATATGCTAATCAGGCAGAAATTTAGTGACAAATTAAGTGCTTTCTGGTTTGTCTATTAATCTTTTAATAAACCGTTATCACTGCTGTTTGTTGTTATTCCAAAAGAGTCTATCTTAAGGGCTCATCATTTAAAAAAAATGTACAGCTCTCAGTGTGATACAGCAGAGTATTATATGCTCATTCTCTGGGTCTTTACACACACACCGTTACTGCTAATAAAAGTGAGATACACACCTATCAATATAGTTTATGCCCTTCTGTTCAAGAATACACACAATGATAACATCATTCCCTATTTAATTTTGAATACTGGTCTGAGGGAAAAATAAACAAGGCTATATATTTTTTGGAATAATAGGTCTTTAAATTCTAAGAAATTCCAAGGGGTAAAATCAGTCAGATATCTCTTAAATGTTAACTGCCATTTCCCTGTGTTCTTCTGTTAACAGAATTGGAAACCACCACCATCGGATATGCAGTGTCTATAAGATATGTGTGTACTAATTCCTGCTTCCTTTATGGCCCACTGCAAGCAAAACTTTATTTTGAATGAAGAAAATATTCCCAAGTTACCATCTTCAACACTATTTTCCCACGGCTGACACACAGAGCCAACTTTGTAACCTGGCTCTCAAGCCTTATATAAGCCGAGCCTACAAGACTCTCCCAATCTTATCTATTCATTCATACAATCTTCCATCAGAAAATACCTAGAAAGTAACAGAATATGTGCTAAGACCTTGGCAAGACAAAGCCTTTCTCCTCCTCGAATTTACATTCCAGTAGAGGAGAGAAAAAAGTAAACAAACAAGTAATTATAGATTGTAAGAGGTGATATGAAGGAAATGCGGGGGATGAGGCGACAGGTGCGGGGTGGTGACTTTAGGTGGAGGTGTCAGGGGAGGCCCTGGAGAGGGAGGCCTTGCATCTGAGAGCCCGCTACCAGAGGGTCAGGTAAAAGCTAAGAGGAGAGAAAGTGCAAGGCTTTGTGGAGGGGAGCACCTGGCCTATTGACAGATCAGGTGAGCAGGCTGGGAGCACCTTGAGAAGAGGTGGGAGTGGTCAGTGGCAGCCAGCTAACCCAGGGCCTGAGGACCACAGTGAGAAATCCATTCTATGTTAAGAGCATTTTGAAGTCAAAGATCACTCTTCTTTGTCTTTATTCATAATTGCCCCCAAATAGGGAAAAACTCACCTATTCCTCAACTACTAAATGGATAGATAAACTGCGGCACGGCCATTTACTCGGCAATAAGAAGGAACAAACGGCCAATACATGCAACAAGATGGGTGCATTTCAGATGCATTATACCAAGTGTATCCGTTGTCTATGCTGCATAACAAATTACCCCCAAACTCAGCAGGGGCAGGGAAATATAATCTTACCACGTATCGGAAAGGAAAATTGTTAAGTATTGGAACGAGTGGGACAACAGCCCATTATAAAAGTTGGAGCTATGGTGCTTCACTCCTAGAGAGAAAGAGAAGGTTCTATCAATCTTCACAAGTGAGCCTCATCCATGGAGGTTTACAGTGTGGTAGAGATAGAACCATGTAATTCATGGTTCTTGTTAGTTACATTACTGGAAGCAAAATGTACTATTTTGTTGGGTCAGCTGGGAAAAGAGAACATCCCATGACATGACATAGCTGTGATACACGTGAGACGGCGTGTGGATGACATGATCTGTGGCAGCAGGTACACAGCTGCGGAGCCCGGTGCTGGTTCCCTGCTGATACCTGTGCGACCCCAGACCTTCAAGGCTTCAGAGCCTCAGTTTCCCTCACCTGCAGAAGTTGTGACTGAGACCTAACCTCTAAGGCTCCTTCTCTATAAATTATCAGCCATCATTCTGTGGTTTAATGACACACTGCTTTATGTATGATGCTCTGTCCCGCATTCCCAGGCAGAAATGGGGGCTCCTGAAGCCCTTTAGCACATCCGTGAGACTTCCCAGGGCTATTTGGGTACCACCTGCACAATTCCTGCTACATCTGCTGGCCACCTGCTCTACTGTTTATTTGATCTTTTCTGTCAAATGAACTCGCTTTTTAAAAACTTAAATTTGAGTACGTTTTTGTTAAAAGTAAACTTTATGTCACAATAGCAAGGGGAAGAAAATCAGTGAGACTAGTCAATTTGAAGCCAATTGTAAAATGAATAGATGATGGCAAAGTGATGTTGCCAATCGCAGCTGGAAACTTGGGTCTAAGTCTTCTTCTTTTTTTTTTTTTTTAAAGGGGGGCGTCTATGTCTGCTCCATTTTTAAAGTGATTGAAGAGAGCACCAAACCGAGACGTCCTCTGTGCTTTATCTAAAGGCTTAAAAGATAATTGAAAAGGGCATAACTTTGTCTTTTGTTGATTCAGTGTTATCTAACGCCATGTCTATGTGCCATCGAACACCATTGCACACCGTTATGCCCTCCATACTTTGGGAAGTGTTGAAACTGGCATGCATTATAATTATTTCAGAGTTGGTTTCCTTGCTTCCCTTGACTGAGCTCCCAGAGACCAGGTGGGTTCTGGTTTATCCATCTCTGCGCCCTTACCAGACATCCCCTGTTAGCTCCTTCAGAGGGCTTATGGCACCTGGCACAGGTCAAGCCCTCATGGGGTGTGAGAAGGAGGGAATGAGATGAGGGCAGGCACCATCACCAGGGTGGTATTTGAGTCCCATCAAGAGCTTTGTCTGAAGTTCTAAAGAGGGGAAATTAGCACACCAAAGGAGGAGTTGGCCCAAGTTCAGGTATGGTTTTGAGGTGATTTTCATGGGTTTAAGGCTACAAAACAATAGCGACACAGAACTAACCCCTAAAAGCAGTGAACATTTTGGAGTGAAATTTTTTCAAATGAAAAGACATGGGGTTTAGGGTTTTTAATTTTTTTCTTGAAAGCTTAAAGCTGACCCTCCCCTGCAGTGGGACAACACAGGTAAGAGGTGCCTTAAAAGTCTTGAAGGTCCACATGATAACTTGTACACCGCTGCTCACGGCAGCACCATTCACCATAGCCAAGAAATAGAAACAACCGAGATGACCGTCAACTGATGAACAGGCAAACAAAATGTGGTCTATCCATTTGCTAGAATATTACTCAACAGTAAAAAGGAATAAAGCACCAAAACATTCTATCAATACAACATGGGCAAACTTTGAAAGCATTGTGTTAGATGAAAGAAGTCAGACACAAAAGGTCTCACATACTGTATGATTCCATTTATATGAAATGTCCAGAAGAGACAAATTCATAGAGACAGAAAGCAGATTAATGGTTGCCAGGAGCTGGGAGGATAGGACAGGACTGAAGGGTGATGGAGTTTCCTTTTGAGGTGATGAATATGTTCTAAAATTGATGTGATATGTGAATGATATCACAATAAAGCTGTTGCAAAAAAAAAAAAAAAGTCTCAGAGGAGCACAGCTTTGTAAACCAGCTGGAAGGGTGATGGGTGCTGCCTGCTGATGAGGTTTGCTTAGAGCTGCGGTCCTCAGCCCTGGCTGCCCGTGAGAATCACCAGGGGAGCGTCAGGAACCACCGATGCCGGCCCCCCTTGGACTGCTCACATCAGAAGCTCTGGGGGTGCAAATGGCCTTCATAGTTTTGAAATCTCCCCAGGTGATTCTGAGAGGCAGCTGAGGCTAGAACACTGGCTCAGGAAACTGGCAAATAAAGAGGTAGATTCGACCCAGATGCATGCCCTTGCTCATTACCAGATTGGCCCCCTTTGTCCCGGATAATGCCCCGACCCCCTCAAAACCCCCTCTTCTCCATTTTGTGACCTTTAAAAGTAAGTCAGTTGGGGGCTTCCCTGCTGGCGCAGTGGTTGAGAGTCTGCCTGCCAATGCAGGGGACACGGGTTCGAGCCCTGGTCTGGGAAGATCCCACATGCCACGGAGCGACTGGGCCCGTGAGCCACAACTACTGAGCCTGCGCGTCTGGAGCCTGTGCTCCACAACAAGAGAGGCCGCGATAGTGAGAGGCCCGCGCACCGCGATGAAGAGTGGCCCCCACTTGCCGCAACTAGAGGAAGCCCTCGCACAGAAACGAAGACCCAACACAGCCAAAAATAAATAAATAAATTAATTAATTAATTTAAAAAAATTTGCAAATGAATTAATGGTTAAGTGATATAAGTCCATTTCATCTTTAAAAAAAAAAAAATAGTCAGTTACCTGAGAAGCTACATGCTCAACATTCATCAGTCATTAGAGAAACACAAATCAAAACCACAAAGAGATACCACTTCACACCCATTAGGATGGCTATTACCAAAAGGCGCAAAAGTGTTGGCGAGGAGGTAGAGAAATTGGAACCCTTGCGCAATGTTGGTGGGAACGGAAAATGGTGCAGCCACTGTGGAAAACAGTATGGCGGCTCCTCAAAAAGTTAAACTTAGATTCCTATGTAACTTTGCAATTCCACTCCTGGGTATATATCCACAATAACTGAAAACAGTTAAGCAAGTATACACATGTTCATAGCAGCATTAGTCACAATAGCCAAGAGGTAGAAACAACCCAATTGTCTACCAGCAATGAATGGATAAACAAAATATAGCATATACATACAATGGAATATGATTCAGCCATAAAAAGGAATGAGATTCTGATACATGCTACCACATGGATGAACCTCGACATTATGCTAAGTAAAATTAGCCAGACATAAAAGGACAGATATTGTATGATTCCACATATCTGAGATACTTAGAAGAAGCAATTTCATAGAGGTCGAATGTAGAATAGGTTACTAGAGGCTGGGGGAAGGAGGGAATGGGGAGTTATTTTTGAATGGGTACAGAATTTCTGTTTGGGATGATGAAAAAGTTCTTGAGATGGATAGTGGTGATGGCTGCACAAAATTGTGAATGTACAGAATGCCGCTGAATTATATCCATTAAAATGGTTAAAATGATAATGTTTGTGTTATGTCTATTGTACTACAATTAAAGAATTAGGAACTGAAAAAAAAAAGAGTCACCTACCATGGCAGGCGTAGGGAAAGCTTTCCGAACTCCACAGGGAACAGACCCATTAGAAGCAGTGGAGGTGAAGGGCATGCACCACCCTGGAGTCGGACCCTGCGATGGTGGGCTGCCAGCTCCATCTCTCTGCACCTCGGTTCCTTCATCCACAAAAGCAGGATAACAATAAGGGCCACCTGTTTGGGGTGTGGTGCAGATTGAATGAAATAATAGGTAAAGCACTCAGCCCAGAGGTAAGCGCTCAGTGATGGCTACTGGTATCACCACCACCATCATCATCATTATCCAGACCCGCATCGATGTGTCTACCTTGACTCTGACCTCCATTCAAAAGGCAGAGTGTATTTTGGGGGTGATGAAAATGCTCTGGAATTATTGGTGATGGTTGCACAATCTTGTAAATATACTAAAAACTACTAAATTGTACACTGTAAAATGGCGACTTTTTACAGATTGTAAACTATATATGTAAAACAGAGCAGGGTACATAATCATGTAGTAACGTAGACACACAACTGAGTGTAGGAAATACATACTTGCTAAGGGCAAAGTCAGGACCACGTGGCAGAGAAATGAATACTTGAGCTGCTGTTTGGGAAGAGCCCCCTGCTCCCTGGTATCAGTGACCAGCTGGGGCTGGAGCTCGGGACCTCAGCCACCTCTGTTCTCTCTAGAGCTGCCCTGTCACAGCCTAGGGGCCTGGGGGCGGGTCTGGATCCTGAGAGGCACGCTGAGCAGGAAGGGAGGATTCTGGGCCCTTGGGGGCAAAGCTAAGGCAGACCCCCTGGGGAATGGAGCTCGTGCTGAAAGACATCCCAAATCCTCAACCTGTGCCCTTTCCCACGTCACATCTACCGCCTGCAGCGTTCCTACTGCCTCCTTCCCGCAAGCTGTCTTCACCTTGGCCATCAGGACAAAAACCGCAGGGCAGAAGGGATGGAGGAAGATGTCGATAACCAGCTCTCCCAGCCGCGGCTTCCTTGTTACTGACCAGAAGCTAACAACACTGGCCTTGAGAGCCTGTTGGGAGGGGGAGAGATGACGCAGATCCCTGGCAGAGGGCGGCAGGCCCCAGGTAAATGCTCAGAAGCAGCACCTGCTTCGTGATGTTAAGTAGCCGCGCCTGATTGGGCAGCGGGTGCTCCCCGGGGGCCACGCCTATGTGGTCAGCGCCTCCACACCTGGCACCTGCTGGCAAGGTAATTCCCACCTGGAAGATGCAGCGGCCCCAACCTGATCCGAGAGCCCAGCTGGAGCGAGCATGCGGGTTCAAACACGTGGCGAGCTGTGGGAAGAGGGGCGCTGGAAGTAAAGGGCAGATTCTCAGGTTTCTCGAAACTCAGACTCTGGAATCCTACGAACTGGCTTGAACAATTTCCCTTTGGGGCAGGAAAGACAACTCCTGCCATGATGATTGTGTGATAAGGTGGAAACCTAGCAACACCCACCCTGAGTCCACCCGGGAAACAACGGATGGAAAACGTGCAAACTGTAGTAACAAAGCCAATGTACAGAGTCTCAGGAGAGTGGAAGAGAGAGAACAGCCAACAAGTCTGTTCAGTCTGGAGGTCCAAAAATAGGAACGAGGGAAAATTGTCCAAAACAATGAAAAGTTCAATGTTCTTATGATTACTTAGGAAAGCAATTATAGTATGCTTTAAATATGCACATTCTTTGTATGCCTATCACATCTCAATAAAGCATTTGAACCTTAAGAGGTTCAAAATCACCTGACCCTTGTAGTTTACTTATCAAGTCTCATTTCCTTCTCAAAACAGGGTGAAAGGGCAGATGTAAGCTACACCTGCGGTCTGAGACTCATGGTATTCAGGTGATCTGTTAGCAGTCAAAGAGCCAGGTGGCAGGGCCAGGCCTCTGATTCCAGCCCCTATGAAGTATCCACAAATACTTATGAGCCTGGACTTTCCTGGTGGCGCAGTGGTTAAAAATCCGCCTGCCAATGCAGGGGACACAGGTTTGAGCCCTGGTCCGGGAAGATCCCACCTGCCACAGAGCAACTAAGCCCATGTGCTACAACTACTGAGCCTGCGCTCTAGAGCCCGTGAGCCACAACTACTGAGCCCACATGCTTAGAGCCTGTGCTCCGCAACAAGAGAAGCCCCTGCTTGCTGCAACTAGAGAAAGCCTGCACACAGCAACGGACACCCATTGCAGCCAAAAATAAATAAATAACTAAAATTCAATAAAAATATATATTTATAAGGCTTTTGTTGGCCAGATGGTGGGGAAAGTGTTGGAAAAAATTACAGGGAGTGTTTCCATTTGGGATTTGCCCCCAACTTGCTGTGTAACTGACCAGCTGACGTCTCTTTGAGCCTCAGTTTCCTCATCTGTAAAATGGGGCCAGCAAAAAGGGTCTCTAAGACCTCTTTTTGCTCTGAGAACCCAGCAAGGATTTGTGAATAGTTTTTCTAATTTCAAAAGCAATGTTGCCTCTCCTTCTCACCTAAGTATTGGAAAGAAAGACCCATCTGTTTCCCAAGTTAAGTGGCACGTTTTTTCCCCTCCAAAGATAACTTTGATTCTGCTCTGAAATCAGCTCCCTACTTCTCTTACTCAGGACTCCAAAGTTACGAATTTTCTAATTCCAGTGTCTTGGCTATTTAAGTGTTAGAGAATTATCTTTCTATGAATCAAAGCAGGTTTTTGGCTTTAAGACTAAAAGGTTTGAGTATCTTATTTTTTTTTTTTTAAGAAAAATGACGGATATCAGCCCTTAGAAAAATCAGCTCACTTCGAGACCTCCATGGCATTATTGCCTCCTTTAATATTGCCGACAGTCTCTTGCAAATGTATCACAAGCTGGCATTTATTAGTGTGAGGCACAAGTAAGGGGCATGTTATTTGATTTGAATAACAGCTCGGAGCTACAGTTTGAGTCCAGAAATATATTAGTCAGAAACAATCTCATTTAATAACACAGAAACTAATAAAAGAAAAGTATTCCAACTGATTCAGAATTGAATTTATGAATATTGCTTTAGCAGGATTAATGATCAAAACCCCAACCTGTTTGTCACGTTATAACTGACTTTTCCATTTAAATGCAAAACCAGAAGTCAATGAGTCCGAAGGATTGTATATTGCTTTGAAGAAAACCAGTTCATTTTACATGTAAGCTTCCAAATTGGCAATAAACTTTAATTACAGGGTCAGATAATCAAATTATAATCAAATAGCCTCACATAAAAATCTATGTTTGAAATTAATGAGATACAGGGCTGCCACTTGGTATCAATGCACCTCTGTAACTTACTAGCAGACATTTCATTTTCATTTAGAAGTCACCTTAAGGACTTTCTCCTCAATTTTCACCGTGTAGCTTAATTTGATTTAGAAAACATTTCATTCTCAGATCATACAGTCCTTCGGATTTTCATACTCATCTCTGCCTTTCCCTCCCCCTCTCACCTCGGGGGAGGTCTGTTTTATAATTGACAACAGGATTTCCAAATTGGCGCTGTTGTAAACCTTTCCAACTGCGGGGTGAGTACATATCTATCTGTGTTGGAAAGAACCCTGCCCGGGTGTCAGGTGTCATCTGACAGAGGCAGCATCATACCATGGGGCTGGGTCACCTGGGAAATTTTGCCAGAGGAAAAAAAAATGTGTTTGGCTTAGAAATATTTAAATTGTTTTGAAATCAACCAATCCATTGGCAAGTGAATGGCATTAACCCTTACACCTGCCTCCTTGTCTGATTAGCTATGAACAAGAAGAACGCAAAGTTGTGATTTAAAACCTCTGTACTTTAACTTTAAAATCAGCAGTTTCTTGTCTTCATCAGTAACAGATTTTTTTGGGAGCAGGGGGTCAGAATGATGAAGAGCCATCTTCTGGGGCTTCCTCTTCCTGGCAGGCAGGCGAGCTGGGACCAAGGAAAACGACTGACGAGCTGAGAGGCACTGAGAGAGGGATGCAGAAAGGATAGCCTTCTACCACTGACATGCTTTCTCTTTCTAAAAATTAGACTTTTCTTGAGCTTTTCCATATTACACAATAAATGAGGTGCATAGCACCTGACCAGGTTGCCAGATAAAAATTAATTTTTAGCATAAGTATATCCCAATTATTGCTTGGGACATACTTCTGCTAAAGAAATTCATTCCTTGTTTATCTGAAATTCAAATTTAACTGGACATCCCTTATTTTTATTCGCACTCTGGTGATCCTATCTGTAATGATAATAAAGCTTGGCATCTTCTAAAAAATTAAAGGATTTCTTGGGGATTCCTTCAACATTTCCCAAACTGGCCAGATCACCCAATCACAAGGATCAGCTGGGAGTTTTTTAAAACTACAGTTGCCTAGGCCCATCCTAGAAAAGCCGATTCACTAAGTCCAGGGTTTGGCCTGGGAGTGTGTATTTTGACAAGTTTCCCAGGTGATTCTTGGCATCGACAAGTTTGGAAAACGCTGCAAGTATCTCTTGTCACGACATCCTTGAGAAGCAGGTGGTGATGGAGTACAGGAAGTAGGACAAAATGATTCATTTTCACTTCCAGCTGGGGAAATCATGGCCCAGAAATGTACGGGGAGTGCTCGGCTGTCTTCAGAACCTTGCAACTATCGAAGTGCCAGCTTCAAAATATTTTATTTCATTGTGACATAAAGTAAAGGTCATTTGGCTTAGAGGCGGACAGTCGAAGGTGTGTGACCATGTAAGTTAGTTCTGTCTGTGTAATTAGGTTCTTTGCTGTTTTGTCTGGCACGCTCAAGGGTCCTCCTGTGAGCTACTTAAGTGTGGGGCATCGATGGTGTCTGCCTTGGCTTTTTCATCTGTAATGAGAACATCTTCCCCGCCTCAAGCCTTCCCCCATGGTTTTACCACTAGGACAGAAAACAGAGAGAGAGAGAGATGAACTGAAAGCCTGGGAGAAGCTCCGTCCATCAGGGTCCTGCCCCCAGCGTGAGGGTGGAGGGGTGCATCACACAGGTGAGCATCTCTGTCCCCCAGGGGCCCCTCTGGCCCCTTCTCCACCGCACGCTACAGGGACACATGGAAGATGCTGGCCAAACACTGCAGGGCAGGTAGGAGAACACCGTTTCAGTGTGAACCAGAACCTGAGTCTCACCCTCACTCTCTGCATGACACTGTAAGTGTGTAAAAGAGAAACTGTAAGGATGTCAAGGTGATGAGGACATTCAATAAAAACAGAGAGGACCTTGGGTCACGCCCGTGCTGCCCTGCTCTGCGCAGTTATCTCCAGGGCAGGAACGGTGGGTTTGAAGTCAACCATTTATCTCCCCCTGTTCACCAGCAGAAGCATGAATCAACACAAAAGAAGGAGATCCGGTTTCTCCTGCTCCTGGCTGCCCTCTTCCACCTCCCGTTTTGGGTGTCTTCTTGCTCCCCAAAAACCGAGGCGGTCACATTTTACTTCCATAGTAAAAGCACCCTCTTTTAGGTCAACATGGAATGACCACTGGGCCAGCAGTCAGAAAGGCGGGTCTCCCTCCACCCCATCTCCTGCCATGACCTCGGGCAGCCCTTGTCTCTGCCTTGCCTTCCACTCAGATTACATTTGGGTCTAAAGTTCTGGAGTTCTCTGCTACATCTTCCCTTTTATTGGTAACTGATGAGAGTCAATTAGGCAGCCCTTAAGATCAAAGGAAAGAAGTTTAATTCCTCCTTTTCACCTGAAGCTAGTTATTTCTGCCCCTTCTCTTTCCAAAATTAACCCCTAAATGACTTTTGCTGTGCACTCCTATCTTGTAAGATCTGCTTTTCACCATCCCTCAGATTGTTTCCACCCTATAGGAGACCAACAAAGGGATAATAAGGAAAATGTTTCAATTCTAAAAAAAAATGATCTGCAAGTCCTCCCTAAGCCAGCGCACTGACGCTGCAGATCACACCTCATGTTTGAGGGGTGTCAGGATTTTTCCAAAGACCTGATGAATGCAGTTGCCTCTTACACTGTGGCCTCCAGAGGAACCCAGCTCAACCTGATGAGACGTGCAGGACAAGGCAAAGCAGCCATGGGAACAAACTGTGTACAGGATGTGGAAGAAGGAAAAACAAACCAGGGGTGATAATAATCATGGCAAGTGGTGGGGTTTGGGTGATGAAGATGAATAAAATTATCCTATCTTCCTAATCTGAGCCTTTGGTAATGTTCTGTTGACTACCTACTCACCAGGTCTGAAATGTCTTACTGCCTGTCTTCCAGAGGCATCTCAGTGTAAATCACCCACTAGGTAAGGAATTTATCAAAAACTGTTCTGAACCACTCTGCTCCCTCCAGCTGTGATGCTTGGCCAAGCTCCCCTTAACTCCGAGGAGGACCACTCAGCATCATAGCAAGCTCTTTCTGGAATGGTGCACACTCAGGGCCCCTAAAGTTAGATTTTGGTTCAGATGTGATGTGAAATTCTGGGAGGTTGCTGCTGGATGGGTCTCAGAGGCCTCGAAGGTGTCCAGCCTCTTTGATCCAGAAGTTCTACGGCTAGGGGCTCATCTTAAGGAATATGTGTATAAAGCTTACAATTGTGGAAAACTGAGAATCTTGTATCGAGTAAATTATGGCTCATTCCTATGAAAGAACACCCTGCAGCCATTCCAAATCATGTAGAAGAGCATGCAGGGGCATGCAAGAATGTTCATCTCCTATGGTTTAGTGAAAATACAGTACCAGTTTTATAAAGACAAAAGTCGTGCAGGGCCACTTTAAACAGTTAACAATGGTCATCTTTGGTTGATTGGATTATGAATGCTTTCGATTCTGTATTCCTTTTTTTCTTGTTTTCCAAGTTTTCTGCACAAAGCTAATAATTATTTCTGTATTTTTTTAAATTGGGGAAAAGCTTATTACACTTCGGAGGGGAAAAAAAATTGAACAGGACAAAAATCTTACTGACCATTATGGAACTGACTTCCAGCTTCCATTTTGTCATGAGTCAAAGGATTTTATGTTCACTGTGTATCGAGCTCTGCATCCACTGGTGACCTTGGACTTTCTCCTTTCCTCTTTGTTGACCCATGTGGAAACATTCCAGCCAACAAGAGGAAGTAGCAAAGTTCTCTCTGATGAGTCAGTTATGGGATGTATTCAGACCTGACTTATCCTTGTGCTTACCATGGAACCTGACACATGGGAGGTGCTGAGTGTTTGTTGAATGAATGAAAGAAAATGCCATCTTGCTCTTTTGAGGGCTTTTATTCGTTCCATCGTTAAAATAGGGGGAAAAGTGAAAAAAAAAAAAAGCGCCATTTAACTCAATTCATAACAAACAGTGGTTTAAAACAGAACTCCAAACCAATTTTGGCTGAAAGGGTTCTAGAATAATCTGAACAGCTGCCGTTGTAGATGCAGCCTGAAATAAAACTTCTAGCGTAGTTCCAGGTCTGCGTTGAATAAATATGCACAGACGGCGGGGGGGGGGGGCGGGGGGGGAGGGCTTTATTAGCATTAATTGCAGTGCAGGCCCGGCTGTTGCTCAGAGAGAAACCTCGCGGCAAGGAACCTTCTGCCGGCTGTAGATGGAGCCATAACATTACTAAACAGCATCCCAGCGCGCAGGGTGAGGGTTTTGTGCTGTGAGAGCCAGACGTCGGGAAGTTTTTCGGCTTTCGGCTTTCGTTTCTGAGTGTGAACAACCAGTAAACTCAGGCCTTCTTCTTTTCTCCAAAGCTGACCGCGCTGGTCGAAGCCAAGATGCTGGCTTTGGGGTGGATTCAGCTTCCATTCTCCCAGCAATTGTCACCTACTGGCACCTCCCTCTCTGACAATTTCTCTGCTCGAGGGCATCCCGGGGCTGTCAGTCCCACAGCCTGGGCTGGTGAGTTCGTTTAGAACAGCAGACCGAGTCCTGCTTTTCACAATCTCTTGTCTTCTTCTCACAAGAGCCACTCACCCGAGGGGCCTGGGTCTCAGCTAGCCTCACCTGCTTACACCTGACCTCACCCGGCGTCCTGGCCAGAGTGGGGCTCAGCGGCGGGTTTCACAGCTACAGACGGGGCCTCCGTGAGCTTGGCGGGCGCCACCTCCCCCTTCCCACCGAAAGGCCCAAATTTGATGAACTGGAGGATCCCTAAAGGGTCTGGCTTCAAAAGCCTCCCTAGCTTGGTTAATCTCTCAGATTTCTTTCTCTTCTGACTCCTGTCTTTTCTCTCTTCACAACACCCCTCCCCCCTTTCTTTCTCCTTCTCTCTTCTTCATCCCCCTCTGCCTTCCTCGTCTCTCTCCTGCCTTCTCTGCCCCTTCTCTCTCCCTCTCTCTCCACACACACAGATCCTTGAAGCCAAGGTCTCGAGACAAAGGCCATTTCACATTCGCCGCACTGTGTCGTCCCACTGGCCTGCCACATCTTCTCACGTCACTTCTTTCCTCCCAAATATTCCATGGCTCCTGCCCTGCTGTCATTCCAGGAAGTCCCACCTTGGCCTGACATTCCCAGGCGTGTTGATCTCCCTCCCCGGCCCCAGTGCCGTAAGCACAGGCCACGGGAGGCGAGGCTGACCTGGGCCCCCCATGCATCTGCCGTGATTCAGAGCCCACCTCCACTGGCTGGGCTCTCATTCATCCCTCCAGGCCCACAGCACATGCTCTCGCTTGTTTCACGCAGCCTTCTTTGCTTGCCTCCAATGGGATTCTTCTCTCTCCCGTGAAAGGGCTTCATGATGGCACATATTATGTTTGCCTTGGATTCTGGCTACTGGGGTGCGTGTCTGTGTGATAAGATAAGCCTTTAAAGGGTTTTCCTGTATTCCCTTGTACACTCTTCCCAGACTCATCGTTGCAAGAGAAGGAGAGCTGTATACCAGGGTGATAAGCTGCCAAGGTGACATCCTACACCCTGAAGGGGATGGGGAGGTCCCTGGCAAAAACAATAGCTTCAGGTCACTGTGTGCTGCTAAAAGAGGACGTCTTCCCATCCCTGAGGTGAGATGACAGGTCCTCAGGCCAGGTGGGGGGAGGGCAGAGGGAGAGGTGAAGAAGATGGGAGTGTAGAAGCTGCTGGGGCCTTGAGAAGGGGCCATGTCCTTGCCCCATAGTAGGTGGGAAATTAGACAGCTTTGTTGGATCTGAGAACAGAGGGCCCCTGAGCTTGGCTTGCTGGGGGACCCTGAAGAGTCTAGAGGCAAACCAGCTATAGGACGGGTCTGGGCAGAAAAGGCCTTAGACCGCCTTGCAGAGTTAGTTTCCAGTCTCCCAGCCTGGCACAGGAGAGACTTGGGGACACACAGAGTCAGGCCTCGCAGCAGAAGCAGTTGGTGCCCTCCAGCTCCTGTGGTCCTTGGGCTGTACCTTCTCCTTGCCTTCTGCCTGACCGCCATGCACATGGCAGGTCATTGTGCCGGGAAACTTGACACCACAGCAGCCCTGACCTCATGACTGATGGAGCTGGTGGATCAATACCCCAGCTCTTTCCCCTCACGTGGAATCACTCTACATTGTTTCCCAGAGTTCCCAGGCGAGACTGAGCTCCACCTGCCCGCGAGGTACTGTGATAACATGCTCGGTGTCAGCTTCCTTCCCTTCCCTTCCCTGTCTCACTCCCGTACTCCCCTACTAGCTTTGGGTATCACCTCCAAATAAACTATCTCGTGGTCTGATTCTGGAGGAACCCAAACTCATACAAGCTCAAAAGAGGCTCTTGGGAAGGAACAAAGAATGCTACAGGAGGAAGCCACAGGAACGGACACCAGCGTGGGAATGGAACTCTCTCAGATGATTCCATCACAGGCAGGTAACGCCCTGGGCCAGATATGCCCCCTTTCCCAGAGCCTGTGTCTCATAAGCCCCTTCTCCCCACAAAAAACTTCAGAGCAACCAGGAAGAAAGGGAATGGGGGTTTGTGCCTTAAATTAAATTGACTTGTTGAAAGAGGAAAATTGCATGTTCTTTTCATCTGAGTTTGTGGGTGCCTCCTCCATCTCTTCGTCTGCTTCCCTCTCTGTTTTAGCTGCTTGAAGGCAGGGAACGGGCCCTGCTCAGCTTGTGGTGTTCCATCCACCAGTGTCTCCTGCCAGGAAGGCTTGTTGAGCCAGATTCAGTCCACCTGGCAGTGTGACAAGAAGTGCAGATGGCCTTGAGGAGCTGAGAGCAGCCCCCAGCTGATGGCCAGCAAGGAGGTGGGGACCTCAGCCCTAGAGCCCCAAGGAACTGAATGCTGCCAACAACTGAATGAGCTTGGAAGTGGATTCTTCCCAGAGTCTCCAGATGAGAACCCAGGCCAGCTGACACCTTGACTTTGGCCTCAGGAGACACAGAGCCGAAGAACCAATCAAGCCCACCTGAAACTGTGACAACTACAACTATGAGATAATAAATTTGGGTTGTTTTAAGCTACTATGTTTGGAGTAGTTTGTTCCAGCAGCGACAGGAAACTAATCAATAGATTATTACGACCAGTGAGTGCTACTGTCTGTGGCAACTCTGATTGAAATACTGAAATGCAATCTCGATAGCAATGTTCTTTGTGCTTCTGTCCATCCTACAAAGCCTACAAAGGAGCCTGTAGGTCACATGTGAACTTCCTGTGAGGATGGCTTGTTAAAGATAATAAGTGAATGAAGAAAGTTGCAGGCTCCTTTGGGCCTTAAGAAGGGAGAGGTGGATACGTATCTGGGGTGGCTTTAGCTGGCTCTGGTCTGATGTGGGGATGACCTCTGGGGTGGCCTTTGTATCGTAGAGCTTGATGACTCTATTCTGACTTTATTAACTTCCTCGGGGTTTTTGGCAGATACAGCCCTGGGGTCTGCCGGGAAGTCTGATTGCGTGGGCGTAAGAAGTGGCCCGGGAGCAAGCCTGAGAGCACCCCGGCCAGTTCATCTCGCCGTCCAGGAGGGATGACGCCCTGAGGTTTACCTTCAACTTTACTTAAGCTCTCTTGCTCTTCTGCACCCAAGAACAGGGTACCTGGAGACAGGGTCGGGATTTGCTTTTGCTTCCCAATTAAACTCTGTTTTGACAGGTTTTAAGCTAATGGTCGCTATAGCTGCCAACTGGAGCTGTGCATATATGTTCCGGGGGTTGTGGTAGGAACAGGAGTCCACGCTTTGATCTCTGCAAAGAATGTAAACAGCATTTTCAGCCCCCAAATGGAGGAAGTGGGAGCTGGTTTCCTGCCTTCATCGCGGAGCTCTGTGGGATCGACTTCCTGTCTGGGATGGAAAGCCCTCGTCCTTTTGGCTTGACTGTCGTGTCTCTTGCTGCTCTATCTAGAAAGACTGTGAACTAGGGAAGTAACCAAGTGTGGGCTTTAGAAAACCACCTCTGCCGAGGTTCAGGGGAGACTGACCATGGGGCAGGGGATGTGGATTCCAGTTTGGAGCCCGCCTCACACTCGCCTGCCCTCTCTGGCCCTCGGCTCCCTCACAGATGAAGACACTGGGCCTTAGAAAGCTTCTAAGGTTCTTTTTGACTTTAGAATTCTAGGATTGAAAAAAAAAATCTGGTAGAACAGACACTAGCTGTTGACAGCAGTAATCTCTGGGTGGGGATGGGGAGTAGTATTATAGATGACTAACTTTCCAGGTTAAATTTTTTAATAAGAATTAATTAATTAATTAAATTAATTTTGGGGGACACATTGTTCAGGAGGTGGGATCTTAGTTCCCTGGTGAGGGATTGAACCTGTGCCCCCTGCATTGGGAGTTCAGAGTCTTAACCACTGGACCGCCAGGGAAGTCCCTCCAGATTAAATGTTTAAAAATAATTTTTAATAATTTGTGGATATTATGCAACAAAAACATATTACTTTCTATTGCAGTCTTACTGTTTTCCTTTCTTAAAAATATGCTTTCTGTTATGGAAAATTTCAAACATATATAAGAGTAGAGAGTATGGGCTAACTTACTCCCATGCACCCATCACTTAGCTTCAACCGTGATCAGCTCACAGCCAGTCTTGTTTCATCTGTATTCCCACCTACTCCCTCACCTTCTGTCTTATTTTAAAGCAAATCCAAGACATTATAGCATTTCACTCAATATAGCATGTATCACTTTGGTAATTAGAAATTTTAAAAAAATTACCTGAGTCATTCTGAAACTAAATACCTCCACACTCTCCTGTAGAAGCACCACAATAGAATGGAAATAAAATGTAACTCTTAGTCTTTGGGGGACTTGGAAGAAACGTGTTCTCTACCCATGATTGTTAACAATGTTTAATCCAAAGGAAAGAATGTCTAATAGTGGATTTCATATATCTGTGGGAGGGACTGTATTGAGGGGCAGGGAATAGGGGACTATTGTCTGCTACTGCACTGTGTAGTGCCACTCCTGAGAGGGAATGGCTGTCCATTATCTTCCCCAACTTTTCTTGCACTGTATATGTCAAATCCCAAAGTAAGTACTGAGAAAATTATTTTAAATGATCTCTCAGGAGTTCACCAGCCTCTCTTCTCCCATCAAACAAGTTTAGAATTCCTTGGCTATAGTATGCCATCACCCTTATCAGACTGTGCTGATTAAATGTCCACTTGGACTCACAGCCCCACCTGTTGCACACTGAGATCTCTCTTTGACTTAATTTCGGGGGTGAGTTGTTCTCCTGCTTTGTACCTTTTAATTAGAAACCCCGTGAAGTTCAGCTGGGCTTACATTTTTCCTTTTCGTTTTTTGAAACAATACAAATGTTTCGAAGGGATTCTGGACTACATTAGCTGATCGTTTTCAATTTTCATGCGAGACATATGGAAAGACTCACCTCCACTTACAGCTTATTCCCTGAGACGGTCTGACCCACGGCCGACATTACAAAATGGAAAAGACCTTCCAGGAAGTCAGCATTTAAGCCCATTTCCCTCCCTCGTCCTGCACTGACCTCAGCTCAAGTCAAAACTTGCAGGAACGCTGGACCTTGACGATCCAAGCCATGGAAACTCTCAGTCCTGAAGTGTGCCCCCTCCTCACCGAGGCCGGGCCTCCCAAAACTCTTAAAGTGAGATCGGGCCTGAGCCGGGGGTGGGGAGTGGCGGTGATGCAGGGTTCCTTTTCTTTCTTTTCTTTGGTAGAGGGAGAAAGACCAGGGGGACTTGTTTTGCATGGCCGGTGGTGCTTCCTTTTTGCCTGCTTGAGTTAATGGAGAAAAGCCATAAATTGCTATCTGCCGGGCTAGTTATGTTTTCCTTGCAAATACAAATGTAAATTGCTCTAGCACAGAGAGTTTTAATGGATAAGTAAATGCTTGACCTTTGGTAAGCTTCCAGAATTGAGGTGTTTGGGTCTTTTTGCATCATTAGGAGACGTGCTTGCACATGACAGGTTAAGGGGCGACAGCAGTAAAGACAGGCAAAATCATAGAAGTTGGGAGTCATGGGGTGGGGAGCTGGGAAATGCAGTGCTTGCCGTCAAGGCTCTTGGGCCTTTTGATATGGGGATTAGAATGGGCTGCAGAAGCAGCCCGAAGTAGGGAGAGTTTAAAGGCAAGATTTTTTGGGTGGAAGCAGATCTGGCGAGGTAGGGAGAGAGGTTTTGAGAGAGAGAGGAGAAAGAAGAGACTTAAGGCTGTTTTGGTGCCTGGGGCCTGGGGGGAAGCGGGGAGGGACGGGAGAGGTGGAGGAATGGATAGCAAGCTGTTTCTGCGGTGGGTAAGCCTGGGATCTCTTCAGCTGTTTTTTCCCAAGAACCCCGATGAAGATCTTGCTCTCTTCTCAGTTTCTCTCAGTTGTTGCACGTGACACTGACGGGCTGTGATACCGATGGAAGCCTGGGGCCTAAGGTGGTCCAGGTCTGTTGGGTCACAGAAATCGTGATGGTGCACCTTGAGGAGAAGAAGAGGGGAGAAAAGCAGAGAGCATCCTGGGAGACTACGGAGCACAGCTTTCACCAAGAAATGAGCGGTGGCCTTTGGTTGGAAGACTTGACCCTTCTCCTTTTTCGACCAGGTGTGGGTCTGGGACGGCTGCTTGGATCCAGGACCATCCAGCGTATTCTCAGCAACGTGTGGAGAATGGGCATTGCGGGAAACCAGCGGTCTGCTGGCTGGCTTTCTGAGCCTTGCGTTAAGAGCTGCGTGGACTCAGCTGGCTCTGCTGAGCTGTGGTGCGCAGTGCAGGCGGGGAGGGTGGGGGAGCGGAGCAATGAAGGACAAAGGCACATGTCAGCAAGTCCTTCATCCCGCAGTCCTGGGGGCTTGGCGGGCCAGCCGGAGTTTCCTGGCATTTGGTTCTGAAGTAGGGAAGGCCAGCTGGCTCCGGAGAGGTTTGTAAAAAGCTTATGTCAGTCTGCGTCTTGGGGTCCTGTTTGCTGCCTGGGAGGTGATGGTGCTGGCTGGCTGAGTCCCAGCTGTTCCTTTGGGGCCCACATGGAGGCTCTGGACTCTGATAGCATCTTTCAAGCCAGTAAAGGATGGGGGGCAGGAAGGTAGGGCTGGGGGTAGAACATGGGGTGGGTCCAACAGCTGAAGCTGGTCTCTGGGGCTAAAGCAAGCTGAGGAATTCTCACTGACCTGGAGGACAGACAGGGGGTGTTCCCCTTTTCCCTCCTACTGTGAAGTATTCTGCAGGAACCTAGCCCTCCCTGAGGCGCTCTTCCATATGGGGTGTGGGGCACGCTTTGAAAAGGCATCCTTGACCCAGTACACCCACAAAGACTTCTTCTCTGGAAATAAAAAAAATGCTCTAAAGCCCAAGTTTTATGCGAACACTTAAGAAGGCAGGCTTTCTGCCTCTTTGCATTACTATCATTAGACAGACTCCATTCCAGGCCCGGCCTGTGGGCAGGGAGTTTGGGGTTTGCCTCTGAAGCCAGGGATCTGTTTCAAGTGATGTGTGCGCACACTTGACTCCCATTGCTCCAGCCTTAAAGGTCGTTTACACTTGAAAACCTCAAGATTCTTCTCCTCTTGAACAGAGGGATCTTTTCCCAGGGGCCTCCTGGTCTTCTAGTGCTGCTGGGAATGGAAAGACCCCACGCAACCAAGGGTGAACGGGAGAGCACCCCAGCCCCGGGTCTCAGGCACGCTAAGACGACCTGCTGCTCTGTCTGCCTCCTTCACCCTGAAAAATAAAGTCCCCCCCCCAAGGCCAGGAGGTCGCAGGAGTGTCTGACGTGCATGCGTGTTACCGTGTGCCAGGCACTCTCTTGAGTGTGCAGCGTGGGAGAGCTTGGTTAAGCCCCCCAGTCGTGGTGGCCGGAGGTAGTACTATTTATGATTCTCACTCTGCAGAGGTGGAAACTGAGGCCCGGAGAGACGATGAAGCGGGCACGGGTCGTGCCGCCAGGGCGCAGGGGGAGCTGGGATTCGAACCCAGGCTCTTCTCTGACACCTGCTCAGACTCGGGGGCTTTGGCTCTGTGCTGCGGCATCAGGAGCTGAGCATCTTCTGGGGAGGAGCCTTGATGTGGGGGAGAGAGAGGGAGCTGGGGCACAAGCAGCGCTCAGGCAGGAGGGGGTGGGCTAGAGCCTTCCTGAAAGCCTCTTGGGACTCTGGAACCAAAGGAGCCTTAGAATGAGCAGCATGGCGGCCGCGTGCTTGGGCGTGATTTCCCCCCTCCCCCTCCCCCTCCTCCCTCGCCCCGCCCCCTCCCTACCCCCCCCCACACCCCCGATGGATATGGCAGCTTCATCCAGCATTTGCCCCGTGCCAGGCCCAGGTCGTGGAGCTGAGGACCGCGATGAAAAAGACAGCCTTTACTACGGGTGACTCTCAGACCTGTGCACAGGCCATTAAATCCTGTATTTGATTTAATACAGGAGGAGAAAAAAGGTTGGCGCAAAAGTTGCCACTGCTGCAGCCCCTTGGCTCCTTGGGAGAGTTCCACACAGAGGTAAAACGCTTCTGGTATTTGGAGAGACCCCTTTAATGGGCCTGCGGGACTGAGAAAGGCGTGACCAGGGCCAGGGCTAGGTGAGGAGGTTTAGACAAAGAAGAGTTCAGTTGTGCGCAAGTGAAAGGATTTAGGGACTTACCTGTTGAGACCTCGAGAAGGAGTTTGGGGTCCTAGAAAAAGAGATGGGAGTGAAGAGCCCCCCCACCCCACCCCAGTAACGTCTTGTGTTGCCAGGAGGCAATGGCTGATGAGATCTAGGAAAACTGAGGACTAGCAACTTCCAATTTAGAGCTGTTTCTGGCTAGTGCAGTAATTATGGGCTGTGATCACCTGCTGCCTCTCTGATCTGCTCTGCCCAAGACCTTAAGTAAGTAAAAGTTGGTCACATTCAGTAGTGTGCTTGGGAGATGCTGGTGCAATTCCTGACACGCAGGAGAGGCCCGAGGCCGGAACGGACAGACATGAGGAGATGAATGACAACAGAGGGTCGGGCTGCAGTGACCACTGACAAGGAACAGATTCTTAGCAAACCCTGTCTTCCTCCACCACCTGGGAAAGGTGACTTTTGAGAGTGTGGGAGGGTGGATGGGAGGCCGATCCTGTCACTGCAGAGTGTGTGGGTCAGGACTGGGACAGGGTGAGGTGGGTGAGGCACTGCCTCGGGCACATTTCAGGGTGCGCCCTAAAGATAAATCATATTTTAATTCAACATTTAAACAATCAAAATACAGAGGTCTATGATGAACAAAATATCAAAATTTTAAATAAAGACAGAGCCAGTGTATTCCTTTTGCCTCAGGCTGCAATATGACTGAGCAATGCATTGTTATGGATCCCGTCTTTACTTAAAATGTTGATAATTCATTCATCATGGGGTTTTTTGCATTAATCTATGATTCTTAAAAACTTGCATTAAAATATGACTTACCTTGACGGCTGAGTTATTGGCACACCTTGAAACGTGCCCAGGGCAAGTACTTCCCTCACCTCACCTTGGTCCTCGCCCTGCCTGGGGGCTTGAGACATCTTGTTTGGCTTTAAAGAAAAGCGTAATCCAAGAACCATGGGTTCATGGGGAAGGGCAGCTACCTGGGTGATACACTCTTGCAGAGTACCTTCAGAGACTGGTTCACCATTGACAAATGTCTCTCCTCCTGCCCGTTAGTGCTGTCAAGTGACAAAAATTAAATAATTTAGTAACAAGTTTGATTCCTTTATTCAAGGGAAAATAATCCATGCACTGGGGGAGTACGGTGCCTCACAAGAAGTGGGGCACTCTTCCCAAGGGATTTTGGGCAACGGGGAGTTCTATAGATGTTAGAAGAGGCGATGCAGAAGCAGTGCATGATTGGCTGGTCGGGGCTTTCCTTACAAGGTGAGTGGGTCTTGTTTTGTAGGGGAAGGTGAGCTGACTAAAGCTGAGTTGGAGGATTGTGATTGGTGTATGTTTGGTTTCCTTGACAGCGAGGTGTCTTCCAGGCCACTGGGGCGGCCTCGGTACTGTGGGTCCTGGTACACAAATGACCTTCATCAGTGCCCTGACTGGGACAAGCCCATATTCACACATCACTCCAGGCAGCAAGGCTGGGGCCTCCCTGAGCACAGATGGTGGGCACAGAGCCAAGGGGCCCTGTGGTCCGAGAGGGAAGTATTTTGGGGAGGGGGTTGATTTGATTTTATGTCAAGGGGAACTTTCTTTGGATCTCTGTTCCCTGACTTCACTGCACATTTCAAAACAACATTCTTTTATGAACAAGCACCAGGACATCAAATACTTCCACACCCTATGCTAGAAGCGCTTCAGGCCATGTTGCTTTTTTTTCTTTTAAATAGTTCCATGTAAAATCAGATGTTAACTCTCTCTGAATAAACCCAAGTGGAAAGGCTTTTTCTTTAATAACGCCAATGACAATCAGAACAGGTGCAAAGAATATGTGCCCCTTAACTGGAGAGCACCATGGCTCAGAAGGGAAAACACTAAGTTGTTACACATGTAACAAACAATTTTTACTTACTGATGGTGAGAAAAATGAACAACAAAGCTTCAGGGAAAGTACAGCGGGAAATATGTGAGCAGGAAGCATGATTTATGTCTTTGAATGGGGCCCATTTCTTTTATAGATGTATTTTGTTTTGCATCTTGGTCAACACCAGCTCCGCCCCGCTTTTTAATTATTAAAGCTTGCGTTGGGTCCCATCACATATTGCAGCTTTTTGAAACCTCTTCAGCCAGCAAACCACGAAATAGACAGAATTCCAGGATTTGTGACTAGACGGATGTGTACCTACTTCTCAGAGTCCTGCAATGACAGAACGCTGGAGCCAGACGGGATCTTGGAGGTTAACTAGTGCAACGTTACAATCTCCATCTTGGTTCCCCTACACCAGGGGTCCCCAACCCGTGGGCCGTGGCCCGGTACTGGTCCTCGGCCTGTTAGGAACCGGGCCGCACAGCAGGAGGTGAGCAGCGAGCGAGTGAAGCTTCATCTGTATTTACAGCCGCTCCCCATCGCTCGCATTACCGCCTGAACTACTCCCCCCCACCTCCCCCATCCGTGGAAAAAGTGTCTTCCACAAAACTTGTCCCTGGTGCCAAAAAGGTTGGGGACCGCTGCCCTACACCACTTCCATTTACTGTAAGGAAAATGAGACTGAGGGGAAGGAGTCCAGGCAGGATCTCACAGTTGGCTGGTGGTAGAAATGAATTATTGTCTAAGACATGATTTGTGGGAAGACTCAAGACCTAGTCTATGCTATCTCTGTGTTTTCATGACTGCTAGGGCTGGAAAAATAGAAAATGAAGCAAACTGTACACTTCGATAAAGTTTCTGCCACATGTTGTAGACTAAAGCAAGTTATATGACCACACTCAACTACAATAAGTGGAACTGGCAATTCTACCAGATGCCTAAAAGGAGGAAAAGCAGAAATATTTGGTGAAAAGCACCAACGATTATGTAATATTTCATTACCTCCATGATGGTGATGTTCAGTCAGAAGTCTTTTACATTATTAATGGCAAGTTTAATGGCCACTTTCTATTCAGTATTGCTTCCCTCCAGCCTGAAGAACTTCCTTTTGTAGTGCAGGTGTGCTGGTGGCAAATTCTCTTACCTTTTATTTATAGAAAATATTTTCACTTTGCCTTATTCTTGAAGGATATTTGTTGATGTAGAATTATGAGTTGGCATTTTTTTCTCTCAGCATTTTAAAGGTGTGATTTCCCTGTTTTCTGGCCTCCATTTTTTCTAATGATAAGCCAGAGATCATTTGTAGCATTCTTCCCCTGCATGTAATATGTCATTTATCTTTGGCTGCTCAAGATTCTCTCTGTATTTTTAGTTTTCAGCAGATTGACTATGATATGATAGGTGTGGTTTACTTTTATATATCCTGTTTTGGTTTCTTCAAATATTTTTTCCATTTCATCTCTCCTCTACTTTTAGGATTCCAATTACATGTATACTAGATTTTTTATCATATTTTCCCACAGATCACTGAGGCTTTGTTCACTTTTGAAAATTTTTTCACTGTGCTCCATAGAGTAGTATCTACTGATACATTTTTAATCTCACTCTTTTGTTATCTACAATCAGCTGTCCATTCTTAATTTTGGATTTTAATTCTTGGTTCTAGAATTTCCACTTGGTTCTTTTTAATCGTTTCTATTTCTCTGCCTAGATTTCCTATTTGTTCCTTTGTTACACAAGCACACTTTTCTTTACATTACTGAGCATAGTTATAATAGCTGCTTTAAAACCCTGTCTGAGAATCCCAACTTCTGGGTCATTTTAGGGTTAGTGTCTCCATTGGTTACCTTCTCTCTTGAGTATGGATGACATTTTCCTGTGTCTTTGTAGGTCTGGTAATATTGGATAATATCTTGAACATTATGAATGATATGTTGTAAAGACTGTGAATTCATTATATTCCTCTGAAGATTCTTGATTTCTTTTTTGTTTGTGTGTCTACTTAATGAGCAGTTAATTTGGGTGAATTCAAACTCCAAATTGTATCTCTTCTGTGGTGGACAGCAACTGAAATCTCAGTTTGGTCCTTTTATCCTTAGTTGGACTGCTTGAAATCTGCCCCATGCGTGTGTAGGTCAGAGGTAGCCAGAGATCTGAGTAGAGTTTGTACACTAAATTTAGGGCTCCCCCTCTGTGGATCACTTCTTTTCATGATGTTCCCCCAACTTCCCGCTTTCTTTTTTTTTTTTTTTAACATCTTTATTGGAGTATAATTGCTTTACAATGGTGTGTCAGTTTCTGCTTTATAACAAAGTGAATCAGTTATACATATACATATGTTCCCATATCTCTTCCCTCTTGCGTCTCCCTCCCACCCTCCCCATCCCACCCCTCTAGGTGGTCACAAAGCACCGAGCTGATCTCCTTGTGCTATGCAGTTGCTTCCCACTAGCTATCTATTTTACGTTTGGTAGTGTATATATGTCCATGCCACTCTCTCACTTTGTCACATCTTACCCTTCCCCCTCCCCATATCCTCAAGTCCATTCTCTAGTAGGTCTGTGTCTTTATTCCCGTCTTGCCACTAGGTTCTTCATTACCTTTTTTTTTTTTTCTCTTAGATTCCATAACTGCTGTGGTCACCCTAAACTCCTCTGATTATTCATGCCTCTGAGACTAAGTGTTTGAGGTTTAGCCAGATGCATAGTAGCTGACTAAGGCCTGCCCTCAGGCAAAGAGCTCTGTGTGTGTGTGTGTGTGTGTGTGTGTGTGTGTGTGTGTGTGTGTGAGAGAGAGAGAGAGAGAGAGAGAGACAGACAGAGAGACAGACAGAGAGACAGAGAGAGAGACAGAGAAGAGAGAGGGATATTTCTCTAGTTTTTACCTGCTTTGGGACTTTCTCCAGTGCATTCAAATATTTGGGTTTTTTAAATATATTTATCCAGAGGTTAGTTTAGTTGTTATTCTGCCCTTACCACAGTGTAATCCTCTTATTACCTTTTAAGAATATAAAATCTGATAAACATTCACAGTTCTTTTTCCTTCCATTTCATAAAGATTTTCTCTGTGTGTCTTGTGTTCTAGCTGTGTCCCTTCAGAATATCCATACTGAATCATTCGATTCTTCCCTCATTGGGGAGGAATGTGTGCTTGAGAACCTCTCTGTGTAAATCACAGGGGATCTTCTGTCAGCTCTGAGTCTCTCCTCTGCGGAGGACAGGGTGCTGCCAGGTTTGCTGGCTGATATCTCTGGTCCTGCAACATCTTTCCTCTTATTTAACCACTACAAGTTACTGCCTGACTTCCAAAGTTAAGTTCTCTCTAGATTACTTGGGTCCAGTGTGACAATGGCCCTGAAACCTTACCAGCTTCTGACTGTGGAAATAAAAAATGGAAAATAAAAATAAAAGAATCACAGTTTCAAGGTGCAGGTGATTTTAGAACCATTTAGTCAAATATGCTCATATTCAGGTGGAGGTGAAATGTCCAGGAAGTTGGCCTAATTACGGACATGTGGTCACTTAGGAGCAGAAGTGGTGAACCTCGTTCAGTGGACTCAGCTGTCTCTGTTTTCATACAGTTTGAAGCTATACTTTTCTACTGTCACCCAAGACTCTTATATGAAAGAGCTTCTTAATAACTAAACAGCTCCAGGGCTTCAAAGAAGCAGAATGTGAAGAAAAAATGGTAGGCTATTCCGTAGTTTTAAAAATAGACTTTATTTTTTAGAGCAGTTTTGGGTTCATAGCAAAATTGAGTGCTAAGTACAGAGAGTACATAATTGTCTTCCCCCATTCCCCCTGCACATGCACAGTCTCCCCTGCCATCAACATTTAGCCCCTGAGTGGTACATTTATTACGTTCGGTGAACTTACATTGACACATCATTAAGTCCATAGTTTACATTAGGGTTCACTCTTGGTGTTGTACATTCTATGGATTTGGACAAATGTATAATGACATGTGTCCACAATTATAGTATCATACAGAGTAGTCTCACTGTGCTTAAAATCCTCTGTACTCCACCTATTCATCCCTCCCTCCCCCCCTAGCTCCTGGTAACTACAGATATTTTCTCTGTCTCCATAGTTTTGCCTTTTATAGGATATCATATAGTTGGAATCATACAGTATGTAGCCTTTTCAGATTGGCTTCTTTCACTTAGTAATATGCATTTAAGTTTTCTTTGTGTCTTTTCAAGGCTTTCATGGTTCATTTCTTTTTAGTACCGAATAACTTTCCATTGTCTGAATGTACCACAGTTTATTTATCCATTCATCCATTGAGGACATCTTGGTTGTTCCAAGTTTTGGCATTTATGAATAAAGCTCCTATAAACATCCGTATGTGGGTTTTTGTGTGGACATATGTTTTCAACTCACTTGGGTAAATATCAAGGAGCTTGATTGCTGGGTTGTATGGTAAGAATACGTTTAGCTTTGTAAGAAACTGCCAAACTGTCTTCCAAACATTCCACCAGCAATGCTTGAGAGTTGCTGTTGTGTCACATTCTTGTCAGCATTAGGTGCTGTCAGTTTTCCAGATTTTGGCCATTCTAATAAGTGTATAGTGGTAACTTGCTGTTATTTTAATTTGTTGTTTTATGGTAACATATGATGTAGAGCATCTTTTTGTATGCTTACCTCCCATCTGTCTATCTTCTTCGGTGAGGTTTCTGTTCAGATCTCTGGCCCATTTTTAAATTGGGTTGTTTATTTCCTTATTGTTGAGTTTTAAGAGTTCTTTGTATATTTTGGATAACAGTCCTTTATCAGATAACTCTTTTGCAAATATTTTCTGTGGTCTGTGGTTTATCTTCTCATTCTCTTGACAGTGTCTTTCACAGAGCAGAAGTTTTAAATTTTAATGAAGTCCAGCTTATCAGTTATTTCTTTCATGGATCATGCCTTTGATGTTGTGTCACTGGTTTTAGTAACAAAAACAATGACAATAATAAGACTAACCCAAAGTGGGATGTCAACTGCCATAAAAGCAATCATTTTATATCAACTAGAGCTCCATGGTAATGTTTTACTTGGCATTTGAGGATCCTTCCATGCAAATCATTCCCATGGACATGTAATGTGAAAACATATATATTTACAATTACTTTGTAAATACTGTAGCTATTTCAAGTGAGAGGTCTGCAGTAGAAACAGATTAGGCTGCATACATGAGTCCTGACTTGGGATTAGCAGGCAGAAACCACTCTTTGAGCTGCTGTCCCTGACATTTCGCTTGAACTGAAAGCCAGGTAGTTCTCAACACAGGTGTTTTTCCATTCCCTTGGAAACTAGTAATGGTGTTCTATAGAATGATGCCCTCCTTCACTGTTCCCAGCAGCAGAGACCACAGCTGCTAATGACTGTACTCTGCAGACATGTTAAACGTGAGGATTTGTACCAGGAGTGGCTATGCCATGGCAAGAAATGACGATGATAGTAACAAGACAGTCACATTCCAAGGAGTTGGACTCCAGTGAAACACATGTCAAGGAGAACTTTGGGAAGAGAGACTGGCATTCCTGATCCAAGAGGTACCACAGCCGGGGTGTTTATCAGCCAGTGAGCTCAGATGGATCAGTTACGTGAAGAAGGACTCCAAGGAAATGGGGGACTTCTTAAAGGTGACATCAGGAACCTCCATAGCAGCACCTTCACGGTATTCTCCTGGTCAAAGTAGTCACAGGCACAGCCCAGATACAAGGGGGAGGAAAAATAGATCCTATCTTTATGGGGGGAGTTTGTGGCTATCGTTAATCCACCACATTTAGTAATTTCTTTTTCTTTCTTTTTTTTTTCTTTCTGCCTATTAAGAAGAGCCCAAAATAATGGCACACCTGTGGTTTCAGAGGGACCTTACTGTGTTGGGTGAAATGGTTTCCCTCTCAGGAACCAGGACCTCACAGACATGGGAAGCACATATTCTGCAATCGGGTTACGGGGAGTGGTGGTGAAGGGGACACTCCTGCTTCTACCTTTTGGTTTCTGGAGTCGCATATTTTAGCCACTGGGGACAGAGGGCCACACTAGCTAGAGATTCAGTACATAATTTGTATCCCGGAGGACAGTACCTCAACTTGCTCAGTTGTCTCTAAGAAGGAACTTCAGCTGGGCCTGCAATAGGGCATTCCTTCGTTCTCGGAGGATGGCTGCCTCTGGGCACTGCAATATTTGGTAGAAGCAGTCACCCCACCTCTTCTGTGAAAGAAATCCCTTGAGCGGAGGCAATGCGATGTGGGATCTCATCTGGTAAATCAGACATTCTGTTTTTTTTTTTCTTTTAATTGGAGTGTAATTGCTTTACAATGTTGTGTTAGTTTCCACTGCACAATGAAGTGAATCAGCCATATGTGTACATAGATCCCCTCCCTCTTGGACCTCCCTCAACCCCGCACCTCCATCCCCATCCCACCCATCTAGGTCATCACAGAATACTGAGCTGAGCTCCCTGTGCTATACAGCAGGTTCCCATTAGCTATCTTGGTAAATCAGACATTCTGTTATCCCTCCAATGGTGGTACTGGTGGAGGCACTGTGGACAGGGAAGACAAACACATATCCAGAGGAGACAGCAATTCCAGGAAGAACAAATTCCTGCCCCCTCCAAAGTGGAAAGAGTCCATCATAAGCAAGTTGCTATCAGTGGCTGGCTGGTCTCCTTGAGAGATGGTACCGTATAGAGGGCTCAGTGTTAGTCTGTGCTACCGGCAGCCTGAGCAGTAGCCAGGACCAGCTGTGGTGAAGGGAGGCCATCATTTGAGCCCACACACATCCATCCCTGTCTTTTGGGGCATCCTGAAGTGAGGCTTGGTGTGGCAGCAATCCACTTTGAGCTCACATCAACAAACTGGGCCTACTCATCCATAAATCAAACTCAAGATTTTTTTCTCCCTGATATCTGGTAGTAGCAGAGGCCCTTCCTGACCCCTGAGACCATAGGTGTGAGTCAAGGACATGGCATTGGTGTAACCCAGTCAGGTGGCATGGGAGTTTGGGCCATTTGTTTGTAGATCTTATGAGCACTCTCTGGATTGCCTGATCCCAAAGGTATCGTTTCAATCATGCAGTGGATTGCTGTAGCATGTGTACAGGCTAAGTAAACTCCTACAGGTGTTCACAGCTTTAGAGAAGTCACGGAGCACACAGCAAAGAACACAGTATACACCTCAGGCAAAATGCTGTTACAGTGAAGTGAGTTGGAAGCTGTCACAGAACTGGCCACCAAAGCCACAGCTGGAATCGGAGATGTGGCAGCACGGATGTGAGGTGGGGCCCCAGAGGCATCCAATGTCTTTGCACCCCATCTGCTTTGGTTCTGATTTACATTCTCTGCCCCTGGTTCTATCAATTTTTGGAGAAAACAGAAAGGTCAGATGGGGAAACCAGAGCAAGAGATCTTGGAGGATCTCTAGCCATTGAAAAACCACATGACACCCATCATACATTCCCTCTGTTAGGACACTTCATGTCAAGTTTTACTTTGTTGTTTGTGGTTCCCAACTTGTGAAGCTTTTATTTCTATATAAATGCCCGATTTTATCCCCTTTTGTATTCCTGTAGAATGATTTTGGAGCTCCAAATTATACTCTTTTGCAGTTCCTACTGATTTTTCTTTAAATTGAGAAATCTGTTCCATTTACTGTAGATCACTATACTTATCAGTATAAAACCCAAGGACATTCAGTTGGTTCCTGACATCAGTCTCCAAGTCTCCAATTCCTCATTCTTAAGAAACTGATAATAACTCTAAACCAATGTTACCAAGAGGTAAGTTATACATCCTCATTTAGTGTTTCTCACGTTGGCCTTGTTCTACTCAATGTATGCTAGAATGTGTCCTGGTTTCTGGGTTTAGTTTCTGAGTCCTTAGTTGTGGTTTTAATTAATGCATCACTCTTATACTCCCACCCACCCGCCTGCCCTTGTCTTCTCCCTCCACCCTTCCAAATCATTGTTAGCACTCCGATGTGCATCCTTCCATACATTTTTTCCTTCTCCTATAATCTTTTATCTATGTATACATAGTGTCAGACAATGTTCCCATTCTTCTTTGCTAGTAGAATCCTGATTTTATTTGCAATACTATGTGCTTAGTCTGGCAATGGGTCATGATTGGCCCAACGCAATAATGATAATCCTTTCCTCATATTTCCTGGCTTACCTTGGAGCTAGAGGTAGCCATGTGACCCAATTTTGGCCAATGAAATGTTAGTGGAAGTTAGGTGGGTTTTGCTGACTCATTTGCCCTTTGCCCTTCTCCCTACGTAGAATGTGCATGTGCCTGTAGGTGCTATTGGCATCTTGTGGCCTTGCAGTGATAAATCAACATATTAAAGACGGTGGAGTAGACATATAGAAAGGATCTGGGTCTTTCAAGGCCATACTAAGCTACCAAACCAATGCTAGAAGCTGTCTACGTCTAGACTATCAATCATGGAAGAAAAAGAAACCCTTATTTGTTTAAACCACTGTTAGTCTAGTTTATTGTTATCTTGTATGCAGAAGCATTTATGACTGATACAAGTTGCATATGGGTGAACACACAAATTTTTTGCTCTTCAATTTATAAAAGTATGATCATATTATATATATTTCTCTTACTTTATGGTATCTTGCTTTAGATCCTTCATAACACATAATATAAATAAATAAATAAATAAATAAATAAATAAATAAATAAATAAATAAATAAATAAATTCTTTGAGAATTCCCTGGCAGTCCAGTGGTTAGGAATACGCGCTTCTACTGCAGGTATGGGTTCAATTCCTGGTTGGGAAACTAAGATCCCACATGCCATGCAGCACGGCCAATAAACAAACAAACACACATAATCGTGATCCAGTGGCTAAGATTCCACGCTCCCAATGCAGGGAGCCTGGGTTTGATACCTGGTCAGGGAAATAGATCCCACATGCATGCCGCAACTAAAGATTCTGTATGCCACAACTAAAAAGATTGCACACACAGAAACATGATCCCGCATGCCCAGTGAATATCCCGCATGCTGCAACTAAGACCTGGCACAGCATAAATAAATAAATAAATAAATATTAAAAAATAAACATAATACATAATAGAAATCTCTCTAAGTCAATGGGTATAGCTCTAATTTATTACTTAATACCATTTTATTAATTATTTTGGATAGATAATACTAGCACATGGTTCAAAAATCCAAAATGTATAAATGGAAAATGGTGTAGCCACTTTGGAAAACTGGTAGTTCCTCAAAAAGTTAAACATAGTTACCATACAATCTAGAAATTCCACAACTAGGTATATACCCAAGAGTAATGAAAACATACCTCCACAGAAATACTTGTACACAAATGTTCATAGCAGCATTATTCATAATTGCCCAGAAGTGGGAAAAAACCTAAATATCTATCAACTGATGAGTGAATAAACAAAGTGTACTATAGTCATACAATGGAATATTATTTAGCAATAAAAATGAATGAAATACTAATGCATGCTACAATGTGAATGAACCTTGAAAATATGTTATTTAATGAAAGAAGCCAGTCACAAAACCACATATTATGATTCCATTTATGTGAAATATACAGAATAGGCAAATCCATAGAGACAGAAAGTAGATTAGTGGTTACCTGGGACTGAGGGTAGGGAAGCTTGGAATGGAGAATGATTGTTATGTATTGGGTTGGCCAAAAAATGCCTTCGGTTCTTAAAAATAAAAGACACATCTTTCATTTTCACCAAGAACTTTATTGAATAACGTATCCACCCTTTTGTTCTACTACCTTCTGCCATTTTTCAGGCAACTTCATAATTCCATCTTCCCAAAACTTTTTATCTTTTTGAGCAAAGAACTGTTCCAGGTGCCTTTTACAGTCTTCCAGGGAATTGAAATTTTTTCCATTAAGAGAATTTTGTAAAGACCGAAATAAATGGAAATCCGAAGGTACAATGTCTGGTGAATAAGGCGGATGAATCAGAACTTGCCAGCCAAGCTGTAACAGTTTTTGCCTGGTCATCAAAGAAACATGCGGTCTTGCGTTATCCTGATGGAAGATTATGCATTTTCTGTTGACTAATTCTGGATGCTTTTCGTGGAGTGCTGCTTTCAGATGGTCTAATTGGCAGCAGTTCTTGTTGGAATTAATTGTGTGGTTTTCTGGAAGGAGCTCATAATAGAGGACTCCGTTCCAATCCCACCATATACATAACACCACCTTCTTTGGATGAAGACCGCCCTTTGGTGTGGTTGGTGATGGTTCATTTCGCTTGCCCCACAATCTCTTCTGTTCCACATTGTTGTACAGTATCCACTTTTCATCGCCCGTCACAAGTTGTTTTAAAAATGGAACGTTTTCATTACGTTTAAGTAGAGAATCACATGCAGAAATACGGTTAAGAAGGTTTTTTTTTGCTTAACTTACGTTGAACCCAAACATCAAAGCGATTCACGTAACCAAGCTGGTGCAAATGATTTTCAACGCTTGATTTGGATATTTTGAGTATGTCGGCTATCTCCCGTGTGGTATAACGTTGAGCATTCTCAATTAATGTCTCGATTTGATTGCTATCAACTTCAACTTGTCTACCCGACAAAGGAGCATTGTCCAGCGAGAAATCTCCAGCACGAAACTTCACAAACCACTTTTGACATGTTCGATCAGTCACAGCACCTTCTCCATACACTGCACAAATCTTTGTTTTGCGTTTTGGTTGCGTTTTTACCTTTCTTGAAATAATAAAGCATAATATGCCGAAAATGTTGCTTGTTTTCCTTCCATCTTCAATATTAAAATGGCTACACAAAAATTCATCAATTTTGATAAGTCTTTTTAAAAATTCATGCTGATATGACAGCTGTCACATACAATCTAACAAAATTGTTTCAATGAAGTTAAAGACAACTAAGTGCTACTAGAGCCATCTTACAGAAAAAATCGAACAAACCTTTTGGCCAACCCAATATATGTGTTTTCTTTTTGGAGTGCTGAAAATGTTCTAAAATTTGATTTTGGTGATCATTGCAGAACTCTGTAATATGTTAAAAATCACTTAGGGACTTCCCTGGTGGTCCAGTGGTTAAGAATCCGCCTTCCAAGGCAGGGGACATGGGTTCAATCCCTGGTAGGGGAACTAAGATCCCACATGCCACGGGGCTACTGAGCCCGCGCGCCTCAACTAGAGAGCCCGCGTGTCGCAAACTACGGAGCCCACGCACTCTGGAGCCCACGCGCCACAACTAGAGAGAAGCCTGTGTGCCGCAACGGAGAGCCCACATGCTGCAATGAAGATCCCGTGCCGCAACTAAGACTGGACGTAGCCAAAAAAAAATTAAAAAAAAAAATCACTTAACTATATAATTTAAATGGATGAATTTTATGGTATGTGAAATATATGTCAATATAGCTGTAAATAATATACAAATGGAAGCAAAGTAAAAAGTAAGGTTTTTTCCCACCTCTTCCCCTAGCTGCCAATTCCGTTTCCCAGAAGCTACCACTTACCAACTTCTTATAGTTCCAAAGATATTTTACTTATATTCAAGCACATTTACATATGTGTTTTCCTTTTTTAACATCTTTAATGGAGTATAATTGCTTTACAATGGTGTGTTAGTTTCTGCTTTATAACAAAGTGAATCAGTTATACATATACATATGTCCCCATATCTCTTCCCCCTTGCGTCTCCCTCCCTCCCACCCTCCCTATCCCACCCCTCTAGGTGGTCACAAAGCACCTAGCTGATCTCCCTTTGCTATGTGGCTGCTTCCCACTAGCTATCTATTTTTACGTTTGGTAGTGTATATATGTCCATGCCACTCTCTCACTTTGTCCCAGCTTACCCTTCCCCCTCCCCGTACCCTCAAGTCCATTCTCTAGTAGGTCTGCATCTTTATTCCCGTCTTGCCCCTAGTTTCTTCATGACCAATTTTTTTTTTTTTTTAGATTCCATATATATGTGTTAGCATATGGTATCTGTTTTTCTCTTTCTGACTTACTTCACTCTGTATGACAGACTCTAGGTCCATCCACCTCACTACAAATAACTCAATTCCGTTTATTTTTATGGCTGAGTAATATTCCATTGTATATATGTGCCACATCTTCTTTATCCATGCAGCCACTATGGAGAACAGTATGGAGGTTCCTTAAAAAACTAAAAATAGAACTACCATACGACCCAGCAATCCCACTACTGGGCATATACCCTGAGAAAACCATAATTCAAGAAGAGTCATGTACCAAAATGTTCATTGCAGCTCTATTTACAATAGCCAGGACATGGAAGCAACATATGTGTTTTTACGTAATTTATTGCATAAACTGTTCTTTACCTTACGTTTTCACTTAAAACTGTATTTTGAACACATAGACACAGAGAGGAGAATGCCCTGTTAAGACAGGAGCAGACTGGAGCGATGGGTCTACAAGCCAAGGAATGCCAAGGACTTACCAGTAACCACCGGAAGCTAGGAGACAGGCATGGAACAGATTCTTCCCTGAAGTCTTCAGGGGGACTATGGCCCTGCCAACACCTTGGTTTCAGACTTCTAGCCTCCAGAACTCTGAGTAAGTTTCTGTTGTTTTAAGCCAAAAATCAAACAAAAATATATCTTGGAGAGCATTCCATATAAGTCATCTTTTAAATAGTGGCATAATATTCAGTTTCATGACCATAAGATCCATAATTTATTGGATGAATTTCCAATTGGATATTTAGGGCGTTTCCAATTTTTCCTTTTTAAACAAATAATGAAATAAAAAACGTTGTCCAATATTATTTCTTATATTTGCAAGTACATCTCTGGGATAATGTCTTCCAAGTGGAATTACTGGATTAAAAGACATGTATGTTAAATTTTGATAGAACTGCCAAACCGATCACCACAGCGTTTGTGGGAAATTATCCTTCTGCTAGTGATATGTGAGTGTGCCTGTTTCCTATAGCCTTGCTAGCACTATAAAATTTTTGATCTTGTCAATCTGGTAGTTGAAAAATTATATCTCATTGTGGTTTTTATTTGCATTTTTTTTATTATGAGCATGTTGAGTATCTTTTCCATGTTTAATACCATCATCGATATCATTACATTCAATAATGTTATACTCACTTCATTAAGTCAGTTGAAGTTTCCTTTCTGTAAATTGTTCATAACATTTTTACCCATTTTTCTACATGTTGTTGTTCTTTTTCTTACTGTTTTTAGGAGCTCTTTATATATTAAGAAAATTAGCTATTTGCTCCACTTTTAGCAAATATTTTTCCAAGTTTTTCATTTGTCTTTTGATTTTATGACTTTTTTTCTTTGGCTATGAAGAAAATTTTATTTTTGTGTAGCAAATTTATTATTATTTCATTTCATAGCTCCTGGATTTTGTGTCCTACTTATAGAGGCTATCCCCACCGGAGATTGTAAAAATAATTATTTATTTACTTCTAGGGCATTTATGGTTTCATTTTTTACATGTATATATTTATAGAATCTATTATGCTTTAACGTATGAGTAGGGATCCAATAATTTTTTTTTACTAGATGCCCTTTCATTGCTTCCAACATCATTACTGAATAGTCTACCTCTCTCCATTAATTTAATAAGCCACCTTTGCTGTGCCAGCTTCTTGTATGTATTTGGGTCTGTTTCTAGATATTCTGAGCCACACTGCATTTCTGGAATAAACACCTCTTGATCATGGTGTATTTTATATATAGTTAAATGTGGTGGTCAATTCTATTTGGTAACATTTTACTTGGGATTTTTGCTTCAATATTCATAAGTGAGATTAGTTTCTAGTTTTCTTTTGAGTATGTGTGTGCAGTGTTTATTGGGTTTGCAAAGCAGTGATATATTCACTTCTTTAAAAGATTATGGAAATTTTCATTCTTTTTATATCTCTAAAACATTTTGAATAGCATTAAAATTATCTAGTCTTTGAAGGCCTATGAGAATTCATCTGTAAAACCTTCTGGGCCTAGTGCTTTTTTGGGATTAACGCTTTAATAACTATTTCTTCCATGGAAATTGATCTTTTAAGCTTTCTATCTCTACTAGGGTTAATTTTGTTAAGCTGTATTTTCTAGAAAATCATCCACTTCATCTAGGTTTTCAAATGTATTTGCATAGAATTGTGCAACTTAGATTCCTGACATTTTATCAATAGAATAGCCACTGATTCAGTAGTTAATCTCCAGTTTTCATGTTTTAACCTGTACTTGTGCTTTCTCTCTTTTATAATAATTAGATCTACTTTGTTGATTTTTTTCAAAGAAAGATCTTTTTATTTATTTCTACTATTTGGTTTTAAACTCTTTGGTTTTATTTATGCTTTTATCCTTGCTATTTCCTTCTCTCTACTTTCTAGATTTCCTTTTTGTTCCTTTTCTAATTTTTGAGATAGATATTTAATTCATTTATTGTTACACTTTCATTTTAATTCTTATAAATATTTAATCTATTTTAAATAGATTAAATATTAAATTTTAAAGAGAATTGCATTCTCTTTTTACCTTTGCTTTAATTGTATCTCAAAGACTGATATATAGCATTTTTATAATCATTATTTTTAAAAGAAATTGTTCAGTTTCCATTTATATTTCCCTTTTGACTAAAGAATTGTTTGATAATTTAAAATTTTCCAGATGGAGAAGACCTCGTGCCTTTTGATATTGATTTTCAGTCTAATTGCATTGTGATAACATAATGTTGTTGGTTTGCATTATTTTTATTTGAAAGAACTTACTGATGTTTTCTTGGTGACCTCACATATGGTCAATTTTCATGAATGTTTCTTGTGTATTTGAAAAGAAGAAATATTCTCTTTAATAAGGGTGAAGAGTTCAATATATATTGATAAGATTTACCTTGGAATTATGTTGTTTAGATTTTCTATATATTTATTTATTTAGCCCATTTGCTTTGTCTTCAACTAAGAATGGATCTTACAAGTCTCTTCTAAATGTATTTCCATGTGTTTCTCTTCTATATTCTGTATGAAGGCTGCTGCTATGTTCTTTGATACATAGTTATTAGTAACTTCTATATCTTCACTGTGAATTATGGCCTTTAGTTTTATAAAGTGTCCTTCTTTGTCTCATTAAGCCCTATTCCCTCCATGAATTTCATCTTGTCAAGATAACAAGTTCACAGTCTCTGATTTCTTTATGTGCATTAGCCTGGTTATAATTTTACCTACCCTTTTAATTTTATTACACTTTGTTTTAGGAGTGTCTCTTACAGTACAGAGTTGAATTTTGCCTTGAAGGACAATCTGAAAATCTTTTCTTGTAAGTTAGGTAAGACCATTTACATTTATTGTTACAACTTAAATACTTGATCTTATCTCTGTCTTATTGTTTTATGCTATGTTTACTATGTGTTTTTCATTCTCTGGGTTTTGTTTTGTTTTTGGTTTTTTTTTTTTTTCCTTTTTAGTTTAAAAAAAATGTTGGTGATTAGATGATTTGTGGTTCTTGTTTTAGTAAGTATCTTTCCACTAATATCGTTATATAATGCCCGTGTTTTCTTTATTTAGGTTTCAACTATCTGATATGTCTGCTGTAAGTGATATCTTTGACTCTCACCTATAATCTATGTGAAACCAAAATGAATTATTCTACTTTCCCATTTCTTTTTCCCTTTTCCCCTCTTAAAAAAATGGTGTTATATCTACTTTGTCAGAGCACATAATTATTTGCTACATACTATTCTTCCATCTTGTCCCCACCTGTGGTTGGTCTAAGATCTATAGTTAAATACAGTCAGTGCTTACCACCAGTCTTTTAAACAGTTTCCTCATTCATCTCTTAGTTGGACAAAGGTGGTCTTCCAGTAGATTCCTCAGGAAGGACTCATTAGTACAATATTCCCTGAATCCTTGTCTAAAATTGTTTTTTCTATAAACAAGCACATGAAAAGATGTACAACATCATTAGTCACTAGGGAACTACAAATCAAAACCATAATGAGATACCACCTCACACCTCACAAGAATGACTATTAAGAATTTAATATTTTAAATCTTTGCAAGTGTTGCAAGGATGTGGAGAAATTGGAATGCTTGAACGTTGCTAGTGGGAATGTAGGATGGTTCAGTTGTTATGAAAAGCAGTTTGTCAGTTCCTCAAGAAATTACGTAGAATTGTCACATGACCCAGCAATTGCACTTCTAGATTTATACCCCAAAGAGCTGACAGCAGGTACTCAAACAAATGTTCGTACCAAAATGTTCATAGGAGCAATTCTCACTTAGCCAAAAGGTAGAAACAACCCAAATGTCCATCAATGGATAAATGGACAAATAGTGGTTATTAACACAATGGAATATTATTCAGCCTGAAAAAAGGAATGAAGTACTGATACATGTTAAAATGTGGATGAACCTCAACAACACTATGCTACGTGAAAGAAGCCAGACACAAAAGGTCACATATTGTATGATTCCATTTCCATGAAATACCCAGAAGAGGTAAATCCATAGAAACAGAAAGCAGATGAAGGGTTGCCAAGGGCTGGGGAGAGGGTAATAGGGTATAAATGCTTAATGTATGCAGGGTTTATATATTGATGGAAGCGTTTTGAAACTCTGTAGAGGTGGTGGTTGCACAACACTGTGAATGTATTAAATGCCACTGAATTTTTCACTTTAAAATAGATAATTTTATGTTATGTGAATTTCACTATAATAAAAATTGGTTTTCTAGAGCCTTGATATTTGAAGGATAGCAGAGTTGGATTAAAAAAATCCTTGGTTCACACTTCATTTGAGTTTTTTGATGAGTATTTCACTACTCTTGCTTTTGTGATTTGCTCTTGCAAAATCTAATGCCAACCAGATTTTGTTTTCTTTATAAATGACTTTTTTTTTTGCCTGGAGGACCAGAGGATATTCTTTCTTTAACTTTAATGCCTCCTTGTTTTGTTAGGATATGTTTCAGAGTTGACTGTTTTGAAACAATTTTCATACATGGTGGACCCTTTCAGTATGTAGATTCAGGTCTTCTTTTATTTCAGGAAAGCTTACTTATGTTTGCCTGTCTATATTGTAGCTATCATTTTCTCACAGATTCTACCTATTTCTTTAATTTCATTTTCTTGGCTCCTTTCATTTCTATCCACTGTCATCCTTAGTCTACTTTCAGTCATATTTATTTTCCCTTAGGTACATTATAATTTAGTCATTTCAAGGTTAATTTTTTTCTTTTTCTTCAATTTCTTTCCTAACATCAGTTCCCATTTTATAAGTTTGTTTGTCTAGTTTGTTTTTAAATTCCCGATCTGTTTTTTTTCCTATCTGCAATTGCTTTTTAAATTATATTTAATTCATGTTGGAATACTGTATTACGTTTTCTTTTGCATCAGGCCTGGCTTTATTTCTTCTGGAGTTTTGTATCTACTGAAACATTTTTCTTAAACTTAAAAAAATTGAAATATAACTAAGTTCAGAAAGTAAATATCAATAGCTGATCACCATGCTTCACTTTTTTCCCCCACCATCTTAATCCACCATCATTAAGAATCTATCACATGCTAGGGTTTATCACAACTTACCATAAATCATGTCATCCTTTTTGCCATTTGATCAGTGAGTGACCCAGTTTCACAGTCCCATCCTGATGTTCCACTTTCTAGGGCCATTTCTGGTATCTACCCTTAGCCTGGGTTCCCCCAAAGCAGGGTCTGAAACAAGGGCTTGCATGCAGGTACTTTATTTGGGAAATGATCCCAGTGAGAGGAGAGAGGGTCTGGGAGGAGTAAAACAGAAGGAAAAGCCAATGCAAAGTTGTATTATCGGGTTGTTCACTTCTATGAGTGATGGGGCTTATTCTTGCTGGAATCCTATAGAATGCACCTCAGCGTTTTCCATCAGAAGGATGAAAAGGGGGAGTATTTATCCACTGGCTCCTGACTCCTATTGGCCAAGAGTTCCCCTGGGGAGTTAACTTCCTTGGTTGTGAATAAAAGATGGGAAAGGAGAACATGAGGTAGGGCCCAAGAAATATTTCATACTATTTTCTAATGGCTTCCACTCTTTCAGTTAAGAAGTCGGCTCTCAGTCTTAGTGTGTCTTTTGTCTCTGACTTTTAAGATTTTGTCTTGTCTTTGGTTTTCAACAGTTTTTCTATGACGTGCTTCAAGTAACTTTGTTTATCCAGCTTGAGTATACAGGATTAATTCATTCTTGTAACTGTGTAGTCTGGAAAATTCTTAGCTATTATTTGTTGGAATATTGATGCTAATTCTCTTTTTCCTCTATGGGACTTCAATTATGTGTACAGGCCTACTTAGTTTTTTTTTTTACTGTGCTTTGCAGATATTGTTTTTTCTTTTTTTTAAACAAATTGAAGGTTTGTGGCAACCCTATATTGAGCAAGGGTTACTACTGGTGCCATCTTCCCAACAACATCTTCTCATTTCATGTCTGTGTCACATTTTGGTAATTCTCACATTTCAAGCTTTTTCATTATTATTGTATTTGTTATGATGATCTCTAATCTGTGATCTTTGATGTTACTCTTGCAAAAAGATTATGGCTCACCGAAAGCTCAAATGATAGCATTTTTTAGTAATAAGGTCTTTTTAAAAAGGTATGTACATTTTTTTAAAGACATAATGCTATTGCACACTAAATAGACTACAGTATACCGTAAACATAATTTTATATGCACTGGGAGATCAAAAAATTTGTGTGACTCACTTTATTGTGATATTCACTTTATTGTGGTGGTCTGGAATCAAACTTGCAAGTATCTCCAAGGTATGCCTATATAACTTTCCACACAATCCCAAGTCTATTAACTGCCCCCTCTTTTTTTCTTCAGTATTTTCCCTTTTTCTTCCCATGCATCCAAATTGATATTTTCTTTTTTTTTTTTTTACAGTTTCCTCTCTTCAATTGTGTCTGATTTGCTGTTGGATACTGACCTAATGAATTCTTAGTTCATAGATGAAGTTCCTGGATGATGATTCCATTATCTGAATTACTTATGGGTGTTTCACTTGTCTGCTGTCTTAGTCTTCAGTCATGTGGTCTTGTCTCCTTATGTGCCTAGTTAATTTTATATGTGTACCAAGCATTGTACATAAAAAAATGTAGAAATAATTTGAGCCTGGGGGATTTACTGGGGCTCCTAGTCCTCAGTGGACCCTAAATTACAACTTTTATTCTTCAAAGCCCTGTGAGTCTGTTGGAAGCTCTATTCAGCTTCTTAGCCTCTTACCCATGCTTTTAGATTGCAGTTGCATCTAGGAGAAAATCAGCCTTCCTGACTGGCTCACCTTCCCAGATCTTGTTCCTGTAATTCTATTTATTTATTTGTTTATTTATGTATTTATTTGGTTGCACCAGGTCTTAGTTGCGGCAGGTGGGCTCCTTAGTTGTGGCATGTGAACTCTTAGTTGTGGCATGCATGTGGGATCTAGTTCTCTGACCAGGGATTTAACCGGGGCCCTTGGCATGGGCAGTGCAGAGTCTTATCCACTGTGCCACCAGGGAAGTCCCCTTGTTCCTGTAATTTCTTATAGCCTAGGTAAAATGAGCTTTCCAAGTTGTTCTTAACAAGAAGCGTGATCCAAACTATCAAATTTACAATTACTGGGGCTCCATCCTGCTGAAAAGTTTTCTCATTTTTGTTCTCTTTTTGTTCTCTTATGGAATATGGATGCAGGATTCTATTTTTAATTAAAAGTTGTTTTGGATTTTCCTGGACCAGCCAGGGCAGATAATCATATGGGTGGGGGAGGGGTTTGGGTGGCGTATAAGATTTCTTAGCTCAAGACTGTCCTCTTCTGTTGTTACAGTGAAGTGCAGTTTTTAAAATAAATGACCTTCTATTAATATTGACACCATTTAATGATACTATCTTCTTTCCCTGGGGCCCACAATTTCAGGTGGTTCCTTCTTTATTTTACTACTATGCCTCCAAGGGAGACTTCCCCCTTCCAAAATGCCTCCTTCTCTTCCAGAAGAGGTGTCTTTCCAAGGCTGCTACCTCTGGTCTTCTGCATTTCCAAGCCCCTTCCATTCACTTCCCCAGTAGCCAGCACTCGGATCCACCAGGCCACAGACCCATCCCCAGCATTTCCTCACTCAGGGTGGACCGTCTCCTGGGAGAAACTTAGTTGATATATTATCTGTGTTCTGCCACCACTAAAATCTTGTCGCAGGCTCCTCTCTTACACGTAACCCTTGCCTTTCTCACCCTCTGGCGTGGGCTTCTGAGCTGATGTTTAATTATGTTCCCCACTTACACATAAAGTGAAGTTTGTAGGATTTTCTGTCTTCTGGTTATGATGTAAGAGTGGGTTATCCCTTGTCCTATTGGAATCCCAAACAAAGATAACACATATTTTTAACTTTTAGATAAAATTATTTTTTAGCTAGCCTTTTACTACCGATTTCTAATTTCATTGCATTTTGCTCAGAGAAACAAATTATAAGGTTTTGATTCTTTGGAAATTGAGGCTTCCTTTGTGGCTGAGTGCACGGTTAGTTTTTCTTTGAATGTTCTGCCTGCGTTCTACATCCATTTGAGCTTAGTGATCATACGAAGCAAATCTTCTAGACTTTTTCTTATTTTTTGATCTCTCACTCTCTGAGAATTAAACTATTCAAAAACATGTAGTCACTATAGTTCTGTCAGTTGTTGCTTCATGAATTTTGGGGCAATACTGTGAGATACAATTACTCAAGTTCACTACATCTTTGACCTGTTGCTCCCTTTACCAGTATAAAATCTTCCTTTGTCCCTTGTTTTCCACCTTGGATTCGATTTTGTCTGATATTAAAACTGTCACCCTACCTTAATGTTTACATATTTAATACATCTATGTCTTGTTTTATAGCTTGTCTTCCCTCTCTTGGTTAGAAAAGTCTCCCCAACCTCTAGGTTGTATTGTAGTCTCTTAAGTCTTCTTCCAAAATTTCTATTTTCCCTATTGTTAACGAGGCCATGTAAACTGCGACAAAACACATTTACAGAAAATACAGCTTGATTTTAATGATACATTTCCTTAAAATTTCTTAAAAACTCCTTATGCTTCAGCTCCTTACCAGTGATTCCTGAGAGCTTTCTGAGTTACAGCCTCTGTTACTTCACTGTAAAAAGGTACAAAAGAAGCAAAGACACAAAAATTAGCTTGCTGTTTGTTTCCTTAGTTTCATGATGGCTGACTAAGAGTGCCCCTGTCATGTTAAGGGAAGTCTTAACACAAAGGAACATTTTGGGAAGGTCACAGATGACCTTCCAAATTTGGGAAATTGTCATAGATGCTGGTATCTAAAGAAGTGGTTATAGCACCAAGAAAAGAGGAAGGAAAAAAATGTGCTTTACTAATAACTAAAAATGAGTAGGGGGATAGACAGGTGGGAGGAGATGTTGCAGCTGAATATAGGTGTGAAGAGAATAGATGACAGAAATATAAAGATCAAGATGTACATTTGGGGGCTTCCCTGGTGGCGCAGTGGTTGAGAATCTGCCTGCCAATGCAGGGGACATGGGTTCGAGCCCTGGTCTGGGAGGATCCCACATGCCGCGGAGCAGCTAGGCCCGTGAGCCACAACTACTGAGCCTGCGCGTCTGGAGCCTGTGCCCCGCAACAAGAGAGGCCGCGACAGTGAAAGGCCCGCGCACCGTGATGAAGAGTGGCCCCCGCTCGCCGCAACTAGAGAAAGCCCTCCCACAGAAACGAAGACCCAACACAGCCAAAAAAAAAAAAAAAAAAAAAAAAAGATGTACATTTGATTTAAAAAGAAAACTGATGATGTTCAATGAACAGAGAGGTGATGCTGCTACGGGGATGAGAAAGGTGAATCTCAATAAAGAGTGAGAGAGGGCAAAAAGCAGAGGAAAAGCCCAAAGGTATCTACCATAGAAAAGAGGTCATGTTCTAAGTCTGAGGGACCCAGATTTTACTTCAGAAAAACTGAAGGAGAAACATGGTTTAAACATATTAATCAATGGTATATGGAAAACGAAAGGGCAAGAACAAAAGGTGTGATGACATCAGGAACACGGGCCCAATTTCCCAGCAGGTCAGACTGTAAGGTGCAGTCCACTGGTGGTACTTTCCTTTGAAAAAGAAGTGAAGATTCTATCTTGCAAGATAAAAGAGATTAGGATGAGGAGATGTTTTCTAATTCTGTATTTTCAGTTTTTAAAACACTTGTTTCCGTAGCTTTGATACTTTTTAGCTTTCTGGTTGACCTGCAGGTTGTTTTTGTTCTGAACAAAGGGGAGGTAAAGCTGCATTTGCTCCCATTCATGGATCTAATTAGGCATGTTGCCCAAACTATAATAAATCATGGATTTAGTTTTTCTTTGTTAAGGTAGTCAGAGGCCTTCAGGCATGAGTGACTTATTAAAATGTACTCTCATAGTTGGGGATGAATGATCACCCTGGTATTGTCAATCACTCAATAATTTTATATCCCCAAAGCTCTCCCTTGGTTGTTCTGTACTACCCAAAAATGACATTTTATTCTCGTATTATTTGTTCACAGACGTGATTCACATTTTGCTATCTAGAGCATAAGGAAATCATTCTAAATTCAGCAATAGTGCCAGTTTGACTGAAAAAAAGTTATTTTCCATATCCACCGGAATGTTAATCGGATTCTTGTTAGAACATGTGTAAGAAGTGGTTTTCATTGTCACAGCTCTTGATGTCAGATTACTAAAACAACTTATGTTTTGCTGTGGGAGCGCGGGTGCACGCAGAGCCTCCCCAGTCACATGAACGCTCCCAGCCCACACTTCATAATACACAGAAATTATTTGTGTTTTGTGGTAACGACTGAATGGCAGGAACAGCAGAATTTCAACGTGGCTGTTCTTTATTTGATTAAATATATTCTCTATTTATTCTCAAAAAAAACTAATTTAAGTTAAACGGCAATAAACCATGATAATTTAGAAAACATGTTGAAACTGAGAGTGAAGAGAAATGTTCTGTACGTAAACCACACTGTAAACCATAAAACTTATTTTTGTCAACTGCTTCTCATGACAGTGGCTAGGAATTTGACATTTCTACTACAGTAGGCAAAAAAACATGTAAAATATACTCTCCCACATACCACATCACATCTCTATTTATATTTCCAAACTAAAAGCATTTCAGCCCCCAAAAGTGCTGAGTGTACTGTGTACGTTTACACCAAGAGCTGTAAGTTCGTACAAGCCTTACCTTAAACCGGTGTATTTGTCTGGCCAGGCCCCCTGCCCAGCGCCAAGCCATACTTAATGGATCAGGCTTAGCTCACCAAGAGAAAACTGTTGCTCTTGGTCCTAAAAGGTGGGGAACTTTTCAGTGAACTCTGGTCAACACAAGACAAAACAAAAAACTATTCTCGGGCAGATTATGAAAACCATTTGAAGCATCCAAGACCACTTATCCACTTCAAAACGTGTCAGCAGCTATTCAACTACTTATGAAAATGAGTTTTGTGAAAATTCATGTAGTTTGAGGCCGAGTATTCTAAAACTAGAAAAGGAATCTTAAATAATCTGTTACGGTACACATGAAAGTGACAGAAACATGGCTAATTCTCTAACGTTAGCTGAGGTATACATGCTATACAGTTGACTAGATCTCAGAAGATTTATAATAAAAACTTCCCCTTTCCACTTAAAGATCATAAGAAGTCAGCACAATCTGGTCTTCTCCCTGCTGAAAGGGTATTTAGTTTGGGATGTAATGTTTTAAAACAATAATACAAACCTCCTGGGAGAATACCACAATAAATGTCTCAAAAACCACTCAGTTAATCCCAGGGTATAATCCGGCTGTTTTAAATTACTGCAGGGAATATTACGGGCCTTAATGACACTGTAACTGCTTAAAGCCAAAGAAAGCTAGAAAGAGAGGCCAAAAAGATGAGCTCAGAGCCAGCTGAAGTGACAACAAACATGTGGCTGTTTACTAGGATTGGAGAGGTTTAGTCTGCAGATGTTTGTGGTCTCTAGAAGGTTCCAGAGGAATGAGTTGTTATGAAGATTTGCAGAGTTTGATGAGAGCAAGATTCTTCTTGGAGATGGCAGGCCCCAGACAGGGAGGCCCAATGGTAGAGACAGAATTTATAGATTTCTGTGGTCAGATCATACTCTACTGGTTCCACAATGTACATCAACAAATTAATATTGTACGGATGTCATTTCAAAGCCTCCTAAAGACGAGAGTCATTATTGAAGCCATTAGAGCACAGATGGTTCAAACTATATGCAGATATTCATACTTGCATTTTTTGCATTATAGCTGCTTTTTTTTTTTTTTTTTTCTGTTGAACTGTAATGAATTGTCTCATAATCTATTCCATCTTCTTGCCATTAGCAGGCTTTGAATGTTCACAAATAGGAGCAAAGAACTCATTTTCCAGAGCTTTAATCACACAAAGAGGGAATGCCTAATTCTCTAAATGAAATGGTCTGTGATCACTGAAGCAGAGATTTAATATATCACGGCAAATTAGGTAGATTTTAATAAATTACTTATCTCCCTGAATACTTTACATATGCTTAAGAAGGAACATAGCCTGTTTGCAAACAGTGAAAACCCACAGCCTATAAAAATCCTTTGAAGAAAATGACAAATAAAAAAGTAAATTAAAAAATGAAATGCATTATATCCTAGACCTCTAGAGACAATTCCTTTGCAGCATTGATTCACAGCTCCATTAAAAATATCAATTAAATCCTTCAGTGAGATTGAGTAAAAGCTAGAAAATTAACTTTCTGAGCTGCTTTTCGAGGATCTGGTTATCCAGATACACCCTAGCATTGTACAAGCTTGATGTAAATTTAAAAAATGATAAAAAGATACTCCTTTCAGGTCTAACTAAGCATATCAGAATTTGAGGCATATTTTTAATATTTTCTTTCTATGTCATAAGCTAAGTTTTCAAAGTGTAAATTTCATGTATCTGTCTCTTCTTTACATACACACATTCCTGGATCCCATATTACCATTACAAATACATGAAAACAATACAAATGAGAAGAACTGTAATTTTTAAGAAAGAAAAACAAAAAACTTGCAGTAATTTAATAAGTTGGTGCCAAGTCTCATTCTTTATATTTAATTGATAGAAATGGCATGCATCAAAGAAAATGCATACTGAGCTTTAATGTGCATAAAATGGATATTACCATTTTAAAGAGGAAGATTAACACATTAATCCAAGTAATTTTCATATATTGCTTCTAATAAAATCTTCACAGTGCAAAACTCTTAATGAGGCTAATAATACACATTCCATTTAGTGGGACAATTAGGGATAACATAAAAGTATTTCTTTTTCATAGGTTTTCTAAGATTTATGCTTTTTGCTTATTAAAAATAAAAATGGGAATTGCATTTCAGTTCTTCATAAGAAAATGTTGAAAATGCAAATAGACTTTCTCATGTTATCATGTAGGTATAAATTATTGAGAAGGTGTTGCCCGCTGTGCAGAACTTAAGTCCTGAGGGGGTGGCAGTCATGGGAAGGAGGGAATAGAAAAATAAACAAATGGAAAAAGTATACAAAACTTGAACACTTCAAACCCAGGCCTCCCCCCTCCCAGCTTCCCATGAATTATAGATTACATACACCAGAGTAATTACGAAAATCTCATCTAAGTGCTTTCATGTGAGCATTTACTCAGGAGTAGGAGATGCCTCTGGAGCAGTTTCTTTCAAGCCTCCAAGTCATCTCTGTATTGCTCGTAGACAGACCGTAGGGCATGGAGTGCTTCGACAGTTACCCTGAGCTTGCCAATACCTCCACCATCTGCTCGAGCGTCCAAAACTAGGGAGAGGATAGCAGAAAAGTGTTAATATCATTCAACAGATATTTCTTCAGAGAGCCTAGCTGAAACAGTAGTTGAAAAGATGAAAACAGCTCTACAGAAGTCCAAAGTTCACTGGTATCTCAGAAATCTAAAAATCAAAGCTTGTCTTGTGTGTATGAGTGTGTATACACATTTCAGATGTACTGCATGTATGTATACATATTGCTTGTAGAGTTAAAACTAATGATCTAATCCTGAAGTTTACCCAGTGGAAAGGCGATAGGATAATGATTCCCACAGAATCAGAATTTCTTAGTAGGAAATAAAAGTCTAAAAGGGATCAAGATAAGACAACGAAGAATTTGTTCTAACATACCGTGTTAACAAATATCAGAATGGCAACTTACTGTAAAGAAATTACATGATCATAATTTGAAATGGTTTTTTATATGTTTTTAAAGATTTTTTTTTTGATGTGGACCATTTTTAAAGTCTTTATTGAATTTGTTACAATATTGCTTGTTTTGTTTTGGTTTTTTGGCCACGAGGCATGTGGGATCATAGCTCCCCGACCAGGGATTGAACCTGCACCCTCTGCATTAGAAGGTGAAGTCTTAATCACTGGACCGCCAGGGAAGTCCCCTGGAATGGTTATTTATCTTTCTAAGGAAAACATTCCATTTAAAATAGATTGTATGTGAAATTAGAAAAAGCTAAACTGGCAGACCCAGAATCTTAAGGTCTATGGATTGGCTTTGAGGGTCTATGAACTGATGTTGCAAGAAAGTAGATGTAAAATTTTGAGCGTCTGTGGGCTTTTCTGGGAAGGAGGCGCAGCTTTCAGTGGTGTATCAAAGGCAGACAATTTGATAATTCTCTGAGCTCAGTGGTGGGGGCCAAATGGGATGCTGATTCAGACCCCAACCCTCTGTGAACAGTGATACCTACTAGTGACTCAAGGCCAGAATTTTGGACTTTGTAAGTCTTGACAGCACTTATGAGTCGATATAGTTTCCTATGTATTTTCCTTGTGGTTTTCCTTGAGCTTTTAGTATGTGTGTGTGTTTAATTCCAAGAAAATTTGTCAGGAAACCTTCAAATAAAACTTAGTATACAAAGACTTAGGTGGAGAAATGAGCAGGCAGGGAGATTGCAGGGGCACAAATGGTCCCCAGCGCACTGCCAAGCCTTCACCTCTTCTTTGGGACGTCTCACGTCTATGTCTGGCACAGAGCAACGCATTAAAAGCCCAACCTGACCAGCGTTTAATTTTCTGACTCTTTCCCAGAACAAGGCCACAATAGCTGTCTCTATCAGATCAATATGATCATTTGTGGTCTTGCAGAATGAGAAGATGGCTTTTGAAACAGCACTGACTGTAGAAAAGATAAAGAATATAAAGCACAGATAATTTTGAACATTTTTGTCAGACTCTCTTGGTTCTGGGTGTTTTTAATAGGATTTAGGTTCATATTTTAATCCTCTCATCTTTTTCTTCTGTGCCTGCCAAAGTTGTGATATGTATAGTTTATAAAATTTCCCAGAATAGGTTTCTAATTTGGTTACTTGGTCTAATTTGGTTAATTATTTGGCTTGATCCTGACTTTTGAGCACTTGACACACATCCAGGACAAGCAGCTTGACATGTGAACCACAGCTGAACTATGGTGTAAGCAGAGTGCCTGGTACTTAAGAGGTGCTCAGTTAAGTGTTCATTTAATGCATGAATAAATGAGTAAACAAACCGTGTACATTTTTCCAGTGATGGATGGCTCTGCTGACTTAAGAAATGAGATTAGGACTCAGCCTTGTTTCCTCATTTATTGTACAGCCCAGGCCATCCCTGATTATTATTTTTAAAAGTCTTGATTTCATAAAGTACAGTGCCTTCAGCATGTTCTAAATATGTTATATAAGGATAAGGGGTAGAAATTAGGCATTGTTGGGACTCACACCTGGTGAGGTGAAAATCTAGGAGAGCACTTTTTGTCAGGAATCCCTAACTCCTCCCTGAAGCCTGATGAGAAGCAAGTGACCAAAACTACTCAGTTATTTGCAGTGACTATATCACGGGACTGTAACACTGAAGTAAAGAGAAGCCTTGCAGAACACGCTATAATGATCACTCAGAATAACATGCTTTAGCTGAAATAAGGGTTGACAGCATGAGGCTTCTATAAACAACATTAAAAAAAAGCCAATGTCCACATTTTTGTCCCCCACAACCCCCCCAATACTAACAAAATGAATAATTCCTTGAGAAGCGCAATTAATTATTTTTAAATTTCTGTTGATTCAAAGGAAGGCAGAGAAGGAGGGTAAGGGGGGGATGCAGGGAGAAATTCCAGCCTCAACAAAACATCAGCTTGAGTTGCAAAGGATTCAACCAGTGTGTGACTCAACGTCCCTGCAGCCAGCAAAGAGAAGGTTTTAATAAAGAATTTGGATTTCAGCAATTGCTGGTTGTACAGATTGAGCAATACTTCCACCCATACCATCAATACTTTGCTCGATGATGTCTCTCCCTTCCCGAAACATGTCAGCGAGGTCAACGTTAGCAATGCCGATGTCCTCACACTCCAGATCCTGCTCATCCTCTGGAGGGTCACTGACCACAGTGAAGCGAACGCTGAGAAGGGAAAGAACAGAGAACACCACTACAAAGTGAGAAAGAAAAATCACAAATGAAACAAAACTCCTGAATGGGTTTTTATCACAAACTGTGAAATCTCGGAGTTTCCAATTATTCCAATAAAAAGAAAATTATATAAGTTATTATATGAACGATTAGATTTATTATAGCACACCCAGACTTCACATGAACACTAATTCACTTTTCTAAGCACTGATTATCATTTATCACTAGAATCTGAGAAAATTACTAGGCGAAGAGAAGAACCAGATGTTCACTCTATTATACATTATCTGATCATATTTTGACATGTCTACTTTTAAGGCTAAAAGGATCAAGTGAATAAAGACCAGGGAGGTTAGGGAAGCTTTTTCAACAGAAATGCAACATTTTCTATAGAAATGCACAACTTTGGAGTTTCTACTAAGCAATTTAACCAACTGTGTTCTATATATTCTTAATTATGTTAGCTAAATGTTGTAGCTCTACCCAATAGCCATGCGAAATGTTTGTATTAGTTCAGCAATCTTTCAACTTACAATCATAGCATCCAAGTTTTATTTTACTTTTAGACATATAATTGGAGGGTTCTGATGGAACTGATTTGAATTAGTGGCTTGTGTTGAGGCCAAACACACTTGGACTGACCAAATGACAGGAATTTACAGTTAAGTACTCTTTTGATATGTCTTGGCAGCATAGCTTAAACCACGAATGCTTGTAAACGACCATTTTAACCATTTTCAAAATCTATCCATCCCAAATCAGAAACAAAACAAGAAACTTGTTTCTTAGATAACACTGTTAGGTAAAAACCTAAGTCTCTGGGATGTCATGCCTTGAAAAATATGCACGATTAAAATCCTTTCCAAATGCTTACAGGTAAACATGACAATATTTTAAAATAATTTGCTAAAAGTATTCAACATTTCATTTCTTTACTAAGTCTCTGTTTTTCGATAGCAATAAATTCCGATCAGGAAATAGAAAGATGGATATTTTATATGATGCATAAAATAGAGAAATTAAGATTAAGTGGTTAAGGGCATCTGTTCTGGGTTCAAATTTCTGCTTTCCTATTTATTAGCTGTGTGACCTTGTACAAAGTACTTAACCTCTCTGATCTCGGTTTCCCTATCTGTAGAATAGTAACGATTCACTGGGCTCTTGTGAGGATCAGATGAGATGATACATGTAAATGGTTCCTGGAACACATTAAGCACTGAGTAAATGTTTGCTCTTTTATTATTACTATTTTTAATCTAGGTAGAGCTCCTTAAGCTTCTACATTTCTAAGGGGAGAGAAAAAGAATGCATGAGAAAGGCTTGTCTCAATTGAAAACTGAGACACCCAAATTATACAATGACTGTATCACTCATTAAACAAGAAGAATGATGATGAAAGATATTGTCCTAAAAGAAGGAATTAGAAGTGATATTTGATGCAAATTTTACACCCACAAGACTTACAGAAAGGATGGAGGCTACAAGATTGTAATAATAATGTTAAGTGTTATCCTTATATAATGTCTCATATCTGAGGATAATTATCTATATACTTTACAATGCATACCATTACCTCCACTGAATATATGAGAATTCTGAGACAAAAAGAAAAAAAAAACCTTCCAAATGCCAGAGAAAGGGTTAAAAACAAAAATTGCAATATTTCTGGTTTTAAATTCTATAGAGAGCAAAATGAGATGTCAAATACAAAAGTAAGAAACTAAAGTTAGGCTCTAAAGGGAGGAAGGTACACTAAAATAATTTAAAAACTACAGCTTGGCTTAGGCTAAACTGTACATACACATACATGGACACACACAGACACATCTTATCTTACCTTGAACCCTGCCAAAACAAAGAGACGGAGCCTTGCTTTACGTGCTGAAGAGGCTTCACTAACCAGCTTAAATGTCATCTCCTCAGGTTTGCCTTCATGTTATTATTACTTTTTTTATTCCTACTTTTTGTTTTTGGCTGCGCTACAAGGCTTGTGGGATCTTAGCTCCCTGACCAGGGATCAAATGCGGGCCTGGCAGTGGTACCGTGGAGTACTAACCACTGGACCGCCAGGAATTCCCTTTATGTTATTTTCCATTTTAGCAGCTTGTTTAGCTTTCTCTTAGTACCTATGGTAATATGTAATTGGTTGATTTGTTTACTTGTTGTCTGTCTCCTCAGTGGAATGGATACTCCATGAGTGCAAAGATTTCCTCTTGTTCAGCATTTTAGTTCCTGATACTTAGGTAGGGATCATAAATATTTGTTGAATTACTACATGAACTGCAAAATGGAAGTCCTAGTTGAAGGCTGGCTCATTTGGGGAAGGTTGACTGGAGAAGGCAGGCCTTGGGCTGGGCCTCAAGGTTTAGACCTCAAATGTCACCTGCTGTCATTTAGGAAACCAGAAGTCACTGAAACTCCTTAGATCATTTAGCATTTTTGATTCTTTCCTCATTCTGAAATAGTTCGTTTTTATATGAAACAGGATAGAAGAGCCTAAGGGCTCACCTGTGAGTTTTACATACTAGAGTGCTGATAGTTATGTTGGATCTGTACAGTAGAACACCGTGAAAGGGAAGAAATGAAACCAAAAAGGAACGTTAAGTCGGTGTCAAAACCATGACTTCAAATAAAGAATTTCCAGACTCCCGTCTCAATGTGTCGCCTCCCTTTTAAAGTGACGCTTGTATATTTGCAAATATAGCATGGGGCAGAATGCAAAGGTACTATATGTGATTCATTATACAATGCACATCATCTTATGCGTGTCAGAGAAGATTGGCCAAACTTATCTAACTGTGGCTCTATAAGTTATCACCAATGTTCAAGGGGGCTACTGTCTGAGAAAATGAATTCTTATAAACTAGGAGGTACTTTAAGTAATGTGACCTCAGAGTACTTAAGGTGAGAACACTCACTGGAATAACAGTTGTCTTTTGGTTGTGGAAAAATGTAAATGTAAACTCCTTTTTTTTTCCCCTTAAGAAAATGATACTCTCAAGGGAGAGAAGTGGGACAGGGCTATTCTCCCATGATGGCCCCATCCCTCCCCTGGCAGTCCGAGGAGCATGTGGCCGGAGCTCCAAGCCCTCAGCTGTCATCAGCCCCGAGCCAGTCACTCTGCACCTGCAGTGCCTCTTGCAGTATCTCTCTAAAATGACATGAACATTTGTGCCTCTGTGGGCATTAAGAAATTTTTAGGGAAACAATGATGGGAGAGTGGGAGTCATTACAGCTATGATGGACTTTTTTTTTATTTTTAAAGCTCAGTTCTGGGCAGTGATGACCCAGCTTCTTGACCGCAGAGAATCAGATGACATGGCCAGTGCTGTTTAATCACTAGTGACCTGGGATACCCTGGGGGGCTGGTGGTATTTGAGGTGGCCTTGAAAGAAGCTGAAGTATACAAAGTAAGTAAAACCTGAGTGATTATCTACCGTCCTGGGAAAAACAGAACCTCAGGGCAATTAATAGGGTTTTCCTACTCTTTCTTCAGAATCAAGATCCAAGGAGGGACTTCCCTGGTGGTCCAGTGGTTAAGAATCCTCCTTCCAATGCAGGGTACACAGGTTTGATCCCTGGTCGGGGAACGAAGATCCCACATGCTGCGGGGCAACTAAGCCCACGTGCTCTAGAGCCCACACACCACAACAAGAAAGCCCACGTGCTGTAACTACTGAGACTGAGTGCTGCAACTACTGAGCCCGCATGCCACAACTAGAGAGCCCGCACGCCAACTACTGAGTCCGTGCGCCACAGTGAAGATCCAGCATGCCGCAAGTAAGACACGACGCAGCCAAACAAATAAATATTAAAAAAAAAATCCAAGGAAATAATACATGTATTTCAAGGAGTTAAAGAAAAAGCCACTGTCAGATCCTAAGAGCTAAGAATTTCAGTTTCATTTCATGAAACAGAAGATCAGATGCTAGTTTGGAAGCTCTTTTGAAAAATATAATGTCATTAACGTTCACTTCCTGACCTCTAGGAAACAGATGAACCTCAGTCTCTTTCTCAGGTGGGGGAGGGGTAAGTGCTGGTTTCAGGCAGTGAGAGGCTGTGTCACTGATGGGCCATAAAGGCAAGGAGAAGAGGACAATGGGGAGATAAAGGGTCCACCCAGGCCAACGGGGACAAGCCAGCAGAGGGGCGTTGGCGAAGCCCAGCTCAGGGGTTGATGGGCAGCACTTCGATAACTCCTCAGACTGCATGGATGGGAGCTCACTCAAAAGCACGAACTTATTTATTTATTTAAATTTATTTATTTATTTATTTATGGCTGTGTTGGGTCTTCGTTGCTGTGTGCGGGCTTTCTCTAGTTGCGGCGGGTGGTGGCCACTCTTCATTGCGGTGAGCGGGCTTCTCATTGCGGTGGCTTCTCTTGTTGCGGAGCACAGGCTCTAGGCACATGGTCTTCAGTAGCTGTGGCTCGCGGGCTCTAGAGCGCAGGCTCAGTATTGTGGCACACAGGCTTACTTGCTCCGTGGCAGGTGGGATCTTCCCGGACCAGGGCTCGAACCCGTGTCCCTTGCACTGGCAGGCGGATTCTCAACCACTGCGCCACCAGGGAAGTTCAGCAAGAACTTATTAAGATCAGGTTTTTTTCCTTCTCGAAAGGGTATAATTTCTCTACTGACCAAAAATGCAAAGTGTCCTGTTCAAGTTTGCCCCCAAAAAGCATTAAAAATAACATGAAATGATGAACTATTAAAAAGTGCTAGTGAGGTAAAAATTAACATGAAAGGCTGATGAGCTATTACAAATAATAATATTACTACTGCTTATAATGACTGCAATGAATACTTACTGTGCACTTACTCTGTGTCAGGTGCTATTCTATCCATCTTACACATATCATCTCATTTAATCTTTACAACCACCCTGTATTATCTCCATTTTACAGATGCAGAAAGTGAGGCACAGGGTGGTTGTCTGAGGTCAGACAGCTAGTAAGTGATAGAACAAGAATTTATATTCCAGCCATTGAGTCCAGAGCGCCCCCTCCTGGCAATCACTGTTAGGTGCTTTACAGTTATACTTGACTGACAATGGGATACTTTATATACTACACTGTACAGTCTTTTGGTTTGCAAAGCACAATAGGATCTTTACAGTTACTCTGTATGATAGGCAGGGCTATGATATTTCTAGGAGGAAAGAGACCCAGAGAGGTCACATACTCATTCAAGGACACTGAGTGAATCAGGGAAGTCAGGTGTTCTGCTTCCTCATCTTGTGCTTTTTTTCCCCCACCACACCAGGCTACAGAGATCTACTTTGTATAAACCACTAGATAATTTAGAATGCTTAAATGTACCTTCTGTTAGGCATCTCTTGTTTAAGTAGTATAGCTTTTAAGATGTCTCTCTTGGCTTGGTTGTTTTCTTTATCCACGTAGATCACTAAACCAAAAAAAAAAAAAAATCTGCAAAAAGTCACTCAGGAATATGCTACATTAGTACCATTCTGTATTTGTATAAATACCTGTTTTTAGAGACGCAAGTCATACCACCTCACTCGTACGCATGGGAAAAGAAAGCTGCGCTGGAATCCAGAATCAAATCTGAATAGTCATGTGATCTAATGTCATGTCACTGGCAGGTTTACGTGCACACTGTCAGAAAAGATACAAGCAACATCTAAGAGTGCCACATCGCTGTCACTGCCTGTTAATGGCAGTGGCAGTCATGACAGTAAAAGCCAGCGGTCTTTATTGCTTTGTATTTGAGGGATTTACTGCATTTTCTTTCACACAAGAAGCGAGTGATATGATAATGTATGGCAGAGAGCTTGTCCTTCCTGACAGCCCTGGTAATTTAATACTTCTCTCCTGCCACAACATGCAATAAAAGAGGCATCCTAGCGCATTGGGTTGAGGAAATCCACAGGCTGGCGCTTGCTGGTGGCTGGGTGTGGGGGTACGGGAGAGACCTGTGGTGGAAGCGAGAGGCTTTTTTAGGGTGTGAAGTTTGTCTTTGGTTTTCAAAGGTTCACGCTGGCATGCAGGAGTGTGGTTAGACTTTACTTGGTTGAAATATACGATTAGGTAACTCATCTAAAGACCCACCGGGAAGAAGACAGTGAACACATGAAACTGTAAATGTCTGCACTTTGGGAAAATGATATCTCAGAGTGTGAACACTCTAATTTTCATTCTGATTATTTTTTCTCAGCTCGGCAGCCTTTCAGCCATGCGTTAACTTCTGAAGACATTTCTTTTTCAGGTGCCATTTTGGAGTTAAAGTCTCTCCTGTGACCAGATCTCAATTTAGCGATAATCCCTGATCAAAAACACACAAAGGGTGAAAGATACCATGACAGTTCTAAAGCCAGGTTCCGTTGGGAACAAACATATTTCATACTGAGAATGTTTCCCTGGACGATTTGAGTTCAATCTCAAATTATGATGCTATCAACTCATTTAATCGTTGGCTAGTTGAGCAAATATTAGCCGAGGGCCAGGGATGGCACATGTGGGGCACTGAGTGAGGCACAAAGGTCTGCGTGGAGGTGAGCTGGTAGTTTAAGAGAAGGAAGAACCAAGGTCAAACAGCAGCTCTTAGCTTTTTGCTCTTTGCACGATACCATATTAGTAAATGTGACCGATGATACAGGTTACTGAGATTTACAGGAATCAAAAAAGACAAAGGGTCCTTGTAAATTTTGTAAACATAGCGTTTTACTTATCAATGCTAAAAAGGCATGCTTTTTAAAAAAGTCATGCTTTTCCACTAATGCTGGGAGATGGGACCTCATTTGGCCACCAGTACACCAAGCTAAATTTGAACTTTTTTTTTCCAAATCGGAATTTTTTGTTTTTGCTGTTAATTACCAATTCAAGATATGGTAGACCATATCCTTTCTGACTTCAGAGTTCTAAAGCTTTTAAGCCATAGTGGCCTACATTTCTTTTGTGATCATTTTTCTCAGTTTTACTGAGATATAACTGACATATCACATTCTATTAGTACTAGGTGTACAACATAATGATTTGATATATGCATATATTGCAAAATGTTTATCATAGTGAGTTAACATCCATCACCTCACATGGTGACAATTTTTTTTACTCTCTTAGCAACTTTCAAATACACAATACAGTGTTGTTAACTATAGTGGTCTACATTGCTTGAAGACAAGGGTAATCTCAGTGATTTAAAAAAAAAAAAAGACCGAATTCAACGTCTAGCATCCAAATAGTCTTTCAATTAAACTAGACCAGTTCTGATGGATCTCAACAGCTTGAAAAAATTTTTTTAATGTGATAAAATATACATAACATAAAATTTACTATTTTAACCATCTTTAAGCATACAGCTTAGTGGCATTCAGTACATTCACACTGTTTTGCAGCCATCTCCACTATCCATCTCCAGAACTTTATCATCATCTCCAACTGAAGCCACGCCCACTGAACAGTAACTTCCTACTCCCTCCTCCTCTCAGCCCCTGGTAACCACTGTTTTACTTTCTGTCTCTATGACTGTGACTATTCTAGATACCTCTTAAAAGTAGAACCATATAATATTTATCCTTCTGTGTCTGGCTTATTTCAATTAGCATAATGTTTCCAAGGTTCATCTATGGCATGTGTTAGGATTTCATTCCTTTTTAAGACTCAGTAATGTTCCTGTAGGTGCATGTATATACACATACACACACATACATACAAACACAGCACATTTTGTTTATCCATTTGTCTTTTGATGGATATTTAGGTTGGTTTCACCTTTTGGCTACTGTGAATAATGCTGTGATGAACATGGTGTACAAACATCTGTCAGAGTCCTTGCTTTTAATTCTTTGGGGTACATTTCCAAAAGTACAATTGCTAAATCTTTGGCAATTCTACGTTTCACTTTTTTAAAAAAAATCTTTACCATTGAAGTTGGTAAAAAAATGGTAGAGTTGGGACACCTTCTGCTTCATCCAGTTGACCAGCACACTGTATATCCTATTCTCTTAACGAAAACAAAAATAGTGACGGCCACCATTTATTGAGCGATGTTTATTATGTACTATGTACTACACTCAATACTTTCCTTACTGCAATCACATCTGTTAAGAACCATGCTGACCCACATTTTACAGATGATTAAGCAGACCCAGAGAAGGTAAGTAATTTGCCTCAGGTTACCTAGTCAGAAAGTGGCAGAGCTAGAATTTGAATCCAGGAAGGTCTGCCCCATGGCCTGCCTTCTTAACCTCCATGCTATACTTTCTCCTTCTTCCACATGAAGCCAGAACTCTTCCTGCTGTTTAAGCTGCAACCATGTTGTTAGCACAGACTGGAATGTGAGAGAGAATTCCATCACTGTATCAAGAGAAGCCACCTCACCCTCCTTTCACTCTTTCTTAAAGGGATATTGCTTTAGATATTTACATCTGGTCCAGGTGTGTTAACCAATTCTCTTGACTGAACACTTTCAAAAATTCCTTTTCGACAAATAATAAACGCTGGAGAGGGTGTGGAGAAAAAATAACCCTCCTACACTGTTGATGGGAATGTAAAATGGTACAGCCACTATGGAGAACAGTATGGAGGTTCCTTAAAAAACTAAAAATAGAGTTACCATATGATACTGCAATCCCACTCCTGGGCATATATCTGGAGAAAACTATAATTTGAAAAGATACATGCACCCCAATGTTCATTGTAGCACTATTCACAATACCTAAGACATGGAAGCAACCTAAATGTCCATTGACAGATGAATGGATAAAGAAGATGTGGTACATATATACAATGGAATATTACTCAGCCATTAAAAAGAATGAAATAATGCTATTTGCAGCAACATAGATGGACCTAAAGATTATCATAGTAAGTGAAGTAAGCCAGAAAAAGACAAATATCATATATCGCTTACATGTGAAATCTAAAAAAAAAAAAAAAAAAAAAAAAAAGATACAAATGAACTTATTTACAAAACAAACAAACCCACAGACATAGAAAACAAACTTACGGTTACCAAAGAGGAAAAGGTGGGGGGAGGGATAAATTAGGAGTTTGGGATTAACAGATACACACCACTATATATAAACTAGATAAACAACAGGGACCTACTGTATAGCATAGGGGACTATACTAGATATTTTGTAATAAGCTATAGGGGAAAAGAATCTGAAAAAGATATCTATCTGTCTATGTATGTATGTATGTATGTATGTATAACTGAATCACTGTGCTGTACACCTAAAACTAACACAACATTGTAAATCAACTACAAAAAAAAAAAATTCCTTTTTGAAAAAACTCAAGCTACTTACTGATGAGTTTGGTTCTCCAAAAGTGTACCAAATTAGAACTACACAGCTCTCCTGCTTGCACAAACAAGGCCTAGACTGGGGATCTTAATCTATCCTAATGGTTCTTAGTCTTTAATGCGCATCAGAATCCCTGGAGGATGTGTTAAAATGCAGATTACTGAGCTCACCTTCAATTTCTGATTCAGTAGGTCTGGGGTAGGGCCTGAGAATTTGCATTTCTAATATCTTCCCAGCTGCTGCTGCTGCTGGTCAGGATACCATTGAGAACCAACGTTTAGGCCCAACACTCCTTTGCCTGATTTTTGAAAAGGATCAGGAACTAGTAAACATTTTTTGTGTGTTAAACATGTGGGAGACAGAGACACTTTGGTTACCTCTAATTAGGTCATGATCCCAAGGACATCCATTTGTGTTCTGAATTAGATGGTTAAAAAAAAAATCTATCATTTCAAAACTTGAAATACATCCTTTAAAAAGCAATTCTGGGGCTTCCCTGGTGGCGCAGTGGTTGAGAGTCTGCCTGCCAATGCAGGGGACACGGGTTTGAGTCCTGATCTGGGAAGATCCCACATGCCACAGAGCAGCTGGGCCCGTGAGCCACAGTTACTGAGCCTGCGCGTCTGGAGCCTGTGCTCCGCAACAAGTGAAGCCGCGGTGGTGAGAGGCCCACGCAGCACGATGAAGAGTGGCCCCCACTTGCCACAACTAGAGAAAGCCCTCACACAGAAACGAGGAACCAACACAGCCATAAATAAATAAATTAAATAAATTAAAAAAAAAAAAAAAGCTTGCCTTCAATTAAAAAAAAATAAAAATAAAAAAAATAAAAAGCAATTCTGGGGCTTTCCTGGTGGTGCAGTGGTTGGGAATCTGCCTGCTAATGCAGGGGATATGGGTTCGAGCCCTGGTCTGGGAAGATCCCACATGCCGCGGAGCAACTAGGACCGTGAGCCACAACTACTGAGCCTGCGCGTCTGGAGCCTGTGCTCCGCAACAAGAGAGGCCGCGATAGTGAAGAGGCCCGCGCACTGCGATGAAGAGTGGCTCCCACTTGCCGCAACTAGAGGAAGCCCTCGCACAGAAACGAAGACCCAACACAGCCAAAAATAAATATAAATAAAAATAAATAAAAAGATTACTATTAAAAAAAAGCAAAATTAAAAAAAAAAAGCAATTCTGGTGAATATGAAATGTATCAGAACTCTCCAAAAGTTAAGCTATTTACCTTTCATTCTCATCAGAAATCACATTTGTTTAGGACTTGCTAGATTTTGACATAAATTTACTGAAAGCATATGTCTCAAACAAGATACAAACCAGTAGTCCAAATACTTGATTGAGTTGATCTTGAATTGTCTACCATTAAAAACACATCCCTCACTTCTGCAGGCTGGAGAAATCCTTATTTTCTTTATCAATGTCATTTGGCAGAAGAAATGCAGATGGTTTAATTATATAGAGGGTTGATAACCTTGAAGATAACTTTTGTGTTAAAGTGTTATCATCCCCCCAGTCCTTATCTTTGCCAAGTTTTTCCTCCCATTAGTAACAAAATCTAAAGTTCTGCATCCTTTTCATCTTCTGCATTAAACTTTAATTGTTCCAACAGATAGACCGTTCAGTGCTCAGAGACTAAAGGCCTAGATCTGTATAAGTCTCATAAAAACTTTGGACGATTTCATTAATCTTTTTTCTTTCCACTGTCAACTCCCTAGAAGACTTTATTCAGCCCAGACAACATTCTGTAGACCTACCATTAACCTTATTCTTTTCCAAACTATTTTCTTGCTTTCTCAGCGTTCTCCAAGCAAATTTTTCAAGCCCAATAAAATACAAGTGTTTTGTTCTTGCTACCAGTGTCTAGCAAGTTAATTCAACGTTGATTTTTTTTTTTCTTCTAGTATTAGTAGCCCTAAGAAGATATATATTTTGTGTATGTGAAACTGGTATTAACACCTCTTAACAAAGAGACTGAATTAGGCTATGAATAATCCTGGGGATCACTAGTCTAAATCTCTCATTTTATGTACCTAATTTAGGCCTCAGTATACAAATCCCTTTTGAATAGATTCAAGTCATAATGCAGGGTAAAAATCATTGCAAGGTTTGGTTAACCTCTCGCCTGGTATGGTGTTCAAATAGGAGAAGCGTGTACTAACTGTCCTTTAAATTTTCTGTCTCAATTATAACATCAGTTTGGAAATAAAACTACTTTCATTAACATTTAATAAGATTTGGAAGATGTAAGCCTACATTTATATTGACCTTTTATATCAAATAACAAGTGAATGGTTAATCATTACAATAATTAGATGAGTGAGATAGTTACTTATTAACCAAAGATTTAAGGAGCTTCTCCTGCAATGAAGGAGATGCAAACATAGTAATTTAAAAATAAACACTTTCAGTATGTCCTACTTAAGTGAAAAATAAACCTTCTCCAAGGTTAATGTTATTTCTCAAATTTGCTGATGATCTAGGACTTCATTTTTTCAGATACAGTAGATATAAAACAGCATTAATTTGCTTCTAAGCACAAAGTACACTCCTCTCCCTTCCCACCAGATAAATATCCTTAAAATTCTTTTCAATTAACCTTGAAAATTCTATATAGTCAAATCTCAATAGGTAGGAATAGAAGCTGCAGAAAGGTACAGTAAACACTTCTAATGAATTAAATTCTAATAGGTTACTGGTTTCCTTGTTGCTATCAAATGACTAATTCATTAGAAACACAAGCAACTCTTAAAATACCGTTTAGATAGTAGGGTATCTTGCAGTAAAAAGAAAACATTTAAAACAACCAAATCAATGCCAACCAACCAACCAATAAACCAACAAAAATCCCCAAACAGACCTAGGTCACCATGTGAGAATGTACAAAATTCAGGATACTTGAGCATGTATCACAGGTTTCATCCAAAGAATGATTTGCATTGCTCCTTAAGCAAATGGAAAGCTCTGTTCTGCTGCATGGCCAAGCGTCTCAATGTACAACCAATTTCTAAAAAACAATTTTGTTGTCAGTCCAACCAAACAGTCTACTGCTGCCCTTTACAATGAATAATACAAAAACCAGAAGAGCTTGTCTCTTTTCTTGGGTGGTACCTTTGTTAAAATTAGTTGACTAGGGACTTCCCTGGTGGTCCAGTGGTAAAGAATCCGCCTTCCAATGCAGGGGATGTGGGTTCAATCCCTGGTCAGGGAACTAAGGTCCCACATGCCGTGGGGCAACTAAGCCCACGCTCAACAACTACTGAGCTTGCGCGCCTCAACGAGAGAGCCTGCGTGCTGCAAACTACAGAGTCCACGTGCCACAACTAGAGAGGGAAAACCCGCACGCCACAACTAGAGAGAAGCCTGCACGCTGCAAGGAAAGATCCCACATGCTGCAACTAAGACCTGACACAGCCAAAAAAAAAAAAAAAAAAAAAAAAAGAAATAATAATTTAAAAAAAATTGAGGAATGTTTCAAAAAAAATTAGTTGACTAAACAGTTTTTTCATTACTAATAATATTGTAATTATGGCTTACTTTTCTGCTACTTTGCAGTTAAAAGATCTCTAGGAAGCTTGAGAAAATATTTTTGGAAATGTTCTATTAGATCAAGTCAATGATAGGAAGGAGAAATCAGATTCTTGTCCTGACCACGTTACTTATTTCCCATGTGACTTCTCAACCCACCTGTTATCACAGAATTATAGAATCTGAGCTGGAAGGGTTCTTAGCACCTTTTTCAATAGATAAAACAGGGAATCATGAAATTGAAACACGTTGGCCAAGTTCTCGTAACTAGTAAGAATTGTAGATACGAGGAAGACTAGACCAGATCTCTGGATACTCATGATTACTGTCTAAAGCAATGAGCATGTTTCTAAAAATGCCAACTGCAAAACAAACAAACCAACCATGAGCATTTGTAATCCTAGTGGTACAATAGCATGATTATACATGTTGATTAAAATGAAATTTATAAAACTGGTGAGAAAAGAATATTGGTGTTCAACTAGCATGAGATGGCCTGTTTTGCTAAAGATAATGCAACACTCCATCTTTCTGGTTTGTTTTAATATAGGGCTTTTGAAGAACTTAATAAGCACTTTTAACTCAGGGTCATGGCAGCTTGATATGATTTTTTTACTCCCCTCTAATTATACACTGATATATACTGTCCTTAAAAACGTCTTAAAGTTGGTTGATCTAAGAATTTACAGGGTGCCTATTGGGTCTATACTGGTCTAGCAGACTTTCCTATCAACTAGCTGATAGGTAAAGCCCTAAAAGAGGAAACCTGCCTGCTGCTATGAAGGGATGTGTGGGCTAAAAAATGAAAAGGTACTGTAAGAACTTATATCACTCAATTAAAATCCTGAGCATCTAGACTCTGGGAGGGATATACATGTATATTGTAAAAACATCTATGTGATGACATTGAGCAGAAACACAGAAATAATTAGGCCATTAAATTGTTAGAATCATATGATAAAAAAACTAGTACTTTTATTCTCCTTGAAATATCATATTTTTCGATTAAATTCAGTTGTAGACACAGGTGGCATTTTTCTATGATACAGCAGGAACATCTAGAAACATTGTTTTCCCACTGTTTTCGTTTTCTTTTAACTTCAGCATTACAGCTGTCCCTCAGTATCAGAGGGGGATTGGTTACAGGACCCCCGCAGATATCAAAATCTGAGGATGCTCAAGCCCCTTATATAAAATGGTGTAGTATTTGCATATATAACCGGTGTACATCCTCCTGTATGTTTTAAATCATCTCGGATTACTTATAAAACTTAATACCATGTAAATAGATGTAAATACAATGTAAATACTATGTAAATAGTTACCGACGCATGGCAAATGTAAGTTTTGCTTCTTGGAATTTTCTGGATTTTTTTCCCCAAGTATTTTCCAACGTATTTTAGTTGAATCTGAAGATGTGGAACCCATGGATACAGAGGGTCAACTGTACCTTAAATTTAATTTCTTAATCCTTATGCTACAGGTTTGACTATTATTAATCTATTCTGACAACACTTTCATGATTTTATGTGAACATTAGAGAAATGTACTTTTTCCTTGTTCCTTTGGCTTCCTTCTTTCATAGATAAAAGTTTATATTATAAATACCATACCTACCATTGCTATAGTTATAGTAGACCCACTGCCCACTCTTGGGTTTTGGAAGTGACACAGGTGTCTCTTCAGCAGGAAGACTGTAGAATCGGCACTCAATGAATAGTCGCTGGATAGTATCATCTGCAGTTACTGGAGAATCATTAAGGCTTAGAGCTATGATCTCAATCCGAATTTTTTCTGATGGCTGTTTAAGGAGCAAAAACAAAAAAAGATACAGAACAAATAAAACGAACAAAAAATCCTTCACTCTTTTCCACTATCAATTTTAAATAAAACATAAAGGCAGTGGCCTTCACTGATTTCTTTTTTGGAAGGTATTGTACCCTACTGTCTAGTTACACATGATAGATTATTCACGACAGAGAGAGAGAGAATGAGCTTCTAATGCCCCAGGGTTTGAAGTTAACAGTGTCATGGCAATAGTCTCCTGATTTACATTTGAGGCTATAAATACCCCACTAGTAGTCCATCAGGAATGAAGATTATGAGATCTTCATCTCCGATTACTTTCAGAATGACATGTATCAGTTGGCCTTGTTTCAAACTATGTAATGAAATACATGTTTATCACTGCTTTTATTTACTCTACGGTACCTGAGAAAGTTTTGGTTATTCAGAGATCAAAGCCTGTTGAATACTTTATAGCTACTATGCTAACATAAGTAGCTATACGAATCCATATTAACTAGGGCTACAGTTCATTCTCTTATATATTCTACCATAACATATTTCATTCAATAAGTAGTAAGTTTTCAAACAAAAGAAAGAAAATTTTTATCAAATTTAACACATTTTCTTGTAATTTATTTTTATCTCATTTTTACAGAATTAACTAAAAATATATATTTGTGTAATTTTCATCTCAATCCTTATTTAATAGATTTTGGTGTCACAAACATTATATGAGAGTCACATATGCTTCCTTGAGTAATAATTTAAAACAAATGATAGACTATGACTTAAAAATTAGATCATACCAAGATAATTCCTCAGTTAAATGTTTACATTTAATTTTAAATGTTTACAATTTAAAATTTGTTCTTTATTCCCCCTTACTCAATCTCTCTTTATTAAATTCAGAGGCATCCTACTATAAATTATATAACTTAAAATAATAATTAAAAATCCTGATACTAAGACGTGCTTATATAACCAACTTTTAGGAATTCATTGTCAGATGTAAATCAGTATATAAATTCACCATAGTGATTACTATTTTGATATTTCAAAGTATATAATATAATTAATCAAATTGAAAAGCATAGGTACCCTATTGTAAAAATATTCCCATAAAGAACAATTTCCATTGCTAGCAAACCCCCTCAATATTTGATGAAGTAATTTTACCCCCTTCTTTCAAAAGACATTTTCTTTTATTATGTATTCTAAGACACTTTAACTAAAAACCTAAATCTGAATATTTCAATAAGGTTATTTTATTATTCAGTAGATTCATGGAAATTTTACTAGGATGACAGAGAAAATTCCACACCATTCTGTCTCCACTAATACAGGTACAAGGCTGCAGCTGGCAATATTACTAGGATTAGCATAGTATGATGAAATATTTAAAGGAAAATTTTTTCTAAAACCTAATAAATCAAATGACTGCCAAATGTCATTAAAGTGATGGTCTTTGACTTGAATATGCTTTTCATATTCAAATTTGAAAAGAAAGAGATGAAAGCCTGGAAAGGTTACTCGGTTTCAACTAATAACCTCAAGCCCTCTCCGTTCACGTGCATAAAAAATGAAGTTGGCTCTATTGTCTAATCTCACTTCAGAAAAGCCCTTCTCTGCTTGCCAAAGACTAACATGGTAAAGAAAGTATTTTAAATGATATTATTTTTCCTTAAAATGTATTGTGGTTGTCAAAATAGCATGCACACACATATTTTATAATTCTGGCTCAACTGCAGCACAGTGCATAATTAAGTCTTTTACATAACTTGTAATTTGACAAACTTAGAATTGTTATGACAATAGCATAAAACATTCCTGCTTCTGCACAAAAGAATCATTTTTAGAAAATAGCTATAAAAAGGCAAAAGAGGTATACATGGTTATTTCTACATTGTGAGGAGAGGAATTTAAAATTTATCACAGAACCCAGTGAAGAGACAAATTAACTTTTAAATAGCAGGGGAACCAAATTTATTTAAGTGGTTTTTAAATTAATAATATATTAACTGTACAATCCCCATATGAAAACTTGCATTACTGTAAGAACGAACTTGGGCTGTCAAATAAGCCTACATACAAAATATAATTCTAAATAAATGTAGATACCTGGATCACAGTCAGACAAACAAAATACCAAAACCAAATAAATAACCAAAAAGAAAAAAAAAAACTTTAAAATTATTTTTAGGATGTCTATCTTCTTTCTGGTCTAGATTTTTTTTTCTGTTATTCCCCCCACCCCGACCCAGCCTCATTACCTCTAGCATATGTCCTTTTTAATTCTCTAACTTAACTGACAGAGTTATTAGTTATCATTTCTTTGTTCCTTTGATGCTACATGAATCAAACTAAAATAAATCCAAAAAGGGATAAGTTCCAAACAGTATATATCTAGGGAAGCACACCCTGAATAAACAATTTCTAAACATTATAAATTTTGGCTAATTGGGCTAGCCAACTTATTTTTCAACCCTGGAACAATTCTGGTTGTTCTCATGGCTCTGTGAATCAAAAGTTCAACTAGATTATATATGAAGATTTTCAAGATTAAGAAGCACATCAACTGACTAGCAGACAACTCCAACTTAGTGTCAGAGATGAACTCATGATCTCTTCTCTCTCCCAGTCTCATTCATCCTCTAGATATTTGTTATCTCAGGTGATGACATCACCACCATCCACCTGGTCACCCACAACCACGAGACCTTGGAGCCATTCTTGCCAATCTCCATTTTCACATCCACCATATCCTATAGATCACTCATTCCTGTTCACTTTAATTCCTAAATATTTCAATGTTTCACTGAGTTACAGAAAGCTTACGATATTTCAACATTGTGTCAGCTACTGGAGATATAAACACAAAACAAGATGCGTTTTTTTCCCTCATTTTTATCTCTAGAGAAACTCCTTCTTTATGTTCTCACATGATCTGAGGAAGGAACAAATTCAACAGTTTCCTAGTATTAGAAAGTAGTTTTATAGAGTAAGAAGGGAGAAATCAGAAGGAATCATAAAGAATAACTGGTTGGCAGAACTGTAGGCAGACAGGTGGGTGGTACGAGGCACTAAGTTCAGTTACAGAGGGACTATCATCTTGCTTATGGCATCACTGGTGTGGTGTGCAGTACGCACTCGAAAAGTAAGTGGCTCCATTCTCATGGCTGTAAGAGAGGTGAGGCACTCCTGCCTCTCTACTTGCTTGCCTGCAGCCTCAACTCTTCTTCTGGTGGCAGAGTTCTTTCCCTAAAAACAAATCAGATATCACCTTTCTGCTTGAAAACCTATTACCCCTACACTCTCGCCATTTCCCCAGACCTGTGGTGTACTGTTAATATTGCTGAGCTTTTGCATCTGAAATCTTCTCTATCAGACAAAATTCCACTTATTTGAGGCCCTGGGCCATGCATGTACTCCTTTTATGAGAGCGTGACTGATTTCCAAGACTGAGTTGCTTCCTCTACTGGGCCCTCACTGCACTTTTTAGTCACATTGTATTGCATGGATTTGTTTACATATGTGCCTCTCTCTGTAGACTGTGAGTTCCTGGAGGCCAGGACCATAACTTATTCATCTTTTGCTATTTAACATCCTCTCTAGGATCTGGCTCTCAATAAATACTTAATGATATAGAGTCAAGGGACGCTGAATGTCCTCTATCTATTCAGAATATCTTTTATATATTGCCAGAAATATGTGAGGCTGCAATTATTAGTGTTTTCACCTTTAACAAATATTTATTGTATCTACTACGTTTTGGGAAGTTGGTGATTATTAACTGTTGAAAAGTGTATAGAAATCTTGTCATTCTAGATTTTAATTAACTAACACTATTACAAACACCGATCAATTTTGTAGAATCTAGGGGTAGGGTACTGTTGTTAGCTCAACTTCTCTGTATGTTTGAAAATTTTCATAATAAAATACTGAAAAAAAGTTCAGTTAGGAGAATTGGAAGGGGTAACAATATACTGTTTCAAATGACAGTGACTGAAGCATAGCCTTTTAGATGGATGCAGAATAATGTCTGTTGAGGATTACTAGAGGAATACAACTGGTCACACCTCTGTATTACACCCTGCTCATACATAGGTTAGCCAGCCAGTATAGGCTTTGGGCTTTTCTTGTTTTGTTTCTTTCCTGTGCGTGTGAACATGTTACTAGGTGTGATGCTACTTCTCAGTACTGTTTTTGTCCTCTTCACCAGTTATCCTATTAGCTTCCCTAGTTAGCGAGATGTCAGCATCAACATATAAAAAGAGCATTTAAAATTTCTGATTGTGGTGAACAGCAGTAACAGAAATCACTCAAATAAGAACTGTGTGCAACTTCTTTTCAGTTGTCTGTATAGATGGACACTATACTTTATGTGATTGAATGATCTAGAAATGTGATGACAGCTTGTATTACTCTCAGAGAAAAAAAAACATTAAGAGTTCTCATGATTTTGGCTCAATTCCACTACTGCTTCCTGACTGATGTTATAATTCACATTTTAGGCCATATTTCTCTATAGTATTTACTTGGGCTTTTATTGGCATGCTTAAATTTTTTATGTTGTACTTCAGAAGATCATGCTGCATTCTTCCTCTGGTTTCAACCATCACAGCAGCCACAATGGGGTTGGATTGTTAGGCTTCTAAAAACTAATTCAACTTGACAGCCCTTAAACACAGTATTGCTTAACTGAGAATAGCCTCTGATAAAGGTTTGGAACTTGCTTCAGTCAGTTAGATTTAAATCTCACTATGGTGAGATTGCATGTGAGTTTTATTTCATTCTTAATTCCACAGTGAATAAGCATTTCTTTAACTTTTTAAACTATAAAGAAAATAATTTGGCATATTCAAGTACTCAACATCTTAAACAGATGTTACCTTTTTGCTGTATCTGATTTAAATCTTTTTGCTGTTACTGTGGAAGAAATAAAATATTTCGGATACAGGGAAAAGCGCCCCCTCCCAATTCCTTTCCCCTTCTTCCTCATTTCCCCCAGAGGTAACCACTATCCTGAAGTTGGTGTGTATCATTCCCAAACAAGCTTTTATATTTTCTACTATGTATGTATATATATATAAACAACATATTATTTTCTGTTTTTAGATTTTATATGAATGGTATCATTGTCTATTAATCATTCTGCAATTTCTTCACTCAATACTATATTTTTGAGATTTATTCATGGTTATAATTAAAATCTAATTCATTAATATTAACTGTTGTATAGAATTCCATTTATATTGTCTATATAATCTCTAGTCTATTTATTTCTCTATTGATGAACAATTAAGTTGTTTAAAATTTTTTGCCATTACAAAGAATGTTGCATTGAACATCCTTTTATGTTTTCTTGTGTATGCGAGTGGTTCTCTTGGCATTGCTGGGTGATAGGTATGAGAACGTCAACTTCGTAGGATTATCAAGTTACTTCCCAAATGGTATATAAGTTTACATGAGTATTATTTTATCAGCATAAAAATACTTTGTAGGGCTTCCCTGGTGGCGCAGTGGTTGAGAATCTGCCTGCCAATGCAGGGGACACGGGTTCGAGCCCTGGTCTGGGAGGATCCCACGTGCCGCGGAGCAACTGGGCCCGTGAGCCACAACTACTGAGCCTGCGCGTCTGGAGCCTGTGCTCCGCAACAAGAGAGGCCGCGATAGTGAGAGGCCCGCGCACCGCGATGAAGAGTGGCCCCCACTCGCCGCAACTGGAGAAAGCCCTCACACAGAAACGAAGACCCAACACAGCCAAAAATAAAAATAATAAATAAATAATAAATTAAAAAAAAATACTTTGTATATGTGTATGTGTGTGTGTGTGTGTGTGTAAATAAATATAATTAAAGCCTACCTATAGGAGCCAAGGTATGTAGAACTTGGTACTTTATAACAAAACAATAGACATAAAATGGAAATGCAAGGTGATGATCTATGTCTATGCCCTTTAAGAATAAAAGTTTAATTGAAGTGAGCTCTAAGACAAGCTCAAAATAGTTGGTTCAAAAAGTCAAACTGGGACTTCCTTGGTGGTGCAGTGGTTAAGAATCCGCCTGCCAATGCAAGGGACATGTGTTCGATCCGTAGTCTGGGAAGATCCCACATGCCACGGAGCAACTAAGCCCATGCGCCACAACTACTGAGCCTGCGCTCTAGAGCCCATGCGCCAAAACTACTGAAGCCCACACACCCTAGAGCCCGTGCTCCGCAACAAGAGAAGCCACCGCAATGAGAAGCCCGTGCACCGCAAGGAAGAGTAGCCCCCGCTCACAGCAACTAGAGAAAGTCCGTGCTCAGCAACGAAGACCCAATGCAGCCAATAGTAAATAAATAAAATAAATAAATTTATTAAAAAAAAAAAAAAAGTCCAACTCTCCATTGGTACTGACAGAGCCATACGTAAGTAGGGTAGGATGCATAACGATTAATGGCCATTCTTACAACTTTTCTTCAGGCTGGGGGCTGGCACAGTCATCTCAAAGACTCAAAAAAAGTCCCCTAGACCTCACAGTAGGCTCCAAAGCTTCTACTTATTGGGAATCAAATCCACTCTTCATACAAGTTTTGATTGAAAAGTCTTTGATTTTTAAAAAAATAATAGCTCTTTGGGAGAAATAAGAGTAAAGAGAAACTCCGACTGTTGAAGTAATAATTTTTTTTTTTTACAGAGATTATTCCATTTTCATAGTTTTAATAGTTAAGTATTTATTTATTTATTAAGTGACACCTGAGCAGCTGATAAAATGACACCATAAAACAACAAAAATCATACACTGCATGTTGAATACTCTACCATTATAAAATTAAAACACAACAATTAATACAGAAGTAGTAATTTAATACATATTTCCGACATACTGCTTACTATTTCTGTGATACTTTAGATCCCTACTTCACTTCTCAAATTGGGAATTAACACACACACATACAAATAATGGTAATAATGTTTTTAACAAACAAAACAAACCTAATCCAGTTTCCACTGGTGACAGTAATCTTTCTTTTCTCATGTGTTCTGTTAAAAGATACTATGTTGAACAAATAATATAAATAGTGAAAACTTCAGTAATGGAGATCAGACTCGTGCTAGGGTTAAGAATACTTATTTTTAGAACACTGTCTCCCTTATATACCATGTAAATTACTGTATCTGTAATGGTCAGCAAATTACAGAAGCTTGTTACCGCATGTTCTAAAGCGATGATTGGAATATTTTTTCCTGTCCTAATACACCTGAGGGATATGACACATTTTCATCATTAAAAGTGACTTACTATGGCAGTACTGTGAAGGAAGGAGAGAATTTAAAAAATGACCCTCAATTTCAGGTTATTTTGATATGCTATTCCACTTTTACCATCATTGAGAACAGATGTTATAGAACAGTGGTTCTCAATTTTTGTTGCACATTAGTACCACTGGGGGAGTTTTAAACAAAATTCTGATCTAACTGATCTGAGTGGAGCCTGGGCCCTGGCATTTAGAAATGTTTCCTAGGTGGTTCTAACATGCAGCCATGGTGAGAAGTACTGCCTTTCCCTAAAGCTGTGGTTCTCAGATTTTAGCACACCCCAGAATGACCTGAAAGGCTTGACAAGACACAGATTTCTGGGCTCCAGTCTCAGAGCTTCTGATTCATTTGGTCTAGCGTGGGGCCCAGGAATTCGCATCTGTCACAGATTCTCAGGCGATGCTGGTGCTGCTGGTCTGAGGACCGCACTTGGAGAAGCACTGCTCTAAACCAGAAAAGACTCGCCCTGTATTTGCTGGCCCTTTCTATTTATAGAAAAGCTTCTACAATTCATATTAAACTGTTCTTTAGTTACTATTTAACATTTTAGTACAGAATTAGCTAACAAATTATTTCCTTTTTAGAAGCAATCTATATTCATCACTAAAAACAATCCAACAATATAAATCCTAAAAAGTAAAATATAAAAGTTCCTTGTTTCCACCCATTCTTTAACTCAGGGATTCGCAAATTTTTTTCTGTAAGGGCCAGAGAGCAAATATATTTCGCATTGTAGGCTATATGGTCTCTGTTGCAAGTACTCAACTCTGCTCTCATAGAGTGAAGTGGCCACAGACAATATGTAAATGACGAGTGTGCTGTGCTCCAATAAAACTTTATTTATAAAAATAGGTAGAGGGCTGGATTTGGCACATGCGCCATAGTTTGCTGACCCTTGCCCTGACCCATGTCCCAGAGATACTCATTGCTAACAGTATTTGGATTATGTACTTCCAGACATTTTCTTTGCTTACATAAACCTAAATGTTATATCTGTATGCTCATATAAAAATACATATGTATGGATCCAGTAATCCCACTACTGGGCATATACCCAGAGAAAACCATAATTCAAAAAGACACATGCACCCCAATGTTCATTGCAGCACTATTTACAATAGCCAGGTCATGGAAGCAACCTAAATGCCCATCGACAGACGAATGCATAAAGAAGTTGTGGTACATATATACAATGGAATATTACTCAGCCATAAAAAGGAATGAAATTGTGTCATTTGTTGAGACGTGGATGGATCTAGAGACTGTCATACAGAGTGAAGTAAGTCAGAAAGAGAAAAACAAATATCGTATATTAACGCATGCATGTGGAACCTAGAAAAATGGTACCGATGAACTGGTTTGCAGGGCAGAAGTTGAGACACAGATGTAGAGAACAAATGTATGGACGCCAAGGGGGGAAAACCGCGGTGGGGTGGGGATGGTGGTGTGCTGAATTGGGTGATTGGGATTGACATGTATACACTGATGTGTATAAAATTGATGACTAATAAGAACCTGCAGTATACACAAACAAACAAACAAAAAAACAACTAATACTAAACTTTCTTTGGGTTATTTGTATGGAAATATGTTAACATAAACGTTTCAGACATTACATGAAATTTCTAAAAATCTTGTATGTTCTGGTATAATGTTATAAGTCATAATTCTAGTTATTACTTTAAAATGTATATCTCAGAAATAACTAAATTTCCTTGTCAACTGCATTATTATGAACTTTCATCAAATCTTTAACCGTGGTCATTTTTAAGTCTTATGTCATTTACAGACAGTTCTGGGTGTACTCTGATGCTTTTGCAAAAATGTTCCTATAAAAGGGTTTCATCTTCAAGGAATTCATGGAAAAGACTCTGACAAGTACAGGTTTCTGGTAACTGACTATACTGCTGAACTGAATGAATAAGCATTTTCAGAACTCTAATGGAAAACTGATGAATTCATAAAAGTGCTAACAAAAGATCAAGATGAAAAAAAAATTAATTACATGGGACTGAGTGAACTGATGAGGATCATTATAATTTTTGTGACTTTCTGTTTGAATAAAAAAAAAAAATTCCACAAGGACTCAGAGGCAAAAAATATAGAAATCAATTTTCACTGCAAAGTAAAGGAGCTGTTACAGTGGAAGATTCCTGGACTGAATGTCAATATTATGTCATAGTATGAGTGTGTTTCGTGTTTGGTAAATGCAATCATTGTTGCTTTTGTTGTGTTCGTCCACTTACAACGCTTGGTGTCAGTTTATCTCTTGTAAAAATAAAATACAGTGTGTGTGTGTGAAAAAAAATACATATGTATGTATGTACAAATATACTATGTATGAACAAATATACCTTTTTGTTTGCTTCTTTTTAAATGGAATCATCAGTGAGATATTTCTTATTCATAAATTTGACAAGAAGTGTGATATGAGGAAACAGTAATTTCTACACGTTTTGTGTAAAAATGTTATGTATAAAAACACTTAACCTGGAAATGTCTGTATTAGCAAAAACTGATAGAAACCAAAGGGTCCACCAAAAGGTGCTTATTTAAATAAATATGGTACAGCTATACAATGTAATATTATGCATATGCGAAAAAAGAAATAGAGTATACTGCTATGGAAAGATGTCCGTGGTATACTAGTAAGAGATAATTAAGTTACAAAATATAAAAAATAGTTTTAAAGGCAATTAATATCAGGAGAGTAATCCAGCATTGCTGGTTATCTAGCTTAAGCGTCCATATGTAAAACAGTGGGAGGGGCTTACTCTACCCACTGATAGGATATCATCTTTGATTCTGAAGTGATTTAACAACATATAATACCCTAGTGCTAAAAGCGGTGAGCTGCTTTATGCATTTGGCTTTTCAAAGCTTTAAAACATATTTTGCTGGACATCATTACTGCGATCACCTGGGAATGCCAGCTCACGTTGTTCAAGAGAACCTGGCATCCAGGTGGAACTGCATTTTAGTCCGATTGAATATGGCAGCTTTTACAAAACTGCTATTAGTAGGAACGGAGAAAGATGTAAATGTGCATTGCACAAAAAAGATCATTAGTCTTTAGCCTGTGATCTCCCATTCTCACCTGTGGGCACACTTTAAGAAATCTGTGAGTTGAAGGCAATATATTTAGTTGTAAAAATTGAAAGCTGCATTGCTTAAATGGTAAAATTAGGAATAATGTGAAAGAAGGATTGATAATTCTTTTTTTTTTAATGCTATGGCAGATGCAAATTTTCGGTTTTGATGTCTATTTTGAGGACCTAAAACAAGGCTTTTATTCAATGTATTATACATCAAATTGATACTGTTAACTTCTGATTATTCAAATTAATAAAATATTCATAGAGAAATGTCCAAAGTTTTACATTTCTCAGACTCCCCACCCCCAGTAATTATCATGCCTAGAAGCTTTTTAGTAAAAGCAGCAGTCATCAGGCTGACGGAATCTGACAGGCCAGCAAGGCCCAATTACACTGGTGCTCTGTGGCACTTTGATGTCCTGGAAACGAAGAGAGATAGGGGCAAATTGGGTGGCACATTATGTTAATGACTTGATTTAATCCAGCCACTAAACTTTATGTAGCCTGTTAAAAAAGATGCTAACACTAATTATGCCACTTTGGAAAGGAACGGAGGGGACAAGCATTTCATTCTGACAAAGTGAAGCTCATAAATGTTGTAAATGAAATGAAACAAAATGAAGTAATCTATGATTAATTATACATCACAGACATGAAGAAAAGAGGAAGAACCAAGTAATATGTCTAAGTCCTGGGAAATCTGTTAGATTCCATTTAAGGATCAACATTTCTAAAACATAACTATGAGCTGTCAGATTCTGTAACATGAAAAAAAGAAACTGAATAATCTTAAGTTGCTTACACAGTGTAGTAGATAATTGAAATTCATAGCGTAATTGGCATAAATGATGTTTATCTAGGACACTACTCTCCCTCTCAATTTTGTGACATTATAGCTATAGGTAAAGGCAATTTAAAAAATTTCTACAAAGTGGAGGTCACCACAGAGTGGGGTTATTTAATTACTTTTTAACTAGTCCCTGTGCCTCTAAATCTATTCTTTACTTTATTGATAGCATGCTCTTTTAAAATGTGATCCAAGAGTGCAAGCTCCACGAGAGCAAGAGACTTACTCCTCTTATTCACTGCTAAATTCCCAGTCCCTAGAATAAGGCTCGGGACACAGAAAATGCTCACTAACTACCTGTTTAATGAATGACTGATCTTCTTCCTCCTCCCTTAAAAATCCTCATTGGCCGCTCGTAGAACTTCAGGATAGACTTCAACCTCCTCAGATAATACACAGAAGCCTCAATGCTCTGGACATGACTATCTTTTCAGCATATTCTTCTGGGGCTCCCCATGTGTGCCATAGGCTTGGCCCATCCTAAAACCGCTCTGATTCTCAGAACAAGCCATGCTCCACATTCTCTCAAATTCTTATGCTTTTGTTTCTTTGGCCTATAATGTCACCTCCTCTGCTTCCACTAATTCCTAATCATCTTCAAGTCTTGGCTCAAGCTTCACTGACCCTAGGAAGCCATCCTTGACGAGGGTCCCTCATGCTGAGTTAGGCACCCCTCCTGAAGGCTCCCACAGTAGCTGTGCATTCCATTCTCCTAGCGCTGACCACTGCATTGTAATTGTGTTTGCCCTAGACTGTGAATTTTTTGAGGCTAGGGATTGTTTCTCGTATAATACACAGTAGATGCTAATGAATAAAGAATTGCTGTGAGAACTATAAGGAGATATTACATAGCATGTGCTTAGCACATATTAGACATTCAGTAGTACCTTCCCTTCCGAAGAAAGCTATGTATTCCTGTCCTGAGCTTTCTACCTGAAGCAGTTCTTAAAGAGGAGACAAAAGAAGAAACTAATGAGCCACAAGTATTTTTAGGCTTAAAAGTTAGTATCAACAATCAGATAAAATGACATCCTGTGTCTCCTGGTATCATGCACTGAAAAGGACACAGCGTTGCTCCTGTAGTATTCCTACCAAAACGAATAACCTGAATCACACAAATCCAAATTGAAGGACATTTTACAATATAAATGGCCTGCATTCTTAAAAAATGTCAATGTTATGAAAGACCAACTCAATGGAAGGCTGAGGAACCATTACACATTAAAGGAGGCTAAAGAGGAATGAAAACTAAATGCAATGTGTGATCTGGATTTGATCCTGGACCAGATTAATAACATGCTATAAAGGATAATACTGGGACAACTGGCACAATTTTAATAAGAACTGTAGATTCCAGTATTATTGTTCTGAAGTATTTAGGGGTAAAGGGGCATGATCTCTGCAACTATCAAATGATTCATTACAACTATGTATGTAAGAATGTGTGTTTATGATGTATACATACTGCATATAAGCATATATAGGAGAGAGAAGAGAAATGATTAAAAAAAGAGTATAAGCAAATGTTAACAACTGATGAATCTGAGTGAAACGTATTCAGGAGTTCTTTGTACTGTTTACGGAATCTTTAAAGAAAAAGGTTCCATGACTCATATTAAACGATCTGTAAAAGTAGCACACAGAAAAACTGGTACAATCACTAGAAAATGCTATATTTCAACAATATGATGATCTCTTATTTTGTTCCTGTGCTTACAGATTATACTATTTTACTGTATTTGTTATATAATTTAACAAAACTAAATTTCACCTATGAACATAAGATTCTGGTCATTACCTTCTACTAAAAGTAGAATTTTTAAAACCACATGGGAGCTGATTAATAGCTACCAAGGCATAAAGCATTGCTTAAAATAGCTGCTTGCAGCCGCATAGCACAGGGAGATCAGCTCGGTGCTTTGTGACCACCTAGAGGGGTGGGATGGGGAGGGTGGGAGGGAGGGAGATGCAAGAGGGAAGAGAAATGGGAACATATTGTTTATGTATAACTGATTCACTTTGTTATAAAGCAGAAGCTAACACACCATTGTAAGGCAATTATACTTCAATAAAGATGTTTAAAAAAAAAAAATAGCTGCTTGCTTTAAATGATATTCACACTTCTGAGACAGCATCTAAAACCATTATAGGAAGTCACATTTTGGAATGGTAGTGAAGGCTGTATTAGGCTGTAGCAAAGTAACACAAATTACTTTTCCGGAAGTAAAAAGGAAAAAACCCAGTTTACTACAAAGGAAAAATATATGTGTACATTAGAATTAATTGAATATTTTAGAGGAATAGCTCTTTCACTAAACTTCTTGGTTAAATCAAAGTTCTTTATTCTTAGTTAAGAGCACTGTATAACTGCACTGAGATGCTAGCAATGTTGTCAATATATACATGATTCTGTTGAAAGTCTGATACAGGACTTCTCAACCTCAGCACTACTGACATTTTAGGCCAGACAGTTCTTTGTCGTGGGTCCTACGCTTTGCAGCATGTTTAGCAGCAACCCTGACTTCTAACCACTAGATGCCAGTAGTAGTCCCTCCCAGTGTGACAACCAAAAATGCCTCCAGACGTTGCCAAACTGTCCCTTGGGTGGCAAAATTGCCCCCAGTTGGAAATCACTGGTCTAAGATGACATAATTTAGATAACATTTCTCCATACTTTGAAAGTTATTCTTAGATGATGAATACAATGTTTAGAAAATAAAATTAACTGTTGCAATGCCTCCCTAGTCTCTCTTGGATAAAATCCAAAACATTTAGTCTTCACCATTGTAACTGAAGTCTTCTATCCCTTTCTACAGAAAGGCTGCTCCAGTTAGTGTATTCTTGACTTCTGAAACATAATGTGCATCCCTGCCTGCAGTAAAAATGCACATGATTTTCTCCCTGCTGCCATATATCCGCATCTTTGAGTTGTCACAGTTAAAGCAGGACACTCCTTTCTACTGTGTGACTGGCCACAGCTGAATGGGTCCAAGGAGCACAACTGATAAAGATGGTCCCAATCCAGAGGCTAGACGTGGCTCATCAGATCCTTCTCCTTGGGGCTGGGCGTTCTGTGTGGCTATCTTTGGGCAGTAAGCAAGTGAAGCAGAAAAAGTCAGCTTAAAATGAGAAAAAGCAGACACGAAACTATGAGAAAGAGGGTGGGTGAGCCAGCTTGTGGGCATATCCTTAATGAAGTCTATTGAAAAATCACTCCAAATTTCTCCTTCCTCTGAACTTCCTTAATTAGTGGCATGATTGTCAGCAAGTCAGCTTATTTCAAAATCTCAGTTTACTCATTTGGAAAATGAGGAGGATAGGCCCCAAACAGCTTTATTCTTTAGCTCAAATATCTATTAGTCATTGGTACTGTCTCCTGACATTGTTTTATATTGTAATTTAACTGCTGAATTACTACTTGACTTTTTCATGAAAACATCTTCCCAATGAATGTAATGTTTCCTGAGGGCAGGGCCGGAATACTGTATCTACCTCCTTAGGGAAGAGTGATCACAAACTGCAGATGGTGAATCCCTGGGAATCGCTGAGTTATAACAAGAGAGATGAGTACTGTTTGTAGATTGGCTAGATAAATATACCCCTTGGTACTAGTCCTGTAGACCCTAGGACTGATTCAGTATCTCATATGTTATATGTTATGTTCGAAAGGCTAAACAATATAGCCTTTCAAAAATCGTGATGAAAGTAAGCAGAGTCTTGCAGAACTATTGAGAAAGAAATGTGAACCATGTGAGAAAGACATATCTGAATCAAGCTTGCAGGCTTACTACTCTTGATGTAATGAATGGACTGTTCTTAGTAAAATGATGTGATGGTTAAATTTATATGTCAACTTGTTTGGGCCACGAGGTACCCAGACATTTGGTCAAACATTACTCTGGGTAAGTCTGTGAAGGTATCTCTGGATGAGATTAACATTTGAATTGGCAGACTGAGTAAAGCCGATTATACTCTCTAATGTGGATGGGGCCTCATCCAATTAATTGAAGACCTGAATAGAACAAAAAGCCTGAGTAATAGGGAACTCTTCCTGCCTGACTGCCTTGAGCTGGGACATTGGTCTTTTCTTGCCCTTGAACTGAACTGAAACATCTACTCTTTGTAGGTCTCCTGCCTGCCTGCTTTCGGACAGGAACTCACACCATGGGCTCTCCTAGTTCTGAGGTCTTCCAACTCAGACTGGAACTAAGCCATTGACTTCCTTGGGTCTCCAGCTTGTAGACTGCAGATCTTGGGACTCCATACTCTCCATAATCACGAGAGCCAATTCCTTTTAGTAACTTTCTTTCTCTCTCTCTATAAATATATCTTATTGGTTCTGTTTCTTTGGAAAACTGACTAATACAAATGGCTAGACAGCTAAATTCCACACAAGAGGCTCATTTTCCCATTGATTCCCATTATCAAAAATTTCCAGTAGAGGGTAGAGAATTTCTCTTCACTGAAATAATTTGATTTATTTTGATAAAATAATTTAACAATTTCAGATTTGATAAAGCAAACGAATTAAACTGAATTGAACTAAATGCTATAATTAAGTCTTCAGGCAACCATATGCAAGATTCCTTTTTTAATTTATCAATTTTGAACAATAATGATTCCATATATCAGTACACTATATGTTAGATGACGTTATTATAATTAATAATTATATAATGATAATTATAATAAAACTTTGGACAGATGAGTTCTGTTTATATTTATAATCATCTGTTTGTATTTGTCAATCACAGAAACAACGGATTTCTCTATTTTATGGAGGCATCTGTGACAGCTGAAATGTTCTGTTTTATGGGTTTGATCTGCAGAGAGATTAAGCTAAGAATGTGAGATTTTAAGAGTTGAAATAAGTATTGCAATTCTTAAAAATAGAGTAGGGGCTTCCCTAGTGGCGCAGTGGTTGAGAATCTGCCTGCCAATGCAGGGGACACGGGTTCGAGCCCTGGTCTGGGAAGATCCCACATGCCGCGGAGCAAATGGGCCAGTGAGCCACAACTGCTGAGCCTGCGCGTCTGGAGCCTGTGCTCCGCAACAAGAGAGGCCGCGACAGTGAGAGGCGCGCGTACCGCGATGAAGAGTGGCCCCCGCTTGCCACAACTAGAGAAAGCCCTCGCACAGAAACGAAGACCCAACACACCCCCAAAAAATAAAATAAATAAATTTAAAAAAATAAATAAATAAAGTAGAAATTCTAAAGAAAAGGAATACAATGAATCATTTCAGGAAAATTAATGCAGATGAATAGAAAAAGCTAGCACTTTACTTACATTTACTTTATAAAAACTTTTTCTCCCCTTACAATGAAAAATGCTCTGGTAAGTGGGACACTTCCTATGTAAATTAAAGTATAATTTTCTTCTCAAAATTTCAGTTTACGTACTACTTTTCAGCAACGTGCTACAAAACAAGCGAAGTATACCTATATGAAATTAATTACCTTCTAAGGGTTTAATTTTTTGGCAGAATGAAATAACTTTAATAGCTTATCAGTGACATATTTAGATAACTTACACATGTGAATAGTCTATGAATTCACATGTGTAAGTTATTATAGTTTTAAATGCAATCTCACATTTTGAATTCTTTAAAGTTCAGATTTGATTTAATACATCTTTGTATAATGGTTCTGAAAAGGAGTCAGAGAAGTCAGCTGGTTTTAGCAAGTAACCATTGAAGCTACTGATGTTAGGTACTCTTAAACATGTAAGCAAAAATAACACTTACATGTTATGGTCTGTTACATAATGAAAGTGTAAATAAAATTTTCTTGCACTAGATGATTACTTAGATAAGATTATGATAACACATTAAAATTTTTCCAGAAATATTCTGCCTTAAGAGTTTCATACATGAAGACTGATAAACTATGAATGAAAAGCAGCTTTATTTCAGAACATTTCTGGTTGATATCAGGTTACTGACCTGTTTGATGCTCTTGGCGATAGGACCTGGAATAATACACTCATCACTGTCAGAAGCTGATCTGTCTTCTTCATCTGTTGAAAAATAAAATTTTATTGGTTTAAATCTGTTAAACCAATTATATTTGCACCTTGTGACATGGAGAGAAATAAGCATACATTACAAGGATAACCTTAAAAGAACAATATGGTAATCATGTCTGGATTTTTTTAGCAGTAAAGATATTTATATTACATTTTAGAAAAGAGAAAAAAATGACTGAAAAATTCCAGGTTTAGTTTTAGCAGAAACAAAGGAAATAAGAATGTAGCTTGTTCTAGTACAAAATTAAAAAAAAAATTTTTTAAAGAGAAGAACATGGTAATAATGTCTAACAGTCTAACCAATACTACTGTGTAAAAATCAAGTTATTCCTACTATTTAAAAACATTTTTAAAGGTTTTACAGCTTTGTTGCAGTAAACTGACATAAAATAAACCACACAAATTTAAAGTACAAAATCTGTATTTACATTCTGAAACTATATATTTTGACAAATATGTGACTCTGTGAAACCACCACCACAATTAAGATAGTGAACATATCTATCACCCCCCAAAATTTCCTCATGCCCCCTTGTAATCTCTTTCCTTCTGCACCTTTCTATTCCCGTTCGTCCTTCCCTAGGTAACCACTTAAATGCTTTCTGTCACAACAGATTAATCTGTTTGCCTTTTCTAGATGTTTATATAAATTAAATCATGATGCAAGTTGTCTTTTATAGGTCTGAGTTCTTAGTTTTAATTTTTAAAAAGTGAAGTCCTCTAGAATAACCCAGATAATAGTACTGAACCCAAAGAGGCTATAAAGTCACTTAAAATATAAACTGGGAACATGGTCAGCCACAATACTTGCATTCTGTTGTGGTGCTCCAAGTTGAAATAAGAAGATATGCAACAATTCCACCTGACCACAGCTGACTAGACTGACCTATATATCCCATCATTTCTGTCAAGAAACAGCTGTCAGGAAGTACAGTCACTGTTAAATGAAGATGTTCTATGAGGCATGCACACTCTAACAGATTAAATAAAACAGAGTTAAGGAAATAATGTTAATTTAAAAAAGAAAGTCACCTTCTGGTTCCAGTTCTTCAGTTATTTCTGTTTCATCTTCAGAAGAAGTCAAAGTTCGTTCTGCAAGCTGACCCTCAGAGAGTAAAGACACATCATCATCTTTTCCTTGTTGCACTTTCTCTGTATTCTCTTTTACCTTATCTACACTGCTTTCCTGAGAAACCTGAAGAAATAAAAGCACGCTGATATATTATTGCTTAGATCACATTTATAGCATTCTTGCTGAAGCACTTGAATGATAATTAAGCACGTAAATATGCACTACATGCACTATATATATGAGTCATTAGAAAATAATCACTGAAGCTGTATGAATGAAAATATGCAGATAAATTAAAATGTGATTATAAACTAAGAATAAAAAAGCATTAATCTCAAAATGAATTTTACATTATACTTTAATTCACATATGTATTTACTACCTACTAATGTCTGCTTAATTGTAACTGTTATACTTGTCTTATTTTTGACATTTCTATTCCAAGGAAGTCATGTATAAAAATAGGATCAACAATATGATTTCTTGATCCATGTCAATGCAAAGACAAAGTCTTTAAAAAATAAACCTTTCAAGATAATTTTAATACAAACACATACCTCAGGAATATGTGAAACAGTTGGCATATTAATTTCTATTTCTGGCGTATGTTCCACTTCTGGTGAAATTTCCTTTGTATCTTCAGGAGGAGTACAGTTCTCCTTACATTAATGTGAAAACATGCATGTATGTTATTTTGTATTTATTATTAAATCCCAAATCATGATAAGACTTTTTCACACACACACACACACACACACGCACATGCACACTTAGGATTTACTCTCTTAATGATTTTCATATATAAAATATAGTAGTGTTAATTATACTTATCATGTTGGACATGACATCCCTAGTACATCCTTAGTACTTATTTATCTTATAACGGGAAGTCTGTACCTTTTGATCACCTTCATCCAATTGTCCCTCCCCCATCCCCTGCTTCTGGTAACCAGAAATCAGATCTCTTTTTCTATGAGTTTGTTTGGTTTTGAAGTATAATTGACTTACAACACTATGTTAGTTCCTGTTACATAACACAGTGATTCTCTATTTCTTTACATTTCAAAATGATCACTACAATAAGTCTAGTTATGATATGTCACCATACAAAGATACCACATAGTTACTGACTATATTCCTCACATTGTACATTTCATACCTGTGACCCATTTATTTTACAACTGGAAGTTTGTATCTCCTTTCCTCTTTCATCTATTTGTTTCTCCCCCCCTACCCCTCTCTCCTCTGGCGACCACATTTGTTCTTTCTATCTGTAACTCTGTTTCTGTTTTGTTATGTTTGTTCATTTGCTTGTTTGTTTTTTTGGATAAGATCTCTTTACTTAGATACAGATTGAGAAGAGAAGAGGTTTAGGTCTGAAGTTTGACTGCTGAGGTACTTCAACATTTAGAGTTATGGTCCAGGAGAATGAGAAGAATAACTGGCTAAATTGGAGGAAAACTAGGAAGGCATGGTATCCCAGAGGCCAAGAGTAAAAGGAGCAAGTATTCCACTGTGTCAAAAGTTACTGAGATATTAAGATGGAGACTGAGAATTGGCCACTGTGAAAAGTGGCAAAGTGAAAGTCATTGTGACCTTAGCAAGAGTGGCTTTAAGGAGGAAAAGTTTTACTAGTGTGAGCAAGGAACAGTATGAGGAAAGGAAGATGGAATTAAGACAACTTTTTGAAGAGTTTTGTTCTGTTTTGCTTTATGGTAAATGGGGGCAGAGGATTTGGGCAGTATCTGGAGAGAGGTATGGGGCCAAAGGAGGGTTCAGATCAAAGAGCAAGAACATTTAACACTTACATACAGTGCCAAATTACACAGGTAACATTTTAAGGGAAGAAGAAGTATTTTATTTATCTGTTTCCATTTAAATCAGGGAGGGTATACTATATCATTTATTCCGAATATTTGTTATGGGAAAAAAAAATTAGTATTTTGAGTGTTTACTACTTACAGAACGCTGATGTGGTGTGATATCCACAAAAGATACCTTCTTATCTTTAGGTGTTAAACGTCTTGGCTTAGGTGTTGGTGCCTAAGATAAACCAATATGTCAAACTGAGAATGATGAACATAGCTTTCAGATTTTTTTTTTTCTCTTTTATGTGGTTATTTACTTTTATAGGAAATTCAAAGTCACTGTTACTCACTACTAGCGTGCTAACAGAGGATGTTGGAGGTAGTCTTTGAACAACTTCAGACTCTTCTTTGTGTATGAAATTCCCTAAGTCTTCAGTTGTTATGGATCCACTTGGTGGAAGGTAAGCAAATTTCCATTTCAATATAACATGGATGCTTCCTGCAGGATGCTTTTTATGATCTGTTAACTCAAATATTCCTGTCAAATTACAAAAAGAATTTTAATTAATGCTAGAGTGAAGTTTTATTACCACAAAAATTAAAGAAGAGCAAAAAGAACTACCCACAACTTATTAAAAATAAGTCTGGCTTTTACTCACAAGCCAAATGACTTGAGAGAATAAAATAAGACAAAAAGATCTATGATAGGTTCATCTCTCAAGCAGACTGCTTTCAGAAGTTAAGGCCTCAGAGATAATACTGATTCAAAGATGAGATAATTGACTTATAAATATTTTAATTCACTGAAATTTAATTCAGAGATTCTTCAGAATTCTTAGCCTTCCACTAAGATATTATCTGGGTTATAGCTCAGATAACAAGCTTCATTTTGACTTGATATTCTTGTGTGTCTGTAGAAAAATATATTAAAACTTCAAAATTTCAAATAATTTATGTATCCTAAGGAGTCTTTATATTACTACATAATTCTAATTTTAAATACATTTTACTGGGATTTGTTAAATTATTCCAAATTAATAGTAGCACAGCAAAAAATGTCCATAAAATAAACAAACCACCCAAAACATATAGCAGTAACAAAAAGTATCACCTAGCTGAATACATAATATTGAGTCACAAATTTTAATCATTATACTAGAGTTTTCAGTATGAAAATCCCTGACGTGAAAAAAACAAACCTATATTTCAAGCATAACTTTTGTTTATGGGTATCCATTACTTGGTTCTCAAGTGTTTGACCCTTCTTTTAATGGCTGGCTAGGAAAGAAAAAACTAAACAACTCTAGACTTTAGGTAGCAAAAAGGATATAGGTGGAATATAGGGAGGTGAGAAACTTCTACTACAGGCACAGGTGAGACTTACAGAATGGCTGAGTGAAGAGATCAGTAAATATATTCCACAAAAAGCAATGATAACACTGGATAAAATGAACAGAAATAATCATTTAAGAACTCTGGAAACTGATCAAAGGTGTACAACAAATTAAGAAGCATTTATTTAAGAAAATCTACTGAACCTCAGTAAAGACAGTGGGAGTCAGAAAAGACACTAGTACGCTACTTGTCCCTGGCTGAATGTGAGACTTGTAGACTGTCTGAACTTTGAATGCATTACCCAAGCCATACACTGATCCATAGGCAAAGGGTGGAAGCCTGCCAGCTCAAGTTGTTTAAACACAACTCTCAACAACCACTGGCTGACCATTAAACTATGTTCAGGCTTAAAACTAAAACAAGAATAAAACAAGCAAACAAAAATTTAGCAGAGACATCAGTGGCTATAGTGAGGGAAAAAGACTACAGAAGTAGTCCAGGTGAGTCACCAAACAAACAACAACAGCAACAGGAACCCTGTGGAGGGCTGCAATCTAGAGATACTACAATATAGTGTCCTAAATGTCCAATTTTAAACAAGAACAAAAATTCATGAGATATGCAAAGAAACAGGAGACAAAATGTCATCCACAGATACTTTCTGAGGGCATCCAGATGTTAGACTTAGTAGACAAAGACCTCAGAGCAGCTATTACAAATATGTTCAAAGAGCTAAAAGAAACCATATTTAAAGAATTAAAGGAAAGTGTGATGACAATGACTTATAAAACAGAGAATATAATAAAGAGATAGAAATTATAAAAAAAGAGAACTAGAATATATTGTACAACACAGGGAATATAGCCAATATTTTATAATAACTATAAATGGAGTATAACCCTTAAAAATTACAAATCACTATGTTGTATAGCTATAACATATAATATTACATATGAACTATATCTCAATAAAAAAAGAGACAGTTAAAAAGGAATTCTGGAGTTAGAAAGTATAATTACTGAAATGAAAAAATTCAACAGAGGGGCTGAGTAGGAGATATGAGCTGCAGAAAAAAGAATCAATAAACCTGAAGTATGATCAACAGTGATTATCCAATCTGAAGAGAAAAAATGAAAAAAAATCAACAGAGCCTCAGAGACCTGTAGGACACCATTAAACATATGAACATATGTGTAACAGGAATGTAAGAAGGGGAAGAAAGGGCAGAAAAAATAACTGAAGAAGTAAGGGCAGAAAACTCCCCAAATTTGGTGCATAACAGTACCCTACACATAAAGAAGCTCAAAAGATTCCAAGTAGAATAAGCACAAAGGGATCCACACCTAAATACATTAGAGTTGAATTGTCAAAAGCCAAAAAAAAAAAAAAAAAAAAAAACTTGAAAACTGTATCATGTAGAGGGGAACCATAATAAGATTAACAGATGATTTCTCATTAGAAACAACGGATGCCAGAATCAATTGTCTGATGTACTCAAAGTGGTTAAAGAAAATAAACCTGACAACTAAGAATATGATATCCAGCAACACTATCCTTCAGAAAATAAAAGCTAAAGTATAAAGACATTCCCAAATAACAATGATTAAGTGAATTCATTGCCAGCAGACCTGACTTACAAGACATATTAAAAGAGTTTCTTCAGGCTAAAAGCAAGTGACACCAGATGGTTACTCAAATCAACATGGAGGAACAGATGTGAATAAAGGTAATTACATAGGTAATTATAAAACACAGTATAAATATGTTTTTCCTCTTAACTGATTTAAAACACAACTGTATAAAACAATAATTAAAAAATTATAATCCTGGACTTATAACCTGTAAAGATAAAAAAATATATGAAATAGTAACACAAAAGAGGAGGAGGAAATAGAGCTATTTGGAGTAAGAAAATGACACCAGACAGTAACTCAAATCCAAATTTGGAAATAAAGAATACCAGAGATGGTAAATACGTAAGTTAATATAAAAGTCTCCTATAATTATATATATTCTCCCTTCTCTTAAAGGACAAAGTTATATAAAGCAATAATTATAACATTGTACTGTTGGGTTTATAACATATACAGGCATATTATGTACATATATATGACAACAATACCACAAAGGAGGGGGGAGGGAATGGAATTATATTGGAGCAGACTTTCTAAATTTTAATGGAGTTATTAGCATTAAGTTTGACTGTGGCAAGCTGAGGTGCATACTGCAATCCCTGGAACAACTACTAAGAAAATAACTAAAACAATATAGTATTATGGGCCCAAAGTTTAAGATTATCTGAGAAGGTTAGGAAGATTGTTACAAACAGATCATATCCATAACACTGAGGTATAATTTAGGTGGTGTTTTCTTTTTTAAACAATTTCATGGATTCAAGAAATAGGCTTACCTGAAATACACCTGTCATGTGCCAATGAAATCAGAGGCACATTGACTTTTCCTATGTAAATATCCTCCTGGGTATCACTATCATCAAACACATAAAAACTCAGAGACTCTGACTTAAGGTATCGATCCAAATCCATAGTCATTGGCACTGGGAAACACATATGATCATCAAACTGTGGATCACTGCTACTGGGAATGATGGCTGTGTCATGGTCTGCAAAGTCAGAAAACTTGTACACAACATATGGGTGTGGCTGAAGGTGGCTTGCTCGGGACTGCAGGTGGCTGCAGCATCTTACTGTAACATGAAGTTCATTTAAGTTGCCATCTGTGGAATCAGTAGAACCGAGCTGAGCAGTTTTGGGTGCTTGCTGACTTAACTGGAAAAACATACATATTTATATTATAGTAATAATACAGTGAAAAGTAAACAACAGCTGCCAACCCCCAAACAAAATAATTTTGTAGATGGACAAAAAGCTGCAGATTTTCACTTCAAAGTGAATTTCTCAGTAAAAGACTCTTGACTCTTATTTAAAACCAGTATTCTCTAGAACGTATGTACGGATGCTATTAGCAGCAAATATAGAAGACTGAGCATACATGTAGAGATTGCTGTTAAAACCAAATAAAGCCAAGAAAATAGTTAATCTGATGTTCTTTAATTCTATTTAATAATTAACAGGTAAAGTGAGCCGTTAGGTCCAAGACAAATGTCCCCTAGTTCACAATTTTATTAAGAGCTACTCCTTCCTTTCTGCCCGTGGACGCTGCCAGGTAAGCATCGTTGATGTCTCCCCCCTCCACTGCCGTCATGTCTAAGTCAGAGTCACCCAAAGAGCCCGAACAGCTGCGGAAGCTCTTCATCGGAGGTTTGAGCTTTGAAACAACCGATGAGAGTCTGAGGAGCCATTCTGAGCAATGGGGAGCGCTCACAGATTGTGTGGTAATGAGGGATCCAAACACCAGGCGCTCCAGAGGCTTCGGGTTTGTCACGTATGCCACTGTGGAGGAGGTGGATGCAGCCATGAACGCAAGGCCACACAAGGTGGATGGGAGAGTTGGGGAACAAAAGAGGGCCGTCTCAAGAGAAGATTCTCAAAGACCTGGTACCCACTTAACTGTGAAAAAGATTTTTGTTGGTGGCATTAAAGAAGACACGGAAGAACATCACCTAAGAGGTTATTTTGAACAGTACGGGAAAATTGAAGTGATTGAAGTCATGACTGACTGAGGCAGTGGCAAAAAGAGAGGCTTTGCTTTCATAACCTTTGATGACCATGACTCCGTAGACAAGATTGTCATTCAGAAATACCACACTGTGAATGGCCACAACTGTGAAGTAAGGAAAGCCCTATCTAAGCAAGAGATGGCTAGTGCTTCATCCAGCCAAAGAGGTGGAAGTGGTTCTGGAAACTTTGGTGGTGGTCACGGAGGTGGTTTTGGTGGGAATGACAACTTTGGTCGTGGAGGAAACTTCAGTGGTCGAGGTGGCTTTGGTGGCAGCTGCGGTGGTGGTGGATATGGTGGCAGTGGGGATGGCTATAATGGATTTGGTAACGATGGAAGCAATTTTGGAGGTGGTGGAAGCTACGATGATTTTGGCAATTACAACAATCAATCTTCAAATATTGGGCCCATGAAAGGAGGAAACTTTGGAGGCAGAAGTTCTGGCCTCTATGGTGGTGGAGGCCAATACTTTGCCAAACCACAAAACCAAGGTAGCTATGGTGGTTCCAGCAGCAGCAGGAGCTATGGCAGTGGCAGAAGGTTTTCATTACTGCCAGGAAACAAAGCTTAGCAGGAGAGGAGAGCCAGAGAAGTCACAGCGAAGCTACAGGCTACAACAGGTTTGTGAACTCAGCCAAGCACAGTGGTGGCAGGGCCTAGATGCTACAAAGAAGACATGTTTTAGACAATACTCATGTGTATGGGCAAAAAAACTCGGGGACTGTATTTGTGACTAATTGTATAACAGGTTCTTTTAGTTTCTGTTCTGTGGAAAGTGTAAAGCATTCCAACAAAGGGTTTTAATGTAGATTTTTTTTTTTTTTTTGCACCCATGCTGTTGATTGCTAAATGTAATAGTCTGATCATGATGCTGAATAAATGTGTCTTTAAAAAAAAAAAAAAAAAAAAGAGCTACTCCTTCAACCATTCCAGTTATTCTGATCATATCGCATTCTTAAGTGAGAAACCAATGAATTTGATGGTACCCACCCAGAGAGTTGATTTTGTTATATTTGGGTTGGCCCTCATCCTGAACCAATGTGATCTGGGGAAGCAGATACCTGAGGCCAAGGAACAAGAAAACAGAGTGAGAGATAAAACTTGGAGGGGTAAAACCTTGGATTGGAAGGACATTTCAGAAGAGAGATGAGCAAAGGGAGTTGCCAGGCAGGGTCAGAAACTACTCTATGGCCCTTTTTGGGACTATTACTCAGGCAGTCAGTGCACAAGTATTCTAGCAAACACCTGCATTGACTAACTGCTAAGCCTTCCATAGCTGATGTGATCTGGGACAAAGAATGTAGTGTTGCAGTGCCTTGTGGTGTTAGATAATTCTCTACCTTTCATATAGGGACCCCTCTTTCACTGCATTTTTGAATCTGGATTGAACATCTGGACCTTTTGATTCTAGAGAAGTTTATTGGAGAAGGAAAACAGAACCGAAGTCATAATCTCCTTGGTGGAGACATCTGGTGGTGTGGAGAGGGGAAATCTGAGAAGGGAATCACAACACTGCTTTCCCAGGGCTCATTTGCATCCGGCTATAGAAGACTGAGTGGAAGGATTTACAAAGTACCCCCTCCGTTTCTCCCCCCCGCCGAGTCTACCCACAAAAGCTGAAATTCCAACAGTAAATGACTCATTCAACCCATAAACTGGGAGTCTAAAACTCTTTAAACCACAAAAATTAATAAATCATGTGGTTTCTCTATCTCTAATTCCCTTTTCCATAACAGTGTTTCCCAAAGTGTGTTCTGAAGAATACTAGTCCAGAAGGATGATCTCTGGGAAACGGGTGCCATTCTTTAAGTTTCGGAATCAATGTGATATTAGTCATGGTTCTTTTAATTGAAAGTTATGGAAACTAATTCCACCCAGCAAATACAATGAAAAGAGACTTTTATATAAGGCTACAGGGTTATTTCATAGAACTGTGTAGCAGAAATGTGGTCGTATCTAAGGAAGGTAACGGGACTGGAAAACTACAGGAATTTACTCTCCCTCTAGTTTCCATTTTTCTCTGTACGCTTGCTCATTATTCTCTTTCCAGTCCCATTTTCTTTCCTTTGCCATTTAACATGGTAGCAGATGGCTGTCCCACAGCTCCCAACTTTACATGTTCCAGGCATGGAGAGTCTTGCTTTCTCTTGATCTCAGAAAGCAGAATCTGATTCGCTCAGCTGGGGGCAGGTGGATATTCCTGAATCATTACTCATAATTGGGTGGAGTGGGAGAGAACAGGATCACCCAACGTAAAGCTGGCCACTGGGGGCCCAGCCCCATGGATTAGAAGAGGGCAGGTCCAAGTGAAAAAAGAGAATCATGACTTGAACAGACATTCCAAAACGTTTCTACTATATTCTATCCGTTTGTTACTTAACATAAGTGTATACTTTATGCTTCTTCTTGAGATTCACGTTATACATGAGAAGCCCTAAAGTCTAGGATCCTATTTAATGCTTCTCAATTCAGTGTTTTCTGCACTTATTGGATCATGGAATTCTTTTGGAAATATGGCTATTAAGACTCCATGAAACATAGTTTGGAAAATGCTGCTCTGAGGAATTGCATTCATACTTCTAATTCTCAGGAAAAGAATATTCATTTTATATTTTACTCTGCATTTCAGAAACCTAAAAGTTTCTGAAACAGCTTGGAAGAAGTTGGAAACAGTTGGAAAAAAGGAGAATAACTGAAAGTCCAATAATAGCTATCCATTTCCTTAACAGTAGAAATTGTAATGAAAGTCACTTGATGTGTAATAATAGTATTGCAATTCTCTTTTTCGAAAGTGTCCTGGATAGCACAAGGGAGTTCCTTTGTGGTAAAAGAGCAATTCTGTATCTTGATTGTGGTGGTAGTTACATGATTATATACACATGATAAAACTGCATTGAACTCTGCTTCTTCCTACACACACACACACACACACACACACACACACACACACACACACACACGTAGTCGTGCACATGCATGCGCACATAAGTGCATGTAAAAACTTACAAAATCTGGATAAAGTCTGTAGCCTAGTTAATAGTACTGTACCAATATCAATTTCCTGGTTTTGATACTACACTATAGTTACATAAAATATTATAATTGGGAGAAGCTGGGTGAAGGCTACACGGGACCTCTGTACTATTTTTGCTACTTCCTGTAAGTCTATGATTATTTCAAAATAAAAAGTTAAAAAAAGCCACTTGATGGCTGTGAAAGAAAATGATTTCGGTTTAAAGCATGATAATATAAAGAAATACTATAAAATTTCTGTGTCATAAAAGGGTCGTAAAGTCAAACAAGCTTACCCATTGCATTTGCTCTGGCCCCTTAAAATTTGATGTTATATATCCCAAAGCCTTTGCCCGTTCTCGATAAAGTCGAATTGCTTGATCCATGGGAACTCTTAATCGGAACCAGTATTCCACTGTGCCAAAATTGGGGATGTCTCCTTTAGTTCCTACAAACCAATACATAACTCACTGTTAAAATAGTCCCATAAATCAAAATATATACCAGTAAAAGATACATCAATGGTATTATACATTAAAACTATAAATTTTATACTGAGTAAAATAATATATGACTTGCACAAATGATGTGTGATTGGCAAATAACGGAGATAAAGAAAATAAAGTTACTTCTGCAAGTACGAGTTCCACCGTATGTTAAATATTATTAAAAAACTATGTCAAACTACATTTGAGGTAGTCCGGTTTATACTATTTCAATCTTTCTAAAATATAAAGAAAAATCTAAACATTGAGTCAAATACTCCACGGATTCTTTCTGATGCTTTTTCTTTTTTAACAAGTTGCACTCAATGTAGTCTGACAGATACAAAACGAAACCTCAAAATTATGAATGGAATATGAATTCAACTTTCGAGAAATCTTTGGCACCTTCCCATTTTCCTACTGTGCCGTAAGTATAGGGAAAAACACCATAGCTATGTCAAATCTATACCGTATGTAATATACCCTCGCATGTCTGCCCTGTACACCCTCTTGCTGGGGTTGTAGTTGTAGTACGCCTTCTAACTCAGGCAGCTCTTTCTCTTCCTCTGTGACGATTTCCTCTAGGGCTCCCAGGAGACTTAAGAGCTCTATGCTTCCTTTGCAGAAACGAAGAAAGATGTCCTCATTAGGGCACTGACTGCTTTGGCACAATTGGCAGTTCACCAGTCTACTTCTCCACCACACTAAGTTTTTTGAGGGCAAGTTCTTCTGAACCATGTGACTATACCACCTATGCAATCAATAAAATAAAATCCCTCCCCAGAACCTGAGTCACCTTCCTTCCTTTTTTTCTTGGTCACTTAAAAAAGTTTTCCTTTTTAAAAATTTATTTATTTTTTGAATTTTATCTTATTTTCTATACAGCAGGTTCTCATTAGTTATCTATTTTATACACATCAGTGTATACATGTCAATCCCAATCTCCCAATTCATCCCACCACCCCCACCCCCGCCACCCCGCCTTGGTGTCCACACGTTTGTTCTCTACATCTGTGTCTCTATTTCTGCCTTGCAAACCGGTTCATCTGTACCATTTTTCTAGATTCCCCATATATGCGTTAATCTACGATATTTGTTTTTCTCTTTCTGACTTACTTCACTCTGTGGGACAGTCTCTAGGTCCATCCACGTCTCTACAAATGACCCAATTTCGTTCCTTTCTATGGCTGAGTAGTATTCCATTGCACATATGTGCCACATCTTTATCCATTCGTCTGTCAATGGGCATTTAGGTTGCTGCCATGACCTGGCTATTATGCACCCTCCTTCCTTCTTGAAAAGGTTTCTTCACTTGGCCTCTAGGATACTGTATACTCTTGGTTTGTCTCCCACCTCACTGGCCACTCCTCAGTTTCCTTTGCTGGCTCTTCCTCTTCTTCCTGAACTCTAAATTTTGGAGTCTCCCAAGGCTCAGTCCTTGGTCACCTTCTCTTCTTTATGTATACTCACTCTCTATGTGAAATTATATAGGCCCAAGGCTTAAAATATATTCTGTATGCTAATGAATCCCGCTTTTATATTTCTATCTCTGACCTTCAGACTAGTATATCCAACTGCTTAGGTGACATTTCCACTTGGCTGTCTAATAGGCAGGTCAGTCTTAACCTGTTCAAACACAATTCTTAGTTTTTTTCCTCAAATTTGTTCCTTGCCCAGGTCTGTCTCGATAAATGGCCTCATCATTGTCCCGGGTGCTCACACCAGAAATTCTCGCCTCCTTTGTTTCCCTCATTACACTACATGCAATTGTTGAGCACGTTTTCAAGGAAGAGTTAATCAAATAGACACTGAATATAACCAATTCTTATCACTACTTTCATTACCGTCGTAATCCAAGCCACCAACATCTTTCCACAGATTAATGCAATAGCCTGATAATGGTCCTATCTTCTTGCTTGGCCCATACAGACTGTTCTTCCCACAGCACCCAGGGCGATTTTTCTAAAACCTATGTGAGATCACGTTACTTCTCTCCTCAAAACCACCCAATGACTTGCATCACTCAGAGGAAGAAAAAGTCCAAACACCTCACCATGACCCACAAGGCTCTACAGTGAGATCTGGTCCCTGCCTATTGCTTTAATCTCTTCTCTGCTCTAGCCACTGGCCTCCTTGCTGTTCCTCCAACATGGCAGGTCTGTTCCTCCCTCAGGCCTTTGTACAATACTTGCTGTTTCCTCTGCTGGAAACATTCTTCCCCTGGATCCTGACGTGGATCTTTATTCAGGTCTTTACCAATGGCACCCTGTAGGGAAGCCCTTATCTGAATTAGCAACCTTCCATCTCTCTCTTTAGCCTCTTGCCCTGATAATTTTTCTTCATATCTAATGATATGTTTATTTGTTTTATGGCCCATCTTCCCCTCTAGAAGGTAAGCTACATGAAGGTAGGGGCTCTGTCTTATTTACCACTGATCACTGTATTCCCAGTGCTTAGTAACAGTGATAACATGATAAGCTCCTTAAAAAACTTTGATAAATGTACTACAATTAATGTTTAATCAAACAAGGATATCAACATGGTAAATAAACATTTGTACTAATAAGCTTTAAAAAATTAATAGCCATTGTACTGACATTATTAGTGACATTTAAGAGAGTCCAATCAACTGTGGGCAGCTATATCAGATAACGCTGTCCTTACGCTAAAGGCACCTTGAATCTGAGAGAGAAGATACTAATGTGGAACACCATATTAATGTATAAACCAATCAGTGCTTCAAACAGCCAAAGTTTGTAAGATTGTACTCACCAACCAAACTTGCTGTGCAAAATATTCGACCGCTTTTTTCTAGAATTTCATGGAATCTCAATTGACATGCCGCGATTGTTTCATAATCTGTGCTGTAAGCCTGGTGGACCTCAAGAGTAATAGTATTTTTCTGAATGTATTGTAAGAATAAGTCATTAACATGAACGAGATATTGAGAAGTAAAGTTATATTCTGGGTGAAGGCCCCGCACTATGGGAGTTGTCTGTAGTTCAAAATCATAGAAAGCATAGGTACAGAAGGTGACAGGCTCTTTATCTCCAGATGCCTGTAAAACTTCAGAAGAAAAGGTTACTTTGTTGATATGGATTTCAAGTAGGTTTTCGCCTCGTTCTAAGTGAATGGTTTCATCAAACTCATCAACGGAGTCATCTGGCATGATTTCTGGTTTAAATTTGTACTGCTTGGTGCCATACGCAATATCCTTTAATTGGGCTGCAAGAGAAGACACACAGTTTCGAGGTTTTAAAGTATTGACATATAAAGATACAAACTGGCTTTTGAAGTGGTAGGAAGTCTGAGTGCTTTTGGTGTATAGTCTCAATCTTAAATTCTATGATTATACTGTTTTTCTGTAAATGATGCTGTATTATAAAGAAATCATCATTTATTTTGACATCACTTATTAAAAAAAATTACCACTTAAGGGGTTATTCAGGCTATACCAGAGAAACAGAAAAAGAAAAAGAAAAAAAAAAAGGCCCTTGAATGAACAGCTGAGGTAAATATTTAGATTTCACTGCTCCTTTGCCTCTGCTCTATTATCTTCTCTCCTATAAAGTCAATTCCTCTTTCCACTAGCTCCTTCCCTTCAGCTTATTAAAATATATATTTTTCTACTTTTGGGGAATGATGGATATATTGGTTATCTTGATTATGGTGATGGTTTCACAGGTGTATACATAGGCCCAAACTCACCAAATTGTGCACTTTAAATAGTGCAATTTAAAATGTGTTCATTATACTTCTAAGAAGCTGCTTTGAAAAAAGATATATCTCTTTATAGATTAGAACATTCCCTCACACCATATAGAAAAATAAACTCAAAATGGTTTAAAGACATAAATGTAAGACCCAAAACTATAAAACTCCTAGAAGAGAACAGAGGCAGAACACTCTTTAACATAAGTTGTAGCAATATTTTTTTTAGATCTGTCTCCTAAGGCAAGAAGTAAAAGCAAAACTAAACGAATTGGACCTAATTAAACTTAAAAGCTTTTGCACAGCAAAGGAAACTATTGACAAAATGAAAAGACAACCTACTGAATGGGAGAAACTATTTGCAAATGATGCGACCGACAACGGGTTAATATCCAAAATACATAAACAGCTCATACAACCCAGTATCGACAAAACAAAAAACTCAGTCGAAAAATGGGCAGAAGACCTGAATAGACATTTCTCCAAAGAAGACATACAGATGGCTGACAGGCACATGAAAAGATGCTCAACATTGCTAATTATTAGAGAAATGCAAGTGAAACCCACAATGAGATATCACCTCACACCTGTTGGAATGACTGTCATCAAAAAGTCTACAAACAGGGGCTTCCCTGGTGGCACGGTGGTTGAGAGTCTGCCTGCCAATGCAGGGGGCACGGGTTCGAGCCCTGGTCTGGGAAGATCCCACATGCCACAGAGCAACTGGGCCCGTGAGCCATAATTACTGAGCCTGCGCTCTGGAGCCTGTGCTCCGCAACAAGAGAGGCCACGATAGTGAGAGGCCCGCGCACCGCGATGAAGAGTGGCCCCCGCTTGCCACAACTAGAGAAAGCCCTTGCACAGAAACGAAGACCCAACACAGCCATAAATAAATAAATTAAAAAAAAAAAGTCTACAAACAACAAATGTTGGAGAGGATGTGGAGAAAAGGGAACCCTTGTGCACTGTCGGTGGAAATATAAACTGGTTCAGCCACTGTGGAAAACAGTATGAAGGTTCCTCAAAAAATTAAAAATAAAACTACCATATAATCCAGCAATTCCATTCCTGGGTATATACCCAGAAAAAAATGAAAACACTAATTCAAAAAGATACACGCACCCCAACGTTCACAGCAGCACTATTTACAATAGCCAAGACATGGAAGCAACCCAAGTGCCCATCAACAGATGAATGGATAAAGAAGATGTGGTGTAATACAAAATGGAATATTACTCAGCCATAAAAAAGAATGAAATTCTGCCATTTGCAGCAACGTGGATGGACCTAGAGAATATTATACTTAGTGAAGTAAGTCAGAGAAAGCACATAGTGTATGATATCACTTATATGTGGAATCTAAAAACGATACAAATGAATGTACAAGTAAAACAGAAACAGACTCACAGATACAGAAAACAAACTTGTGGTTACCAAAGGGGAGAAGGAAGAGGAGGGACAAATTAGGAGTATGGGATTAACAGATACAAACTACTATATACAAAATAGATAAACAACAAGGATATATTGTATAGCACAGTGAGTTAGAGCCATTATCTTGTAATAACTTATAATGGAGTATAATCTATAAAAATACTGAATGACTATGCTGTACACCTGAAACTAATAATGTAAATCAACTATGTTTCAATAAAAAATAAAAAGATGTATCTCTTTCTAGATACACATTTCCCTCGCCATGTTACATCCAAATTTCTAAAAAGAGTAATGTATACTTGTGTCTACAATTCCTCATCTAACAGACTCTTCAACTTCCTGCAAAAAGCATCTGCCTTATTTTTCTCGTGAAGCTACTCTAGAAAAGGTCACCGATAACTAACCAGTTTCTAGATTGAATGGTCCTTGTGTTATTTGAGTTCTTTGCTTAATTGACACTGATGACCACATCCTCTTTTGTGAACTTTTGTGAGCTTTCATGTCATCGTCTGCCCTGCTTCTCCTCCTACCTCTCTTATTCTTTAAGGGTTTCTCTTTCTCTGCTAGTTTGCTGGGGTTCTGTTTTTATCCTCTTTTTAGTCTACATATTCTCATGAGTAGTCACACCCCCTTTTATTTATTTGAAATATAGCTGATTTACAATGTTGTGCTAATTTATGCTGTACAGAAAAGTGACTCAGTTATATACATATATACATTCTTTTTAAAATATTCTTTTCCATTATGATTTATCCCAGGAGATTGGATATAGCTTCTTGGGCTACACATTAGGACCTTGTTGTTTGTCCATTCTAAATGTAATAGTTTGCATCTACTAACCCCCAACTCCCAGTCCATCCCTCTCCCTCTCCCCGTCCCCCTTGGCAACCACAAATCTGTTCTCTATGCCTGTGAGTCTGTTTCTGTTTTGTAGATAGGTTAATTTGTGTCATATTTTAGACTCCAGGTGTAAGTGATATCATATGGTATTTGTCTTTCTCTTTCAGACTTACTTCACTTAGTGTGATATTCTCTAGTTGCATCCATGTTGCTGCAAGTGGCATTATTTCATCCTTTTTTAAGGATGAGTAGTATTCCACGGTATATATGTACCACATCCTCTTTATCCATTCATCTGTTGATGGACATTTAGGTTGTTTCCATGTTTTGGCTATTGTGAACAGTGCTGCTATGAACATAGGGGTGCAGGTACCTTTTCGAATTATAGTTTTGTCCAGGTATATGCCCAGGAGTGGGACTGCTGGATCATATGGTAGTTCTGTTTTTAGTTTTGTGAGGAAACTCCATACTATTTTCCATAGTGGCTGCACCAACATACATTCCCACCAACAGTGTACACGGGGTCCCTTTTCTCCACACCCTCTCTCCAGCGTTTGTTATCTGTAGACTTTTTAATTATGGCCATTCTGATCGGTGTGAGGTGGTTTCTCATTGTAGTTTTGATTTGCATTTCTCTAATAATTAGTGATCATAACCCCTTTTATGACTTCTGTTACTATCAATATACTGAAGACGCTCATATTTCTATTTTTAATTCAGATTTCTTTCCACAATTCCAGATCCACACATCTAGTGGCTTGCTGAGCCCTCTATCTAGATATCCCCTAGGCACAACAAACTCAATATACCCAAAGCAGAATGGCTCATATTGTCTTCTAGTTATTTCTGTACCTTGAATTTCAAGTGATGATGTTAGCCTTCATCCAGCTGCCTAAGCTAGATATCACAGTGTCATCCTAGGTTCCTCTTTTTTTTTTTTTTTTTTTACTCTCCCCACATCTGTAGGGTCACTGCTATTCAAAAATATTTCCTAAGTCTTTAGCAAATTTGTCCGTGTCCTCTGCATCTCCACTGATGCTACCTTACTTACACCCTCAGTGTTTATTACCCAGATTATTAAGGGAACCCAATTCCTTCCTTCCTTCAAATTTTACTCATTCTTCCCAATACCTATAGCATAATCTCCAAAATGAAGTTCTGGGTGTACTACTCCCTACCTAAAAAATTCCTTGGTGCTTCTCTAGGTTAATAAGGTTCAGACTCATCAGGGTGGCAAACGGGGTCTTCAGGATTTGGTTCTTACCAGCCTTAAACCCAGGTTCTTCTCCATTTAATAATCCTGAGTTCCAAATAGACAGATCCACATGCATTTTCTCAAATGAATGGCAGTGCTTCACATTTAGGGCATTTTTACCTGCTTCATCTACTTCCTGGAAAGCCTTTCATTGTTTTTACTTAGTGGTGAATTCTGTCATCTTTAAAGCCTCCAAACCTACTGTGTAGGGTCCTCCCTGAATCTTCAGGTATAAATAGGCATTCTCTCCTCAGTGTTTCCTTGGTAGCTTTTGCATTTTTCTAACTTCACACTCTTCACAGTAAAGTATAACTGTCTACTTACTTGTTCACAACTTATAAGTTCCTGGAGGAAAAAGCCCGAGCTTTTTCCCTGTTTGTATTCTCACTGCCTAGCACTTTGCTTAGGATACATTAGGAACTTGAGCATGTTTATGGAATCAATCAATGAATTTAGCACACAGATAAAATATATTGGTAAAGACCTAGTGAGGCTTGAAAGGAATGAAAATCTCAAACTATGTGACCTCCCTGTTATTCAGGAAAATTTCATTAAGTGAATTTTTATTGAGTACTACTTGAGATAAAAGGGACACACTGCTCTTTGGCTTTGGAAAACCCTGTTCAGTCAGATGAAGATAGTTACTGAACCCTTCTACTTAGAGTAGTGGTTCTCAGAGTGTGGTCTGGGAACCCCTGAGGGTCCCTGAGACTGTTCTGGAGGTCTGTGAGTTTAAAACTATTTTAAAAATAATACTAAGATGTTATTGGCCTTTTTCATTCTTAGTCTCTTACAAGTGTATAATAGAGTTTCCCAGAATCTATGTGATGTGTGATATCATAACAGATTGACTGCAGAAGCAGATATAAAAACCCAGCTGTTTTCTATTAAGACAGATGCTGAAAAGATTTGCAAAAATGTTAAACAATTAAACAAATTTAAAACCATGTCGCTTGTCTACTTCTTTGGTATGGAAAATATACCTATTAAAAAATAAAACTGTAATTTATGTTAACATGTAATGGGTTAATTATTATTATTTTAGCATGCCAAATATTTTTTAAATTTCTCATTTTTAATTTCTAATATGATAAATATCATGAATATAACCCATATAAACATAAGGGCTTTTGGATTCTCAGTGATCTTTAGGAGAGTAAAATTACTGCTGGCATAGATCACTGAATTTAAGTACTGTATGGCAGGGAACATGAAAGAGAGACAAAGTACTTATCACTGTAGAACTTACTATGTTGCAGTCATAGAGAATATGCAAAACTGCACCGGTGAAGAACACTTACATAATACAATCCCTAAACATATTTTTTGAGTACATGAGAGTAAAAGTGGCAAGTGCTGAGGCAGTGTTTTTCAAAGTACAGTCTTACACCTGCATCTGAATTGCTTGGAATTATTTCTAAATATATAGAATCAGAGACCCCAAGATCTCCAGGGGTAGGGCCCAGGAAGCTACCTTTGAAACAAGTTCCCCATGTAATTTTCTTACTTGCTAAAGTCTGAAAACCACTGTAAGGGCATTTCAAGTAGAGGGGTGGCTAGCAGTAATTGGAGCCAGCTTTCTGGCATGGGCATGCATTTAGTTAGATTTTGAAGCAGGGAAGGGTATATCTTGGAGTCAGAGTAGAAAGGAGGTTCAGATGGAGCAGACAAAGCCCTGGTGGTGGGACTGAACAAGATGAATCTGACAAAGAGCAAGCAGACTTGTTTGGCTGAGATGCCTAGCTTGCTTAGCAGAGAAATTAGAAATGATGTGGTTAAATTTAGTCTGTGGTACTTCATGAAGTACTTTGAAATCTTGCCTGCAACACCGAATTCAAAAAGCAGTAGTGAATTACTAAAAATTCTTGAGTAGAAAAGTATCAGATAAAAACAGCCTTTCTGATAAATTATTATTATAGTTAATAAACTGGGAAAAAAAAGAGCAAAAAGAAAGTGTGAGTGTACATTTGGATGACATTTTCAACTGTTGTAAAAATCCACTTCTCTAGTTACTGTGGACAAAGAATTGTGCACGTTGTACCTTCTAGTTTCTGGATGCGTGCAGCCCTGATATCAAGAAGGTGGACATACTGTTCCACTCTGAGTTCATAATCTTGCTGCAAATTTTCCATCTTCTGGGTCACTGCCTCAACTTCCATCTAAAAAAATAGAGATAACAAGTTTCATTACTCAGGATTTGTTCCATTGTCATTTGTTAAAGCAACTATGATTCAAGCATTTTTTAGATCCTGGGGATACCGGGAGCTATAAGCCGTTGTTTCCTGACTTCAAAGAGCTTACAGTTTAGAAAATTATGCTTGGCAGTGTTCATTAACCAGGAGTAAAACCCACAAAACTCTGGGTCCCTTTTAAGGAGTGGTGCCCCATTTGTTAGAAGCTAATATAACAGGCGGCTGTGGCAGGACCAACTGCAGAGCGTGCCGGCGTTGGTGAATACGTCGCCATGATTCATTCTCTAAAACCAGGCACTGAAAAAATTACTTGTTTTAGAACTCGTTAGTCGGGAGTATCTAGGTACAAGGCTAAATTCCAGGCATGTGGTAACACATGATAATAGATTATAACAGACGCTAATACATGATACTGCTTTGAAATGTAAATCATCAGTAGAATATTATGGGAAACCTATCCTCCCGATTTAGTGTATTATATTACCTGATAATCTTTATTAATTTTATGTTGCATAATTAGCATGTTTCTTGTCTTTTCAAGCTCTTGCACTGTTTCTGCATGAGTTGCTTGCAGCTCTTTCATGGAGCGTTCTAGATCTTTATTAATTTTACTGTCTACTTTCTCTAAAAAAGAAAGGTCTCCATTTTTTTGTGATTTTTGAGCCTAAAACAAAAACATATTTTATTACCAAAACAAGAGTTTCTAAAATGTAACTGTGAATTAATATGGATATAGTAAGAAACAATCATTAATTGAAAACAGATATATTTCCATCTTCCATTAGGAATAAAGCAGTCCTGATATAGAATACATATTTGGATAGACATTTGGGACAATTACAGAGAAATAAAAAAACAGTTTATTACTTCACGAAGTAAAAAAGAATCATGTACGATTATTTCTAGTCTTCATTTGATTAAAATCTATACCATGATGATCTAAAAGGAAAGAAATGTACTTTCTGTGTCTTCTTGTAAATAACAGAATATTCTAGAACTGGAAAATATCTTCTGGTGACATATATAATTCAATATTTTACTTAAGATAATAGGGTGCACCAAGGTCTCTTAGGACAGAAAATTGCTGGCTAGTTTTATAGTGGGGCATATAAAAGTAAAATGTTTGTTATAGTTGGGGAAAGTGCTTTAAATAAGAGTTTTTGAGGTCTACTTTAATGTAATTTTGATGTCATTATGAAATATGTATATGCTGTAACTAAATGTCACCTGACCACTTTTCCTGAATAATTCATTCTCCAAGTATAAAGGTTACAGATAAGGGTCATCATTATGCTGAAACAGTTATATGTAGACCTGAAATTCATGATGAAGTTTAGAAAGTTACCTTTATAAGCAGGAGAGCTTCACTCAATTCATCAGCATTAATATCACTCTCCTGCAAAAGACAGATAAGTAAAAGCTCACAATGGAAAGTGCAAGAGACATTCCAACTATGTAGATTACCCTCATGGAACATAAACTGCAAGATACCATGAATTAATAAACTAAGTTATCTATTTGTATTCCTTTGCTTTGTGGTATAGTGTTTTCTTTACGTATAAAATATTTAGATAAAAATCTGGAGTTCGTTTCCTAAATAAGAAAATAGTTCACCTGGTTGTAAAACTTCATGCGGTTTTTAAGTTCATCAAGTTGTTGCTTTTGTTCCAGGTACTGTAACTGTAGTTCTCTATTTTCTTGAATGATTTTCTCATTTTGGTCTTAAAAATGAAGTAGACACAATTTGAAAGGTAAGTGAGAATGAGGTATAAGAACACATTTTAAATTGACTTAATTCATGATACACAGCAAGCTCGATCTAGCTAGCATTGTTCTGGCCAGAGAGGAAACTGAGCTAGCACCTTAGACTAAGGCAGTGGGGAAATGAGGAACAAATGAACACTATCATGTGTCTACCATATGATTCACTTGCTTATCAAAAACTTAGGACTTAGTTTCACAGTATTAATGTAAGGAAATTGTGGCCTCTGGAACTTCAAAGGAACATTCTATCTAAAATACCTAAGAAAATATGCTTCTAAATCTATGATTTTTACTTACTTATTAAGGGTCCTGAAAGGCATGCAAAAAAAATTTTTCTCTTTTAGTTTTTTCTAATTGACTTCCTTGAGTTATCTTTTCCTAATTCAGCATAAAGTCTTTTTATTAAAACAAGATAATTTCTCTGATAATAACTCTGGAATTATGGAATTATAATCAACCCCATTTTTAATAAATCTGTTAAGAGAGGAGAAATGGATTCTCAACCAGTGCATGGTAGTATCAATAATAATTCATGTGTGTTCTTTATTCAGAGTTCACACTATAAATTAGGAATGGAGATAGGTTACGTTTGCCTATGTGCTCACTTGCCATGACCCACAAGCAGGCGTATAGGGTAGAGCTACAGAAGATGGCAAATCCATAGAGAGACTAGTTTTTCACTCTCTGCATTAAACATGCTTAACTGAAAAAAAAGAAAGCATAATAGCTAGCTAAGAAATCTACTCTTTAGTCCTATGTTCTTAAGTGTACTTCTTTACTAGAGTTCGTTGTGGTGGTCAAGTATTCTCCTTTGTTGGCTCCCTGTGGACTGACTCTAAACCATGTTATCCAAAGTGTCTCTACTAATTTCATCGTGCTCACAAAGATTTATGATCATCATTCCTTTTCTTAAAAAAAGGGAAATCAACGTATTTGCCAAGAATTCTTTACATGAATACATTTGCACACTGACTGCATTTTATACAAAAATATGTTTCTGACTTTTATAAAGCTTTGTGTTCCCAAGCCATAAATGCTATATGTAAGTAAAAACTGTAAATTACACAGTTAAGAAGAAATGAACTAAATTTGAATAGTTTTAATATAACATACTTCTGGCAAACTAAAAAGTTAAAAAAAAAAAAAAAAAAAAAAGTTACCCTAGGGTATGTAGAGCCATTTTAATATCAAATATGTAAATATTTTTCTTATTGATAAGAGGTTAGAAGGTTATCCTAGAGTACAAATTACTAATATTCAGTGAATTAAATGAAAGAATTTCCAAATGTGAACAATATTTGGAAATTTTTAAGGGAAAGATCAAACATTTATCTCTAAACTAAAAATTAGGATTAATAATAAATATGAATTCTTATGAGATAAACTTGCTCTTTTGGTTAGAGAGTAGAGTAAGAACGTGGAACCCTTTATTTGATGTTGATTAGGTTAAAACAACATCCAGATAGAATGACTAGGTAACAAAAAAGGAGGTGAATGTAGTCAGCAAGAAGTAAAACCAAGGTCCTGAGGATAATGTAATTTCCTTCTCTGGCTAGTGAAACTTTTAGGGGTTCTGAGGGGAACCAAAAGTGTAAGGACGTGACCGTTCCATCTTCAGCCAGACGCAGTGTATATTATTCCTATGCTGTCTTCTATGTTTTCAATTTTTCAGAGCAGGGTCCTGAGAATAATACGCTACTGGTATAAATAAACTTACTCAAATATTTCTTCCTTTTCTGATTTTTCGTTCAACAGCTATGTTCCCACTTAACTGGTATTTTTAAAACCAGGGCTTTATTAGTGGGAAAATAACTTATTAGTGGGAGAAGATATTACTGAGCACCAGTAACTTTCTCTCTACTGAATATTATGTAGAATTATCTACTACATTTCTCCTTTCTTAAACTGTTTACTGGGGATGTCACTCCTGGGACTTTAAAAAGTATGGAGACATTATAGTTCAAAGAGGAAACAGACTTGCTGAATTATAATATGAAAAATCAAAGCACCCTGTACAAGATGAAAAATAACCTCCTTACCTTATGATTTGACAAAAAGCAGGTTAAGCTAAACAGCATTTTATTCAAATGAGATAGCATTTCACTCTTTTAAAATTATGTTCTTCAAGCACACCATTAATAAGCAGAGTGCAGAGAACAATTCAACTAAACAATTTTCAGAGCTCCTTTGTGCTAATATCTTCAGCTGTGATCAATATAACCATATGCATTATGCTGAATTATGCATTTCAGCTAAAGATAGAAAGGAACTTTCAAAAGCAGGCCCTTAAACACATGCAGTTAATTTAAGCATTAACCAAATGCAAACTGCATTTACATATCCTTCCCCCACATATTCGCACAATCTGAAACTAATTTGTACCTTGAATAAAGAGGTGAGTATTCTCTAAAAATAATTTGCCAGTTAGATGAATGACTACAAGAAGCCAGGGAAACATCTTCTGGCAGAGAACACTTGATACATGAAAAGGTAAATGTGTGAAGAGACTTCAAAGTAAAATTAAACAATTTTGAAATCTGTAATACAAAAAAGCAACTTTCTAAATATTAAAAGATTTCCTTAAATAGACAACTTCAATTTTTTGTTTAGTATTTTCCTGGAAAAAATTGTTTAAAGGCTGTATTATTTTTCTTATAATCTATTTTAGCATTTTCACAAAGAAACAAAAACTGAAATTATTAGACCTGTAAATTTCAGGTATGCAAGCAAAAATAACTAAAATAACAGTTGCATTAAAAAGAAAGATTCAGTTCTAGCAATTTTTCTTAAGAAAATAATCAGATAAATGTGTAAAGATTTGTGTAGAAAGATGTTCAGGGTACTTAAAAAAGCTGAAGCTATTTAAAAATTCAACAAGAGAAGATTGTTAAACAATCTATGGTACATCCTCACACTGGAAAACTATGACACCCATTATAAATGATGATGATGCGGATTTATATTTATACTGAAGGAACGATTTCACAATACAGTAAATAAAAAAGCACATTATAAAATTGTATGTATACATATAGAAACAACTCTGGAAGGACATATGTAAAAATATTAATAGTGATAACCTTGAGGGTTGTGGGACTGAAAAGAACCCCCGGAATTAATCCAACAGTAATAAATAGGTTTTAAAAATAAAAGACCACCAAGATTCTATCCTCTTAAGAGTTTCTTACCAGAGACCAATTCAAATGTGTAAAGATAAGAGTTTTGGAATTTTTGATATCTAGGGAAGTACAGAAAGCACAGAAACAAGAAAGGTTTATTTCATTTCTCTTTCCTTAAGAAAGAAAAGAGAGAGGAAATACAGAGCACTTCCACTTCAGTGGAAGAATTTATTGAGCAACTACTAAACAAAGCACTCTGTTAGGTATTTAACACTACATATTAAAGTTAGGAACTAAGAATCTTTGACATAAAAACTTTAAAATATCCACCCAGTCAGAAATCATGTCATCATTTTATTCTACTCACAGTCTTCTGGAGAAAATTTCATAAACCGTCTGTCATCATTTAAACCACTTGGTAAATAAATACTGCACACATATTTCATTGCAATTAAGACCCCATTGATTATAAGATGTGTTCCAATTTCAGACTTCTTAAAATGATAAAAAAAAGTTACACCATAATTTAAAAAATTTTATCACCTATAAGGTGCTTCCCAATTTCAGAGATATTAAAATGGGAAAAAAAATCTTTAGAGTTAACGAAATATGGCATTGTGATCTAAATCAATATAGAGAGTACTGACTAGATATGTAATTGTTTTTTTAACTGAGTCTGCATTAAACTTTTAAATGTTCTCATGCAACTGAATTGCAAGTGTTCAAAAGGAGCAACCTTATTATCACATCGCTGGGTTTACCTACTGGCTGAGCAAACAGATGCAACACTTGGAGCAATTAATTCACTTCCCTGATTGTGCATTTGTGTGTATATGTGTGTATAATATAGTAGAGCAGACATCTACTTTAATTATAATTATTTTCCTTCTGTGAGACAAGAAGGGTGAGATCTGGGAATCATAACATGTAACTTGTTAATGATTATTATTTTAGCAGGGACATCTTGACAAGGCTTCTTTATTTAAGTTCTCTGTCACAGAGCAGAATTAGCCATCTCACTATCAGATCAAAAACAGCCAAGCAAGACTTCTGCCATCCTCGGCTCTCTTACACTGCCTTTTTTTTTCCTCCACTGCACCTGCCACCACCTGATGTTATCGCATATTTATTTACTTACTGCCAGTTTCTCCCTCTTGAATTTATGCTGCATGAGGACCAGGTCTTTGTTTTAGTCATTGCTGTATCCCCAGAACTTAGAATAGTGCCTAGCACATACTGCTGCTTAATAAACACTTGTTGACTCTTGAATAAATTCAGGAAAATTAAACAAATTAAAGACAACCTGAACAAGAGTAACTCTGAGAAAAAATAATTCCTTTGGCATATACGCTAAAGCTGAGTAAAGGGAAGTTTTGAGCAATCAATAAACTCATAAAAGCGGATGACTGTTAATATAGGCTGTGTCCCTAGTACGCAGCAAGGTGCCTGGCAAAACAGCAGGCACTGTAATAAGTACTTATCAAGTCAGTGAATAACAGTGAATAACACGCATGTCTGAAACGAGTAAGTCAGTAGTCATTTTATATGTACCTCTTTCAGTTTTTAATCTGTCAAGGATTTCAGTTTTGTCTGCTAAATCGGATTTTAAGGCAGTCTCGAGTTGAGCAATCTGTACTTTCAGCTGCTGTTCCTTTAGCTTCCATTGCTCTTCATGGGCAGCACTGAAGGCACTGCAAAACACACGCGACAGGCAAGGAGAGCTTGGAAATCAGCTCCAACCGAAAATAATAAAGAGAAAAGCTTTTAGTGGCACAGAGACCACTGTCATCATGTCTTAGGAATTAAGTAAACATATGCTGGTCTGCTGCTGTTGAAACCAAGGCGCCTTTCTCAGGCTGCGGTTAGGGAACATGAAAGAGTTTGTGGGATGAGCAAAGGAACTGGCCTTAATTTAGAGCTCTAAAGTCAGAAAAGTTGGCAGTGTGCAGCTTTTGTGGGACTAGTAAAGGAATTCAGATACTGTACATACTCCAGAGGAATCCACAGTTCCAAACCTCAGCAGCAGACATCGGACAAAACCATTCTCCCCACGAATAAACCCTAATACAGAGAAAAGGGACTCCCCACCTGATCTTTAATTCCAGAATTTGAAACTTTTAAAGAGTCTGTGATAATAACATATTTACAAAATACTGGCCACAAAATGATAGCGTTTTGAATTATAAGACAGCGATTCTGATATTAAGAAGCAATGATCATGCAGTTTTTGTCCTAAAAAGCAAACAGCAATAGGCTAAGGACAAACGGTTTTACTCATAACACATGACTGGGGTGAAAACCCAATAAGAACACCTTGATAAGAATGATGTAGATAGAATTATTATTCCTCAATAAAAGTGTAGCAGTTTAAACTATCATGAAAATCTACTAATGATCAGACCCAGGATGTTGGAAGAATCAGCTGAAAAATAACTAAATGGTATGCGGAAGCTATACAGTAAACATTCGTTTAGGCCAGTGGTTCCCAAATGCTGGCCTACATGAAACACTGGTGCTAGGTTAAAAAAATGCAGATTCTGGGGCCCAGGGATTCATAGTTTCCCCCAGGTGATAGCCAGGTTTTGGAAAAACTGATCTTGATCTGTATTTCAGCAGAAAACTATTATCTGTGAAGCTTGATATGACTGAATAATTATCAGCAGCTCTGACCCTTCTACTTATTTTAAACCCAGTAAAGGAACCAGAAATTTACAAAATCTGGTTTTGTACCCATGATGAAGTAAATGGAAAAGAAACTTCTTATTGAAAATTGCTCTTAATGTTGCTCCCAGCTAGTCTGAGGTTTTATTCCAAAAGAGATACTTTTCTGGGAGGCATAGCTTTCAAAAGAACAAAAAACTGTGTATTTATTTTACAGTCTGAATGTTTTTATTGCATTTAAAATAACATGACCTTAAAAATAAATGGAATTCTAGAAGTTTCTCTAAATATGACATCTGTTTCTTCGATCAGTGTTCTCATTTCACGTATGGAACCTTAAAAATACATGGATCTGGTATACCAATGTTTTAAGCTAATTTTATCAAAGGCAGAGTTACCTAGGTTTAAATGAAATCCAAATATGTACTTTAAATACTGAAGTAAAGAATATTCCCTTACATTTTCATTTTTTGATAAAGAACAAATATATTTCAAAGTATATATACCAAACACATACACACATATACATACATGTGAGTGTATATGTGTGTATGCATGTGTGTGTGTGTCTCTTATTATTAAAAGTATGTACTACCCGGAAAAAAAATTAGCATGATGAAATAGGCACAACCATACATTATATCAGCCGCTAAAAATTAGAAACAGTAGTGTTCCAGCAGCATTAGTACCAGCAAAAAAGATCACCAACAGTTAATCTGGCAGAAACATCAGAAGCTGTATGTGTTTAAATTAAGAACAATTTAGCAGCCTGGTTTTTCCAAACCCACAAAATACTAGTGTAAATCAGCATAAGTCACTCTGAATTTAGTCCACTGCTATCTTCCCTCTAAATTTAGGATTACATTCCACTGGAGTTTCATGAGGAATTCCTTTTGAATTTACTGTATTCCTCTATGCTTGGAGCCATCTGTGTAACTATAAATGGTAAACCACATCTGGCTCCATTTTCTTTGTAGAGGCTGTGTACATGATTAAATCTGCATATGAGAACAGTCTTTGAGAACCTTTTATTCATGAAAATGTTTTTGTACATTGCCTACAGTGACAACTGAGGAGGGGATCATAGTTGGTCTTTGTGCACGTTTCATTGTTACATTATGTTGCTGGAGTGATAAAATATCAATCTGCAGTGGAATGCCCATTGGTTCCTGTGGTCATTGGCATGTCCATTGGCAGTCCATTGGCAGTCATGGGTCAGCATACTGTAAATACACACCCTTGATCAACAACGTGATAAGATAAAAAAAAGAGATGAAGAATTCATCTCCACCCTAAGGTCTTTTTTCTTATGGAAAGAATTCCTTTTATTCCAATGTTCAAGGGTATCCTAATGTGAGAGATAGGGAAGAATAAGCTCTAATCATCCATAAAGAAATCCGTAGGTACTTTAGTTAGGCCTAGTGGAAATTAAATGCATATTAACATGGGGATATTTCACTTACTAAAGGAAAAACGATGCCCCAAATGTACTCAGTTTGATTTCTGAGAAGCATGAAGTGCTCATTTAGGATCATATGAGCTTTCATGTCTCCTAGAAGGTTGTAGGGGACAGGTGTTCGTGTTACAGCAGCGGTCCCCAACCTCTCTGGCATCAGGGACTGGTTTCGTGGAAGACAATTTTTCCACGGACAGGGGTGGGGGGTGGATGGCTCAGGTGGTAATGTAAGCGATGGGGGGCGGCAGACGAAGATTCACTCGCTCCCTGCCGCTCACCTCCCGCTGTGCGGCCTGGTTCCTAATAGGGAGTTGGGGACCCCTGCTTTACAGAAATGGAGCACAGAGAGTCTACGGGGGGTCAGCAGTGCTCCCTGAAATTCTGGATATTAGATGACTATCACATTGTAAAGACCTGAATCATCCAAGTCTTAAAACAGTTAATATCATCTTCAAAAACTGGACCAACTCTTCTTTTAAATAGTTATTAGATTAGTGTCTCTCAGGGAGTTAATACCTTAAAATCACCTTTAACAAGAGTCTCTGGATTCAGACTCAAATGGACTGAATCTGAATTGGATGGTATTGGGGGATGGGGAGGAGGACAGGTGGGGAGGTTTCACAGGGTTGGTGAAACCTCCATTTTACTGTTTTCCAGGTTACCGATATACATTATAGTTGAAGGACTATTGCATTCATCAGCTATATCACCCTAAAACTATATACTAACTTCAAAAATGGGACCCAGCTGTACTATATTATAGTATAGAATTTCTCTCTGACCAAATAGAAAGACTTAATTGCAAGAATTTTATTCTGAGTTTTTTAAATGAACATTTCTTAAAGTTATACTTATTTCTTGGCATAGTATCAAACATGCTATAACATATTAAAAAAGGCTCATACCAAATACTAACATGAAGATTTTACCTTACCAGATGATTCTCTAATATGTCATATGTCAAATAATAAACACATTCAAAATATCATTTGAAAAAGGAAGATGAGAATGCAATCTGCACATCACATTTTTCTCCTGAAAACTAGCCAATTTTGAATAACAAACAAATGCTCTCCTTTTAAAAACATGCTATCACTATGACTAACCAAACAGGGAATATATGTAGTTTGTGATGAGCATTAGTTATTTGGCAATGATGAATAACACTGCCATGAAATACAAGAGCTGTAAAGAATCTTGGGGAGGATGTTGATTTTTGTAGAGTTTTTCCAACTATGCTTCTGAAAACACATTATATATTTAAAAAACTGTATTAGAGAATTTTATAGCTCTATTTACTATCACATGTGCTTGCTGGGTTTTGTACCTAAGTGACATTTTTTTTTGACACAAATGTTTTGACACTCATTTATACACATTTACTTCCATACACCTCACACAAAATTCAAGTGTAAGCAGCATAATGAAGTCTGTTTTTAATGTGACAGGGAAAAAAAGGTTGCTCAAGCGCAAAACATTAAAAATAAAAACCCTTCAAAGTCAGATTTACACTCTTAGATCATCTTCTAATATGGAAAGATAAAGTTTCATGGTGATAAACTAAATATGAGAAAAACATGTCTTTCTTAAAATTTCATTTATGCATTATTCCCAACTAAGTTTAATGTTTTTTATTACAAGAAAGTACTTTCAGTAAATTCTCAAACTGAGGGGAAGTAGAAAATGTATAAGTAATGACCAAATGGCACTTATATTCCTGTATTAAGACCTTGTTAAATTACTTGAAATTACAAGATGTTAAGATAAATAGAAATCAATAAAAATTTCTAAATGTGTGACAGTCCTGTTATTCCATGAATGTTTCCCTTTTGCATATACAATTTTCCATTGCAATTAAAATCAGAGATAGGCACAGAGAAAAAAAAATTCAAGTTTTAGAGTCAAAAGAAATGGGTTTTAGTCCTGTACTGGAGTCTCAGCAACGCTGTGTGACTCTGTACAAGTCTCTTAATTTTTCTTGAGTCTCAATTCCCTCATTTATAAGGTATGGGGATAACATTATTTTCTCTGCCATATAATATGGTAGCGGTATGATCTCTCCATATAATGAAATTTTAAAATTTCAAACATACAACTACTAACTACTTAGGTATATATCACTATAAACCTATGCATTGTTCTATAGAGACAGAAATACCATAAAATAGGAGGTATAATAAATGCTTTAGGTAAAATTAATCAGGGCTGATGAGAGTGGGACCAGAACAAAGCACTGAGGCCAAATGATCTGTGAGGGGGTGCAAGGCAAATTCCACATAAAGCTGTTTAGCCAGTCTATCCTTGCTGGAGAGCACAGGATGTTACTTTAACTGAGGTCTCAACCCGCTATTGGTAACCCTTAATATAATGAGCCCCTGTGCAAAGATAATCAACATTAGTATAAGCAACATACATGATACATACCGCTGGAATGATGCGTAACATTAATTTAGTTATCTCTTCAAAGTAAATCAAAATAAAAGCCTCTCCCTACATTCTTTGGTATAATTTGTTTAATTTATAAAATGTAAATTTAGTTTGCAAAACACATCAAACATAAAACATGGTTAAAAAGTTAAAGGTATAACTGTAGATCAGATGGCTATTTTCTGATGTTTCCGAATATGATCAGTTAGAAGCAACTGTTGAATATCAGCTCTAACATATATATTTCAATATATATAAAATTTACTTTCATGTAAACCTGTATTTATCATTTATCAGTATCATATACTGAAAAGACTTAAAAATACACACACATCTGTATCATTTAAGTAAACTTCGCTGTGGAGTAGAATTCTGTTTCTAACATTACCAGAAGGGATTAATTTTTAAAATACCGTAATTATGAAGCAGATAAAAAAAGAAAAGTAAAGCAGCTCTTTAAAATTCATCTTAAGATAAAGATGCGTGTGTTTTTCGTTTTAAGAAATAGAAAAAATTGTAAGCCAATACCTTTGCTTTCCACCAACAGAATCACACGAAGCTAATAGGCTGGGTAGCCCAGCAGAAGAAACAAGGGCTTGGAGAGACCAAAAGAGGTTCAAATACAATCTCTACTACTTCCCAGCTTTAAGAACATAGGCAAATTTACTTAATTCTCTTTTATTTTCATTGTCTGCAAAATGTGCATTAATAATACCTACATTTCCAAGTTGTTGTGAGGAATTTATAACGATGTATGCAGAGTATTTAGCATAGTGCCTGCAGGCTTACAGTTTGCGTTCAATAAATGATAGCAGTTGTTACTGACAACAAAGTGATATGGTTTTCTTAGTAACAGACTGCTACTCAGGTTAAAGAACTTATTACCTATCTCTTAAAAAAGCTTATTTTTCTTTTATAACATACATAGATTTCTTGCAATCATCTGTTGCTAATTCTTTAATCAGTATTAGGTATTCTGATATCCAATGTTTTGATAGAAAAGATCTCAAACAAGAGAAGGAGAGAACACACGGAATCATGATTTACCTGTTATAAAGTTTATCATAGTTTTCCTTTAAAAGTTCCCGTTCCTTTTCTAAATCGTTAATTCTATCCTGCAGCTGAAATGAAAAGAAAATTACACATTAGGTGTATAAAACCATGTGGGGATTAAAAAAAGCATGTGAGGAGGCTAACATGTCTTGATTTCTAAATTGCAGCTGTGAACTAGTCCACTTATATCGTCTGTATTTAATTTAGCATTGTTTTTCTTCCAAGTTGTTAAGTAAACATGAAATTAATATTTCTGTTTTAATTTAGTAGGAACGTATGCACTGCTTTATGGCAACATGTACCAAAATTCAATAAAGAACGTGTTAAAAGCTTGCTATTAAGTTTGGGGAAACATAATATTTTTTACTGTCCTCTGCGATGAATTCCATCATTATATTCATTTTGTGTTAATTTCCAGTTGGCTCCCCAAAATAAAAGGATTAACTTTTCTTTTGGTTTGTGGTTCAAACAACTTGTGTCAATCACTATTTACTCTGAAAACACAATTTCTCATGTTACTTGGAATTTACAAAGAGCCAGTAGGACATCTTTCAAATGAATGAACAAATAAAATCGTATACCTTGTTTTATCCCAATGAACAATATTTTTAGAAATAAACTCAGGGTAATAATTATATCTTGATAACTAGAATGTAGCTTTCTGTATTTATTTCTAGTATTTAAGTTTCATTCACCAGTATATTTTGTTGTTACAACCTTTTCCCATGGATCAGAGTACTCTTAAAATTCATTCTCTTCTCAAAATCCTTTTGATGCTAGTGTGAGACACCGTAAAAGATTCTTCCAAGACGAGAACAGAATGTAGACATCTTATTTCATTTCCATTCTGTTTAAGGACAAGTTTAACAGACTGCAGAAAAAGATTGTGCTAGCTGGGAAACATGAGAAGCAACATGAATAGGAAGATGAGTTTTGAAACAACTTCCTAGAAAAAAAAAATTCTCAAAATTGCTGATGTTGGAGGGCAGAACATCCTTCTCCTTAGAGACAGATCTGTTCCTATAATTGTTCTGACATCTCAAATGACTAATAAGCTGTTAAGGCTGAGAAAGTTAAGTTCCTCAGGTAATCTGGCATTTGTTCGTTTAAAAATGTTATGGTTTGCTGTCTCAAGGATCCTTAATCCTTTAGATAAATAGTGGATCTCAGCACATTTGCAAGTATTTTTAAGTACCGATTTGCCATGCACATAATATATTGACTATATTTTGCTATGCTCAAAGTGCCATGCATGTAGTTTAGGATTTTTAAGTCAATATAATATTTAAAATGTCTCTATTTTACTTTTTCGAAACAGTTACACAGAAGTGTTAATGCAAAGGATGGCTAAACTTTTTGGGAGCTTACCTCTTCTATTCTTCTTTCAGAAAATGTCATGGAACGTAACTGCTTCTCAAGACTGCAGCATTTTAAACGCTGCTCTTTAAGCTGCATGTTTAGCTGATCTCCATTTGCCATCAAGGCATCATGGCTGATCCGGAGAGTTTTTTGCTTCTAAAAAACAAAAGGAAAATTCTTTCAAAACTATTTTTGGATTCTGCTTTGAATGAATGATTACCATTCCATAAATGAATTTACTCCTGAAGTCCATGTTATATTGTTTATTCTTTATCTCACAAACAATGTATATGTGCTACTATATTAATGTGCCATTATACAATGTATAATGTCTCCATAAAGGATACTCTTGGCCAAAGTGTATCATGAGGAAGAAAATATTTTAGCACAGAGTCACACAATGTAGGCTGTTTTTGTCCTTTATTTTATTTCCTCCTAGTTTTCTGACTTGTTGATGGTGACCAGTGAGTAAATTAGTTTTAGCAAGTAATTATTTTTTCTTTTTGCTGTGGTTACAGTGGTTGGACATGCTGTCCAAAAATGCTGCTGCATGGGTTAAAAATAAATGATGACCATAGATATTCAAACTGAAAAGATCTGTCACCACACCATATAAACAGCCTTGGAAGGTTAGCTTCTAATTGTAATACAATTAAGAATTTCAATTCAGTAAAATAGTTACTGAAGTCTTCTTAATTTTCAAAATTGACCTATTTATGAATATGTTTTAAATTCAATTTTACATACTTACACTAAAGTCTTTTCATAGAGTCCATATGACCATAACATGTAATGCCTTATCTGCTAATTAAAATCATTAAATTTCTATTGAAGTTCTTCACTTGTTTAAAAGAAACACGGCTATTGAGCTACTTGAGTCCAATTTTTGTTAATCTTGCTTATAATCACAGAACAGTATCTTTAACCAGCTTTCTCTGTGCTTCATATCTCGGTGAAGCTGTTGGCCTGAACCTCTCAAATCTCTACCTAAAAGAGGTACCTGTGCTACCGAAGACACTTGATATTCATGGTATTTAAACCAATACCTGGAGTCACTGTTAAATGGAAATCAAAACAGTCAGAGTGATAAAAGAATGCAAAATCACTTTTTAATTCCTTTCTTAATGCTGCCTTTTAGAGATGGCTTTCAGCTACATGTATTTTTAATCTCCCTCTTCCATCCATCTGCAGACAGTGTTATCAATCCCACTCTCTAATTAATTTCTCTTTCATACACCATCATATTTATATGGAAGGTAGTGTATTACTTGACATTAAGGAGGTACCTGTAGGACGGAAAACATGACCCAGAGTATGGCTGAAAAATATTTATCTAATTCAATAGTGAATTTAGGCTTCAGATGACCCGCTTTGCATCAATTTACTGCTTTCCTTGTATCAGTACTTCAAAGAAAGTACTGCTTAATATGAATTCTGCTCATCTGGAATGTTTTGGAGTTCATTAATTCCAGAACCTATGCTAATTATGCAGTGCCAATAAACAGGAGTCCTCTGATGGCACATTCCTGTGCGGCCACAGTCCTTGGTAAAACAACCATGGGGATAAGAGTCTCAAGTAGTGTCAACCGAAAGGTTAGGATTTAAAATAAATACACTGACAGTTGACATGAGGGGTATTCAAATATTTTCTGATACTGGTAGTGACAAAACAAAACAAAACACCACATATCAAAAAAGATTTAACAAAACTTGATTATTAATCTATTCTTAACATTGATCTATCTTGGATATTTCAAAATGCTTAGAACTGAAGATATATGCAAATACATCTAAACCTTCAGTGTTATGTGCCCATATGATTCCAGATAAAAGGAGTTAAAAATAAATTTTCTTGACATGAGATGCTTTATGATAAATGTGTTTATTATTTTAAGATGACACAGATATTTATAAAAAGTCTAAGCAGTTAGTTATTTCTTTAGTTATTAAGTTATAAGTAGTTAACCATACAGGAAGTGAAATTATACACACTTGAGAATAAAAAGAGCAATCTTTAAAAACTACTTTTTAGTGTTATGACCATTCTACTTAAAAAAAAAAAGTTGAACACTATTTTCGAACCTTGGTATCTATGTATCACCATAATAAAATAAATTATCACGGTACCTCTTGAAGCTGAATAAATTTTCCTTCCATTACTGAAAGAGCATTGCTTTTCTCCACTAGTTGCTTATGAAGCTTAATCATTTCTACGTTGTCCCGAATGTTTGACCTTCAATGACGTATTTAAGAAAAAGAGAGAGACAGAATAAAAAATGCAAGACAAAAGGAAAAAAATCTGTGGTGGGACTACAATTTTTCATTGAATGTTACATAGAAAAAAATTTACACACTTGCATATCAGTCACTGAGGTTTTTAGTTTATTATACACTTAGGATAGATTTATTATTTAAAACTAACCAGTAGTCATTCTTGAACTTTCATAAATGCACAGACTCTCAGAGTTTGAAGGGAGCCCCAGATTTGACGACTTTTGTCACTTCTACAACGACTGATAATATGAATTTAATATCATTTTACAGTGTCCTGAAACTTGGTACAGAGGACATCAGTCTTTAGCACAGCCATTGTTCCACCACCAAACTTCAGACTTATTTGAAGGAGGACTATCATACTATTTTTCACTAAATGAAAAATATGCCATACAGCCACTCATCTTCCCACCACTCCCTCGAAACAAATGGTATCATAAGATTACCATTTATTGGAGTTTCCTCCTGGAGTTCAGACTTTTCAAAATATTTCCAGAAAAAGTGACTTAGCATTTTATACTAATAATGCCCAAAGCTGGCATTTAAATATGTTGCAGATGTGCCTTTAGCTGTAAGAGATCATTTAACGTCCACAGGGTATATAGAAACTCTATATGCTGCAATACTAGTTTGTATTTTTCCTACTGAGATTAAAGCAAACGTACAATTTAACAGGAAGATCTTGTTAAAGGTTAATCATAGATCTAAATGAATACCTGTTTTCAAAAGGCATTTATTTTCCTGACAAAGAAAGGTTCCTTAATTTAATACGTTTTACATTCAAAAGTACTTTAAAAATTGTGAAGCTTGGTTTTAGACTTCATTTTCTAAGAAAAATAAACAAAAATTTTAAGTTCAGAAAATTATTTCAGTACTTAAAGTAAGTAATTTTACTTCCAAAACTTATCTAGTATACACATATTGGAAAAATTGTCACAACGCCCTACTGGAACCAGAAAATGGACTACAAAGCTCACACATCTGTAAACCAGCTGAGGACCTGAAATACTTAATTTTCCTCTTTGATATTTGAAAGTTCATTGTATTTTGGCATCGGACAGTTAGTTGTCCTCACACAGAAGATAAACAAGTCCAAGAACCTGGATCTTGCCCAGGGTACAGTCTTAACACAATGTTAAAATAATTATGTGTCTAAAACATGTTATCTAGTAGTACTGAGCACACATTCAACAGTACACTCACCAATATTCCCCTCAGTATTATTTTTACTCACTAAAAAAAAATAAGAAGAAGAAGATGAAGGGTAAATATATTTTGAGTAGATCTCAAGAAAATATTCATATTTTTTCATATTTATTAGTCAAAATAGAACTTATCTGTTTTCCCCAGAATTACTTGGTTTGACTGCTCAACAGTGAGTGACATTTATTGATACAGAAGGATAGAATACTATTCAAATAATTTCAAACCTCTTCTTACGTTTTCAGCTGTACCTGATATTTTATTTTACTTGTTTTTAAGCATGTTAATATTTTCAAAAAGATATATACATGAGATATGTTTGAATAGTAACTATTACTTGATGACATTAACAAAAAATTAAGCCCCAACAAACCATTCAGTCACATAGGGTCACAGAAACAGCAGGTTTTAATTTTGAATTTTCTTTGTAAGGCAAAGGCCAGTAAGTTGTAAAAACTTTCAGTGGTCTAATTGGTGGATGCTTTCTTGAATATTTTCCTAAAGTCCTCGGAGTTTAAACTTTTCAAAATATTGGCAAGTAAGGTGACTTAGTATTTTATACTAATGATGCCCGAAGAGTGGGCACAGATATAACAGAAGTAGTATTTATAAAAGAGCAATAACAATGTGGTACTTTAAATAAAAAGTCAGTTCGCTAGAGAGTATACCTATTTTGGGATGACACAACACCTGCAAGTCTTTAATAATTATTTTAAAGTGTCAGTTTTAGGGCTTCTATACATAATAGTCATTACTATGATGGGATATTTTTGACGGCAACAACGCTGTTAAGTTGACAGTGCAGAGTCAATGACATAAAGTACATAAAAGTTAAAAGCAACATTGTGATGAATGTGGCCTGGTCTTCAGGAAGGTGTGCAATGAAAAATCATCTCAAACCTGCCAATCAACATTTTTACACAGATGAAATATGGTAAAACAACGAGGGTGTACGTGAGAGAGGAAAGAGGGAAGGAGCTGCCACAGAAAAGTGAGAAGGATGTTGGAGGCAAGAGGGAGCTAGAGTCATTGCTAAGTGGCCTGTCCTAGACCTCTCTGCATGTGAAGGAAGGCCTCAGGTTGGTTTCCTCTGAAGAAGAGACAGGGCTAATTTTATGAGCAATATTTTATGTGACCTCCACATAGTATTTTCCTGCCCTGTTCCATGCACTATGAAGGGAACATCAAATCTTCAGGATGATGACATTCGAACAGAAAGAACAATGGACAGTAAAAACATTCAGATGAACTCTGATGGTCATGTACCAATTCATACATGCTGCATTACACATGGTGAAATGATTTGCAAAGGGATATCAAGCATACTAATTAAGTGCTTTGTAAAAACAAATTTCTCATATTTTTCAACAAGGATTTTGAAAAAAACTATAAAAAATTAAGTTGGAAAATGTGGGTTTTTTTCTTTTTCTTTTTTTAACAGACATTATTTAGAATTATGCTCAAATCTTCTAAAACTATGAGAAGAGCTGTTGGCCCATCTCTAAGATTAAAAACAAACTGAAATAAATTAGATTTTATCTTGAAAAAAAGTAATCCAGCTCAAAAACCTATGTGCCAAGTTTCTCTCATATAATTTGAAACAGTCAAGCAATAAACTCTGAAAGAGGAATTTCTAATGGAAGCCTTGAAAACACTTGACTCCAGCTTTGCTACTGGGTGCCATAATAAATCCAGAAACTTAAAACCTCAGATATACTGGAGAAGGAAAAACTTTCAGTGGTGCTATGTAATGTATAGTCTAATAGGAAAGCTTAAGAAGCCAAAATCTTTGCTCCAGTGAAAGTTTCTAATACTTCATTTCCCAGGCACACAATTCCTCCCCGCCGCAACCCCCATCAACATTTCATTCTTTGCTGCAGTAAGGATTATGAATGCTAAAAAAAGCTTCTTGATTTTTTTGAGGCAAAAAATGTTGTAATATAGTACTTTAACACCATTTAGAAGGGAAGGTTTTAGAATACAAAAGGTAGGCTATGAGACTCTGGAAAGTTGTTAGGTAAGATATTTATGAGATAGAACGAAGAGGTTCTTTTTGAGTAACAGTTTTAGGGTGACTAAATTTGGGGGATAAGGTTGAAAACAATCTGAGGATTAAAAAAACTCTACAGTTGTGTTTTTTTTTTGCGGGGGGGAACAGTGGCAGACTCTCTAAGTATATCATTGAGAGAAGTGTAGGTCATTCATAGCTCTTATTAGGGATACACAGATAACAATAAGGTATCACTTATGAATAGAATTATATGAGGTTGCTAGTGAATTAAATGGAATAAGCTTCACTAAAATAGCCAAGCAAAGTCTATTTGAAAGGTAATGACCTTGCTCAAAACTGCTGCTTTAGTTCACAGATGAAAATAATGCTCCCTGATTTAAGATTGCATAAAGGAAAACGTTTGTATGTGTATGTTTATTTGCCTCTGGATTGTATCTTTCTTGTGGTGTTGGGTCAAAATATAAATCAGAACTCAATATTTTCTTATTCTTAAACACACACAAGGAATGGAGGGGGACAGTTATGTAGAGCTTTCTACGTGTACATAATCTCACTCTTCTGCAAACGGAGGGAGCACTCCCAAGGACCGGTTGGGGACAGGAGGAACCCAAATCCTGGCTCATCTTCTTCAGGGGCCATTTTGAAGGTCAAGTTTAATGGATTCTGACTAGTAATGGGAATTTGAGAATTACATTAAAAATATCAAAAAGCCCAATGAGAAATGTAGACTCACTGGCAAGTAAGCTGTAAAAGCGAACTAAAGGTTTTATATTGTTTTTACTTTTGGATAGAATTATAGCAAATCGGTGCAATAATACAGGCTATTTCACAATTATCAGAAGCAATGATTAGCATCATACAGGTCTTGGATGAAAAAAAAATACAAAATTTATTAAATTAATACATACTGCTTACTTAGGAGGCAAAACCTTTCAGAATCCCAAGGTCTCTGGGGATAAAAGCATCTGGTTTTAAAAGGTAGGGAACCACTTACTCATTTCAACCTCTTCATTTCACAGTTAAGGTAGCTAAATGAGGCTTAGAGAAGTAAAGAATCTGGCCAGAGTTCTTATGTGAGAGAGCCAGGTCTAAAGAGATAAATTCTTCCTACTCTTGTAAGTTGCTTCCTTCCTCTGAGATGTTCCTAAGTTTTAGCTTTCTCTCCACTCTCACATACACACTAATACACTAGTTACTATTAATTTTGATAATTTCTGTGGTTTAAATAAAGTGCTTGGGAAACATGCCAAGCAGCTATCACAAAAAAACTTAGATAACATTAATAATAAAAAACTTGGGGATAAAAGACATAGTATTTGAGTGTGATAACTTTTCATTAGGCAAATTCTAAGGTATTCAAAACAACAGTAGGAACTTGTTGGATATATTTTTAAAAAATGACAGATTACCTCCCTGTATAATAGTAATGTCTGCATGGTTATCCCTCGCCCCAGTTACCCTTCTATCCAAGAGCCAGATGTGCCCTCTAAATTAGGGGGCTGGGCAATCAGACAAATCCAAATTGAGGGGCATTCTGCAAACAACTCTCATCAATGGGCTGGAAAAGACTGCAGAACCACCCTAGAATAAGGGAAACCTAAAAGTCATGACAATTAAATACAATACATGACACTTGATTGGATATGGGATTAAAACAAAGGAAAACAAAACAGGGATTTCCTGGTGGCGCAGTGGTTGGGAATCCCCCTGCCAGTGCAGGGGACACAGGTTCGAGCACGTGCGGCGGAGCAACTAGGTCCGTGTGTCACAACTACTGAAGCCCGCGCACCTGGTGACCATGCTCCACAACGGGAGAGGCCACCGCGATGACAGGCCCGCGCACCGCAGAGAGGAGTGGCTCCCGCTTGCCGCAGCTAGAGAGAGCCTGTGCGCGGCAATGAAGACCCAACGTAGCTAAAAATAAATTAATTAAAAAAAAAAGAGAAACAAAACAAAAATAGCAATTAAAAAAACAGCTATAAAGGCCATTATTGGGACAATTGGGAAATTTTAATATGGACTGTGTATTTAGATGATGCTACTGGTGCATTCATTGTGAAATGTCCTGAATGTGTGACAGCTGTACTGTGGTTATGTAGGAAGATGTCCTTGTTCCTAGAAGGTGCTTAGAAATGGAGAGAGGGTGACATGATATATGCACCTAATGCTCAGAGGGAGAGAGGGAGAGAGGGAGAGAGGGGGAGGGAGGGGAATGGGCCTGTGCCTGAGTGGGCAGAATGCAGAACAGGCTGTGTCATTCACAAACATGCCAAGGGGTGAAAGGTATGTGTGTTCACACTACTATTCTTACAACTTTGCTGTAGGTTTGCCATTTTTCAAAATGAAAAGCTGGGGAAGAACTTTGAGTGCCAGGAAGTAATCCGCGTCTGTGCACAGCTGGAAAGATGGAGCCCCTAAAGCCAAGCTGCTTTGTATACTGTGCGGCTGCAAAAGGCCTCTGTGTTTTATGACTTGACAGTGTGCTGTCAACCAAAGGGAAGGGGGCAAGTCAGTGTCTGAAATATTTACGGGTTAAATTTCCTCCACTGGGACATTATGGCACTTACATGATTTCTAATTAAGAAGGTAAACACCCTAACATTTACTTAAAAAAACACTTAGTACAAACTAGTTACACATTTGGTAAGAGTATAAATATTTTTGGAGTTGAAAAAGTCAGTAAAAGGTAAAATCATCCTGATTTTAATGTTCATGTACATGTGTTCACTGGTTACTGCTTTGCAGTTAATTTAAGATGGCCTTCTTCATAAGCAGAAAATGTGCATTTTAATATTGTTTAAATTTTAATATGGATTTTTGTTCAAAACAACACAGACATTCAGGCTACTTGTAAATGATACAAGATTTTTTGCTAATGAGGCATTATGTAGAACATATGCAAAAATCACAACTCAGTCTTCCAAAATAGACCACAATAACAGGAAAAGACATGATTTTAATAAAAAAGAGCAGCACTGGGCTTTTACTTCAAAGCAATTAAGGGCTTTGGATAACCAAAAGTTTATGTCAAGCTGATGCCAAACCAAACTGGTCTATTAAACACATACTATGAAGAGTTTCTGTAATATTCTATGAAAAGGCTCTTTGCCATAAATATCAAGCACCGCACTCTGAAGATTACAACTACGTTAGGTTCATGTTTGAGAACAAGGGGTCCAACATTCAGATCAGACTTCTAGAATTTCAAATCTGAAATAATGTATCCATGAAAGAGAAGTTTAAATATGTTTTCCATTTTGTGATTTTTCTCTACAGTAAATTATACCAAGTTTTATATTCTCCCCAACATTTTTCAACAGTTTTCCATTAGTCTCAAAAAAATTTCTGTTACACATAAAATTTTGAGCTATGTGTAAACATATAAGAAAAAAAAAGACTTGAAGACCCTTATTTGAAGTCATTTCTTCAGTTTTCAACAACTGTATTTCAAGAAACAATATGTTATTCACCATAGGTACCCTTCCTTCTAAGCAAATAACCAATAATTTTCAATTTTATAAAATCTGTAAGGTAGGGTACAAATTGCTTTCATTCTTTGGCCTCTGCAACAAAAGCTTCTTTAACTGTAATACTCATTTTGTCTCTGCTTCTAATTCTTGATGTGACAAAAAATAGACTGCTATGGAGTGAATGACATAATCCCCTAAGGTTAGCCTTAGTTTAGTTTTTAAGGTAAACTCTTCTATGTGTATATGCTGATGTCTTCTGCTGAAAATACTTATACTAGAAAATATGCAGACCCATCTATGACTCTAGTTCTTCGGCTGTTCTAGTCCTAGGACTGAAGAACTTTTGGATTTCCCTTTCAATTAACACAACACTCTAGTTCTTAGATGATCATATGCCTTTGGAAGAAGGAACGGCCAACACAGGGTCGATCTTACTCTTTGGCAATTTAAGAAATATAACAGAGAAAGTAGTCTGATAACCTTGTACTCAGCTGTTGAGGAATGGGCTCCAAGCCTGGGCTTGGCCTAATGCAGAATTTTTATATTCAGATAATATTTTAAATACGGCTGTTGGCAATTTATTAAGGTCACCATATTCAGTGTTGGGGTCTTCAGCACTGTTCCTCACAAGGAACCATTTATTGGTTTTCCAAGAAGGCTAGGTCTATTCTTAGGGGGAACATGGATAACTCCTAGGTATTTAAAACCCTGGTTCAAAGCCAGGGTTCAAATTACATTCCCTATTACAAATATAATTCTAAAAAATATTCATTTTTCTTTTGCCCTGCACTTAGAAGGGTATATTAATGTCACAAAATATATAGAATTTCATTACAAAATTTAATTTTACACATAACTTTTTAGGAACACAAATTAGTAGAGATAATATTAACCTTTTAGATCTTTGAAATAAAAAGCTTTTCATATATTTTTAGCCCACTTTATTTTTTTAAAACAAGTCTTCTATTATGCATTTTAGCTTTTTCAAATATTACTATGTAAGGTTTGCTTGTGAAAGAAGAAGTAAACTCTGATTCTGAAATGAAAAAGTGGAAAATCATACTTGGTTTTTCTAAATGAGAACCTACTCACGTAAGTATGATATCACACTTGGTAAGGGAAAAACAAATAGAGGATCTAGGTCTGGTTTAAAAAAATATTAAGAGAGAAATAGAAGAGACATAAAAGATATAACAATCATATGCAATGTGTAGACCTCATTTGGATTCCAATTCAAACAGCAGGAAGTCACCATTACAGAAGTTTGAATATAAACTAGTTATTAGATGGTATAAAGGAATTGCTGTTAATTTTGTTAGGTGTGATAATGGCACGGTGATTACATTAAAAAAATTCCTTATCAGACAGTGATATATACTGAAGTATTTACAGGTGTGATGACATGATATTTGGCAGGGGCTAATTAATTAAAGAAAATGAAGGTGAAGGGATAGATGAAACAAGATTGGGTAGCATGTTGATAATTGTTAAAGTTGAGAGATGAGTACATGAGATTTCAATATACTACTCTCCGTACCTTTGAGCATGCTTGTTCCAAACAAAAAGAAAAGGGCCATAAAGGAAGAAAATAATTCAAGGAAGAATATGGTAAAAAGATAAAATCTTGTTGGAAGCACAACGTGGAAGCACAAAATGAGAGAAGAGATATTAGGAACCAACAAATGACAAAGGAGGACGGAAAAGAAAATACTATATATTATCAAACATCAAAAATGAAGAGGCAGCAAGGAGACTACTGAAGGGCCCCACTGTCACCCATAACAATCAGCAGAATTCGATGCAAACTTTGAATATTAGGAGAGGTAACATCTTTGTGGGATGAAAAAAATGGGGACTGTATTATGGAATGTACTACCTTTTAAGGTTGGGAAAAAAACTTAAATAAGGTTGGGCTTATTCACAAGGTATGCCAACAGCTGAGTCCCTGTCACACATATTTTTCTTGGTAGGTACAATCAAATGGTATCAGAACTTCCTACCGGCTTGGTAAATGAGCAGAGGAAACAAGATGAGGCAGAGTAGGTTAGGGAAAAATGCCCTTAGACTTGAGTTGTTGATAGCAGTTAGTAGGTCTAGAGCAGGCTTATATGAAGAATGTTAAGTAAAAACATGATTTTTAAATAGACTAGGCTTATCCTTCTGTGGCACATGATAAAGTATTTTAAACTAATTTTGACCTTATCAAAGTGATATTTCTGTTTTAACATACCTTTGATCTGTAGCCTGCTGTTCTCGAAGCTGAAGAAGAGATAACTCAATTTCATTTTCTTTTCTCCTCAACTGAGTTTTCAGGATCTCAGCCAAGTGCTCTAACTCTTCTATCTGGCCTCTCTGTGACTGAATAACATTTTCTCTGAAATAAAGAATCTTTACAAGAATTTGCAGCTTGAGGGCAAATCTGCAGTATATAAGAGCAGTACAAAGAAAGTGCTTCATAGTAAAGGGCAAGCAAAAGTTAAAAATTTTAGCTTAAGTGCCCCGGCACATAGTGAAATAGTAGCAGATTAAATGTGATGATTTGGAAGTACATATGGAAGAATTCAAGGTATTGCTTTATATAAGATAATGTCCTAGGCAACGGACTGGACTGTGGTTCAATTCAATGCAGTATTTATTGGTCACCTACTAAGTACTCTGTGATCTGGTCTTCTCCAGATAATTTATGTGCCTTTGTTCTTTCATATGCTCACCTGCTTATACCACCCAAATTAACACTTCATAGAGAGAAGGCAAGAAATTTGCAAAACATAACTTAGTGGTCTCTGGTTTATATTTTATCTCTACCATGTCTGGCAGCATCCCAGTGTACCGAGCCTCAGGACTGGTCTGAACCCTTGCTTTTCCACTGACTAACAGGAAACAAGGTTAGGTCTAGTCTTTTAGTTTTATTCTTTCACAGGCAATCATTACTGTAACTGGTATTTAAAATATTCAAAAGTAAAAATTTAAGCCAATATTATTCTTAAGCAGCTATCTAAAGTATGATACTCTTTGTCTCATGCTTTCTCTCCTCATTCAGAATTGTTACTTTTTGATGATCCAGGTGAAGGCCTTATCTTCACTTGTGTGACTTACAGACACTGAGATCACCATGAGGCTTTGATTAACTGGAAAAGTAAGCTAAACGTGGCAGAAGTAACTTTTTTGAAACCACAGTATGATGAAGAATGCGGTACCATAGAATCAGCATGAAACAAAATCTGAAATCCATATGTATTTGATAGCTCCAAACTTTTAAGCCACTCCCTCCAATTCTTTTTTCTTTTTTTAAACCACAGAAAGGCTAATTAATTCATGATCTAAAAAAACCCAAAAAACAAAAAAAAACTACCTGTAATTCTTCTGAGAATGAAAATGTTGCCTCTGAAGCTTATACTATTCTAAATGACTGGGCTTTACGCCATTCCATTGAGGGGGAAATTATAATAATAAAGAGGACTCTTCTCTAAACGCTTCCACTGAGGCAACTGGTTAAGTTTTTCATTTACCTCATTGTACTGGAAAGATGTTATATAATATCTGTTCTTACCTCACAGATCTAGCTGTATTTTAATGGAGCAAATTATTTGTACACAAACCAATTTTGTTTAAAATAAAGGCAAGGGAGGGATCAAAAAAGACATGATCAATATACAGTGTTCTAAAATGACCACAAAAAGAATACATACAAATTCCTTATTTCTCCTCTGGCTTCTTCGAGTAAACTGTTGCCATGTTTTGTAGGCATGGGTTGCAGAGTTTCCGCTACATCTGTATCTTGGAATTTAATACCTAAAAATAAATTAATAAGATTATTAATTAGCGAAGTTATTTAGAAAAGAAGGACCCTTGACTTGCTATCGTAAGGAAATATGCAATACAATAAAGTCTCTGAAGTACTGAGAGATAATGCGCTCCATAGTACAGAGAATCAGACATACATCGCCAAAGGAACTGTTAGATCTCAGCCACCAGTTGGCATTAAATAAAACACAGCAGTAAGTATTGCTCATTTAACAAATTCTACTATGGAAACCAAATTACCCAGAAATAGTTTTATTCAACTTAGATTTAGAACTTCCAAAGTAAATTCTGAAAGAACCAAAATTTTAACAGGTCTTTACAATATAAACTGAGGTATGAAGGAAAAAGTTTTCAAAACCGTGATTTTTTTTTTTTAGTATTTTTGATAAAGGTTTTTTGATTTTTAAATTACTCATTCACAACCCTTGACCTTACATTTTGAACCTTACCTTCATTTGTGTGATTCACAGATACCGTGAGCGTAAGTCAAAATGTTTCCTGTACTTTGATTTATTCTACCTCAGTAAGAAAATCCATATTTAAACAAAGGTAATTTGAGAAGAGATCATCAATAGGATTCCTTTAAATAAAACATTTTGCTGCTGCACTTAAATATAATTTTTCTTATAAAAATAATTAAATTTTTTGTAACTTACAATAATTTTGTAAATATTGTAAGTTACAATAATTTTTACAAGCCTGGCCCCATTGTTAAAAACGAGACATTCTTTTAATTATAGGAGTTACTTTACACTTATAGAATAATTAGGTTATTAGTTTTAGGTAAATGAAGTATGACAAATAATTTAGATTTTTAAAATGGAGAATAGTTCCAGACATAAAGGTACAGAAAAAACTCATTCTCCTTATAAAAGTTTACTTTTTAAAAATGAGAATTTTATTTAGGAAAAATGGAACTATCATTTGCTATTTCCAAAACTTTCAACATTTATTGCTGTAATCCAGAGTAAAGAATGGAACAGGCCCTGCCTAAAACATTACAATAGTTTACTGTGTTAAAATTTGCCAATTATATTATTTTGGCAGTAATACTAATTCTTAAGCTTTTCCTACATAAATCAAGGAAAAACTAAACATTACTACTAGAATTTAAAAAAAAAAACACTTATACTCAAAACATATCTTAAAACTTACAGTCTCATGGTGATTTTCCAATGGCTATGTTTAAAACGTACACACTTTATAATCTTTCTACTGGTTCTTCACAATAAGAATTGTTTCTACACTACATTGATCACACCTTAAGCCAGTACTTTCTATCCTTTATCCTGACAAGGTACAAATAGGAAACGATAATATTAGTACAGCAGCTTTGGGGGGTAAGACTGCTTGTGGCCCAAGAGGGTCAGGGTTCTTGCCCAGCCCCTCAGGCTGCAGTATTTCTGACAACTCTGGTCTAAGTCCCAGCCTCAAAGGCGGTCTTGAAGAATTTATTAAGGCTACTAAGGTAGCGATCTTGATAATGATGCCTCAGGTTTACACAGAAAGATAAAAGTTAGGAAAGTATTCATTACTATTTAATCCTTTGTGCAACTTCTATGTCCTAGATTCTGTACCAAACAATGAAAAAGTTCTGAATTACTAACAGTGTAAATATAAGGAGAAATTTAATCTATGTAAGTAACATTTTAAAGGCTCTTCTGTTCTGTGGCTCTTCTACAAGGAGAAACTTCCATCAAACTCTTCTATTTAAACAGCAATTCATAGCATTAGATTAGCTTGCCATGTTAATCTAATATTTGGGCATCGTTTTTATTTAGCATAAAAGACCTTGCAGACCACAGGGATCATCTTGCCCAACTGTAGTCACAGATGACAAAACTAAGGTTCAGAGAGGATAAATGACTATTTAAAGGTAAAATATATTGTTGTGGATCTACCATCTCCTGACCTTTCTTCTAATCTGGTGTTATCATTCCATTTTACAGATGTGGAAAATGAGGCTCTGGGAAGTCAAGTGCTCTCTTCCACACAAAATGTTAATTAGCGGCAGAATGTATTTTTGATTTATAATTCATTATGATTACTTTGGTTATATTCAAAGCCTACTGCCAATCTCACATAGCTAGGAGTAGCCAAGCTCTTTTATCCTGGAGCTGCCTCCTGCCTACCGTGGAGGCCTTACTGACTTCAAAGGAACTCTGTCTAGGGAACATATAGTGTTAACATTTTGGCTTGAAGAGAAAAATAGAACAAATTTTTCTCTTTTTCTGTTCAGATGGTGTTTTTTGTTCCCTCAATGAATTGAAAGTTTTACATGATTTTTTTATTTCCCTAAAAATGTTTGGTCTTTAAGTGGAGCACGTTCCAAGCAAAGATGAACTAGAACTAAAATTCTATTTCCTTCCCTAGTAGTTGAAATGAAAAAAGTATTCCTTAAAATATTTATTGACTTTTTGCTTCATTATAAATAAAGTTTGTCTGTGGGTGGAGGGAATTGGGAATTTTCAATAGAAATACTTAGGTTCTGTCTACAGTATTGAGTCTTCTATATTCAATTGAATTGCTTTGTAAGCTGGGTAGGTTTTAGGTGATTCATTTTCAAGATGAGAAAAGTGATTGACCAATGATCATTTTTTGAAGATGGAAGAGACCTTTATGGTTGCTTGCTCAAATCCTTTTATTTTATGTGTAAAGAAAACTCAAGTTCAGAATGATTAGAAGACTTGTCCAAGGTCACCAGACAGCAAGCAGAGGAGCAAGAACCCAACTTTTTAAACGCCTAGTTAAGTGCACACTCCACTGTCAAGCTGCCTCCACACCATGAGGAAGATTTAAACAATTCTGTAAAATTTATAGAAGGCCTTTGGACGAAGAACCTAAGTGTGATCCTTCAGAACAACAGTGTGACCATATGGGCAAATTAGTGGTTTCTCTATTTGCCTGAGTCAACGAGATTTCCATCCATAATATAAAAAAACCAACTCAAACTAAACTAAACCCATAATTTATGTAGTTTCATACATGCTTCTTTTATTAGTTAGGATGAATAGTTATGTTCAATGTTTCACTAGACAAATTTGAGCATGATCTAGTGATTCTTATATAAAATGATCTTCATGTTAATGTGATTTTATCAAAAAGTCAAAAAATGATTTCTCTCTTTCTAAAGACACTCAAAAACAAGAATAGTACAGAAATAAAACTCTGTGGGTATGTACGTATGTGTGTGTAAGACAAGTTATTAACTTAAATTTAGAATTTAACGTAAGCTTTAGTTTACCTTTCCTGGGGCATTCCTGTAAGCCTGCATATTCATTCACTTTTCTACGCCCAGTGTTAACGCGAGATTGCACATAACTGTATGGAGTTTGCCTGTGACCCTGGATCTGAAGTTGCTGTTTGGTTGAAATTAGTCTGTTTTTGAGGACTTCGTTTTGTCTTTCAAGCTCATGAACTTTCTCTTGCAGCCGCTCAATCATTTCTTCCATTTCCACATCTCTTCCCAGCCGCTTGGGGCCGCCACCAACCCGTTCATATCTTTTCTTGTCATTAACTAGCCGTATTAACTTGGTGGCCATTCTAGGGAAATAATAAAAAGATGAAAAGGAATGTGAGAAGTCAGCATAAAATGCATTCTGTTGAAAGGAACATAATCACTGTGAAGACTTCAGTGCAGAACCTGAATAATAAATTTCAGGTTTTGATGTAACTATTACTGCCTGTGAAGAATCCTTTGATGATAATTGAAACCACTGGGCAACAATCTGCTTTATAGCACTGACAAATAACAGTTTCCTAAGGCTTATCATTTAAGGTTAGTAAAGAGAGGACACATATTTACTCCATATGTTCCTCAAATGCAATTTTTAACGCATGACCTTATGTAGGAATGCTGTATGCACTTAAATGTAGCTACAGATTGTGGATATGGTGGGTTATATCTGCAAGCCACAGTAAGTTAAAACTTTTCAAAATTGTATTAAGACTATGCAGCATTTAGGTGATGTATTGTTTTCAGTTTCTCTAGGATTAAGACGTATTACAAATATAAAAATGTTAAAATGCATAGATACATACATATTAAAAGCCCAATGAAAAATTCAAAAGAAGCCCAAATGCACCATTAAATGTTGCTTAGTGCTCAAGAAACATGCCTGTTTAATGGTAGAACTTAATTAGGTACAGAATGTATTATTTCAATGGTACTTTTAAATTTAGACATACATTGTGCTTTTGACATCTCAGGAGTTTATACCTTTGATTCTTTTAAGTTTTGATAAAAACTGGTTAGACAGAACAAAAGACAGAAAGGGCACATGGGGGTGATGTAATATACACGTACGGAAAACATGCTTGACAGTGAATGGAAAAATCTTGGCAGTACAAGAAAGAAAAGGTGGCTTTGATGAGAGACACAAGTTCAAGACTTTACAAAATTGGTCGCACATCTTCAATAGCTGATTCTAGTTTATAGTGAATCTATTTTTATAAAGACCCAGACAGGAGATTGAAAATAAAAACACACTTCATTTTTCTTTAAACGGGGTTTTGCTTTATTTTAGCATGGTTATGGACAGAAGCTTTTACTTAGGAGAACAAAAGTGAAATAAAAAAACCCCTTAATAGCTTTGGGATGTCAAAGAACAACCTTTTTTTGCCCTAAGCAGAGTCCTCTGTAAAAGCAGTAGTAATACATGTCTATCTACACTTCTGGCTACTCGGTCTACAGCATGCGGCATCAGGGGAAAGCTATGCATAACATAATCAGTTAAGATTGTTTTCTTTTTCCCTTGAGGCACATCCATTAAACATGCTTTATAAGGGATATAGGATAATAAAAACCAAGATCCAAGAGTACCACAAACACCCTAGTAAAGTAATCAATGGATTAGTTCCTTTTCCACCTAATCCAGAGAAGGATATATCATTGAGGAATCTGGGCAGGTATCATAGCCCAACAGAGCCACACACTCTACCTAGCCCTTTAGGACCCTGAGCCCCACCAAATGGCTTATCCATAGAAAGATGGTAGCCATTTAAATGAGATGTCAACCTAAATATCTGAATCTTCTGTTACACAAAGACTTTCAAACAGATAGAGATTACATTCAAAAGAAAGACATAGATTTAAGCAAAGATCAATAAAACTAAAAGCTGGTTCTTTGAGAAGATAAACAAAATTGATAAACCATTAGCCAGACTCATCAAGAAGAAAAGGGAGAAGACTGAAATCAATAGAATTAGAAATGAAAAAGGAGAAGTAACAACTGACACTGCAGAAATATAAAGCATCATGAGAGATTACTACAAGTAACTATATGCCAATAAAATGGACAACCTGGAAGAAATGGACAAATTCTTAGAAAAGCAAAACCTTCTGCGACTGAACCAGGAAGAAACAGAAAATATAAACAGACAAATCACAAGCACTGAAATTGAGACTGTGATTAAAAATCTTCCAACAAACAAAAGCCCAGGACCAGATGGCTTCATAGGCGAATTCTATCAAACATTTAGAGAAGAGCTAACACCTACCCTTCTCAACTCTTCCAAAATATAGCAGAGGGAGGAACACTCCCACACTCATTCTACAAGGCCAGCTCCACCCTGATACCAAAACTAGACAAAGATGTCACAAAGAAAGAAAACTACAGGCCAATATCACTGATGAACATAGATGCAAAAATCCTCAACAAAATACTAGTAAACAGAATCCAACAGCACATTAAAAGGATCATACACCATGATCAAGTGGGGTTTATCCCAGGACTGCAAGGATTCTTCAAAATACGCAAATCAATCAATGTGATCAACCATATTAACAAATTAGAAGGAGAAAAACCATATGATCATCTCAATAGATGCAGAAAAAGCTTTTGACAAAATTCAACACCCGTTTATGATAAAAACCCTCCAGAAAACAGGCATAGAGGGAACTTTCCTCAACATAATAAAGGCCATATATGACAAACCCACAGCCAACATCGTTTTCAATGGTGAAAAACTGAAACCATTTCCTCTAAGATCAGGAACAAGGACAAGGTTGTCCACTCTCACCACTATTATTCAAGAAAGTCTTGGAAGTTTTAGCCACAGCAATCAGAGAAGAAAAAGAAATAAAAGGAATCCAAATCAGAAAAGAAGAAGTAAAACTGTCACTGTTTGCAGATGACATGATACTATACATAGAGAATCCTAAAGATGCCACTAGAAAACTACTAGAGCTAATCAATGAATCTGGTAAAGTAGCAGGATACAAAATTAACGCACAGAAATCTCTTGTATTCCTATATAGTAATGATGAAAAATCTGAAAGAGAAATTAAGGAGACACTCCCGTTTACCATTGCAACAAAAAGAATAAAATACCTAGGTATAAACCTACCTAAGGAGACAAAAGACCTGTATGCAGAAAATTATAAGACACTGATGAAAGAAATTAAAGATGATACAAACAGATGGAGAGATATACCATGTCCTTGGATTGGAAGAATCAACATTGTGAAAATGACTCTACTACCCAAAGCAATCTACAGATTCAGTGCAATCCCTATCAAACTACCAATGGCATTCTTCACAGAACTAGAACAAAAAAATTCACAATTTGTATGGAAACACAAAAGACCCCGAATAGCCAAAGCAATCTTGAGAAAGAAAAATGGAGGAGGAATCAGGCTCCTGGATTTCAGACTATACTACAAAGCTACAGTAATCAACATAGTATGGTACTGGCACAAAAACAGAAATATAGATCAATGGAACAGGATAGAAAGCCCAGAGATAAACCCACGCACATATGGTCACCTTATTTTTAATAAAGGAGGCAAGAATATACAATGGAGAAAAGACAGCCTCTTCTATAAGTGGTGCTGGGAAAACTGGACAGCTACATGTAAAAGAATGAAATTAGAACACTCCCTAACACCATACACAAAAATAAACTCAAAATGGATTAAAGACCTAAATGTAAGGCCAGACACTATAAAACTCTTAGAGGAAAACATAGGAAGGACACTCTATGACATCAATCACAGCAAGATCCTTTTTGACCCAGCTCCTAGAGAAATGGAAATAAAAACAAAAATAAACAAATGGGACCTAATGAAACTTAAAAACTTTTGCACAGCAAAGGAAAACATAAAAAAGACGAAAAGACAATCCTCAGAATGGGAGAAAATATTTGCAAATGAAGCAACTGACAAAGGATTAATCTCCAAAATTTACAAGCAGCTCAATATCAAAAAAACAAACAGCCCAATCCAAAAATGGGCAGAAGACCTAAATAGACATTTCTCCAAAGAAGATATACAGATTGCCAACAAACACATGAAAGGATGCTCAACATCACTAATCGTTAGAGAAATGCAAATCAAAACTACAATGAGGTATCACCTCACACAAGTCAGAATGGCCATCATCAAAAAATCTACAAACAATAAATGCTGGAGAGGGTGTGGAGGAAAGGGAACCTTCTTGCACTGTTGGTGGGAATGTAAATTGATACAGCCACTATGGAGAACAGCATGGAGGTTCCTTAAAAAACTAAAAACAGAACTACCATACGATCCAGCAATCCCACCATGGGCATATACCCTGAGAAAACCATAATTCAAAAATAGTCATGTACCACAATGTTCATTGCAGCACTATTTACAATAGCCAGGACATGGAAGCAACCTAAGTGTCCATTGACAGATGAATGGATAAAGAAGATGTGGCACATATATACAATGGAATATTACTCAGCCATAAAAAGAAATGAAATTGAGTTGTTTGTAGTGTGGTGGACGGACCTGTCTGTCATACAGAGTGAAGTAAGACAGAAAGGGAAAAACAAATACCATATGCTAACACATATATATGGAATCTAAAAAAAAAAAATGGTTGTGAAGAACCTAGGGGCAGGACAGGAATAAAGACGCAGAGGTAGAGAATGGACTTGAGGATATGGGGGAGGGGGAAGGGTAAGGTGGGATGAAGTGAGAGAGTGGCATGGACATATATACACTATCAAATGTAAAATAGATAGCTAGTGGGAAGCAGCCACATAGCACAGGGAGATCAGCTCGGTGCTTTGTGACCACCTAGAGGGGTGGGATAGGGAGGGTGGGAGGGAGATGCAAGAGGGAGGAGATATGGGGATATATGTATATGTATAGCTGATTCATTTTGTTATACAGTAGAAACTAACACAGCATTGTAAAGCAATTATACTCCAATAAAGATGTTAAAAAATAAAAGTTTGAAGCAAAAAAAAAAAAGACAGATTTAATGTGAAAAAGCAGTCATCATCTAGAGAAAAACAAACAACTCCAATTTTTAAGGCAAGAAGGGCACATCCATAGACAGCCTTAAAATTCCTTCAAAGATATGCAAGTAAACTTTGCCAAGAAAGGTAAGATTGCATCTTTTTGTCCGTTAATAGCAATAATTTTCATTTGATTATTTTATATTAATGAAATAAGTGATCGGGTAAAGTTTGAGTACTTCTTTAGAAAGGTGGTTTATCAAATCTACATTCATACTAAAGTAAGTGATTCTAATTACATCTTAAGGATAAATTTAAAGGTAGTTCTATCCATGTATCTAGGTAGTGTCAGTGGTGTGAACCTGAGAAGGAAATTAGAGCTTTGGGTCATAGTGGTCATTGGATCACTACCCTCAGGGCTGAGTAAAATAAAATTCCAGGAGGTTAAATGGCTTGAACATACCATAGGCGAGTGGCAGAGAGACAAAGAACACATGTACACCACTTGACTCCTAGCCCAGTCCTTTTTCTATTAAACTACATAGCTCATTATTAAGTTGTTTTCTATTTTCTGGCTAGGACAAATTACTAATGAGGTCAAGGCTGTGAATTTAATTCTTTTACTGACCAATTAGGTTTACAAAGGAAAAAAACTCTTCAGTGGTCACAGACTAAATGCCAATTCAGACAGGGAGACGGCTGTGTTAGTGGTCAGAAAAAGAAACAGGCAAGTGAGTCTTGAAAAAAGCCATCATCACGACTCAAAAACCAACTCAAAGTAAAAGCTCTGCACAAAGCAGGTCAGTGGGTCATTAAAACAAAGTCCACAGAATAGAAACTGACTAGAATCACTCCTTTAGAGGCTAAGTTCCAAGCGGAAGAAAAACCCCCTATCTTCTTTGTTCAATCCTTGTCTCACCTTTCCATTGAACCTAGAACATGAATACGAATACAGATCTGTTGATGCTCACAAATGAGAATGAACTTTTAATGCCACACATTCAGAAGACAGTCACTGTTCCTGAACAAGAAGGAATGAAAGCTATCTACTCTTAAGAAATAATCCCTGCAGAAATTTTTTGCATACAAAAGTGACCCTGTTTCCTCAGAAACAATAGATTCTTTGAAATAAATACAGATTCTAGATTAATCCAAGCAAAGTAAAATATGTTCCAGATAGTGAAGTGATGTTCTCATTAGTAAACCCCAAATCTTAAAGGAACATGCATCCTAACAAGTTAGAATAGCTACTTACTTTTTAAAACTTTCATTTTAAAATCAAGACGTTTAGAAAACAGATGTTTTGGCCATTTGCTTATTAAACTATAAAAATTAGAGCAAAAGTTATTTAGAGATATGATACACTCATGGCACTCATAGCTATTAGCTCTTTCTTTCAAATGGCAACTTCAGACATAATAAACACTCATAATCTTCTTGGTTTATTATCCTAGTTTGTAAGATTTTCCATTTTTAAAAACTGTACTGATTTATAACCTGCCTTGCTCCGAAAAAGATTCAAGGTGGGGTTTTCAATTAAGTTTATAGAAAAGCATATCCTCCAAACTTTACAGAGTCAGGAAAAAAAAGCTAAAAGCTTTTTATCATAACCTTTTAATTTTATCCTCTTGCTTGCGGGCATGCTGTTTAAGTAAAATGTTCTCATCATGCAAACGCAAAAATCTGTCTTCCAGTTCCTCACGACTGATACGTGACACTGCCTGGCGAGACTTCATTGTCCGTGTTGTTGAAGTTTCTGCAAAAATGCCAAGGTAATTAATAGGAGGATTACTTAAAATAGCCTCTAAAAACAATAACTGTTGATATTAACATAATCTCTGATGCACTCATCTCAGGTTTTTTTCTTTGTGACCTACAATTAAGACTGCTTTAGAAAATGTTATAGCATTGTTCACGCCACTGACTGGAGGTAAGAACAAAAGTCTTTGCTATTAATACTTTATATGCAATATTAAGGATTTGAGCAACAATCGTTTCCAGTCAAAAAATGTATTCAAATAACAATGTAAGACAGAACTTACATCAAATAAGAATGAAAGATGCAACTCTGATCCAATAAAGACTTTTCAATTTATATGCTGAATGTTGAAAAAACTAAATAAAAAGTCAGGGTATCTGGAAGTATTTTTTTTCAAAGGTAAGAGTTATAACAATAACAATATGATTAAGATATTTTTCTGAGCTATGGCTTATAGAAAATAAACAATAAAATCTGCAAGACCAAGCAAACAAAAACCTTCACAAATCATTTATAAGCTATCACATATTTTTAAAGAACTTTTACACCTTTTAGCAGGTGTGTATATTTTTTTTACATATGCTTAAATTTGATATTTTCCTGGGAAGCTGGTCAATTTTCAACAGTCCTCCAAAAGAAACAAGGAACAAATGGACAAAGATTAAAGCCCTATGAGGAGGTTACTGAGGGCAAGAATTGAACTTAGGGTATCAAATACTAAAAAATAGCCTTGTACACTTAAAATTATTTGTATTTTAATCCCTGATACTCCACCAAAGATCTAAAGCAAAGCTTATACATTCTTTTTACTTTTTAAAATTTTTCTTGTTTTTTATTTTTTACTTTTTTTTTAACATCTTTATTGGAGTATAATTGCTTTACAATGTTGTGTTAGTTTCTGCTGTATAATAAAGTGAATCAGCTATACGTATACATATATCCCCACATCCCCCGTTCTTTTTACTTTTAACAATAAAAGCTGTATAGTCAAATTTATCTTTTTCTGTGGTAGTTCAAGGTGGCCACTTGCAGTGTTTTGATTAACAAGTGTATGAAGAAGCCTTAGTGGAATATATTTTACATCACAGCCTTCTCAATGACAAATGCTATGGCATGACAGAATGGCTGACACACTGTACACACAAACAAAAACACAGCTCTACACTCTATATTGTTCCTTAAAGCAGTCCTTTTCTTTCTCAATTTGAAAGTGCTTTTTAGCTCTGTAGCAACCACTAAGTGATAAAAGGACAAAGAAAACCTCTAACGTGTATTAATTTGATAAAACAAAGTCAATATCACTTGGCTAAACAAACCATTTTGAGATACTCTACTTGAAAGGCAAAAATTTTTAAATATGGCATTTCCTCCCATATAAAATTTAAGCCTAAAGAAACATTTTAATGGCGAATGTGATTTAAACCAGGCAATTTGGTTTGGAGGCTTGGTACTCTCTGTGTCGTTTCTACTGATGTGTGGAATTTTAAGAAGATGATTTATAACAATTCTTTATCAGAACAGAGGGGGATTTTACATTTTCTATGAGCTGTTGATAATTGATGCAGGCAGTAAAATACCATATGTTGTTCTAAATTCTCCATCTTCTTGTTTAGTCCAATCAAGACTATATAGTTACTTAAATGGCTTTGTTGGTACGAATATCAGAAATACTTTAAATTAAAAGTAAAGAAGTTACTGATCAAAGTTCATAATGGTAATAAATAACAGCTGGCTGTACCTTGTAACCCTCCCATTCCAAAGAGATTTAGACCTGTATCTTTCACAGGCAGGTCTCCTGCAGTCTCATCAGTTGGACCAGACATTGCGTATCTGTGGAGAAAAGAAAATTCAAATAAAATCTTTCCAAGTTGTAACATTAACTATGCAATGGAATGAACCAAATAAAATGAATAAGGCACTAGAACTTTAATGGACATCTTATTGCCCACATGTGCTGCTTGAAGAAGATGAAAGCTTCTATTTTAAAAGTAATACTACATTCAATCATGGAGCCAGTGGTCCTTTCAACAGTATATTTCCTATAGTTTGCTTAGGAAATGAGGTAAGATTATCATTCTTCCTTTTCTCTTCTTCTTCTTCCTCTATCTGAAACAAAAACAAACTCCCCCAAATTTAAGAAATACCTCCTCTCCATCCTCCATCCCCTTCTCTGCTCCCCAAAGAAAGCAGGTACTTGGAAAAAACTCAAGTCAGGAACTTGATTCAAATGGTTGTTTCTATTACTTACTGGCCGGTAAAGTCACCTAATCTCGCTGAGTTTCAGCTCCTTAATTTAAAAAATGGAGAAAACAATTCCTATCTCACAGAGTTATTTTAAAGGTAAGTGAGATGGTAAATTAAAGGCATTTAGCACATTTGCCTGGGATGTTAATATCACTTGAATTTTAATCTTCAGCTTGATGCACAAAGGAGTGGGTAGTTCCAAGTTTTCTGAAAGAGGTTTCATAAATTCACCAGCTGGGTTTGCTTTTGTTGTGTCCTTTGTTGCCATGAGGCCTAGGTCCCTACCTCCTAGGTAGGGCTTCCTACCTCCACATACATGCTGTCTAGCTAATTCTGGCATTTTTACAGTTTCTATTCTTTACAGAGATGCATCACAGTAACTTAGTTTTATATGCGGATGTGAGTGGTCCATGCAATGTTTAGTAATGCAAAAAACTTAGGACAATGAAGATGTCCTAAGGCAGAGGTTCCCAATCTCTAGCACATTGGTCCTAGAATGTAAAGTCTGAGAGAGTAGCAAGCTGATTTGTCTCGTTTACCTCTGTATTCTCAGAGGCTGGCACAGAGCTGGGTGCATAGCTGGCATTCACTAAATAGTTGTTGAATGAATGAATGAATGAACGGAGTCCTTGGGGCTTCAGGGTCTGTGGAGCCAGAGATGGTTTCCAAAATCTTGTATGCATATGTATACATGCATCATCTTTTAGAGAGAAGGTTAATAACTTTTATTATAACTCATCAAAGATTTCAGACCAGTGCATTTTTACTGTGACATAAACAACTAATAGACATATGCCTGGGAGATCATCTACTTCTTTTGGAAACACTGCCACAGGAGAGGTCAATTTAGGAACCAAATTAGCAAGAAGTTTAAACAGAGGACACTTGTGAAAATGATAACTTTTCCATGATAGAGCTATGGTGGCTTTCATAATAACAATGATGATGATGATGGTGTTAACATTTATTGAATGCTTACTAAAACGTGCCAGGCACTCTTCTAAGTGCTCTGCTTATGTGAATTAATTAAATATCTCACAATATCCTTGTGAGGTTGTTACTCAAAATGTTTCCTACTTTACAAATGAAGAAACTGATACACAACTTAGGTAACTTGCCCAACGTCACACATCTAAGAAGTAGCTGTCTGATCCTATTTTTGACTGTCACAGCTGGGAAGCAGGGGACCAGTGTTACTGGCATCTAGAGGCCAGAGATGATCCTAACTATCCTATAACGCACAGGAACCACAAAAAAAGAATTATCTGGCCCCAGATGTTAATAGCGTCGAGGTTGAGAGACCTTGCACGGTGCTGCGATGCCTCACCAACACCGTGTCATGCGACCTCTCCTGGCTCACTGTGTGCCACTCACACTGTTCTCTAGGTTCTTCAAATCCATGGTACCCTTGTCTTGCTCAAGGCCTTTGCACTAGCTGGCTCCTCATTCTTTGGGACTCAGCTGAAACGTCACTTTTTCAGAGAGGCCTTCCCTGAGCATCCTATGTTAGAATACTCTTCCAATTACAGCGCTGTTTATTTCTTTTACAGCAATCATCTCGATCTGCAATTATCTAACTTACTGGTTCATTACTACTTCCTCTTCACTAATAGAGTGTAAGCATCTTGAGACCGGCATCAGTCCTGTTCACAGCTGGTCGGGAACAGCGCCTGGCCCAGGGTGGGCGCCAACACTAATGTTTATGGAATGAATAAATGAATACTTGGCACTGAGACTAAAATAGTAAACAAAGTCTCCACCTTCATGGAGTTAAGAGGCTATGGGGTCATCACGATAAACAAATAACTGTAAAAATTCAGCAAACAATAGGTCACTCAAGAGGCTTAGGGTTTCCCAACCAACTCCTAATCCAGGGCAAATAAGCGAACTGTTTGTGTGACCTTCTACTTGAAGAAGGACCTGGAGAAGCACGGAAATTAGCCTCAACGCTCATCAGCTAGGGTTTAGGGCTGGGACAGAAAATTTCAAACCGGTGCTGGGGGTGGGGACAATGGGCGGGCTGTGATTCGGGCCTGAGGAGGTGGAGGTGTCTCAAGCCTGGCTTCTCTTCACGCGAGCAGAACTCCAGGGCTTCTCCAGGCCGTAGAGCAGACCCCAGGACCCCGGCCCGTGCTGCAGGTAGAGGGGCAGCAACCTGCGCCCCATCTATTCCCCGGGAGTACTCACCGCCACTCTCTCCCCGCCGCTAGCTACCGTTGCTATAGCGCCGACGGCGTGTGGGGCGGCCGGCCGAGAGGAGCACGGGAAAAACATGGCCGGCCCCGTTGCCTCCTGGGAAATGTAGTTCTCTTCGGGCCCTAGCACGCCTGCTCGCTGCGCAGGGGACTACGCTTGCCCAGCTGTCGGACCTGGGAAATTCTCTTGCTCCCAACCCCGAGGCGCATTCCGGCGTCGCCGCAGTGCATCCTGGGAGTGGTAGTTCCCGCGGCTCCGAGGGAGAATGGCGGCAGGCGGGAACAAGACGCAGAGAGAACTACATGGAGGAGGCGGGGTGTAGGGCGAGGAATGTACGCGACTAGCAGTGGCGAAGGCTGCTATATCGGCAGCATGAAGCGGACCCCGACAGCCGAGGAACGAGAGCGCGAAGCTAAGGTATGTCGGGCTCTCCGGAGTCTGGGATCTTTCGGGCACTTGTAGCTGGGGGCTGGGAACCGGAAGGGCTTGGTTGAAAGGCAAGCGGACCCACGGTCTTAAGCCAAGGGATGACAAGGCCTTGTCAGCAAGGGAGCCAGAGACTTCGGGGGCTCTAAATTCGTGCTGCTCGGGATGCAGGCCTGGTCCTGTTGGACCAGCTCACATGAGAATCAAGACAGCATTTCCTTGTCCTGCTTCTGCACCTCATTCCTTGGTTAAATTTGTAGCTACCCTTGTGCCTCAGTTTACCGGACTCTCAGATGCCTGTGATCATATCAGTTGTGCTTTCCTCTTCGGTAATGATTTCTGAGGACTGACATCCGTTTAGGTGAAATAATCTGTGCGGTCAGATGTGTGTATTTGGAACAGTTGTTTTTGTTGTGTCTTCGGCCCAGCGGATATGGATCTTTAACTACAATCCCATTTTCTACTTTTGGGGTTCACCCTGTAGCATTTGCTCTTCCATGAGATTACAATAATAATAGTCATAGAATTTTTCTTTTTTTTTTTAGCATTTATTACGTGTCAGGCTTTGCGTTTTCATAATATTTATATTATTTCATATTCTTATCGCAACAGATTGCAAGATAGATATTATACAGGTGGAGTATCAAGAGTCCTGTTTTACAGATGAAGACTTGAGGCTCAGAAGAATTGAGTGTTTCCCTCATTCTGCAAATCAAGTCCTATTGATTTGTCTAAATATATTGGTAATCTGGTCACTTGTTTCCATCTTCACCACCTTGGACCAAGCTACCATTACCTCTTCAATGGACCGTTCCAGTAGTCTCCTTATTGGTCTATATTCACTCTACACCCAAACATTCCTTGCTCCCCTTCTGTCCCTCCTTCCACACAAGACTCTTCTCTACACTGTGGTGTGTGAGCTTTTCAAAATGCAAATCTAATCATGGCCCTTTCCTTCCTACATCCTCTGCCAACCACCTGTTTAAAAATATTTCATGGAATTCCCTGACAGTCCAGTGGTTAGGAGTAGGCACTTTCACTGTGGTGGCCTGGGTTCAATCCCTGGTTGGGGAATTAAGATCCGGCAAGCCTCGCAGTGCAACCAAAAAAAAAAAAAAAACCTATCATGGTTTTCTGTTGCTCTTAGGATAAAGAGGAAACTTCACATGCCCTACACTGTTTTGCATGGTCTAGACCCTACTTGCCTCATCCACAGCCTCAGTAGACATGACACCCTCTCTGCTCTCTGCCCATCAGCCACTTTGGCCTTCTTAGAAGTCCCTCTGTCCTGTGCTTTATGTGGTTACAGGGCCTTTACACATGCTATTTGTTGCTCACTCTGTATCAGGCAATTATAGGACGTGAGAACCATTGGTAAATGAAATAGACACTGTTTGTGCTCTCATAGAACTTAGAGTCCTACAAGTGAACTCACTTTGTCTTAGGGCAATACCTCTATGGAGTTAAAACATAAAATGTGCTCTATTATGACCCGAGTTATAACAAAGTTTCACCAGGGACCTGAAGTTTCCATGCTTGAGTCTGTATGTGATAAAGGCAGTATATAAAGATGGGTACAAAGGGGAAAGATCCTTCTGCATTAGTCTACAGCAGTTCCAAGAAACAGCTGTCACACGGTGGTATTGTGTGTGATGTCTTTCTTACCTTTTGGGTTTACAATGAAAGTTATTCATTTCTTCTGTAAAGACTTATTTAGCACCTATTATTTGCCAGACACAGGGATTCTGATTTTGGCTAAGATAGAATCCCTGCACAAAGGAGCTTTTATTCTATTGAAACCCTAACTGTTGCCTGTGAGGTAGTTGTTAATGTCATTCACACTTGATGGATGTTGAAATGGAGGCTTGTAGAAGTTATAACTTGCCCAAGGCCACTTGGTTGCTCTGTGAAACGAGGTTTTCTGACTCCAAAGCTTTTTTTCCATTTTCTGCTTGTAAAACATGTTGAAATGATACAGCAAGTTGTCTGCCTGTTTACTTTAAAAATTTCTTTGATCTTTATTTAAAATTTATTTATGAAATATTACTGGCTGGAACAAAGTATAGGAAATTAAGTTTTAAATCTTAAATATAAAACGATAAAATGTTCATTTACTCATGAATTATCTTCTCTTTTTCTAAAGGAGGTGTAATTTACATACCATAATGTGCATCCGTTTAGTGTACAATTTGATGAGTTTTGATGGATAAAAACACCTGTGGAACCACCACCACAGTTGATACAGAGAACATTTTAATCCCTTCTAACAGTTTCTTCTTGCTGGTTTGCAGTCAGTCTCTTCCCTCCTCTTGGTTCCCAAGCAACCACTGATAGGTTTTCTCTCACTGTAGATGAAGTAGTTTGTATTTTCTAGAACTTCATATAGGTGGAAGTATACTGTATGTATTCTTGGGCCTGTCTGCTTTCAATCAGCATAATGATTTTTGAGATTGATTCATGTTGTTGCGTGTATCAGTACCTCATTCCTTTATATTGCTGATTAATTGTCTACTGTGTGGCTCTGGCCCATTTGTTTATTCATTCACGAGTTGCTGAACATTTGGATTGTTTCTGGTTTGGGGCTATTATGAAGAAAGCGGCTATGACCATTCACGTATAAGTCTGCATTTTCATTCCTTTTGGATGAATACCCAAGAGTCCACTTGGTGCGTGCTATGGTAGTTCTGTGTTTAACCATATAAGAAACCGTTAAACAATTTTTCAAAGTAATTCTCCCATTTATATTAGTTTCCTAGGGCTGCTGGCACAGGTTCCCACAAACTTGGTGTCTTAACACAACAAAAATGTATTCTCTCACTGTTCTAGAGATATGTCTGAAATCAAGGTGTCGACGGGGCCTCTGAAGGCTCTAGGGGAGAATCCTTCCTGGTCTCTTCCAGCTTCTGGTGACTCTAGGCATTCCTTGGCTTGGGCTGTATAACTTCAATCTCTGCTCTAGTCTTCCATGGCTACCTTCTCTGTGTTTCTGTGTCTTAAATCTCTCTCTCTTTTCTCTTATAAGGACACCAGTCATTGCACTGAGGACCTACCCTAAATCCAAGATGATCTTAATTTCATTATCCTCAAGGTCCTTAACTTAATTACATCTGCAAAGACCCTTTTTCCAAATAAGATCACATTGACAGGCACCGGTGGTTAAGACTTGGACATATCTTTTTGGGGGATGCTATTCAAACCCACTACACCGTTTTACGTTTCCGTCAGCTGTCTATGAGAGTTTTGGTTGCCCCATAGCCTCACCAGTACTTGGTATTGTCCGTCTTTTAAATTTTAGCCCTTCTAGTGGGCGTGTGGTGGTATCTCATTGTGGTTTTAATTTGCATTTCAGTGATGACTAACGAGGGTGAGTATCTCTTTGAAAAGCTTTTTTTCCATGTTGTAGTATCAGTACTTTGTTCCTTTTTATTACTGAAAAATGTACTATTCCAGTGTATGAATGTACCACATTTTGTTTAATCCATTCGCCAGTTGATGGATAGTTGGGTTGTTTCCACTATTTGACTATTATGAATAATGCTGCTATGAACGTTTGTGTTCTACTTTTTATATGTACAAATGTTTTCATTTCTCTTAGGTAGATATCTAGGAGTGGAATTGCCAGGTCATGTGGTAAATCTGTGCTTATTTAACATTAAAAAAAAACTGCTCTACTGTTTGTTATGGTCTGAATGCTTGTGTCCCCCCAAAATTCTCTTGTTGAAATTCTGACCCCCCCAGGTGATGGTATTAGGAGGTAGGGCCTTTTGGAGGTGATTAGGTGGTTAGGAATGGAATTAGTGTCCTTATAAAAGAGGCCTGAGAGACGTCCCTTGCCCCTTCTGCCATGTGAGGGTACAACATTAAGTTGGGAGTCTACAGCCAGACGAGGGTCTTCACCAGAACCCAGCCGTGCTGGCACCCAGATCTTGGACTTCCAGCCTCCCGACTCTGAGCCGTAAATTTCTACTGTTTATAAGCCACCTAGTCTATGGTATTTTGTTACAGCAGCCTGAATGGACTAAGACATTGTTTTGCAATGTGGATGCACCATTTAATATTCATGTTTGAGGGTTCCAATTTCTTAACATCCTCAATCACTTGTTATCACTGTCTTTTTGAAAGTGGGTGTGAAGTGGTATCTTATAGTGGTCTTGCTTTTCATTTCTCTGATGTCTAATGATGCAGAGCTGCTTCTCGTGTGTTGGTTCATCAGGTATATATCTTCTTTAGTGAGGTGTCCAGATCTTTTGCTCTTTTTTTTTTTTGGTTGGGTTATTTGTGTTCTTAATATTAAGTGTTACGAGTTCTTTATATTTTCTAGATATAGGTCCTTTGTCAGCAATATGTATGGTGAATATTGTCTCTCATTCTTTTAGTTTACTTAATAGTCTTTTGACGAGCAGGAGTGTTTAGTTTTGATATAGGTCCAATTTATCGATATTTCTTTTTATGATTCATGCTTTTTGTGTCATATCGATGAAGGCTTTACTTATCCTAAGGTCACAAAGATTTCTTGTTTGCTTTTTTTTTTGGCTGCATTGGGTCTTCGTTGCTGCGCGCAGGCTTTCTCTAGCTGAGGCGAGCAGGGGCTGCTCTTTGTTGCGGTGCGCGGGCTTCTCATTGTGGTGGCTTCTCTTGTTGCAGAGCACGGGCTCTAGATGCACGGACTTCAGTAGTTGCAGCACGTGGGCTCAGTAGTTGTGGCGCACGGGCTTAGTTGCCCCATGGCATGTGGGATCTTCCCGGACCAGGGATCAAACCTGTGTCCCCTGCGTTGGCAGGCGGGTTCTTAACCACTGTGCCACCAGCGAAGTTCCTCTTGTTTGCTTTTTAAATTAAACTTCTTACCCCTATAATGGGTAATTGCTTTTGGTTTTCCTTTTCTCTTTGAAATAAGTTAGAATATATTTTCTTCTTGTGATTGCTTATGTCATAGACTTTTATACAGTTTCCAAGTCTGGAGGGTGAATAAAAAGGTTGGATTAAATAGTTAGCTTTTTATGATAACATTTATTTAATTTGTGTTAAAACATGAGGGTACCAAAGTATATTCATGCATTTTTAAAATGAATTTTTTTACAAGGCATGTAGTGGAATAGTCCAGATTAGTATTTGATAGGCTGAGTTAGAACCATGGCCTCTAAAATTTTTTTTGCTGTTGGACAGAGAATTGGCACCCTGTGCCTCAGTTTCTCCAGCCAGAAAATGGAGTCAAGAATAGCTGCTTCTGTGAGTTGCTGTGAGAATCTAGTATGATTAGGTTTGGCCATTGTGCCAGGGACAGAGTAGGTATGGCTTTGATTGAGGGTTGCCCAAAGAACCCTTTGCTGTCATAAGGCTGCCCCCATATTTTTTTAGATGATATAATTTATTATTTTGAAATGATTTAAAATTTATAGAAGAGCTGCAAGAGTAGAACAAAGAGCCTTCACAAACCTATCATCCAGATTCAGAACTTGCTCACATCTTGCTACATTTGCTTTATAGCTCTCTCTCTCTTTCATATAAATACATGAACTATTATTATTATTTTTTTATGAACTATTACAGAGTAAATTGGAGACATCAATCCTCTTTACCCCTAAATACTTCAGCATGTATTTCCTAAGAACAAGGATGCTCTCATATATAAACATAGCCAGTTGTCAATTTCAGAAAAAGTTAACATTGATAAAATACTCTTATTTAATCCAAAATCCATATTTAAATTTTGCGAATTGTCCTAATAATATCTTTTATAGCTTTTTTTTTTTTTTTTTTTCTGGTCCAGGTTTCAATCCAGGGTCATACGTTACCTTTAATTGTCATGTCTCTGGTCTGTTTTAATCTCCTTCAATCTGGTCTCCTTTAATCTCCTTTAAATTGGTTCCTCATCCTTTCTTAGTCTTTTATGACATTGACATTTGTGATGAGTAAGGCACTGACCTTTGTGATGAGTACAGGCTATTTTGTTTTGTAGAATGTCCCAGTATTCTTTTTTTTTTTCTTTTTGCCTTGCTGTGCTGCATACGGGGATCTTAGTTTCCCGACGAGGGATTGAACCTGAGCCCCCTTCAGTGGAAGTGCAGAGTCTTAACCACTGGACGGCCAGGGAAGTTCCCCTGTATTCTTATTTGTCTGATATTTCCTTATGATTAGATTCAGAGTATGCATTTTTGGCATGTATATTTTTAAGGAAACATAGGGGCCACTAGAGATCACAGATTTACAACTTACACATTCATCCTGCCTATGAAGGTGTTTTATTTGGCCCAAATGAACTGTGTTTGAAAGTTTCCAAATTATTTTCCAATGTTTAAAAGTTGAGAGATTTCACGTAAAAGTCTGGATGGCTGGCTTTCTTGAAAAACTAGACTATCTGGCAACACTGGGCATGCATTTCATTAACTAGAGCTGAACAGTGGCTGCCTCTTTAGATGAGAATGTACTTTCCATTCTGCCACACTCCAGCATTGCCCATTTAGTCACAGTAGCGTGGTTTAGAGTGTGAGGCTTTAGAGGCAGATCCCGGAATAGAATCCTGCTCCATCATTTGCTTTAAGCAACTTAACTTCTCTATACCTCTGTTTCCTCATCTGTAAAACTGTGCTTTAGAGGTTGTTCAGAAATATTAGAACTGTTCTTTAGTTCTGGAATGAAAAGATGTGGATGTTGAATTCCAAGCTAGTGTCAAAGGTTCTTATGCTGGCTTGGGTGAGATCATCATTTTTTAAATTATTGAGAATAGAAACATTTTAAATTTATTACTGAGAGGGTTATATACTTAATGGGAGCATAATAATTTTGTTTGAGAAATGTACATTTTAACTTTACAGTGGAGAAAACCTGGCAGTCACTACCTCAGCCAGGTGATCAAGGTCAACATCATCAGTGGCAACAAGTCATGTTGATGACATGACCCCTTGATCTGTTTAATTAATAATAAAGTGATTAAAATGGTAAAAAAATGTATATTTTTATTAGTGAAGGAATATATCCAGAATAGATAAGCCTGCTGTTTCAAATAAAAATCCTTTAAAAAGGCTTCCATTTTTGGTGATAATTGTCTTAATATCATTTAACAAGATAAACCTTAAGTTATAAGGTGTAATGAGTTATAAATATAATAACTCAATAAAAGGAAGTTTGTTATTTATGTATGTACCCACTGGGTTTTTTTTTTTAACCTCAATTTATTTTATTTTTTGCAGTTTGGCACTTTAGTGAAGTTCTGAGAAGGTTCTTTTGTCCCCTACCTTCCTCATGGGCCATCCTGGATTATTTCACCAGTTTATCTGATGGTAATTTAGGAAACTAAATGTAGGACATTTTTGGTGGTGGACCAATGACCAAGGAACTTAAAAAATTGAAACTTCCCCTGACAAATTCTACTCTGTGTTTTTTCCCCCAAATCCATCTTTATCTTTTGCTTGATCTTTCTTCCAGAGTATGGGTCAGCCTTTAATCATCATTTAATAGTTTTGATTGCCTTCTCTAGGTAGAAGAAAGGTCAGTTTTATTTGCTCATAGTTTTGAAACCACTTTAAATACCTTCCTTGAGTAGTTAAACCATTGAGTCACAGTGAGCTCTTATTACTTTCTATTATTTCCAGGTCTTTTTCTTTCTTTTCTTGTCTTTTTTTTTTTTTTATTCAACTATAATTGATTTACAAGGTTGTGATGGTTTCAGGTGTATAGAGGTCTGTTTTTTAACATTCTTAATCTTAGTGTTGGTTTTGAAAACTAAATCTTGTCATTGGAAAAAAAGTCTTAATACACTTTCAACAATCATTAGCTTCTTTGAAGATAGTGCATTGGTGTCTGATTCATCCTTCGATCTTTCCAGTGTACCTGGTAGAGGGTCTTGCACATAAAAGAAATGTATAAGTATCTTTTGAATGAAGAGTGAATGGTCGAGAGCCTCAGGAGTCTGATACATGTTACATGTGACCCTTAATAATTATCATACTGGCTCCTTGGCTGCTGATTGGATTTATTGTGGCGGAGTTTAGCAATACAGGTTTTGGCATTTAGACTGCAAGCATCAAGAAAAGTTAAAAGAAAGTTAGAGACCGTGTCTTTTTACTTTTGTTATCACCATTGTATCCCTTGTACTTAACATGGTGCCAGGCACATAGTAAGAATTCCATAAATATTTATCAAATGAATGAATGGATTCCCAAGAGCATTGCCTGTTATTGGTTGTTAGGCTTTCTACCAGTGAGAGAGGGAACCAGAACCTGAAAGAAATAAGGGAAAATGGTTAAATACTTAGGAATTTCAAAATTACTTAGCATACTATAGATACAGGTATTAATTTTGAGAAACAAGACTCTTCAACACATGCAACTTTCAACAGTTGTTTTCTAGTATTCTCTTTCAAATTTTAAATGCTAGCTTACCTTCCAGGTTTAGTGTATTTTGTTGCGGTTAGTTTATTACGGTAGATTTCTTGATTAAAGTTATTTTTAAAGTGTGACTTTCTAACGTCTTGAAGAAAAGAACTTTATAGTTGAGATGGTACTTTTGGAGCCTTAAAAAAAAGGCACAGTTTGGAGAAGGCGAATTTAGAGTTCTGCTAACCTCATTCACTTATTAACCTTTGGTTATAAACTGATTTTGGATTATCTTACAAAATTGTCTCGCTAGTTGATTTTCTAGTGTAAGCTGGGAAGAACCTGGGGGACTGTTGGGTTGGGTCAGGACATGTTCAGGAGATTAAGATGTACATTGGTAGGAACTTGTCTCCAAACATTTGCCCTTGGCATTGTGTTTCTCTGCAAGACCAGCACGTGTTTGAAAGCTGAACCTTGAGCATAGGTTTGAAAGCCTATATAGGCTTGTGTTTTTGTTTACGCTACAAGCATCTGTCCTGTTGCCATGCCCATCATGTATTTGCCCTGTAGTTTTGGAAAGGACCTGCCTGTGAAGTGACGTGCCTTCTTTTATGTTAAAGAACCACCCTGTGGATAAGGGTCTAGGTTGAGACCTTTACATCTGGTAGAAACCACATAGAAAACTCAGTTTGAAGGACCAAATTATGTTGCATCCGGTCTGAGGAGGAGATTTGTTGCCAGTGCGTGAGTGTTTTCATAACTGTTTGTGATCAGAAAATTCAGAGCTCTGATTTCTGCATTAGCCCTAAGTCTGCCCTTTGTCACCTTCATTTAGCGACTGGATCATTCAAGGCTGAGCCTCAAGGGCCAGCATATCTCCAGTAATAATATAAAATGGGCTGATGTGGCAGCATTAACTCACTCTGCTGAATTGGGCATGATTAAAGTCTCAAGGCTGCATTAATATGGATTTTCTCTTTCCATGTACAGCAGTCCTTTATCTCACTGTTTCCCAGTTTGCCATTTTTTGAAAACAGAGGTGGAAAATTTTGCTGATGATATTTTTTTTTCTGTCAGCACGAATGTTCTGCTATTCCTTTCTTTTTTTTCTTTCTTCTTCTTCTTCTTCTTCTTTTTTTTTGCTTGAAAATAGCACCAGGCAAACGAATGCAGGCATTACAGTTTCCGTGGGCTCCAGCCTGTTGTCATGTCAATCTTGTTATTTAGGTAAATAGTGTGCCATTTTTCGCCGACTCAGCAGCCAATATGCTGCGAGCAATTTTTGTTTCAGTCACATGATTGGCTGGGAACACTATAAATGATACAAATAATTGGGAAATCGTAGTCATTGTTCTCGTAAAACCTGATCCTGGTGTTGGAACCAGCCAGGCAGAGGGGTTGTATATGCAGCCCCGAAAGGAAAGGATGGGTAGCCAGGGTGCCCAGCTTTTAAATTCATCAGACCCCTGCTGCTTAAATTGCCCCAGCTGTTAATGCTGGAACCATTACAGTAATGGACTCAGCAAATGAAGGGGAACGGAGACACGCACACTTTATTACCAGAGGGGCAATTTTCTTTTCATCTGTAATAGCAGCGGTGCCTCGTATTGATCAGCCCATCAAGATACTAATCCTCTGTAAAATTACTCGTTATAACTGAAAATGTGTTAATCCAAATCAGTCTGTGTCCCGACTGCCTACTTACTATTGAATACAGACTATCAGATGGTTTATTTTTCATGATTTAAAGCCTCTGCCCTGGAAATGGTGGGCGTTTCCCTGCAACACCAAGTGCTTAATCTTAGCTCTAGCCCAGGGTTGTCTTTTTGTTTTAAACAGGACATCACCCACTTAATTAAGGAGTGAGTGTCTGTCTTGCTGTCTGAGTTATGCTGGTGTTTTACGTTCTTCTGGATTTATTAAGCATCTTGTTTTACATTCCGTCTGTGGTTTGTGCTGTAAATAAAGATAGGCCCATCTTGCACACATTAGAAATTTGCAGGTAGCAAAATGTCAATAAGTAGCAGGGATGGAAGCTTCTTTGATTTACACTTCAGGCACCAGGTTGTGCTTTGTCGATTGAACCCATAGGCAGGATGCATCCTGGTGTCTGCTGTGTAGCAGATGTGTTTTTGCATCGTTATCTGAGAAAGTTTATGGTTATTTCTGCCTCCTTGGTTCAGTAGATTGCCTTTTAGACAATGAGGCATAGCTACTCCGCGCCCTCCCCCCCATTGTGTTTTGTGAGACATGGCTATAGCTAGATATTATTTTAAGAAGACCTGTTATAACTGAGTTCTGTCTTCCTTGATATTCAGAATTTTAGGAGTTACTCCTTAAAACTTTCATTTTTTTATTCATTATAGTCTTCATGTACATATATATGTATTTGTACACAGACTCTGATGCCCTCTTGGCAGTATTTTTATTTTCTCGAATATATTGTCATTGCTCAAAGCATTTGTGTGGCATTCTTCATAGAGTTCATTCAGAAATTCTTAATGAGGACTTCCTTTGCCAGGAATTGTGTTAGGGGCTGGAGATTCAAGGATGAAAAAGAGACAGTCTTTGCCATTGAGGACCTTAGCTCAGTTGGAAGATAGGCATGTGAACAAATAATTACAATAATGTAGTATTGTAAATGTTAAAATCCACTTGTGAATGTAGTTCCTGGGAGCAGATATGAGTTATGGGCACAATAGCAAAATCAGCTAATCGATTTTTCTTGCTATGTTACCAAAAGCAGAATTAAACAATTTAATCACACTTTAAGACTTGCATCTGAATGATTCCCAGCTGTTTGAAAGAAATCTCATCTTTCAGGAGACTTGTTTACTGCCCTCTGGGGACAGTCAAAAGAAGGCTTTCCAAAAATGTTATGCTCAGTGACCGCATCTTTGGCTATGTGTTGAGTTTCCCATGGAGACGACTTTAAAGGGGATAGTGCTTATTTGATTGCTTATGTTCTGGCGTTATATTATAAGTCAGTCTTGTTGCTTTAGAGTATAGTTTATCAAGAGAGACAGTAACCTGTCCTGGTTAAGAGCATGGATTTTGGCCAGCCTGCCTTGTTTTTCCCCTAGCTTTCCTTATTAGCTGAGCAATCTTGGGCAAGTCACCTAATCTTCTTGAGCCTCAATCTTCATCTGTAAAATGGGGATAATAATAGTTGTGAGCATTAAATGGTTTAATATATGTAAAGCATTTAGAATAGTGATGGGCATATATAAGTGCTATGTATATAAGCATTAGCTATTATTACCGTGAATGTGACTGTAGGTAATGAAATTATTTTCCACATGTGGCTTATGAAAGGCAACTTTGTAAATGTATGACCACAAAATGTGTGGCATATAAGATGGTGAAGCATTTCTTATTTAGAATACTATTTTCTTCCTGATTACATAATTTGTTATTTTAGAAAAATTTAAAAATATGGAAAAATACCAAGCGGGGAAAAAAAAGTCTCCTATAATCCTTTAGAGATAACCACTGTGTTACTTACTGTATTAGTATATTTCTTAGAATATTATTATTATGCCTATTATATATACAATATGAGCAGTATGATCCTAATTTTATCTAAAATATATTTATGATACATATTTATACAAGAGATATTTTAAACAAAAATTGGAATCATAATGTATATATTTTGTACTCTGGTCTTTTTCACTTACCAGTATCCAGTATATTGTGAATATTTTTCCATGTCATTACAATTATAGTATAGTATTTCATCATATGGATTTTCTTTCTGCTATTATAAATTATCCTTCAGTGACCATTTTTGCACATAAATCTCTGCGCAAATCTCTGGTATTTTCTGTAGGGTAAATTAAAGGAAGGTGAATTGTCGGGTTAACATTTGTAAAGATTTTTGGCTTGTATTGTCAGATTGCCACCCAGAGGGGTGATGCCAGTTTCCACTCTAACAAGCAGTGCATGAGAATGCATGTTTGGTACATCCTCTCCAACACTGGGAACTGTCATAAGATAAAAATATTTGCCAATTTGGGAGGGATGAGTAGGAGCTCATTGTAGAACTAATTTGTATTTTCTTAATTACTAAGTACTGTATGGTTGAATTTACTCCTATTGTGTTTATTGGCCAGATACAGTTCTTTTGTGATTTGTTTATTTATATAGCCTTCATTCATTTTGCTAATGTATGTCTTTTCTTATTGATTTGTAAGAACACTTTATAGATTAGGGATATTATCATTTGTTACTCATGTGCTGGAAATATTTTTCCTCATTTGTTTATTGCCTGCCTTTTACTTTCGTATTTTTGTTATTCAGATTAACGGTCACTTATACGTCCTTCTAATAATTTTACATTTTAATTTTTTTCATATAATTCTTGTAATGCATCTAGAATTTAGTTGGTGTATGATATGGGATAGATGTCTAATTCCTCCTAAACAATTAACCAGTTATCCCCACTGCATTTATTGACTAGATTGAATGCCAAAATACTCAGATCTGCTTTTTATTCTGTTTCCTTTGTTTTGTCCATTATTCTGACACACCATTTTAATTACCAGAGTTTTATGATACCTTTCAGTATCTGGCAATACAAGGCCCCCATGATTATTCTTTGTTTTGGAAGTTCCTTGACTCTTGCACTGAGAAGGCAACTTAAAATTTTTTTACAGAGAAAGTTAAAAATCACTTTTTCAAGGTGTCCTGTATATTCCACCAACCCTTTGGTATTTTAATTGTTATTGCATTAAATTTAGAGTGTAATTTGGAAAGAACTGAAATACTTATGGTAAATAAATTTTCTTATTTAACAGTGTTATCTGTCTTTACATTTATTTAGGCTTTCTTTTATGATCCTCAGAAAGTTTTGTAATTTTATTCAAGTAGGTACTATTTATTACCTTCTGGGTTTATTCCTGGGTATTTTACATATTGGAGTACTATTTTTGGTTACTATTGCAAATGAGATATTTTTAAATTATATTTTTTAAGTGGTACTTGAGAAAGCTTTTCTTGTATGTTATTTTTATAATTGGCCACAATATAGAATGCATCCTTATCATTCTAACTTTTTTTTTTTTTTTGGTTGATTTTCTTGGGTTTTCTAGGTGTATAGTAGGTAGATAATTTAATCATTTGCAAATATAACTTGGTCTCCCCCCTTTCAGTAATTATACTCTCCTCTCCTTTTTTTCTCTTGTGTTATTACGTTGTCTGGAACCTCTAGTGGCTATAGCAGATAGTCATGCCTTTAATAGTGATGCTTTGGGATTCTAGTATTAAGTATAATGATAGTTGTTGGCAATAATCTTTGATTTTTAGTTTATTTATTTTCCCCCCTAAGGACTGAGCTTGAATTTTTATTGAATATTTTTCTGACATCTATTTAGATGGTAATGTCTTTACTTCTTCTACGGATAAGATATAATCTCTTAATATTGTTTCTAATATTGGTTCCTTGTGATAAATCCTACTTGGTCACATTATATTGGCCTTTTAGCATACTACTGAATTCAACCTTTTTGTATTTCAATTAGGAAAGTAAGATGGGTCTGTAGCAGTGATTACCAAGGAAGCTGGAAGGTGGTACCCCTAGGGGGAATATCATAATCTTCAGTGAGGCATATTTAATATACATGTTAAGGTCATTATTCATACTAGAGTTAGTGAAACTTAAATAAAGCTCTTTTGGCTAATGTAGAGGGAGGTAAAATGGGTAAAAATATTGAGAAATATTCCTTTTTGTGGTTTGTTTTGTTAAGTTTTGATGCATAGTTAAGCCTGTCATAAAATGAATTGCACCATTTTCCTCCTGTGCTTTAGAGCTATTTACAGAACACCAGCATTATCTGTCCCTGGAAGTTTGAACTAAATTAACTTGTAAAACTCATCATGTGATGTTGGGGAAGATAATTTTTGGATAACTTTTTCAATATCTTTTCTAGTTAATGGCCTATTTAGTTTTCTTTTTGAGTAAATTTTGGTCATTATGTTTTCTCAGAAATTGAGGTTTCAAATTTATTGGCATGGTACTCAACATAACATTCTCTGGTTTACTAAGATAGAGTTGAGCATAGTTTCATAGTTTAAAAATTCCATATTCATTTTATATCTCCTTTTTAATTATAACTTTCTGTACACATATATTCTCTTCAAAAATTGATTATATTTGTTTTAAAACTAGCTCTTGAATTTGTTTATGCTAATTCATTTATCTCTGCTTCTTTCGTGTTTCCTTCCTTATGCTTTTCTCAAACTTTTTGTTTTTATTTTACTAAATTCTTGAGAGGAATATTTAGTTCATTTATTTTCATTCTTTTTTAATATGGAAAGCACTTCAGAATCTTAAAAATAATTTTCTGTGTTTTTATAGCAATTTATGCATGTTTTTTAGCACTTATCATTCACTATTGTACTGATTTTTTGTTAATCTCTTTCTCTCCTTAGTTTTACAGACTACATTGTATTTACCTTTGTACTGTAGTGCATGTAAAGTCTTGAACACAACACTCCCTAAATAACGTTTCTTGAATGAATATCAGCCTCTCCCATTCTCTCCTTCCCCCCGCCACAGGAATTAACCAAGTCCCAAACTTTTCATTGTGTTGTGCAGACTTCAGTAGCTCTTTACATGAGGTAGTAGCTGCTAAAGTGGAAGGAGCACTTCACTGGTAGTTAGGAGGCTAAACTTCTGGTCTTAACATGTCACTTACTAGACATGCATTACCTGGTATGAGTCCCTCAATCTCTGTGATGTTTCCTCATCTTTAAAATGGGGATGATCATCCTCTCCCCTCTCTGCTTCATCTGAGTTGTTGTCAAACAATAATGAATGTAGGGCTTCCCTGGTGGCGCAGTGGTTGAGAATCTGCCTGCCAATGCAGGGGACACGGGTTCGAGCCCTGGTCTGGGAAGATCCCACATGCCGCGGAGCGACTAAGCCCGTGAGCCACAATTGCTGAGCCTGCGCGTCTGGAGCCTGTGCTCCGCAACGGGAGAGGCCACGATAGTGAGAGGCCCGCGCACCGCGATGAAGAGTGGCCCCCGCTTGCCGCAACTGGAGAAAGCCCTCACACAGAAACGAAGACCCAACACAGTCATAAATAAATAAAAAAAAAAAAAAAAAAATAATGAATGTAAAAGAACTTTGAACATGAAAAAAGTTATATAGATGTAAATATGATTTAAAATAAAAGGCTTTTAGTATTCTTGTCTTATCCACCACTCTACCAGCCCCACTTCCCAACAGAGAAATTACCAAGATTTTTGGAGCAGAAACTCTTAAAAAATATGTGTGTGCATTATATATATTGTATAAAATATATATAGTGTCCTCTGAAATATCTACCACAGAACTTTGTTGGCAAAGATAGAGTAAATATTTGTTGATTGAATGTTTTCTGAGGCTCACTTTTCAACTGCTCATTACCGAGTGATCCTTAAGTTTGCGAAGACCAAGGAGCCCTGTACCCAACCATGGAATTTCTAGTTTACTATGAAACAGAAAGCTTCTAGTTTATTGGAGTGACCTAGACAGTTGAATCAACACACAGTTAGTGAAATGGATGTGCATTGTTTGAGGACATAAACTTTTTGTACAGTCCTATTTCCTCTGCAGAAGAAAGCTACAGACATACTTTCTTCCCAAACTATAGACTAAAAAGCTAGTGTAAGCTACATAAATTGATAACAAATTATAAAATTGATAAAAATTCTTTTCCATTTTCATAAGTCTGAGAGCAGTTGTTTTAAAAAAATTCTTATTTGACAGAAAAATAAATGTATGATTATTTCTTCCCTTTCAGTTACTGTTACATTACAATTTCATTGCTTCCCTTGCACTGAGATTTATTTTAACTTATTTTGTTTATTGCTATGGAGGGGTGATATTGTGTCACCGTCTCTTTTACTTAAGACTTTATCATTGTAAATCAACTTATACTTCAATTAAAAAAAAGTTAAGTAAGTCAGACAGAGAAAGACAAATATCATATGATATCACTTATATGTGGAATCTAAAAAAAAATGATACAAATGACCTTATTTACAAAAGAGAAATAGACTCACAGACATAGAAAACAAATTTATGGTTACCAAAGGGGAAAGAGGGGGAAGGGAGGGATAAATTATATAGGTAAATTTTACCTATATATAAAATAGATAAACAACAAGGACCTACTATATAGCACAGGGAACTATATTCCATATCTTATAATAACCTATAATGGAAAAGAATCTGAAAAAGAATATATATTACATATATATATGTAACTGAATCACATCGCTGTACACCTGAAACATTGTAAATCAACTATACCTCAATAAAAAAAATAGTCTTTACATGTTCTTTGAGGAAATGAACGCCAGCTGATAAGTCAGTCTTAGATGAACAGGTTGCTTTTAAATTGCTAAATGCCATCCAAATACAGAGTGGTAGTATTTTTCTGTGTAATTGTTAAATATTTTCTTTAAAAATAGCACTCACTGAAGGGTTTCATGAACCATTGAAATTTTAGTATCGTGGCTTCTAGTGGAGCATGTGAGCATATAGTACTCCTCCTATGCGGTCCACTCCCCCCCCCCTTTTTTTTTTTTATAGCTACTTTATTTGTTTATTTTATTTCTTTTTTGGCTGCGTTGGGTCCCCGTTTCGTGCGAGGGCTTTCTCTAGTTGCGGCAAGCGGGGGCCACTCCTCATCGCGGTGCGCGGGCCTCTCACTATCGCGGCCCCTCCCGTTGCGGGGCACAGGCTCCAGACGCGCAGGCTCAGCAGCTGTGGCTCACGGGCCCAGTTGCTCCGCGGCATGTGGGATCTTCCCAGACCAGGGCTCGAACCCGTGTCCCCTGCATTAGCAGGCAGACTCTCAACCACTGCGCCACCAGGGAAGCCCCCCCTTTTTTTTTTAACAATTGTTTTTGTTTTTATAATTTATTTAATTAATTAATTAATTTATTTTTGGCTGCGTTGGGTCTTTGTTGCGGTGCGTGGGCTCCTCATTGTGGCGGCTTCTCTTGTTGCGGAGCACAGGCTCCAGGCGCGCGGGCTTCAGTAGTTGCGGCTCGTGGGCTCAGTAGTTGTGGCTCACGGGCTCTAGAGCGCAGGCTCAGTAGTTGTGGCGCACGGGCCCAGCTGCTCCGCGGCATGCGAGATCCTCCCGGACCAGGGCTCGAACCCGTGTCCCCTGCACTGGCAGGCGGACTCTTAACCACTGTGCCACCAGGGAAGCCCCCCTCTTTTTTTAACAGTTCATTGCAGCTGGATAAAGTTCATATAACTTTAAAAACACAGATACCGTTTAGGCTACTTTTAAAGATTCCTGTGAGATTTTATATGTCAAATAATTGATGGCAAATTCTGTTTGGTTGTTTTTAAGCTCAAACTCTGAGGATTTACAAAAAAAGTTTCATGTCGGAGAACTAAAAACTAATGTGATGATGATGTATTAGATCCGCCCATGCCTGAGGAATTGTCTCAAGTTCCCCCTCTTTCATGATGCTTTTGAGGATTAGTCTCTTCATCTCTTCCTTTCCTGACCTTATTTCCTATGTCAAAATGTATGGTAACAACAGTAGGTATGCCTGTGGTACACTTGCTGGTGTGTGGTACACTTGCTGGTGTATGGTACCCGACATCTTGGCATTTGGTCATATTAAATTTGGCATTTTATTATTAATTGTATCTATTAGTGTTTTATGTAATTATCTTTTTCCTAGGGAGATTATAAGCTCCCTCTGGCCAAGAACCATGGTATAAATTTGTTTTATGTATCTCACAAGGTACTAAAGATAGTTGGCATTCAACATTTCTGGTCAAATGGAAGCATGTACGGACTGAAAGGTGAAGTTGTTTGTTTTTCTAACTTTACAGAGCATTTATTTATTTTCACCTCTCGATTTGTTCTATATCAACAATAGAAAATATTTTGTTTAGAAACGTTTTGTGTAAAACCATATGACAGAATAGATCTCAGGGAATTGTATTTGTGGACTGTAGGAAGATCTTAGAGTTCGGTGGCCCTTTACCTGTCACTGTGTTTTTTTAAAAGAGTTAAATCTGAACCACCTATGTGTCCCGATTTATTTTGCCATTTCATCTACTGCTCTTCGTCCTGTTTTTATTTAAGACTATAAAGTTACTTCAGTGTAAGTGCTGCTGTCACCTTTGCCCTTAGCTAATCAAATAGTTTACCTTGAGGGAAACATTTATCTCCCACTTTCATTATTATTATTTTTTCAGCTGTAAAGATATATATTTTATGTCTGCAGAAAGCTGTAACAGTGAAACGAGGTATTGATCTGCTGTATTTAGCAATTTCTTTCCACCTTGCCATCAATAGCATGTCAGCATCTGTCTGTACCGTGGTTGACCTCACAAATGGCTCTTTATGTTCCCGTTGGATTCAAATGATATAGTATGCTGAAAACTAAATCAATGAATGATTATAAAGTTTTTAGTACTGTTTCATGACCCAGAGGCAACCGGTACCCTTTGCAGATGATAGTTCAGGGTACAATGAATACGATCAAGTGTGTGTGTCCGGCTGTTGTTCAGCCGAAAGGAGGAAAGCAGGGCACCCGCTTGGGTTAACTCATCTTCTCAACCAAGGATCTCACAGCACTTAGGCTCTTGAGTGAAGCATCTCGCCTTACAGAATCAGACATAGAGAAAGCAGTCCCTCCATTTAGTTTAATATTCCCTCCCCTCCCGCCTGCATGTAACAGTGTTTCTAAAATTATTTGAGCTTTAAGCATATAGGTTTTTGCTTTCATTTATAAAAGAAAGATAAAATAAAATGGTGTGTCACTATATCACTGAGGACCTAACAAAAAAGGCACATAGTAAGAGGAGGGAGAGTAACCTTGGTCTAGGTCTAATGGGACTCTCATCGGCTGCTATCGGCACCTGGAACAAATACCAGGATACTGCTGTCGAAGCCACATTCTTCGGCCTTCATCCTACTTCTGGGAGGTGCGCTCACCTTCACTGATCTGTGGAACTTTGAAATAGTAGGAGTCACTAATTTGACTGCTTGTGAATGTTGCTGAATCCAGCAACATTTAAAAAAAAATTTTTTTTTATTGAAGTATAGTTGATTTACAATGTTGTGTTAATTTCTGCTGTGTAGCAAAGTGACTCAGTTATACACATATATATATTCTTTTTTAATATTCTTTTCCATTATGATTTATCCCAGGACATTGAGTATAGTTCCCTGTGCTATACAGTGGGACCTTGTTTAATATTTTTTTTGAATCTTGCCATATCTTGTTGTATATATGAAAGAACCTTTTAGATATTGAAATTTGGGATATGTGGAAAGGTGGGGGAGGATGATAGGGAGTGAATGGAGAAAGCGGTACAGAGCAGTTGTCACCCTGATCTTTTGGGGATATGAATCAAATGTATTTCTTTCCAAGAAAATGCCATTTTGACGTATTCCTTTGTTCATCAACCCAGTAGAAAGTTTGACAAAGGGTCTTGAGGAATTCATTTATTCATGCATTCCTTAGACATTTATTGAGTATCTACTATGTCCTGGGCTAGAGAGATTGGATATGAGGGCGAGTCCTTCTTCTTGAACGTTCGTGAAAGACTGTCATGCTCAGCTTTATTAAACCCAGAATGTGTGTGCCTGCCTTACCCCTACCAACTGCCATTACTCTGCCCTCCCCCCATAAGATATTTGAAGGGGGGAAAAAATGACGGACCACAGGTCGATATCCTATGTGTGATCTTCATGAAAGTGGGGACCCCTTCATTCAACATCACAGAGCAGGAAAGCCTGAGGAGGGAATTTAGCCTAGCCCTCTGAATCTGGGGTTGACAATGACAGATTCAGGTATCACACCCTCTTTTTTCCTATAGTATTGACTTTGCTGATATTGTAATAATTTGAGCATTGCACTTATCCATGTAAAGTTTTTCTTGGGATCTGCTCAAGGATCTGCCTCTCCTGAATTCTTAGTTTACCTTTGTTACTCATTGTGAATCTGTGACTGGTTAAGCTGCTGATCTGTTTTCGAAGCCATTTAAATTTTGGTTCTTTATTATCCCTTAAGAATATGAGTGCCATTAGTTGACTCTGTAGAACCTAAAGGAGTATTTCCTTTAATGTGTCCTGTATCAGTTCACATTAAAGTTGGAGATTTGCAACCCAGGTCTAAAATAAAAGGATATGGGGAAAGAAGTTCCTGTCTCTGAATTTAGTCTTTGTGATTTTGTGTACCATACATGCCTGAGTACAACGTGAGGGATTTTCCCCCTAAAATTATCCCTCAGGAAATAAAAGCCATCTCATATCCAAATTCTTATCAGGTCTCTTGTATTGCAGAATGCTCACTTGGTTGCTTTATTTTGAACAACAATAGGTAATTGTGGCTTGAAATATTTTTCTCAATCAGAGCTATGTACAATAATTAAAGTTTATACACCATGATTTCTGGTTTTGCCTGGGAGTGGAAGGTTGGTACATGCTCATATATTACTTAAAATAACTTATGTTTGGTTATCTGCAGCTCTGTATTAGAGACTAGGTATGTTCTTGTTGGTATAGAGCAAAGGGCAATTAGTTGACCTCTGTCTGTACAAGCTTTAATATCGGGGTGTCTTTGTAAGCTTTGTTCTTTAGAGTTGATAGGTTATCTCCTCTCCCCAGGCTTCATTAAGGAAGGGTGGGTGATAGTGATCAGGGCTTAAAGACTGACTTTAGTGCTGCAGTTGGTGTAGACCAACACCTTCATAGCAGGTTCATTTTCAAGTTCACACCTCTAAGGCTGTCTCTGATGAGGGCCACTTATGGCTCTATTTGTGGATAGAAATCCTATTGTTGGTGAAAAGGGTGTAAGAAGACCTGTTTAACTTAATTCTTGATCCTAGCCAGTCACTTTTAGTGACAGTCCTATGGCTTCTGAATAAGATGAGACATTTCTTTTTACTCAATAAAGATAAAGGAGAAATCTCTTTGTTAATATGTGTTAACACACACATCTGAGTGGGGTCACATAATTCCACTGTATAAAAAAGCAATAAGATCTCAAACTTAGAATTGTAGAAGGATGTATTTGTGTTGTGTGCTAAACTCGGAATCATTTGTGAACTATATTCTTGGAACAAACTCAAAAAATTATAAAATGTTTTGATAAGTTACTGTGTACTTAAAATTATATTGCTTTCATTAAATAAAATTCTCTCTCTATACAGTTACATTCTTATGCTCTCATAGTAATATGATATTAAGCTGAAATAGTTCCTTTTTAAGATTATTTTCTTTTGTAGACACTTAGGAACTTAACTAGAAAACTGGCACCTGGGTTCTTATGTGCCATTTTGAATGATATACTTTATTAGAAACTACCTAAAGAAGAATAAATTAATTTTGCATTTTCTTTCCTTTTTATAGGCTCTGAGAGTGTGTATGTGTCTGAGACTACATCGGTGTCTAAAAGCCTAGCATGCTTAAAACCATGGCTGGAGAGTTATGCTTAACTGTATACTTTACATGCATTTGTGATTTGAAATAGGGAAAAAAAGTCAAATTGGAGACAGCTTGAATGGCATACTGTCAGTTTGGAGCTTCATGAATTGGCAGTGGTCTCATTTAGGACCTTCAGATGTGTCTCTGCCTGGACAGAATGAGACCGTTTTGCATGTTCCGGAGGAGACAGTCACTCCTTGCTGCTTCACAACAGGCAGTGGTGCATGACAGTTGCCCTTCATTGCTGGCTTCTTGGAGCTTAACCTCTGACCCTCCACTTAGTCGCTGTGCAGCGGTTGGAGCAGGTTGGAGATGTTGGTGAATGACGGGCATTGGCCTGCAACGTGCTTGTCATTATTTGACTGTCAAAAGGAGCCTGCCATTGGTTTCCATCAAGGTTTGAAACCTCTGTGCAGCAGTCCATTTTACTTAACTTCCAAGGCTGTCAACAGCATGATCAAATGTGCATAAAAAATCAGAGTGCTGAATATATCTTCAATCAGAAGATCGGAAGTTTTTCCCTCTTCTTTTCTCTCTCTCTCTCTCTCTTCCTCTTTTCAGTTTTCTTTTGGTTAAATATATTCAGATGACTTTCACAGGCCCAAGAGGTTGAATCTGTTGGCCACCGTAAAAAAAGTGAACTGTTGTCTCCGGTGGTCTGAGTTTCATATAATAGCACAATGTGAATTTGAGCAGCTCTGCCAGTTAAACTCTTAGACTTGTCTTGCATATTCTATCAGCTTTCGGCCATTGGTTTAAGGGAGTGGACGCTAGCCCAGTGGTACCTGGGGTTAGCTGACAGGATGAAACGTTTACGTGTTTATGTAATTTTGGGTCAGTTGGTATGATTTGTAAAGCAGGAATTGAAATTTAAAATAAATAATGAAGGGAGGATAAGACTTTTTTTTTTCTCGTCATGGTAAAGAAGTTCAAACACAAGAATTTAATTGGCTGTGACCAAGTCTTAGAAACTTCAGAGGTCAGTCTTAGGCAAGGTGTTTCTTAGATAGAAAAAAATATGGCGGTGAAAGCCATCTTTTCTTATAAATCGGAGACTCTGAATTAAAAAGCATCCTAAAATGGAGAAGGATAAGGGAAAGCCTAACAATATTCTTAAAGTATATGAAAAATTCTGGTAACTAAACTTGGTTTGCTTCTAGCTTTGTGTAGTGAATGGGGTGGGAATTCTAATTTTGCTTCTGCCATATCCAACCGTGTCACCTTGGGTAAGTAAGTTAACCCTTTAGTCTCAGTTTGTTCATGTGCAGAAATGGGGGTACTAATGTCTGGTGAGGATGAAAGGAGATTCTGTGTGAAAAGTACTTGCTTTTTTGCAGTACTCTGAGCCCCCTATAGGTACTTTCTGATTTCCTTTTTGTCCTTTTGTTTGCAGGGAAGATTTATTAAATAGTCCTAAGGCAATGCTTGGGCAGATAACATACTCTAGAACTCAGGACAGTCAATCTTTGTGTTTCAGCTCTTTCCACCCCACATTACTGATTTTAGTTCATAATATCACATTTTAGTCAAGCACTCAAGTCACAGATCTGAGCGGCCTGCCTGCCTTCTCCCTCCTTCCCGCCTTTGCTCACTCCACAAATATTTTTTGAGCTCTACCTGTGTGCTGGGCCGTGTTCTAAGTTCTGGAACACAGCCATGAACCAAACAGACTGGATGTACCTGCCTTCATGGAGCTCAGATTCTGCAGCGAGAGACAGAAAATAAGTAAGCAAATAACTATTTTTTTTGGTAGTTCTATATGCTGTGAAGAAAAGTAAAGCAGGGTTGTTTGGGTTGTCGGGGAAGAGCTCTCAGTGGAGGGGTCTTTCAGCTGAGAACTGACCTGGGGAGGGAGAGGGCCCTGGGAAGATAGGGGAGGGGCTTCCAGATAAAAGGGGGCCGCACTTCTCTCTCCTGCTCCTCAGCCAGTTGGTCACCAAGTTTTGGCCTCTGTCCTAATGTCTTCCTGCCTCCCTCCCTCCCTCCTTCCCTTCCCTCCCCTCCCTTCCCCTCCCCTCCCTTCCCTTTCCTTCCATCCTTCCTTTCCTGTCTTCATCTTCATGTCACTCCTGTGTTCACGCCTTTTTTATTTCCTTAGGCTCCTAGCCTGCGTCTCCCTTCCATCAGGTTCCTCTTTCTTGCCATCTTTAGACATGTAAAGTGGCCATAACACTCTACTATTTACAGTTTCTCAGAGATTTGCCACTGGCTGCATGTTAAAAATTCAGGCCCTTGGGCTGGGCTTGCCATATGAGGTCCCTATTGTTTCAGCCTCCTTCATTATCTGGGCCTGACCCCTGGCTCCCACCCTCTCCCGCTACAACTTCACACCTGATACCCCTGCTGTAAGAACTGTAAGAACACAACACCTCCCTGAACATGCTAGGCCTCTGTGCCTTGACATATGCCTTTCTCTCCCTGGACTCTCCTCCGCCCTCATGGCACCTAGAAGATGAGGAAATGAGGTTTCTTTCTGCAGTTTCCTCGAGTGCCACCTCCCTCTTCTGAGGCTTCTCTGGTTCTGCCACCCTCAGTGTTTCATATACTTCTTAGCTTTGACCTCTCTATACCTTTTGTCCATTTAGATGACTAGTCTTTGAGCTCCTCAAGGGCAAGGACTGAGTTTTCATTCGCTTCTTGTATTTTCAGTATCTGGCATAGTGTCTGGAACAAAACAGACACTCAGTAAACTGTCATCTGTTGTGGAGTAATCTACAGAAATACTTAGGGACAGATTTATCATGGAGTTTATGTATGATCAGAGTGGATATATGCCTTTCGAAGACATCTTAGGTCCAAATATTCCATTATTTGGAATTGGATTTCTTCCCTCAGTGCTATCTCAAATAACCAATATCATATTAAAGGGAAAGGAGGATGGAGCATGGACACATTAGAAAACAGAATATTATATTCATTTCCTAATAATTACAGTAATACTAGTGTATAGTCTCAGTGAGTAAGTTAGCTCCAGATAAATTTTTATGTTGCTTTTTTAAATAATCCAACATGCTATGTGTCTTTTGCCAAGGCAGATAGTACTAAATTTAGTATCCAATTCAATCAATAAGTAAATTTTATAATTTATCTAATCCATCCATTTATCTTTACATTTTCCAGATGACACTGCAAAGAGTTGTCACGAATTTTTGCATTTTTTTATTATATTAGAAGCATTTTAATGCCAAAGCGTGGTAGACCCATCATATGGGTCTAATAATTAATTAAACAGTTCCTTATTGTTGACCACTTGGCTTATTTCATTTAGTTTTATTAGCATAAATAATGCTGTGTTTGTTCAGATGTCTTTATGTGCATTATTTATTTATCTTTTAATGAATAAATTCCTAGAAATAGAACAATTCGGTCAAAAGATAGGACTATTTTTTAAGGCCTTTTGATGCAAATTATCTTCTGGAAAAGGTATATAAATCACTGTCAAGATAGGCTGTAAAAGGTATCTTGTTTGTGTCTAGTGTGTTTCTTAGATTACCTACAAGTGAATTGGGGAATCTCATTGGGGGTTTTAAATTTAAGGGGTCATCTAGTGGAGAGTGCAGTATGGCTATTAAGAGAAGAAAAAAGAAGAGAGAGAATGAAAGAACAAACAACAAAATCTCAAGTTTTACCCTTTTCAAAAGGTGTGTAGGCTCTGATGCACTGATTTGCAGACTGTGTCCTGGGCACTCCTAGGACTCTGTTGCAGGAGGTGGAGGCCTGCGAAGAGCTTGGCTTCTTTTTATGTATTTTTTATGTTTATACTTTTGGGTAAGATTTCTTTCAAATTAATGGTTCAAAACGTAAAAAGTTTGAAAGCTACAGATTAGTAGACCTCTAAGTTCACTAGTACTATTTTCAGACAAGTGATTCAAAATGGATCTTGTTCCTGCCTCTGCTTTCTTATTTGAGGAGTAAGTGTCCTGATTCACTGTTGCTTTCTTAAAGGAACCATCTTGCTAGCCTAAATGAGAGAGGAGTAACCTCCTGAGTTAGGGTGCCTCCTGCGCTTCGCGGCTCTCCCGATACCTGGTTGACATCTGTGTGGTTAAGACCATGTGGTGTCAGATCACTTCCTGGTTCCAGCTCCAAAGGAGGAGCTGGGAAATAGCTGTTTTAGTCAAGGTATGGGTTAAGGCACCTTAAGGCCAATGACTTCTTATCTTGCTTTTATTAGCAGTGGTGTCAACATGCACTACAATGTCAGGACCTATCCTCCTTTCTGATAAAAGGAAAATGACCTGCCTGGCCTGGATGGAGAGAGAGGTGCCCGAGGCACACTGTCACATCTCATACTAACAGCAGGCATTAAAACAAACAAAAAGGCCAGCAGATTTTCTGTTTACCCACGGAAATGTTTGACATTTTTGGCTCCCAGTGAAATGTGCTGGGAGGGGAAGAGGGAACGTTGTGATGGCGGAAGGAATGAATGAACGAGGAAAGGAAGGAGTCTGGCTTCTTAGAGATTTGAGTACTCAGAGGGGCTCATATCACAACCTTGTAACAGTCTGTTGGCAGAATCCTAAGACCTCAAACCCTAGAGGGAGTTCCTCTTTCAGTCTGTGTTTTATTTAACCTTCATTTATTTGGAGCCAAGATCTCTAACATGGCTTGGCTGACTTCTCTAAAGATGAACTCAATACAGAGCTACCTGTAGAGTTTACAGCCCTGGAGGAGATGCCCGCCTGGAAAAGTAGACAGCGAATTACCCATCCTCAGTGAAGGAGGATTTGTTTCCTCACTTAAATGTATTTTACTTACTTGGGTTTGAGGACAGAATCTGAGAACTCTTGGAAAAAGCTATAGCTATTCGGAGATGTTTGATGTAATTTAAGGCTTTTTTAAGACAGTAACTGTGGTTTAACCTGTCATCTTGAAATATGAGTTATATGGAGATAACACAAAAAGTGATAGGTGTCTCGGGAAAAGGCTGAGTTTGTCTCCTGTCTACCACGGCAACACTCTTGAGGTGTTACTAAGAACGTTATATAAGGATTTCCTCTAGAACTTTAAATCTTTTTTTTTTTTTTAAAATATTTATTTATTTATTTATTTGGCTGTGTCTGGTCTTAGTTGCAGCATGCAGGATCTTCGTTGCGGCGTGTGGGATCTTTCCTTGAGGCGTGCAGGCTCTTTAGTTGCAGCACGCAGCCCCAGTTGCCCCACAGCGTGTGGGATCTTAGTTCCCCGACCAGGGATCGAACCCGCGTCCCCCGCACCGGAAGGCGGACTCCCAACCACTGGACCACCAGGGAAGTCCCTAGAACTTTAAATCTTAAAATGAAACTTACTTAAGCCAGAATAAAAGAGTTTTGTATTAATGGAAGACTGATTGGAAAGAAGGTAGAAAACACACAACAATAACAACAATAAAACAGACAGTACTTAAGCCGCGTAATAGAAGCACAGGGATCCTACAAACTGAAGGTATTTTTGGAAGTTTATTTAATTCCCTCATTTGAATCAACTCATGACAAATCATTTTTTAAAAATGTACAGAATGGAAAAGTACTAAAAGAGCATCTTTTTTGGTTTAGTGGTATTACCAGGTCAAGTCTAACAATGAAGTTTCCCGCCCGACCTTTTCTTTCTCCTTAGTTTTGCACTTGTTAACATCATTTGTAAGTGGTAAAAAAGCTGGATAATGCCACAGCTTCAGATTCTTGATTTCTGGTCTATTTATTTAGGTTTCTTATGAATAAGAGATTGAATCTCTTATTTTTTAAAGGAAGTAATTTGTATTCCTAGCACTGTCTATTCTGTTCTTCATGTTATGAGCCTTCCATACAAAATTTGAGAGCAATAAACATTCTGTGGTGAGGTAGGGACTCTTTAGTGTTTCCAAAATGACAGTTCTCTTCGCCTAGAATAGATGAGTGTGGTGTTCACTTGATTGCAAATCGCAAATGTCTATAATTCAGGTTGAGTGGCCAATATCACATTAGAGTAGATGTGTGTTGAAGAGTTTTGTGCACTTACTCAGTATGAATTTGAAAAACATTGGCTGCAAGTAACAGAATTCCCATTTAACAGTGGGTTAAATAGGACTTGTCTCACATCATAAGCTGTCTGAAAGAAGGAAGTTCATTTGGAGCAGTGGCTTAGTAATATAACCAAGGATGCTGGCACTTTCTAGTTTTCTGCTCTCCATCTTTAGCACATGGACCTTTTGGTCTGCCTAACCTAGTGATCACAAGATGGTTGCACTAGCACCACTCATTGCATCCTCATATTGAAAACTGGAAGAGGGTGGGAAGATAAAAGGGAGTTTTTATATTAGGTGGAAAATCTTTCCCACAAAGCTCCTAGCAGACTCCTCATTATGCCCTTTTGGCCAGATTTGGATTGCTTGGCCAAGCCTGGTTGCAGGGGAGGCCGGGGAGTCTAGGATTTAACAAAATGGAATGATATTTTCATGTATTATGGGTGAACGTTTGTGTCCCCTCAAAATTTATTTGTTGAAACCCTAACCTCCAATGTGTTGGTATTTGGAGATGGGGTTTTGAGGAGGTAATTAGGCTCAGATGAGGTCATGAGGATGGGGCCCTCATGATGGGATTAGTACCCTCCTAAGAAGTGGTATCACAGAGCTCACTCTTTCTCTCTCTGTGCATACACAGAGAAGAGGTCATATGAGCGTACAGTGAGATGGGCTGCCTACAAGCCAAGAGAAGAAGCCTCAGAATGAAACCTACTTTGTCAGCACCTCGATGTTGGACTTCCCAGCCTCCAGAATGCTAAGAAATAAAGTTCTGCTAAGCCACCTAGTCTGTGGTATTTTGTTATGGCAGCCTGAGCTGACTAAGATACCATGCCTGGCTTGGAACACTCAAGATCCATTTCTTGGAGTTGTGCTCATTGCTGCTCTGTTAGGGGCAAAGAGAAGGAAGAGCTGATGAGGAAGCAGCCATGGTTTCTGCCACACTCAATTAGTATATGACTGGGAAAGAGATTTTTATCTTTTATTCCGGAATGACCAAGGGGTGTGGCCCTTGTTACCGTATAATATAACCTTTTGGGACAAATACATATAAAACCAGGATTGGAAATTTGCATCAATCATTCAGCACATTTAATTAGCACTTTCAGGGGGTACCAGGTTGTTGCTCAAAGCTGAGGATCTTGTAGTGAATAATATGGACAGTCCCCCAAACTCACAGGGCTTATAGACCAGTAGGACAGAGATTAGGAAATAGTTTCAAAATAGTGGCATTAGTGCTCAGAATGGGGGCCAGCAGAGTTTACTGTGCAGTGAGTGGAAATCAGCTAATATAGGCTCAGGGAAGGCCTCTTGAAGGGGGTCACATCCTCGCCCACGTCCTGAGGCTCAGGACTCAGTTCATCTCAGAAACTGATGAACTGACCACCCTCTTTTTGTGTAGGTTCTCCTGGAAATCAAGGCAAAAACAAGTTGGCCGTTCCTGTGGACACAGTGCCATGGAACTTGAGAATTCCATGCACTTCCTGGAGTGGGCAATTCAGTCAGCAGCTCTGGAGGCAGCATAGCACAGTGGAAATAACATCTCGCCTTCGAAGCCAGACAGATTGAAGATGCTGCCTCTAACTAGCTGTGTAAGAAACAGGGTTTCCCTGAGCCTCAGTTTCTTATTCTAGAAAATGGAGTTGATACATCGCTGTGTAGATGCCATAGTAGGAATAGTAAGCGCCGATAGGGCACTTAATATGTGCAAGACACTTTTCTAAACATTTTATCTCACTGAATACACGTGTTATCCCTATGAAATAGGCCTTACTATTATCTCTGTCTTACAGATGAAGAAACTGGGGACAGAGAGATTAAATGATGTGCTCAGAGATCTCCAGCTAGTAGCTGGTAGAGCTGGATTTGAACGCAGGCTGTCTGGCTCCTGAGTCCATGCTCTACGTTATACTGAGAAAAGTCAGTTGTACTCTTCTATACTCCATTCTATCGGGACAAACCAAGTCAAACCCCTAGCTTAGTGGCAGTTAGTAATTTCTTCCCTTGCCCAAGTCAATATTGCTTCCTTTCCGGAAATCTTGGGCTACCCTTCCTTTCTTTCGCCATCTATCTTCAGTCCGTGACTTTCAGTTTGTCAGCAGCTGTAAAATCTGACCCCTCCTCATTCCAACCGCCTCTGCTCCAGTTTAGATGATCTCAAAATTCCTCCTTCCAGCAAATTTGCAGCAGCTTCCTAGCTGGTTTTCTTGCCACTCTCCTTCCCTTCTTTTCAACATCCACCCCCTCTTCTTGCCAGTCCATCTTTTACTTAGCTAACAGAATGGATTTTTTTACTATTTGACTCTGGTCTTAATTCACTGTAGGTCTTAGTTAAATGCATTCCTGTTGCCTATAGGATAAAGTCCAAGTGCCACAGGTGCACGCGTGTCCTTTTGCTTCCAGGCTGGTATCTAACTTAACCTTCCCCTCCCAGCTCTGCCCCTCTCTGCCTCCTTCCTTCCAGGCCCATCTATTTACTATTGATTTTGTCAGGGAGACCCCCTTCAACTTCACTTCATCCCTCCAACCCACTGTCCTCTTCCCTCCCTGCAGTTCATCTGGGGGAAAATCCAGTGCCTTCTCAAGATTTCGTTTGAAAGTTTCTGCCTCTGCAAATCCTTCCTTCTCTTGTGCCCACTTACCAGTTTAGTTTCTGATCACTTTCACTTTGTACTTCACCATTGCGTTGGTGTAGTTGGTGGCTCTTTGATGGTGAGTCCTGGAGAGCAGGGACCCTGTCTGCATGTGTTTCTATACAGCACAGCACAATTTTTGCCAACAGAAGGGCTATCCTGATACTTAGGGAAGGGTTGGTATGATGTCCTGCGAATATATTTTTCATTTTGCACGATGGACATATTTTACTTGTTTCTCTGTGTGAGGGAAATTCATATGTGTACACACACACACACACAACACGTGCGTGAGGGTGCTCCTTGTTACCCAGCAGCAATATGACCATTTATTTTATGTGTGTGGTGCCTTCTAGGGAAACATATGTTGTTCTCTTAGGTTGACTTTATGAGGAAAGAATGATGTCTGTACCGTTTTGCATGTACTTTTTCCAATGATTTTTATTTTTTCATCTTATTAATAACATTCACACGTAAAATATAATCACATTGTACAGAGGGATTATGATGGAAAATAGCAACTCTCCCCCTTATTCCTCCCCTACTTCCCCACTTAGAGATGACTATTCTTTTTAAAGGAAAAGAACTTCATTGAGATATAATTTGCATACATACAGTTTACTCATTTAAAGTATACAGTCCAATGTTTGGGGTTTTTTTGGTCTATTCACAAGGTTGTACAACTATCACCGCTGAAATCTAACTTTAGAACATTTTCGTCTCCTTTGAAATAAACCCTGTACTCATTAGCTGTCACTCCCCATTCATTCTTTTTTTAAAAAATATATTTATTTATTTAGGCTGCTCTGGGTCTTAGTTGCGGCATGCGAGATCTTTGTTGTGGCATGCAGGATCTTTTCGTTGCGGCATGCAGGATCTTTTTGTTGTGGCGTGCAGGATCTTTTCGTTGCGGCATGCAGACTTCTTAGTTGTGGTATGCGAACTCTTAGTTGCGGCATGCGTGCGTGATCTAGTCCCAGGGATTGAACCCGGGCCCCCTGCATTGGGAGCGTGGAGTCTTACCCACTGGACCACCAGGGAAGTCCCCCCATTCATTCTTATATACCACTCATCCCCAGCTCTAAGCAACTGCTAACCTACATTCTGTGTTTATAGATTTGACTGTTATAGACATTTCATATAAATGGAATAATATAATAAGTGGTTTCTTGTGACTGGCTTCTTCTACTAAGCATAATCTGTATGTTTTCAAGGTTCATCCATGTTGTAGAATGTGTGGATACTTCATTTCTTTTTATGGCTGAATAATCTTCCATTATATGGATATACCACATTTTATTTACCCATGCATCACTTGATAGACATTTGGATTATTTTCACTTTTTGTCTATTATGAATCATGCTGCTATAAACATTTGTGAACAAGTTTTCATATAGACACGTTTTCATTATTTTTGGGTGTATACCTAGGAGTGGAGTTACTGAGTTATATGGTAACTCTGTGTTTAACTTTAAAAAAAAAAATTAATTAATTAATTGTTGGCTGCCTTGGGTCTTTGTTGCTGTGCATGGGCTTTCTCTAGTTGTGGTGAGCAGGCGAGCAGGGGCTACTCTTCGTCGCGGTGCACAGGCTTCTCATTGCAGTGGCTTCTCTTGTTGTGGAGCATCGACTCTAGGCACGTGGGCTTCAGTAGTTGTGGCATGCGGGCTCAGTAGTTGTGGCTCGTGGGCTCTAGAACACAGGCTCAGTAGTTGTGGCACACGGGCTTAGTTGCTCCGCAGCATGTGGGATCTTCCTGGACCAGGGTTCGAACCCATGTCCCCTGCATTGGCAGGTGGATTCTTAACCACTACGCCACCAGGGAAGTCCCTATGTTTAACTTTTTGAGGAACTGCTAAACTGTTTTGCAAAGCAGCTGTACCGTATTACATCCCCACAACAGTGTAAAAAAAAGGTTCTAATTTCTTCACATCCTTGCCAACACTTGTTATTGTCCATTTTTTACCTCTCTCATTTAATTCGCATGGTTCTGAGTTAGCCAGAGAAAAATATTCTTACTGTTATTTCATAGATGAAAACTTCAAGTCAAAGGACAGATGAAATGAGATGCCTAGTATGTGTGTGAACAGAGGGGAGGAAGAGGCATGGATAGTTCAAAACAGCAAATCATCCACAAGTAATGTAGAAGTTTTTGAATTAGCTACTGCTGTTGGAGATCACATTTCCAATCCCCACTTTGTTTTTTTTTTTTTTTATATCAGCATGGTTGTATTATTTTGCCTGTGGTAAAAAATATTGAGGCATAATTTACATAACATAAAATTCACCATTTTAAAGTGTATGAGATGACAACTCTTATTCATGCTTATTTCTTAGTGCTTCTAATAGTTGTCTTGAAAAATATTTGCATATGCTTAAAAATACCTTTTTTTGTATTAAAAAAGAGGGAGAAATACGAAGTGTGATCTCCAGGGAGCCATCCTAGATGTACAGAAGGGACAAGAATAGAAGGACCAGAAGGCAAAAAAAAGTCACCTGCTTTGAAGGAAGTTAGATAATTACGTTGACTTTCTTCCATACCTTAGATAGAGCCTTTTCAAAATTAGAGTGAGATGCCTGCCTTGCGTTCTGACATGAATATTTAGCATCGTCATCTCTAACCCCTAGGATCATCTGGTAAATGTTAACAAGAAGCACCCGAACTTGTGTTTTCCCCGTCGTACTGTTTTTCTACAGGAATGCTGACAGCTAGAATGGCTTTATGACATGGTGCCTACAAAGCTGAAAGTTACACGTGTAGTTACCTGGGTAGGTGTAGAGTGTATTTTTTTAAGCGCTGGACGTAGTGACTGGATGTCATTAGTTACATCAGTTTTATAATCCTGAAGAATTTTACATCCAGTTTGACGAAAATTGCAAAGAAGAATTTTATCGTGAATTATATTTTCATGTTATGCTTCCACTTAAGTGAATAGAATATTTTCTGAAAATATGAAACTTGTAACGTACACCCAGGATTGAAGAAGTGCTTTATGTTACATTTTCCGGTTTTTCTTGTGTTTCTGCTCAGCATGGTAGAGTTATTTTTTGTGGGAACCCAGCACATTTCTTGGTAGGTTTCCCCAGTCTGTTTCAATGCTCCATCTCATATCGTTTGTTTGCAAATGAATACATGGTTTCTCTCCACTTTGGAGAATCACTAGGGCCACTGAAAATGGTATCTCTGGCTGAGCTGACAGTTTTTATTGCTGATCTGGTGGGACCCAGGTCAATAGACTTTTTCAGTACATTTCAAAGTCCCAGTGTCTCCCAAGAAACTTTGTCCTCCTTCCCCTGCCCACCTCATATGGACAACATTTCACTGCATATTCTCATTATAAAATACTTGATGGTATATTCAGACAATGCTGAAAAGTTTCAAGAAGAAAGTAAAAGTCTTCCTTAATCTTCCTTCTCGGGCAAGCATAATCCCTGTGACTATTTTGGTTTGTAACAGAGGTTAGTCAGCTACGGCCTGGGGGCCAGATCTGGCCTGCTACCTGTTTTTGTACAGCCTCTGAGCTAAAAATGGTATTTACATTTTTAAATGGTTGGGAAAAAAATGAAAATAATATTTCGTTACATATGGAAATAATATGAAATTTAAAATTTAGTTTCCGTAAATAAAGCCTCCTTGGAACACAGCCGTGCTCATTTATATTCATATTGTATATGCCTTCTCCCAGGCCTCCAAAGCCTGAAGTATATACTGTCTGACCCTTTACAGAAAAACATTTGCTGACCTCTGGTCCATAACCTTCAAGACTCTTTTTCCTGTGCATTCGTGTGAGTATTTGTGTGTGTGTTAAACAATGCAGTCATTCTGTGTGCTTTTGTAATCTGCCCATCCGACAGAATATCATGTTGATCTGTAACTTCTGTTGAGTTCTTTTTTTGTTTGTTTATTCCATTGAATTAAAATCTGAGACCCACTGCTTTTCTTTTTATGTTTATATCATATAAACCCATTAGGTGTTACCTGGGAACAGTAATAATAATAATAGTACTTACTATATCACTTAGAATTGATTTTAATTGTTTAATGAAATAAAGGTTTATTTATTTGAAGGTCATGAGCACCCAGCATCTTTTAGCATCCTATTCTGCCATTCTCAGCATATCCTCTCATTGAAAGATGGTGAATAGACTCTGTCATTGCTGTGTGACAGATTACTGCAAAGCTTAACGACTTGAAACAACAAATATTTATCCTCTTACGGTTATATTCCTGTGGGTCAGGGATCCAGACACAGCTTAGCAGGGTACCTCAGGCTCAGAGTCTCTCATAAGGCGGCACTCAGGATGTTGGCTGGGGCTGCAATCATTTTCAGACTTGATAGGGGTGGAGGGGATCCGTTTCCAAGGTCACTCTTGTGGCCGTTGACAGACCACACATCCTCACTGGCTGTTGGCTGGAGGAGATGTCAGTTCCTTGCCACGTGGGCCTCTCCATAGGGCAGCTTACAACATGGTGGTTAGCTTCCCCCCGAGTGTCTCTGAGAGAGAGAGACAGAAGACACACACACACCCCCCCCCACACACACACACACACACAAGAAGGTACAGTCTTTTTTGTAACCTAATCTTGGAAATCATGCCCCATCACTTCTGTAGTATTCTGTTTGTTAGAAGTGAGTCACTAGGCCCAGGCAACACTCAAGGGGAAGAACTGCACGAGGGTGTGAGTACCAGGAGGCAGGGACTGTTGAGGGCCTTCTTAGAGGATGCTCACATCATTCTGCATGAGGTTTATTTAAAGGTGGATCCTTTAGACCATCAGGCATTGGTCCAGGCTGGAAGGGGAGGGGAGAAGGGCTTTTTTAATTAGGTAAAAATTAAATAAAAAATTAAAATCAGTAGTAGACTTGCACTTGAATTTCATCAACTAGAACGATGCCACATGGCTACTCCAGCTGTGAGGAAGTCTGAGAAAGCAAGCTTTTTGAGTGGATCCGTTGTTGCCCAGGTCAAAATCAGGATTTTATTAACAAGAAAAATTGTCATAATAGTTACTGGGTGGGCAGAAGATGGTATCTATGATTCCTGCTTTCTAAGGTGGTTGTAAGGGTTCAGTGAGGTAACAACCCAGCACTTGTCTGGTTTATAATATGCCCTCAAACACTGGCGATGTTTATTGTTACTCCTTATAAATTATATAGTATAGTTTTGGGAGTTAGTTTGTTGATATAACAGGATCTTTGTGCACTGCTACTGAAAGAAGTAGCGTAGAAAGAAGAAAACATTTATTGAGCACCTAGTATGTGCCAGTCATTTTATTAATATATATTAATGTATGTTATCTGATTTAATCTTCATATTAAATGGGTATTATTTGTCCCATTTTACAGATGAAGAAGCTAAGGCCCAATAGTATTAAGTAGATTGTTTAAGGAGCACATGCCACTGGTGTGCCTTGAATGGGTTATTATTGGTTGTGGAGCTAATGGTCTCCTTAGTCCCCTTAGGAGTGGGTAGGTGGGGACTTTCAACTCTGGCCCCAGCAGCCTCTTCTGGTTACTCCAGTGTGCTTTGCAAATATCCTAATTTTCTGCGTGCTTCGTGTTGTGGAAGAGGTTAGAAAGTATTGCTCAACGAGTAGGAGGCAGAGCTGGAATTTGAACCAGATGTGTATAACTCCAGGAACCTATCTGCTTTCCTTGACTGATTCCGTCTCAATCTATAGAAGCAGTAAATTTTAGTTAGACTGATATAGGAGTTAAAATGCAGCTTCATTTAATATGTAAAGTATTATATTTCTTTTATACTTAACGTTTCTCTCTTGCTTTTTAAAAAATTATTATTTATTTATTTGGCTGCGCCGGGTCTTAGTTGCAGCATGCAGGATCTTTTTTTTTAGTTGCGGCATGTGGACTCTTAGTTGCGGCATATGGGATCTAGTTCCTTGACCAGTGGTTGAACCCGGGCCCTCTGCACTGGGAGCAAGGAGTCTTAACTGCTGGACCACCAGGGAAGTCCCTTTCTCGCTTTTAATTGTCATATCACATGCTAAAAAGAGGTTTTCTTGGATTATAAAGTTATTTGACATTATTTGCTGTTTAACTGTAGCCTGAATGGAAGCTCACTTGGCCACTAGGTGTCTCCTTTTGGTTCTGTCGCTTCTGTTGCCACACTCTTTGAAGGAACCCGAAATGGATGTAAGGAAGATGAGATAATAACATTAAGAAATGAATGGGACCTGCACTTTGATCATCCCAGATGCCTGATGTTTTTCTCCTCTCTACTTCTGTTTCTCCTTGCTGATATTTAGTTAATAGATTAATTCTCAGGAATCTGAGTCTTTGATATCTGTTTCTCATTTATAAAAGTAGTAAAGTGGGGAGGGGGAAGAACTTCTGTGCTCATCTAGATAATAAAATAATTGTAACATGTTTGCAGAGAATTTTAGGAACAATTTTAATAACATGGGAATACTTGTGTTACTAGGCAAATAATAATCGTATTATTAATAATTTTCCCTGTTCTTTAATATGATAATACTGGCTGTCACTTACATATATTATCTTCTGTGATCCTCACAGGAACCCTACATGGTTGCAGTTTCCCCCAATTTTACAGATGAGGACAGTGAAGCTTAGAGAGATCGGTTAATTTGCCCCAAGTTTAATGGAGCTTTGTTACTTTCGGGTTTTCCCCCCTCCATTTGGAAGTTGTTCATTCATTATAGCGGTGGGGAGAGTTTGACTTAAGCACTAAAATTTAAAATTCCTATAGAATAATTCAGCAGAAAGCACTTCTGGAACCACGGTTGTGAGGGCAGAAATCCATTTTCTGCAGTTGTCTTGTAGAAGCGAGCTCCGGATGTGGGCTCCCTTCAGGAAGGCTACAGGCTCTTTGCAGCATTACAAATTGCGTACACTCAGGGATCACTTCCTATCACTTGCCGACAAATGCAGCACCCATTATCATAGAAACAGCTGGGCATTTGACAGCTCAGGTTCAGACCCAGAGCTTCATAGGATGGAACATTCTTCTTACTCAATTAGGGGCACACTGAAAAGATGGGAATGCAGCTAGGCCTGTGGTTTTCTTTGAGACTGCTGGCTGATAGGATCTCTTTTACCTGAATTTAGATTCCACACTAATTTCCGGAGTTGTCCAATTGTCTTAAAAAAAAAATCAGCTCATGCTAGGTTTTCCTTAGTCTCGAATAATTTAATTGTGCATAGTCTCTCTCCATTTGACTCCCCAGTTGTGCTGGTGATTTCTGCAGACCACAGGAAAATGTATAACAAATGTGAGATGAGAGAGGCTTGTCAGTCAGGGAGCACTTTCTCCGGGAAGTTGGAGCTGGGAGTGGGAGCGGTCCCCAGCACTAACAGGCACACCCCCAAGATCTGCCCCCGACACTGTCAGTCCTCTCTCTTTGTTCCCTTTCCCAACTCACTTCCTGCCAGGGATTTGTGACATATTTCCTAGCAGATCAAATGAGCCCAGACACCTGATTGCCGAGTGCTTCTTGTTTACAGTTGCTTTCCAAGGACACCTAGACAAGATGGAAAGCTTAACGCACAGTAATTAAATTTGCATCTGCTCTGTGACAGGACTCAAAAGAGTTTTTTCCCCCCTCCACATATGAATCTCATTGTAGAGCTCCTACTGTCTTTGACCATACAACATCTGAAAAGGCAAGATGTGGACAGGTAAACAAACATTGGTTCAGTCTACTGCCTGTCATTATAATGATGAATATTAAATAAGATCACGGAGATCCCTTTCTTACTTGACTTTCTAATCTTCACCTACTTGTTTAGCCAGATTTATAACTGGTTTTAAATATAAGAACTGTAGCTTAGAGGTGATTTTTTTAAAAAATATTTTTAAAGGAAAACAAACATTGCTGAACAATTTGGATTGGTTTAACACCCTTTGGGTTGTACATTTCTCACAAATGCTAATGAATAATTCAGCAAGGCCAAACACAATCTGCTGGTGGTATCCAGTGGTATTCACACTCGCTAATGAATAATTCCTTTTGGCTTTTATAGAGCAGCTCTAAGGAGTGACTTCTGAGACTCAGATGGGTTATTATTGGGCTATTTGTCAGTGTCCTTGGGGCATTGTGAGCCAAAGTCCAACTTGACTACCCACTCCACATACCTTCTCTGATTCTTCTGGCAAACAGGCAGCTCTTTCTGTCACAGCCTTTTAGCTCTCAAATGTTGCTATGGAAGAGGCAATACTGTAACAGGATTCAGCTCCACCATAATTTCATTGATTCAGTTCCTTCAGTATTTCATTCAAATAAAGAAGTGTTTATTAAGCACCTTACTCGATACAAAATACTGAGCATGGCATTGTGTGTAAAGTAGATTTTGTGTGATGTGTCCTCAAAGGGGACATAGGGCATATGGAAGAGGCATGGGGTCTGGTAGGACGATCTCAGCGTCTTTCTGTCAAAATGATCAATTACCATTTTCTCATCATGTTCTCAGGTATGCATTTCAATGCATATTTGCTGTTGCTGGTGTTGTGTGAAGGTTATATTGCTTTGGATGAGCCTAAAATTTGATTAATATTGGAACTGCTTATGGGATATGCCCTATAACATCACCCCAGAGCCAACTGGGTAAGTGACCCTTGTTCATTTCTGCTGCACTGAAGTCAGGAATGTGGTATGACCTGGCTTTACTAGACTGCAGAGTCTGAGGATGGTGAATGGGGATTGATTTATGCCTGAGTAGTCTATATACCGTACCTCAGCAATCATACTGCATAATGTATAACTGTGAGGTCAGTGAGTCACACCCAGCCTTGGTGAGGTTGTCTCTGGCATCCTGTATCTGCTTCAGCTTTTTCTATTCAACTCCTAGTTTTTGCTCTTCTTTGTAAGCGCACTGGAAGATCACAACTTCCAGCTTCCTTGCAGTTAGGTGGAATTATATGATTAGTTTTGACCAATGAAATGAAGTGAAAGTGATAAGTATCATTTCCTGGTCAAGACATTTAAGGGCTGGTGTACTACTTGTGTGTTTTCCCTTGCCCTGCTACAGTGACCTTGGGGGCTGTGTGTTCCAGATGGTGGGATCTTCATTAGGCTTGGTCCATGAATGACTGTGTGGAGTCGAGCCCTCATTGGCCCATATTGGGCAGGGAACTTGACCAAGAAAGACCTTTATGTATTAAGTCCCTTAGACTGGGGAGTTTACTCACAGTGTAGCCTAGACCATTTTCACTAAGACAGAGGGATTAGTACAGGAAGAGATGTGTGTGTGCATGTGTATGTATGTGTGTGTTACCTAGGGCCTGGTATTCAAGGTTTCAGTTACTTTTGCCAAATGTAGTTTCAGTTGGGAATTGAAGGGTAGACCTAATTTAGGGACAGGAAAAGAGTTTATTTCATCACTTACCAAGGCATCTGTGGGAGAAAAAATACTGGTATAAAGAGAGTCGTGGAAATAAAAGGATAATTAGTGAGAGGAGCCAGAGTTGAGTTGAGGCTATTATAACTCACAGTAATGAATTTTAAATTGTATCTAGCATGTTTAATTGGTAAGATAGTGAACCTGTAATTTTCCTCTTTGCTTATAGTTTATACTAGGGCCTGGCTCTTGAGCTAAGAATAGTTTTCACATTTTTAAAAGATTGTAAAGGAAAAAAAAAGAAAAATGAGAATATTCAGTAGGGGCCATATGTGGCCCACAAAGCCTAAAATATTTACTGTCTGGCCCTTTACGGAAAAAGTTTGCTCTCCCTTGGTTGATACCCTTAAAATCTCTGCATACAAAAAAGTGTCACACATTAAAAAAATGTGAGTTCCTAGAGCATGGAAACTCAAGGGTTTTATTAATCTTTGTGTCTTTCGGCTTAGCAGGGTGCATAGAACATAGTACAAGCTCAGAACAAGTTTACTTTATTGAATTGTACACAGAACATGGGAGTTAAGACATTTCAGAGGATAAGAACCGAGAAGAAATCATGGAAGGTCGTAGATCTGAAGGAATAGAACTTTACCTCCTCTGTTCACTTGGCTGGTGACATTTCTGGATTTGTTTAAACCTAATATGTATGGACATTTATTTAATTTTCATATTCATTTTCAAATAAATGCCATCTTATTTAAAATGTCATTTTAAAGATACTGACGTCTACTCTGTCATCAAAGTACTGTTAAGAGTCTTCTTGTTAATCTATCAGGTGTCAATGTTTTGTTTTCTTTCCCGGGCAACATTCACATTAAAAAAAATTTTTTTTTATGCAAGTTTCTATCGGTTCACTCACTGATTCACTCATTTGCTCACTCATGGATACATACCCACAAGAAATGAAAACATGTCCACTTAAAAACTTACAAATGCTCATAGTAGCATTATTCATAATGGCCAAAAAATAGAAGCAACCCCAAATGACCATCAACTGATTGGATAAACAAAGTGTTGTGTAGCTATATGATAGAATATTATTCTGCAACATGAAGGAATGAGGTACTGATACATAGTACAACATCAGTGAACCTTGAAAGCATTACGCTAAGTGAAAGCTAAACACGAAAAACTACGTATTATGTGATTCCATTTATATAAAATGACTACAGTGGGCAACTCTATAAAGAACAGAAAGATTAGCGATTGCCTAGGGCTAGGAACGGGGTGAGATGGGAGTTGTGGGTGACTGCTAATGGGTACGGGGTTTCTTCTTGGTATGATGACAAAGTTCTAAATTTAGATTGTGATGATTGTTGCAAAATCTGTGCATATACTAAAAAACATTGAATCGTACATTCTAAATGGGTGAATTTTATGTTATGTGAATTGTATCTCACTAAAGATATTAACAAAATTATTATGCAGCCGATTGCTCATTTTCTAGTAATGCTGCTGATTATACACCCTCTTATTCAAGCAGCAGTCAGGGTTTGACTCTTGTATTTTACCTTCTTGAATTAAAATCTCCTAGAAACAAGACTGATTTATAGTCAAATCCCCTTTGACCCAGCTATTCTACTTACATGAATTTATTCCACTTTCTTTACTGGCACATGTGTACAAAGACATACGAACAAGAATATTCATTGTGGCGTTATTTGTAGTGGTAAAACATAAGAAAACAATCTAAATGTCCATCTGTAGGGGACACGTTAAAAATATTAAGGAAGATGTAGCCGATGAACTACTCTAGTACCATTGAGAAGAAACAGTTCTATATGTACCAATATGAAACAATCTTCAAGATACTTAAATTAAAAAAACAAGGTACAGAATACTTGTCACTCTTTGTGTAAAATGCTTACATAAAGGTAGAATATCTCTGGAAAGATTCAACAATAGTTACTTCTTTAGGAGGGAAAGTTTGGATGTTCAAGTAATAGGAGAGAGACAGACTTTTGCAGGGTTAGACTTTTATTAATACACTTTTCCCCCCCATAGTAGCAGTATTCATAATCACCAAAAAGTAGAAACAACACAAATGTCTGTCAGCTGATGAATAAACAAAACGTGGTATATCCATATAGGCATGTAAGTAGAAGAGCTGGGTCAAAGGGGATTTGAACAGAAATCAGTTTCGATTCTAGGAATTGTAACTCAAGAGGGTAGTGTTCAAATATTATCAAAAAACTTTGTGAAAAGTTGATTTCTGTACTACGGCTCAGCAACCAGCCTCGTATCTGTTTGTGCCCATCCCTTTTCAATCCATGTGGAATAATTTGTTTTAAGACTCATTCCCGCCCCCCCCCCCAACCCTACCCCTCAGCCACTAATGATGGAGCAATTATGTGGTTCCACAGTAATTTTAACACCATCTTCTAACCCAGCTGTGTGGTGGCAGTGTATCTGCAGGGCAGGAATGTGGCTTACAAGGGACAATATCAGGTTGCCCACAATTATTTTAATGTCTCCTGTGAAATGATAAATGAAGTTTACAGTTATAATAAAAGTAAACCAAGTTCCCCCAAGGTATAAAGAGTTTGTAAGGAAAATTCATGTAGTCAGATATAACTTTTTTTTAAAGCATCCTTCATTGGGAGTTTGAAAACCTATCTGCAGGGGTTTTTTTTTGTATTTTTAATGTAGGCATTTATTTGATGAAGCCCAGTAAGGATGAATAAAGTATGAAAATGTTATAAGATTTATAGCTCCTTCTCTAGGAACTTACACATTTTGGGGTTTGGTATAATTGAAAAAATTCTTCCAAGTTTTGCATCTGTGTGCATGCTTTATAATACTAACTTCATGTAATTTACAAAATATTTGCTGGGAATTTTCCTGGTCTTAGGAGGTCCCATAATTTGGCTGTAACTCCTGCTTTTATTATTTGGTGCCACTTGGGTTCTTGTCTTTCCCAATCACTGTACATCCTCCAGTGAGCCCCACACGTACTAGGTAAGACTGCCATCTTGGGAGGTGAGCAGTTTCCATTCACAGTATATTTGATACAGTGCCCACGCCTATAATTTAGATGTCTCTTTGAAAGAGAGCACATTGGGCTCAATCTCACCATTTCCTCAGCTGGGAAATGTGGCATTGTAGAAGCAGTGCCCCTTCTCCCTATATCAGAAACTTTCTGCTCTCATATAAAGCTAGCCTTTCCATGTTGTGTTTCCTTCTAACTGTAGGCAGTCTGGCTGCTGTGGTTTCATTTAAAAGATACTCCCCTTTCTTCATGTTCCTGCTGCTTGCTGCCTACTGACCCACAGCTAGAGGCTGCTCTTGCTGCGGTTTATCTCTTTGCATGACAGGGCACCTTCCCTTATGCCACCGATGTCTTCGTTTATTTTTTATATCATATTTGTATTGTTAGTGAACTGAGGTGGGAAGTGTCCATGACTTAAAGAAACCCTGCTGTGAATCCTCTTATAATCCCCTCTTTCAAGTAGGTCCTATTGACGAATTTGATGTTTAGATGATTATTATTGTATTATTATTAAGTGTTATCACTTATGGGTTTATACAAACCCATCTATATGTACTGTTGAGTCTCTAAAGAACCACATGGCTTTTCTGAGTCAAACTTCCCCATAGTACAGCTGAGGCCCAATGAAGCCCAGAGAGTTTGTTGGCTTCTTCAAGATTACGAAGCTGCTTAATTACAGAGCTGAATCTGTAGTATAGAATTCCAGATCCAGAGCTTGGATGAATTATGACAAACGGCACTCCGTTCAAATACCTCAGCAATGAAAGACTTTGGAAAAAAATGATGTTTAATTATTTAAAATTTTATTTACCTTCATTATAATCAAAGGAAGTAACAAATCTTCTTGTAAAATATTTCTGATAGTCTTTATCTTTCAAAATTAATTAATTAATTATGGGTGCACCGGGTCTTAGTTGTGGCACGCGGGATCTTCATTGAAGCATGTGGACTCGTAGTTGCGGCATGCATGTGGGATCTAGTTCCCCGACCAGGGATCAAACCCGGGCCCCCTGCATTGGGAGTCTTACCCACTGGACCACCAGGGAAGTCCCTGATAGTCTTTATTCTTCCAGGTGCCTCTGCAACTTACCGATAGTCTGACAATATATTGCTGATAGTGGTTTTTCCTTTTGATATTATTGTTAGATGTGACTGAAGACGAAGTTGGGCTGGAACAGTTGTGCAAACACCGTTTCAGATGGCTATAGGCAAGCCAGAAGCCACATCTTTCCTGAGTTAAAAGGGCTGACCTTAGTTACTACTGCTAGTTGGTGTGTACAGCATGTTTTAGAAGAAGTAGTTATTTTTAGCCGACTGACTATGACCAAGATTAATAGCTCTTGAAAGGGCTATAATGAAAGGCTGCCCCAACTGACTTCTACATTATTCTTTATTTATCCTGCTCTCATCCCTGTCACCTTTAGGCATCAGCCAAATGTCATTTGTGTGAGATTTGCCCCTTGGATGTGAAAGGCCTCTCTTTCTTAATGATGGGAGGTGATTGGGCTGCAAGGCTGAAGTACTTGGACAGTTGACACGACCCAGGGGAGAAGCTTCCAGGTCTGTGGGAGTCACGGGAACAGGACACTCACTCCTGGGGTGGGGGTGGGGAGAAGAACATGAGAATATTCAGCTGTCTGATCCAGATCATTGAGATAGGGCTCTGTTGTCAGGTCCGTATATCTCAGTGGCTCTTCTGTTTGGAGCATTTGCAAGTTCCTTATTCTGAAGAAGATTTTTTTGCTTGACATTATCAACTATCTCTAGTTTTATAAAACTAGGAAATCTCTTTGTGGTAGTCACTGCAAATTAACTCCCAAATCCCTTCTTGCCTCCTTCTGTCATGGACTTTTCAGGACAGTTGGCTGCCCGGAATACAGACTGCGTTTCCCAGCCTCCCCTGCAGCTCGGTGGGGCCACTGACTAAGAGGATGTAGCCTGTGGTCGTTTCTGGGATGTTTCCTTCAGAGAAAGCTGGTGTGTGCCCTTTGCCCTTTTCTTCTGAGGCCCTTTTGTAATCCTGCTGCTTGGAATGTAAATGCTGCATTTGGATCTTGAGAGTGAGGGCCAGTCCTTAAGGTGGTGAGCTGGAAGGGGCTTGAGTCTCTGAGGACAGCATGAGAACCGCCATACCAGCCTGGTGAAGCCACTGCCATTTTGGGTTTTCTGTCACTTGCAGCCAAACCTAATCCTAGATCATACACGATTTCTACACATTGCAGAAGAGGAAGAGAAATCCCAAGCCCTTAAGATTTCCTTCTGTCATCCTGAATATTAATGTCAAAATTCAAACAGATCCCTAACTCTTCCTTCTTTCAACTACTACAAATTAAAACAACCTGTGACAATGATAATGCATTAATTTATTTAAGAACTAAAGACCTGAGAGATATATGAGTATGAAAGATATACGAGAGACAGGGTAGCACAAAGACTGGAACAGAATGTAACTCATTTAGGAAAGTGATAACCAGGGCTGATCTTAATGGCCTTCTGTAAGAGTCAGGTCAGGGAGTCCTCACTGCCTTCCAGTGTTGAAGCAGCAGCAGCTTCTTTTTTTAGATTATTGGAGGGCCTTAGGGATGTAACTTCATCTGCTTTCTAAAGGACTTGGGGAGCTCTTTAAAATTTTAGGTTGCAGTGTCAAGTCTGTTCAGTGCTTTCAGTTCCTTTGCTGGATACCGCTGTTTATATTTTGCCTGACTCATTGGTTTTAGGCCATAATATTTGCATGTAGGCATCCCTTCTCTAATATGATCTATATTAGATAACATGTACTATATTAGCTATTGTGCATTGCAAATTATTATTAACACACCCTTTTAAAATAGATGCTGAGATATGTAATTACTTTTCATGATTTTTTAAACTTTTGGAGGAGAAAAAAACAGCTATTTGGTTCAGTTGTTCTTATTAGCATTTGTAACGTGAACCAAGAGAGAGGTTTTCTGTGCCATGTTTTTCCTTGCTGTTTCTTTCCTTTTCATTTGAAGAATGGCAGGGTCTTGTCTTTTGTTCACACAAGTAAAAGTCCATTCAGCTGGAAAACAGAATAGTGTGCTCTTTGTGTACTCAGAGCATCTGAATGCTTGTGGTCCCACACTAGTTGCTGTTTAACCACAATAAAATTGTGACCAAAGGAGATAAACATTTAAAGGATAAATGACAGGGCTGTTAATCCAAAAGCCAGTTTTGTAGCATTGTTGTTTTTAGCTAATAGGTATATAGCCAGGAGTCACGGAGATGACTTTTAACTCAGAAACAGAGTAAAACCTGTTTTCCAACCAGTTAAAAAACGTCACTGGATTTTTTTTTTTTTTTTTTTGTCACTGGATATTTTTAATGGCCTATCATTTTGTGTTTTAAAAAGTCACTTGAACATGTCTAAACTGTCTTCAGAAACTTCTAGGAATTTTCCTTATGTGTTTGCTAATCTTGGTCATGTCATTCATATATATATATATTATGGAAAATATATAAATTCATATATAGTATGACATACTCTCTCTATACACACACATATATATATATATATATGATACTAAGTCTATTATCTAAGAAAAGAGACTTTAGGGCTTTTATAAGTCTATGAATTCAAAACTTGATCTGTCTTTACCCCTGTAAATCATGATTTGCCTACCCTTTGGTGAAGGAAAAGCATTTTTGAGAATTTCCTTTCCCTATCAGAATGCAAAGGACAAATCTCTGTTCCTTTCTCTCATGCCTCTCTCTCTCCTCCGTTTCCTCTCTTCCCCTTCCTTTTTTTTCTTTCTCTCTTCTCTTCTCCCTCCCTTTCTCTCTCCCCCTCCCTTCTCTCTCTGTCTCTGTCTCTCTGTGTCTGTCTGTCTGTCTCTCAGCTGAAGTTCCGCACTTGGGCGTATGGCCCTTTGAGAAGAGCTGATTCTGGTTGTGGTGAGGGGACTCAGGTTTTGGAGGGAGGTTTATTTTGATACAGGGTTTCACTTTTCCTTTGTTGCCGAGTGCTGGGGTCTGTTTTGTCTGATTTTACTGTTGTTCCATTGGCTGGATTATTCAGTCAGCTCTTTTCCAGGATATCCCAGAATAAAATAAAGCTAAGTATATTTTACAAATGTATTTTCCTTTTATGCAGTGACATCTCATTATAGCAGGAAGCTTACACTTTACCTACCTAGGAGGGACAGCAGGGCCTGGCGGTGCCAGTGCTAAAGTAAGAAGTACATATACCACCTGCAGGGGCCAGCTGCAACTTAGCTTCAGTGTGTGAATGTGGGCCCAGTGTTTGCAGATACTCTGATTTTTCGAAGTTGAAAATGTGGATTTTTATTACTAATTGAAATTTCAAACCATATGGTCCAAATATATCATATTTACTTCCTCAGACTGGAAGCCAATGAGGGTCTGCCCTTTGTGGTCTCTGTTAATTAGAGAGATTATATAATTGATGTCACCAGAGAAGGAGATGTGAGGATTCCTTTTCAAGGAAGTTGACCAGCCCAAAGAAAAATATGTAGGTTGACATTTGGGGATATCTAAAGAAAAGGCCAGGTTTCCATCGTATAACCCTACAGCAGGGTCCACCAGTTGACAAACTCATTTTCTGCACACAGTGCTTTCAATCCCATTTGGTTTGCCTCACTTGAAATTATGAACGGATAGGCCAGGATCACGAAACACTGTGTGTGGAATGCCTCCAACAAGAATGACAATACAAGGCAAACAACAGAAGGAAGGGAACCCAGAGAAATATGACAGTGTGGAGAACAGAAGACAAAACTTCAAAACAAATGATGACTAATATTTTTAAAGAGATGAGGAAAGATGCCACGTATATGAAACAGGAATAGGATATTAATAAAAAGGAGCATTCGTATTGTTAAGTTTGTTAGTTGTGATAGCGTATTGTGATTATATTTTCTAAAAAAGGTTGTCCTTATGTATTAGAGGTACATACCGAAGAATTACAATTGAATTATGACGCCTGAGGTTTGCTTTGAGGTAATTCAGAAGGAAAGGTGGGGTAAAGGAATAGAGAAGTTAAGATTAGGAAAATGTTGATAATTGTTGAAGCTGTGTAATAAGTACCTGAGGGCTTATTATTTAATTCTGTTTTTGTGTGCTTGAAATTTTCCATGTAAAATGTTAAAAAGTGGGGGGAGAGCCTTTAGAGACCCAATTAAAAATATGATAGCAAAAGTTAAAATTTCAATAGGATTAGAAAATAAAGTAGAACTCAGAAAGTAGAACAAAAATACAATGCAATGGAAGATTAGAGAGGAAAGATACAAAATTAGGGTCAGTCCAAGTGGTCCAATATCTGATTATATGGGTTGTAGAGTAAGAACCAAAAATATCAGAAGGGAAGAAATTATCAAATAATACAAGGTAATTTTCTTGATCTATATGACATGAATTTTGAAATCAAAAAAGCCCACTGAGTATCCAGCCCAAGAGCTGAAAAATGACCCTAGCAAGGCCCTCCTTCATGAAGTTACAGATACCCAGAGAAGAAGAGAAGGCCCTAAGAGCTGACATGCAGCTCTTACTTATGCCCTCAGCTGGGCTGGGTACTTAGGCTCCAGAACTCCCTGTGCCAACTGCTTTCAGACAGTAAACCATCTTTTGCTTGGTCAGGACTGTGTTGGCTACCTGATGATTGGGATTCAGAGAAAGGACATGCTGTCTAATTTCTGTTCGTAGACTTCTAACCAGGCTTCCTGTTTTCAGCTCCACTTCTGAAATGCACCTGCCATCAGAGGTACCTGGTCGCTGTAATTCCTGAGCCTTTCTGGAGATGGTGGAATGAATCAGCTCCACCCTTATTCATCTTCCCCTTTCCTTCCTCAACCCCTGCCCTGCCAGTAGGGTTCAACTTTTCCTGTTCTATTACATTAGTTAACACTCCCTTTTCATCTTCCAAAATGTGGGGCTGACATCTTTTATCTGCTGTTATCTTTTCTCTCATTTGCTTCGTCCTTGAAGATTTGTGTTGTTGTTTTTTGTTTTTGTTTTTTGGCTTATTTTGTTTTGATTTCTTTACAGGCATTTTTGTGAGATTTTGGGAGGGAGCTAAGAGCATGTTTTGTATCTGCCATGTTTAACCGGAAGTTAATTTGTTGTGTTAATCATTCATCTGGGTATCAGAGTTTCTTTTCCTAAGGTTTATTTGAAAATCAAATTAAGAAAACAAAATGTAATAAGTAGAAAATAGTTTCTTCCTTGACTACTGTTGCTCAGATTGGCTTGGGTCTACCTACTGTGGCCCTCGAAGACTCCCGCTCAGTTTAGCAATGAATTTCATTCTGTTTTGGGTCTCACTCTATGCACTCAATGTGTGCTTTGTCACCTAACTAGGTTTTGTAGCCTGTGAACATAGGATGATGTTGCAGTCTGCTTATGTATTCCCTACGGCTCCTGATGAATTTGAATTCAGTACTTGCTGGTCAAAATATATACTCAATTTTTTTTTTATTACTTTGCTTCTATATGTGTTTTATGTGATTCTGTTTCAATGTCCTCTCAACCTATTGCTCAGAGGTCAATAGGAAGGAGTAAGCATAGTGAGTAGACTTTGGGAGTAATATCATTCAGTTAAAAATATTATTGGCCTACAGCTTCAAAAGTATTTCACTGAAATTGCAAATTTTCAGTTGTATTTAGAAAGAGGAGAACTGGAGACCTGACCAGTCATTATACTGAAAAAGGGGAAATCTGGGACTTGAGTTCTGATTTTAGACTTCCGTAATAGTCTATTTCACAGTGCGTTTGCTTAGTGACCGTTACCTGTAACCAGGTACTTGCATTCATCTTAGCTCATGCCTCTCAGCCTAGGATAGCTTCAGTTGTTGAGAGTATGCCCCTCTAGTTTAAGTAACACTTCTGTCATTTTCTCTAAAGTCACCTTTTTTATTAAGGAAACTCTTTAATAGGTCCACATATTCTGTAGTTATGCATTTCTGTGAGTGCTTACCAACCCCAGCACAGTGTTTAATAAATTACTGAACTTTGAAGAACCTTTGAGAAGCAAGGGCTTTATGTGACTGAGCAGCAGACATGCAAAAACTCTATCCTCCAGAGTATCTAACAGACAGAAACAGAGGCTTGATCAGACAGTATAAGCATTGAGTGAATCATGGTAATACCATGAAATATTTACATCCGGAGAGCATGCTAGGGTGGGAAAGAGAGTGGGTGGGTTTTTGTCATTTGGGGTTGAACCTGATGCCAAACAACTCACCACTCTATGATCGTAAAAGCAAAACAGAAAGAAAAAAAAAAAAAGAGAGAGAAAGGAAGAAAGGAAAAAAAAAATGAAGGGAAAGAAGAGTTGTTGATTTGGTGATATTTTGTTGTTTGCAGTAGCTTTTCACAAGAGCAAGGCTCCTTTTGTAGACAGTAACCTTACAAAAAGCCAAGTTTTAATCAGTCCTTAAAAGAGACTAAAAAGTCATATGGTTTCTTTTTTTAAAAAAAATTTATTGAAGTATAGTTGATGTACAATGTTGTGCTAATTTCTGCTGTATAGCAGTGATTCAGTTATACATTTATATATTCTTCAATTATATATATATTCATGACCATATAAAATCATGGTTTCTTGCCATCAGAAGTTTAAGGTTTTAATTTAATCAATATCTCATTATTAAACTTGCCTTAAAAGCCCTCATTTTATTATCTGTAAAAATAGAGACTTGAATAGCAAAGAACCAAATATCCTAATATGTTATTTTCAAACAATATATGTGATTTATCTATTTTTTATGCAATGCTATTTTAAATAGGCTTGTGTTATATTTATTTAATAATGATCCACAGAGAAAGTTAATATAATGGCAGCAGTATATGGATTACTTAGGAAAGGTTTGGGAGATATTTATCTGAGCTGATATATTTAGAGAATTTCGAATAAGTTCCAGTATAGAAAAGGGCTAAAGTGAACATGCCAAGCCAATTTGTTTTGCCACTCTGCCAGTACTTTGCATGTAAATTTTTCTTATAGTGATAAACCTTTTTAGATTTCATGGTATTATGTAGTATTATTGAAAATATTTATTGTTGATGATGAATAAATGTTGACAAGAAATAATTTGATTTATTAAATTTAATTTTACACATGGTGTATGTAAAAAAAACCCCACAGATTGTGTTTGGGAGCTATTTTAATGTAGTGTTTTTGCTTTTGCTTTTTAGCAGTATTAGAATCAAATCATGTAATAATACGGAAGCTCAGATTGACCACAGACATTGGCCTTTCAAGGGGATCATCTGACTTTGGTATCTGTCCTGAGCTCTCTGGATGTTTGAGATGAGTTATGCTAAACAAAATTATTTGTCCCTGTGATCATACTGTCCTAAACTGACAAATTTCTGTCACTTGTAAAGCCAAGGTAATAATGTTGGAAGGGAAATTTGGTGAAACTTTCCTTTACAACTGTAATATTTTGTCCATAAATTATAAGTAAGGGAACTTTTAAAGGAGTTTCCTATTTATAATGTGGGATTCCATTGCATACAAAGAAGTTTATGGTCTAAGGATCCATTATCAGTGAAATGTGGTATGGACCTATTTGTGAAAGGATGTATTAATCCCCAAATTGAAACAGTAGAAGTAAGATAATATTGGTATGCTTATTATTTTTGTTGCTAAAATGATGACTTGGCAAGAATTGGGATTGTAGGGTTTGAATGATGTGGATTTAAATCCTGCCTCTGCCACTTATTTGTTTGTCTTCTGGCAAATCATGGGCCTGACTCAGTTTTCTCATCTCCGAAAGTGGGGTAATGATAATTTACGTCCCAGTGAAAAAGCTTCTAAGCATTCAGCACAATACTCGGTATGTAGGATATACTCCATAAACGTTAGCTTCTTTTCCTTTCTTCTTCAGTTAGACTCAAAAGGTTTTATCTAGGAAGTGAGGAAGTGAGATGTTTAGAAGTTCTTGATTGATGGAGGGAGAACTACGTGAGATTGGTGAGAAGTGTGTGTGTGTGTGTGTGTGTGTGTGTGTGTGTGTTGTGTTGGACAGATAGGGAAAGGTAGGATTGAATTCACTGATCTGTAGAGGCAAATGTGATATTGGCAATTTGAGACTTCTTCTGAACTTCCACTGTCATTATTTGCTGCTCAAAATTGGGCTAGAGAGCATATGCACAGTTGAGAATTTATTTCTTTGTGCGTCTTCTTGAACATCTCACTCTTTTCACATGCAAAATGTTAGAAATGTATGCTATTTCTATAGGACACGTGTAGGGCACGTCAAAGGTTTACCTGTTCTTAAATTCCATCTCTGACCATATATGCTCAGTGCTATACTGTACTCTGGGAATTCAGTGGTGGCAAACAGACCAAAGTCCCTCCTCTGATGGAGGTTAACATTCTATTAGAGGAAGAAAGGCAATAAACAATATTTAAGATGATAATGAATAAGGCCATGTTTACTAGATAAACAGTATGGTACAATGACTGAGGGAAGGGACCTGCTGTGGAGAGAGTGGTCTGAGGTTGGCTTTTGATGTGAGATCTGAAGGATAAGGAGGGTGTTCATTCCAGCCGCAGGGGCATGGCATGTAGGAGGAACTCAGATGCTCAGTGACCAGACGTTAAGGAGAAAGAGACAAAAGAGGGAAGGAATGAGGCCAGATCACTTTAGGGCCTCTAGGCTGTGGTAAAGATTTGGGTTTAATGCCAAACCTGATGGGAACCCATTGGAGGGTTTGAAGATGGAGTTTGTGTGCGCGTGCGCGCGTGTGTGTATGTGTATGTGTGTGGGGTGGCGGCATCTGATCTGCATTTTGTCAAGATCACTCTGGCTGCTGTGTGGGGAATAGTGGAGGGCCAGGGTAGAATTAGGAAGAGAAATCAGGGGGAGAGCTAAGCTGATAGCTTGGCCCAGGTGGTGATTATGGAGGTGGAGAGAAGGGGGAAGGATTTAGAATATATTTCAGAGGCAAAGCTGACAGGGTTTGAAAGGGTTTTGAAAGAAAAGAGGAATCAGGGATAAAGTCCACGTTTTGAGCTCGATGGATTGCACTGTGACCATTTACTGAGATCAGAAGACTGAGGAAGAAGCAGCCGTGGGTGTGAAGTCAGGTGTTCTCCTTTGGACGTTCACATATCTGGGGCCGTCATTTAGGCTGTGGCGCAGGGAGAATCTGGAGGTCGGGGCTGGAGATAGAAATTCTGAGTCATCAGCGTAGAGCCGATGGGTTTAAGCCTGGGAACTCCTCTCCTCGTGAATCCTTGTTCTTCCTTAGGTTGTAAGGAGTTTTTAGGACCCAGCTTTCCTGAGCTAGTGTTACCCCTTCACCTTTCCTGTCTCTGGATTTCAGTACCAGACTGTCTCCAAGCCCCACAAAAGTGTTCCTCCCAGGCAAAAACAGAAGATGACACACACCATGAACCAGATTTTCCATGACAGACTTATAAGGAACAAGATCATCTCATTGTTCCTCCTGCTACTTAAAATAAAGGTAATATTGATTTTAGAGTAGCAGTTCAGGTCCTAAGGCGTGATATTGATTAGGCGTCGGATGAGAATTTGCAGGGTAGCCTTCCCCAGACCTACAGCTACAGGGCATCTCCCCACTGGGTCAGGCCTCTGTGCTGACCTCCACTGTTACAAGCGGTGTTTTTCTTAGGAATTCTTGGCCCTGTTTAGTCTAGGCACTGTCCAGAAGCATTTATTTTACCTGATGGATGGCTCAATCCAGCCTGTCTCTTACCTTAATCTGACCTCAAAGATGGGAACTCTTTTGTTCTTAGTAAAAATGAAGACTAATTTTGACACTGTTTAGAATTACTTTCTTCTCAGTAGCAGTAGAGTTCATGTTGAATCTTTTGCTGTGAAACTTCTTATTAAAATGCTGTTTTCTCACTTACCTTTTTTTTTTTCCTGCTACTTTGGAACAAGGCTCACTTTATCTTTATGGATTTTTTTTTTAAACAGGAAAAGGTGCCTCTTTTAAAGATGCCATTATGAAACCCATGAGACTCCTCAATTTTAATGTTGCGTCAAGGAAAGTAGTTTCCTTGTGGTTATTGTGATGTGGTGGCATTCAACATACTGCATTTACAGGTTAGGTTTTATAATATTTACAAGTCAGGTTCTGAGGATATTTTGAACAATTTAGTAACAGTCAAGGGATAAATTGTTTACTGGCCTAAAGGGTATAAAGAATCCCTAGAAATCATCCAAAAATAATAGTTTCATATTAAAGTTTTGACTTTCTACTGTAATAAGACATGTATCAATATTTTCCTCCTGTGTCTGGAAATTCTTGCCGGATTGTTCATGGGGTTGATTTGAGGTTTAAAAGTGTTAACACAGGCTAAGGCACTTAGTATAGTGCCTGACACGTAGTAAGTGCTCACTGATGTTAGCTGTTGTTAGCTGCTATGATGAGATGTTAGCTGCAGTGTCTTTTTCTGTCAGCCCCAATAGCCGGCACAGGCCTAGGCACACAGTATTTAGGCCTAGGTACAGTATTTAGGTAGATGTTCAGTGACTGATTAATGTCTCTAACATTTGGGATTTCCTTCCACACTTGCAGTGTCAGAGCCAATTTTATGTCTTTTCTAAAATGATCTAAGTACCTGACATCCTTGGGTCCTTCACTTGGTTACTCACAAAAGCAGCTGCATGAATTTTGGCCATTTCCATGTCTGCCTGTCTTCTCTGTTAGCTGCCAGGTAGAGCTCTGGTTTCAAATTCTTTGCAGTTAGAAGAGATAATATATATTAACATTTCTAGTGCAGTACTGGGCACAGGAATAGGTAGATGTCACTTGACTCAGCATCATGGCTGCTGGTCAATTCTGCCTTTAGGGAGACAGTTTTGGGAAGTGGGGTTGTGGCTTCCTATGAGGTAGAAGTTAGATAGTTATGTCTTATCCTAGTAGTTGGTACCAAGGGGATCTTATACTTCTTTTAAATTCTCTGGTTGTTGCACAAAGGGGCAAATCTGTGCAGCAGAACGTTGGTGGAATGGACAGGCAGCTTCGTAAGTGGAGAAATGGCCTCTGTTTGGCTCATGAGTACAGAGTCATTTTGGGGGTGGTTCATGAGTCATCTGAAATATGCATTTAATCTAGACTTGTGGCCTGTTGGTGAGGCTGCTGCTTTTTTATGATCTCAAATGTCTTGTCCATGTCAAAACTTGCCTTATTTCTCTGTTTACTTTGAATCAGGAAAATGTTCACGACCACATTTGGAATTCCTCATCAAGTGTGTCTTCGGTCACATCACCCCTGGCTACCACCAGTACATGACTGTTTATTTTGGATGTCCTTTTCTGATGTTCAGCTAATTTAACCCACAATGAAGTTAATCCTTGCTTCTTTGGAAGAGTACAGATTTACTTATTAGCTGCTTCCAGAGATATTTGCATTTTCATGCCAGTGAGTATATAATTCCACTGACTTTTGGACCCATCTACTCACATATGCAGTGGGTGGCTTTTTAAAGTCAGGATTTAGATAGAGCAAATCATAACTGTCCTGAGTTATCTGAAGTCCTCTTGAAGGTTAAAAATGAACATGTATGGGACAAACATGGAGGAGTAGTGTTGAATATTCTGTTGGCCCATTTATCTTGCCTTCTTGTGCAAGAGAGAGAAGAAAATCAAGCTACTTTGGAATTCAAGTTTTTACCTCTTTCTCCATGTTTATAGCATTCTGACTAAAAGCATAGATGCCACTTCCATATACTACTTGGCTTTGAGTCCTGGCTCTGCCACTTACTAGTTGTGTAACCTTGGGCAGATTACTTAATTTCTTTCGACCTGTATCATTATCTGTCAAGTAAGGATAATTATAGTAACTACAAGGAGGGTTGTTAAGAAGATCAAATGAGTTAATTTACATAAAGCATTTAGAACCAAATGAAATACATGGTAACTGCTATACAGTGTTAGCTATTATTTTTATTAGGAATTAGTAATTGCACAAGTAAAAAAGATGAAGGTGTAAATCATTAAACAGGGTCATTTATCTATGGGACGTTTAGGCATTGTGTCTAGCCTTGCAGATTTATGTTAGTTAAGGTAGGTTACCACTGTAACAAAAATCATATCAAAATACTGTATAATGGCTTGAACATAATAAAAATGTATTTCTTGCTGATGTATTTCTATTGCTGATGTAATGGTAACGAGTAGGGAAACGGGTTGGTGGGATGGCTTCCTGCATGCGTTCATTTAAGGATGCAAGCTGAAGGAGGTTCTACCATCTTCAGTACATTGCTTGTAAGGTCACCTGAGGTTATCTCCATTTTAGCCACTCAGAAGGGGAAGAGAACATGCAGAAAAGTGCTTAGGAGTTTTGTGTGGACCAAACCCGGAAATGGCACTCATCACTTCCTTTCACGTTCCATTGGCCAGAACTCAGCAGCTACCAGTCTCGGCCCCAGAGTTTTTCAGGGGTCTGTAAAAATGTACGAGACTTGAAAAACATGCGTTGACTCCAAATTATAAACATAAAATTGCAGAATTGAAATGAACATGTGTTTATAAAAGGTAGCCTCTGTTAGCTCCATAAGTTGTTACATTTAGTATTCATCAAATGTTATTAAATTTGAGATTAATTTGTAAGTTGGATTTTCTGATTTCTCAAGAATTCCCAAGTATGCCCAATGATTGTTGAGATTATAGTCAGTCATAAATGAGCTTCTCAAAGTCCAATGAGTTCAAATGGAAAATGTTAAAAATCCCCTCATATTTTTCTATTGCAAAGAAACTTTAATGTGACATATGGGTACAACTTAATATGTTTATTTGGCTGTTGAGTTGGGGCCTTCAAAAGTATTAGTGATCATGGCTTAGATGATCTTAAAACAGTCCTGTTGTTGAGTCTTAGTGTATGCTGACACATTTTAGTCGCTTTGAAAAGGTATGTGATGGGGTTGACTAAACACATTTTGCATTTTGAACTCATGTTTTCCCCTTAGGCTCTTCTCTCCACCCCCTTCATTTCTAATAAAATATTTGATGCTGTGATATCTAAGAACATAAATTATACTGCATGTAATAACCCAGGTTCTTGGTCTTGGAGATGCCAGAGAGGAAAAGTGCCTTCTCTTTTTGCCAGTCATGTTTGAAGGCTAGGGTTGGATTGGTCTTCCTTTTGAGTCATCCCTGGCCTCTTGGACCATGGTTTCCTCTTCCTGAATTTTCCTGTTCTTCCAAAGTGAGGCACTTCTGAATGGGCATTTGGGAGATGTAGGGTTTTTTTTTTTTAATAGTTTTTTTCCTTTTGGCTGTGCCACGTGGCTTACAGGGTCTTAGCTGCCCAGCCAGGGATCGAACCTGGGCCCCTGGCAGAGAGAGTGCTGAGTCCTAACCACTGGACTGCCAGGGAATTGGGAGATGTAGTTTCAAAAACCACTTCTTATGATGGATCTTGTCATGGGTTATTTCATTGAAGTAGCTTTCAGTTCTTCTGTTTTTTTGCTCAGTCCTGCCAATTGGAATTTGATTCGTTGATTATAAAAACAAAATGTCCAGAATAGCTCAGAAGAGACTTTGATGTAGGTTGGAGCTATGGTATAGACCTTCTTGAAAGGGATAGGCAAAATAAGAAATAAGGCCGTTGCTTCTGATCAGGCATTGCAGGGACCCCTGTGAGTGGAGCATGGGGGAACTTCCCTCCAGGAAGGGAGTGGGAAGTGAGCTCATATTTCTTGTTCCTCCTACAGTCATCTCCACTTCAGTGGATGGCAGCTTCATGCTTCCAGTTGCTCAGGCCAAAAATCTCAGAGACATCCTTGACTCTTCTTTTTATATCCCATGTCTTATCCGTTAGCAAATTGTCTCCTCTGTCTTCAGAATGTATTTAGAATCCAGCCACTTCTCACAACCCCTACCTCTGCCTTTCTTCTCCAGGCTACTGGCATCTCTCTCCTGGATCCTTGCCATGGCTTCCTAAGTAGTCTCCCTGCATCTTTCCTTGCCTCTCTCTATGTGCAGCAACCAAAGCAAGTATTAAAAAAAAAATTCACATCATATCATTCCTCTGCTGAAACCTTTTTATGGTTTCTCGTAATGTTACAATCCAGCAGCTCCACTCCTAGTTACCCAAGATGAATGGAAATGTATGTCCATACAAAACTCACACGTGAAAGTTCATAGCAGCATCACTCACAATGCCAAAAATGCCAATATGCCAAAAAGTGGAAACAACCCAAATGTCCATCAGTGATAAATGGACGATCAAAATGTGGTATATCCATACAGTGGAATATTTGGCAGTAAAAAGATGAAGTACTGACATGTGCTACAACATGGGTGAATTTTGAAAACATTATGCTAAGTGAAAGAAGCCAGTGACAAAAGGCCACATATTATATGATTTCATATCCAGAATAAGCAAATCCATAGAGACAGAAAGTAGATTAGTGGTTGCCAGGGGCTGGGGAGAGAGGAATGAGGAGTGACTGCTAATGGTACAGGGTTTCTTTTTGGTGTAATGAAAATATTCTGAAATTAAGTTATGGTGATGATTGCATAACTGTGCATATACATTCTGAATTATAAACTCTAAAAGGGCAAATTATATGGTATGTGAATTACATCTCAATGAAACTGCTATTAAAAAAAAAAGAAAAACAACCACAAACCCTTCTGGCTTTCTGTATGATCTGTCCCCCCTTCCATTCTGTTGTTAGACAAGGCAACTGCTTCCTGCCTCAGGGCCTTTGTACTTGCGGTTCTCTCTTAGAACTTTCTTCCCTCAGATATTTGCATGGCTGGTTACCTCACTTCCTTTTGGTCTCTATTTAAGCTTTACATTCTCCGGAGGCTTTCTCTGATTACCCTAAAATAACACTGTCCATCTCATTGCCTGATGGCCTTCTTTATTCCCTTTACCCTGTCTTATTTTTCTTGATGTCCTTATCATCATCTGATATAGTATATATTTTCTTGTTTGTTTTTTGTCTATCTTCCTCTATTAGAATGCGAACTCCAGGAGACAGTGACTTTGCTTTGTTCATTACTGTATCTGCAGCAATGTAGTTCAGATCTCTTTTCACCATTAGCCTGAGAAAGAAATGGATTTCTGTGGCACTGTTATGGAAATACACTATATTTGTATGGAATATTCAGTGTATCTATCTGGTACAATGTTAGAAGTTAACAGCCTGGAAACAGTCTCTATGGGAAGGGTAATTTTGGGTCAGAGGGTGGAATGGAACTCCTCAAAGTCATTGTCAGATAACTCTTCCTATAGATTGGTAAGTTTTCCTACCTTCTTAAAAAATCATTTGCATTATGCTAATATATTATGTAGAGTATGCTAATATATTACATAGAGTATGCTAATTTTCCTATTTGCCTTATGGGTTCAAGGCCTTTGGTTTTATTTGGTCTTAATTTACTACCCCTCTGCTGTCTTTTCCAGAGGTGGAGAAAAAAGAAAAGAAAAGAATATATGTGTGTTTTAAAAAGCAAGTATTTAGTTTGAGAGGCCTTCAAAATTCCATATCTTCTATTCCTGTTTCCTTTTCGTACTTCCAAGCTTAGGTTAAAGGTATCGCCAGTTGCCCTAACTCTGCAACTTAAAAGGCACAAGTCACTAGATGGCACTGAAGCATCGTTTTTTCACATAGCAGGGTCCTGGAACCCTTGTGTTATTGCTTCAGCCGACTGGCTTTCTAGATGTCAGGGAAATTGTTTTATTGGTAGAGGGCATAGTGTAATATATTCATCTCCACCCCTAGGCAGCTATTTAATACCCTGAAACATGGCCCTCTTGTGGCCATGGCCTGTTAACTATGCTTATTTGGTGTAATAATTAGCAGAATTTCTCACTAACAGGGGTACTTACCAACACCTCACATCTTCCCTGTACGTGATGGATTGTACATTCTGCGGGAAAAGTTGGGAAGGTCAAAGCTTAACCTCTTTCTAACAGGGCTACTTTCTGCACATTTGCTCAGAATCGGTTTATATTAACTTGGCTTTTGAGCGTCTTCATACCGGAGTTGTGAGTAAGGTAAACATATTTGAGCTTTTATGTAATAGCCCAGTGATGGTTTGTAAACACAACACTGTTAATTTTCCAACTCTTAGAGTGATAGGAAAATAAATGAATAGCTGCCTGAATGGTTGGATGACACTTGCTACCCAGACTGTGTGTGTTGGAAGTGTGTCATAGGAACAGTGGGTCTGCCACAGACACCACATTTTAGGTTAAAACTGGAGAAGAAAATTACACATGGGATTTTAATTTTTTCCATGGTTGTAAGTTAGGCCCCATTGAATTCTCTGCGGTTTTACAAGCCCTCTTAGGCTCCTAATATTTCCACACCAACAATTTTAACATTTACTTTAGGACATGGTTAGAGTTAACTGACAGAAGACCAAACAAGAGAAAATAGGTTTAAAGCAGGAAATAGTTTAGTTGGACCAATAACTTACCACCTCTCTGACCTTAGGCAGATTGTTTACCTTCTCTGTGCTTTGGTTCTCTCATTTTTTAGAATTAAGATGATGATACCCACCCTTTTGGTATCCTTTGCCAGGTAAAATGAAGTGAAAACTCTTCAAAATGTCTTTACTCATATTCGAAGCTCCAGATAAATGTAAGATGTTGATATAATTCCTTAAGAAAGCTAAGAGGATTTTTCTTTGTTGATTCCCAAGATGAGTTGTGGAAATCTTAGAGACTGGATTAGCATAGTCTGGGGTCTCTGACTGCCGCATCTGTGCAGGTAATACCTATTTTCTATGCTCTGCCTGGCTTTGTTCCCAAGTTTTACTTACATTTTTAAAACTATGCATCAAATGCTTTCACTTAGTTGTTCTGCCCTTATTTAAACCCACTTATGTGTCTGCATTTAGTTGCAGGAAGCAGAAATCATGTAAGATAGGGAAATAGATTCTTACGAAGTCATTGAGAGGACCAGAGAAATGGAAGGCTGAACCTCTGGGGGTGGTTCTGAAACAGACTGAAACAGACTGGCCTACCAGGTGGACTGCTAATCTGTCACACTCAAGAATCAGGGATCAGGAAGCCATTGGATAACCTCAGAGCTATTGGCCAGATCCTGGAATGCTGTTGCAGAAATCTTCAGTGTTTCTACGACTGTGTTGCCTACAGAAAGAGTCAAAACAGCAAGAAGATGGCCTTCATTTTATTTCTGCCTTCTAAGGAGCCTTGTAACTGGTAGAGCCATATCCTCATCCAGAACCCCTAGCTGCAAAGGGGAGATGTCGTTTTTAGCTTTCCATCCTCTGCAGCGCAGGAAGGCACCATGATCGGAGATTGGAAGGCTGCTGAGCGCCAGTCCGTCATATCCATACCCCTCTCCCTCGGCATGTTTAAAGTCTCATATCTTTACCTCCAAATCCGTATTTCATTTACAGCCTAGCACAGCAAGAAGTTTAGTAGGCCTTCAGTAGATGTGTTGTTAGTGACCTTGACTTCTTTATTTCTGTGTATGGTCCCACCTTTTTTTACTCTCTTGGCACCAGGTTAGGTTCCAGATTTACCTACCTCGATGTAGCTCTTGGTGCTTTTTCATTTCCATCGCCATCTCCTTGTTCAAGCCCAGCTCATGTCTGTCTGTGCTTTTTAGTCTCCTTATCTGGCCCCCCAGCCTCTTGTCTTGGTTTCTTTTAACTAGACCATATTATTAATAGATTAATGTTTAAAAAACAAAACAGCAAATAAAATAGCTCATTTCCATTGTGTTCCTGTCCTTCTCAAAAGCCTTTTTGTGGCTCCTCATTACATGTAGGATGGACTCTAGACCAGTTAGCCTGACTTTCAGGACCTTCCATAACCTGGGTACAATCTATCATTCTAATGTCATCTTCCATTTCCCCCCTGTTGAAATGGAATTTTAAACAAAAGGTCCAATTACTGACGTCTGAGAATGTCCTGTCCTTTACTAATTTTTCAGCTTTGCTACCCTTAGTACCTGTATTTAATTTTCTACTTTCTTCTTCCCATTTATTCATTCCCTTGGTCATGTTGGTGCGTATTTTTTTAATTTTGTCCTTTCTTCACACTTACATAGCACAGTTTACTTGGGCTTTTTATTTTATTTTATTTTTTTTTAAATTACCGGTATTGTTAGTTTTCTTTCTGTGACCATATATATCCTCTTTTTTTTTTTTTTTTTTCTTTCACGTAGACAGTATAAATATTTGTTATGGATTGATTGACTTGTTGATTCTTCATGGTTTAGACATTTACTTGCCTGGGAAAAGGGGGATGGTGAAGGGTTAGTGCGGAGGCTGAAGCAGTGCTCTAGCTGTGTGATTTTGTCCTTTTGATTTCCTATGAAAGGACAAATTAACTATTTGCTTTGAGCAAGCTAATGCCGTGTTTTGTGGATTTAATGTTTGAAAAGGGCCCTTGGCTGGAAAGCCCTGGAGCTCTTTCTCCCTGTTTGCCAGGCTGGATGAGCTCCATGTCTATACCACTGCATGGCAGTTTGCTTAACAGGGGGTTGTGAAATAGCAATGGAATTTGTCTGTGGTTTCTTGCCAGAGAGGAGGAGGAGGAAAGGATTTGGAGTAAATCAGACATGCAAATTAGCAAGGCCCATGGGCCTTAAGTAAATTGCACAATAGAGTCCAAAGAAATTCAGTTTGTCTTCTTTCTGCTTTTTGTTTGTGCAGGGTGTGTGTGTGAAAAAGGCAGCTATTATATATTTGTGGTAAGCCAAAAATTCTTAACTTACTGGCTTCAGGAGCCTTTTAGACTTATATAGTCGTCCCTCAGTATCTGTGGGGGATTGGTTCCAGGGCCCCCTGCAGGTATCAAAATCCAAGAATGCTCAAGTCTTTATATAAAATGGCGTAGGTTTTGCATATAACCTAAAAATTTTGCTTTTTGGAACTTTCTGGAATTTTTTTTCCCCCTGAACGTTTTTGATCTGTGATTGGTTGAATCTGCGGATGCAGAACCCATGGATATGGAGGGCTGACTTTACTGCTAAAAATTATTGAAGACCCCAAAAAGCTTTTGTTTACCTGGGCTATATCTATTGATATTTACCATATTAGGAACTATAATTGAAAAATATAGACATATTTATTAATTCATTAAAAATAGCAAAAAAAAATCCACCACATGTTAACCTAAATAATATTTTAATGAAAAGTACATATTTCCAATACAAAAAATTAGCAAGAAGAGTGGCATTGTTTTATATTTTTGCAAATCTCTTTAATGTCTAGCTTAATAGAAGCTGGCTTCTCATTAGGTGTATTTTGTTGCAGTGTGTTGGTTTGGTTGAAGTATATGAACAAAATCCAGCCTTACACAGACACTGATGGAAAGGGGAGTATATTAACTGCTTCTTCAGCTATGAAATGTGAATATTCTTCTTTGATATTACACCAAAATTCAACAAGTCATAGTTTCTTAAAGGTTATTCTCAGCATAGAGTCTGAGACCATAGCAATTATCTTTTCCTCCTCTGTTATATTGCCTGTTGATCTGTTTCACACTTTGGATGGATCTCTTACTCATGCATGATTTTGTAACATCAGGCTTTAGTCAGTTGGAAAATTACTGGTTCACTAAATTATGCAGATCTTGCACATGTGGACACATTTCATTATACAATGTCAGAAGTCACATTCATTAATATCACCACTGATCTTATCAGAAAAGTCTTTAAGTATTAGGAAGTTGTCAAGGGCAAGGTGAGAAATACAGATTTTCAAAATTTCCAGTTTTTGCTTGAAAACTCAGATTTCATCATTGGCAGCAAATGTGGCCAGTTGAAATGACAGGCTCACTTCATTAATTTTTTTAAATTAATTAATTTATTTTTGGCTCTGTTGGGTCTTTGTTGCTGCGCCCCGGCTTTCTCTAGTTGCGGCGAGCGGGGGCTACTCCTCGTTGCTGTGCGCGTGCTCCTCATTGCGGTGGCTTCTCTTGTTGCGGAACACGGGCTCTAGGATGCGTGGGCTTAGTTGCTCCGTGGCATGTGGGATCCTCCTGGACCAGGGTTCGAACCCGTGTCTCCTGCATTGGCAGGTGGATTCTTAACCACTGAGCCACCAGGGAAGTCCCTCACTTCATTAATTTTTGAGAAAATGTTTGCCGGATTATAAAGTCTGAGTAACCATGTTTTATTTGTCAGTCATTTTCTCAAGTAAAAATGATGTTCCATGAAAAAAGTGGCTAGTTTAGTCCACGACTCAAATAATCACACAAGTACTTTTCTTTGAGACAACGATTTTACTTTGAAGTGCTTCTGTATACTTCCCATTTTGTTACACAGAATACTAAAAAGAAAGACAGCTTACTTCACATATGAGATTTAATAAAGTTAATATTTTCTTACTGCTTCATCAGGGGCATTCTCAAGTGAAACTAACTTTCTTTTCTCTTTTTACTGGACTGCATGGTGTGAAGAATACAGTGATTACCAGTGCAGTTTGGTGCTCTTGGCTTGGTTTGTGCTAAGGTACCTGCAGCATTACTCACCATTCTTTTGAACCATCTGTGCAAACGTCAACACAGTGAAAAAAAACAAATGATAGTATTATGAAAATAGTATTGATCTTGCAGATCTTTTGTTGAACCATTGCGCTAGAGCAATTAGAAGATATGAATGGTTAAAAATTCAAAGAACGGAATAAGAGTTTTATGGATTTTATTGTTTTTAAATTTTATTTATTTATTTATTTATTTTTGGCTGCGTTGGGTCTTCATTGCTGCGCGTGGGCTTCTCTCTAGTTGCAGAGAGCGGGGGCTACTCTTCATTGTGGTGCGCCGGCTTCTCATTGTGGTGGCTTCTCTTGTTGCGGAGCGCGGGCTTTAGGTGCGGGCTTCAGTAGTGGTGGCATGTGGGCTCCGTAGTTGTGGCTCATGGGCTCTAGAGCATAGGCTCAGTAGTTGTGGCGCATGGGCTTAGTTGTTCCATGGCATGTGGGATCTTCCCGGACCAGGGCTCAAACCCGTGTCCCCTGCATTGGCAGGCGGATTCTCAACCACTGCACCACCAGGGAAGTCCCGTTTTATGGGTTTTAGCTTCAAGGCTAATTTCTTCTCCACTCTGGATCTTTGCCTGAGTGAGGCAGTGCAGAGGAGAAAATTTCTCTCCTCTTCTGGGCTTGCTTTCAGCTGAGGGTTTAATTCCTGGAGCTTGGGTTTTTTGAGTTTAGGAAGCACAGGGAGATTCTCTATTTTCGGTGATTATTAATGTTTACCTTAGATCAGTTGGTTGTGGTTTTTGTTGTTGTTAGAGAAAAATATATAATAAGTGCTATTTTTGAGATGACTGAGGTCACCATAGGACTGCCTGTTTGGGACATTTTTGAGGCAAGGCTTCTCTAAAAAGAACCTATTTTGGGCAACATCTGAAAATTATTTCAGTCAGTTGACCTCATTGACAAGCTTCTGATTGTTGTATTAGCTTGTTTGCTTCTTTCTTTTCTTTTCTTTTCTTTTTTTTTTTTAATACTTGGAAGGTAATCTTTCTGCTTCTTGAATTGCTATCAGGCTGTCAGATCTCCAAAATAGCATCATCCCATCACTGGGGTGAATATAGCCTACACTTGAGACAGCAATGAACCGATCCTGTAATAGAAGAATCCCAATTTTCCAGTTTCTTTTTTTCCTTTTTTTTTTTTTTTTAACTTCTTGGGTGGTTGGGGCACATTATTGAGACAATTATTACATTTACTCAAGAGTTTGTCTTTTCTATTAAAAAAAAATTCCATCTAAGTGCCTCACGGTGAAGAGGAGATTGTGTAACTGGAGTCTCCTCTTAACTGGTCTTTATTGTTGAAGAAGACTAGTTCCTTTGTGTTTCAGCTTGGCACACAGAAACGGTTTTAATTTAACAGTCCAGCTCCTTTAATAGATCAATTCTCCATTGTGTTTTGAACTTGGTGCATTCCCAGGGTACTCTCTGAGCTATGGGCTTCTTTGGAGAAATTGGGGCGGGGGTGTCAGGGAGGCTTAGTCATTTGGGGTATGATTTATAGTTTTATCCCAAGCCTCTTACTCATTCCTGTTAGACAGGGAAGGTAATTAACGTATGTAAATGTCTGCTGTGTGTCCGATACTCTACTAGGTGTTCTGTCCGTCCTCATCTAATCCTCATGGCGTCTCTCTGATACATCCTGAGCTTGTGCGCTTTTTCCCACCTTTATTATTACTACTGTAGATCAAGTCTTCATTTATCTCTTGCTTGGACTTCCATACCCCCAAACTGGTCTCCCCACTTCAACTTTGCACAGGCTTCTCCTTCTCCACACGTCAGTTGGACTCAGACTTTAAAAATGTAAATCAGATTGTGTCACCTCCCCACTTAAAGCCCTTCCATGACTCCCCATTGCTCACAGAGTGAAATCTTTGTGCTCTGGCCGACAGCGCCCCACGCCATCTGGCTTCTGCCTGTATCTGAGAACTCATCTACCGCGCTCCCCGGACTCGTCCACTGTGCTCAGACCCGCTGGGCTTCTTTCTGTCCCAGGCTGGTTGTTCCTCAGGGCCTTTGCACCAGCTGTTCTTCCTGCTTGGAACACCCTCTTTAGATCTTTACTCTGGGCCTGGCTTCTTTTTGTGACTTGTGGCTTACCTAAAATGACACCTGCTCAGTGTAGCTTCTCTGACCAGCCAAGCTGCAGCAACCTCCCTCTATTTGTGTCATGCATTTTATTTGCGTTAATTTACCTGGTGTAGGTGTAGAATGAGGTTCTGCTGCTGTCAGATGGTCTGGGTTTCAGTCTTGGTTGGCCCTGCCACTCACTGGCTGTGTGACTTTGGGCAAGTTACGTAACCTTTTAGTCTTCTCCTCTAGAAAATGGATATAATAATCTTATGTCCCTCCATTATGAGAATTAAATAAGTCAAGATATAATAGTTTCTGACACATTGTATATGCTCAAGAACCGTTAGCTATTATTATTTTAATGTGACTAGTGTTATTAAAATGATTTTATATTTTCTTATTTATTTATTTGGCTATTTTTCTCTTCCACCTAGAATATACACTTTATGAAGGAAGGAACCTTATCTGTTACATTTGCAAATGTACCCCTAGAGCTTAGGACAGTGCATGGCACAAGTAGGCACTCACCAAAAATTTGTTGGTTATTAAAATCTGAAACATCATTATCCCTATTTTAGAAATTGTGTAATCAGGGTTCTGACAGGTAACATTACTTACCCAAGGTTAATCCTGATTCCAAAGACCACGTTCTGTCCATTACACCAAAATGCATTAGTGTATATTTCTTTCCTCCAAATTCTGTCATGTTTGATACATGATTTTCAGGTTGCCTTTTTATACATCCTGATATGACTCATGAAATGAAAACAACCGTTTCTGTGAATATGAGGGGTCAAGGCCAAGAGTTGAACCCAGAGGAAAGTTCAGAAGGTGAGATATATACAAACCCACCAAATTCAAGGGGTGGGAAAAAAGTTACCCGACTCCTGCCTTGGGGATGTGCAAGATAGTGACCTGGGAATTGGACTGCCTGAGGAGATTCATGTGCTTTGACTTCTTCAGGGAAAGAATCTCTGAAATCATAAACCCCTACTTTGGGCTCTTGTACTTCTTCTGTCATCTTATCCTAGTGGGGCGGAGGCAGAAGTTGAGAAATGGCAATGTTGGCTTCTGCAGCTTCTAGGAAATTGTGGGCTTGACTCTGCCTTTGCCCCTGACAGAACATGATGATAGTCCTTGGGGGCTTCACTGACTCATTCTTTTAAACAGCCTTTTTCTATTTATTTTTATTTTTGGTAAGCTATGAAAACAGTGTGAGAGTGCATGACACGCAGGAAAAAATACAGACTTTGGCCATGGTCAGATCAAGGTTCAGGTTTCTGCTGGGCCACTTCTGGGCTGCGTCTTGGCACGTTAACTTCTCTAAACCTCAGTTTCCTTGTTTATATAAAGGGGATTCGCATGACAACTCAAAGAGAGACCTTGCCTCAAGTGTCTTGTGTCCTTCTTCAGTATGGCTCATCGACCCTTTTGAGAATTTAATGAAAGCTATGGATTTTCTCCTTAGAAATATGCCCAGACACCCCAAATTTGGCATTTAATTTCATAGGGTTCATGGAGCCTTTGAGACCCAGGTTAAGCATGTCTGCACCAGACCAGGGTCCTGATGGTTATGGGAAGGGCGTGTGTGTGTGTGTGTGTGCGCGCACGCGCGCTTGCTTTTTTTCCGTAGGAACCAGACCAGTTTGCTTCCTGCAGTCTCTTATTAATGTTTGTTGAATGAGGGAATTTAACTAATTTCTGAATTCCTTAATCACCTTGAGCTTGATATTTGGTTTCCTTTGCCCTAGGGCCGGTGATAGTGCCAGCTTCATAACTTCGTCTGGGCACGCCAGTAGCCACTGCACTGTGGCAATAAATATCTGAGCTTGTGGTTTTTGCCTTAGGTAAACTGTAGAGGTGGAGTCAGGAAACGCCTAGAAAATATCCTTGATTTATAATAATGTGTAAATATCACGAGCCAACCCTTGAGGGGTGGTACCTGAAAGTATTTGGACACTAGATTGGGCCTGACCATCACAGAATGTGAAATTCTGCCCATACGTAGAATGTAGAATATAAAATCATAGGGCTAGAAAGTCTTAGAGACCATTTAATCTAATTCCTCCAGATCGATGAAGTGATTTGTCCAAGGTCAGTCAACTGGTGCGGTGGCAGAGGTCAGGGGCATGAAACTCTCCACCTAAATTCGTTCTCTACCCCCACCAAGAGGGTAGTCTTCACCTCCTCTGAAACCAGTACCCTCCGCTGTCTTCCGTGTGGTTTAACAACCTTTGCGACTAAATGCAGCCATGTTAATGCTGAGTGGTATCACTGTCTGAAATTGCCTTATTTATGAATGTCTATTCCCTGTCTCTTTCTCCTTCTGCCCCAAACATCAACCCCACATGGACAGGAATCTTGTCTATCTTATTCAATTCAGTATCTTTAGAGCCTTACATACATAGTAGATGTGTCATAACTTTTGGTTGAATGAGTGAATAAGGAGTTTTCCTGGCAGTTCTTTTAATAATATCAGAAGAGTTGGGATTTCACCTCATTTTCATCAGTAATTTAGCAAACATTGATTGAACCTACTGTATGTCACACACTAACAGGCCCAGGAATGAATGAGATATGGTGCCTAGCTTCAAGAAGTTATAATCTAAATACAGAAGTAACAAAGTCAAGAGCAGCAAACCAAATTTGGCCCGCGATATTTTTTTTTTCTGAATATAATTTGAATGCATGCTCCATTATTTCCTGTGTCTTTTACTCACCTGCTTTGCTCATTAAACTGCCTGGCTTCTGATGGTATTTGAGTTCACGTTTTAGGTTTTATAGATCAGTAGTTTCTAAGTATGGTAGATCATCACTTTATCTCAGAAACAACACACACACAGAGGTACCCAGACCCTGTCCCTTTGGGCTGGGGCCTTGGAAGCTGTACAGAAAAACAGTAACTCCGTAGGCAGTTGAAATGACCAGCCAATCTAGCTAGATACCTCTGCTTTACAGGTAAATATGAGTACTTGTCTTAGAACCCAGACCTGATATTCTACATTAATCACATTTCCTCTTCCTCAAAGATTTGTATGTTCTTTTCAGTACATGCTTCTGTTCTAGGGGCCTCTGGAACAGTCAGATCATGTGTTTGCTGTCTGAACACTTACACTCTGAAAACTCCTTGAAGTCATGTAGACAAATGAATGTAGACATCAAACAAATAATCCCTGAACTGGTAATAGCCCCATTTGACTCTTCTTGTGTCTTTTCATGTATGGGGGTTATCTCTTTGACTAGATGCCAGCATATAAATTGAGCGTGCTTTGGTTACATGGAGACGTTCAAGAGTAAATCCTTTTTTTGTGGAACAAGGGGGCTGCAATTGTGGTTTTCCAGGATTCCTCTTCCTTGACTTGGCAGTCCTATCTCAGCAGACCTGAGAATAGGTGAGCTGTCAAGGTGTTGGCAGGGATAGGCTCCTCTGGGTGGGACTCAGGGCATCCTACCAGCCAAAAGCAGAGGAAGCTTAAATGATTTCACATTTGGGCTTTACTTATTATAATTGCTGCAAGTGGTAAATTGGGTGTGACAAATCTGACAGGTAATTGCCAAGGGGGTTTCATTACCAGCCATGGAGTAGATAAATGATGTGCCTTATGTTAAAAAGCAAAATCAAACTAAAGAAAGAAAAATTAGACTATATTTGGAGTGAGAATTCAGAAATTGTAGATATGTTCACGCATATCAAAACTGTTTCAAAACTGGTAACTCAGTTCGCTTCTCTCTGTCAGGGTGGGGTGGTGCAGAGAAGTTGTGATTGATGAGAAACTGTAAAAGAGGTTAGGATTGGTAAGCAAAGTTTCTTCTTCTAGGATTGGTACATATTAAGTAGCCTTTGGACAACACTCAGCTCTAAATACCTGTGTTAGAACTAAGATTTTTGACATTATTATCGCCTGTGTTTTACTTATATATATATATATGACCAGTCTCAATAGATTTCATTCATTGGTAACTTGATTGGCTTAATGAAAATATTTTTAAAAGGCATAGTAAAGCACAGCAGTACAGCTTGAGGATCACATGACTGCAGTGTTTCATTCATTCAATGAATATTTGTTGAGTGCCACCTTGTACTGGGTATACAGTGATAAACAAGGCAGGATGGCAGCGTATAAGGAAAGGGATTTTTGCCTCATTGGTTTACTAGTGACCTAGCCTTGCACAAAATAGATACAAAATAATTACAGATGGTCCCCAACTGACGGTGGTTCAACGTACGATTTTTTGACTTGACGATGGTGTGAAAGCCATGCACATTCAGTAGAAACTATATACTTCGAAGTGTGAACTTGGATCTTTTCCCAGGTTAGCCATATGTGGTACGATCCTCTCTTGTGATGCTGGGCGGCGGCAGCGAGCTGCAGCTCTCAGTCAGCCACGCAGTCACGAGGGTAAATAACTGATACACTTAACAACCATCCTGTACCCAGACAGCCATTCTGTTTTTCGCTTTCAGTACAATATTCAATAAATGACATGAGATATTCAACACTGTTATAAAACAGGCTTTGTGTTAGATGATTTTGCTCAACTGTAGGCTAATGTGTTTTCTGAGCACATTTAAGATGGGCTAATAAGCTATGACGTTTGGTAGGTTAGGTGTATTAAATGCGTTTTTGACATGATGTTTTCAACTTAACAATGGCTTTATCGGGATATAGTCCCATCATAAGTTGAGGAAGATCTGTCCTGAAAGAAGGAAGAAAGGAAGATAGACTTGATCTCTGCTTTCATGGAGCTTACAGTCTAGCGGGAGAGACAGACAAAAAATAAGCACAAATAAATAAACAGAATGTATGATAGATAGTGCCTGGAGTGAGGATGCTGATTTTGATAGGCTGGCCAGGAGTGGGCTGGTTTAGGAAGAGACCGATGAGAGAGAGACAGTCTCGCAAAGCCGGGGAGGAAAAGTGTTTAAGGAACAGAAGGAAGACCTGATGACTGGTGAGTAGTGAACGAGGGGAGGCTCGCGATGGCGTGGAAACATAGGCAGGGGCTGTATCGCGATAAGGGGTTTGGATTTTTTCTGTGTGTACTGGGAGCCCATGAAGAAGGTCGAAGATTTTAAGCAAGGGAATGATCTGATATGATATGATTTTTTAGAGAGGTTGCTCTGACTGCCGTGGAGGATAGGCCATAGGCGGGGAACCAGAGGAAGACCAGGAGAAGGCTCGTGGAGCGTGGTCGGCAAGAGGTGGTGGTGGCTTTTGCCCCAAGGGCGTAACAGTGGAAATGGAGAGAAGTGGGTGGATTTGGAATGTATTTTTGCAATAGAGAAAATTGGTCAGCGGTCTCAGAGAGTTGCATGAGAAAGTTGGCACACACAGAGGCACACATTCTCTTTTCATGATGAACATTCTTTAAAAAGCATTTGTTGGATGATGGGATTATTATTGCCATACATGAGAAAACGACTGTTTTTGAAGTATGGAGAGCCCTAGGAGAGGAGAAAGCTAGCCGTGCGTGTTGCCCAGGCTGGTACACAGCTCTGGTTCTGCGGGTCCAGGCATTTTTGACAGCGTGGATTCAAGGAAGAACGGCAACACACACTGTGTATCTTTTGGCAGATCAGAGCATAACGAAAATAAAATTAGAAAATTCAACTCTGGTTCTTGAAGGAAATAGGATTCAGAAGAGATTATCTCAAATCTAGTTTATGAGATAATGTGCTCTCTTATAAACACAGACATCGGTTATGCATTTGGAATGTCTGATTTATTCCTCTGGATTCTTTTTGACTGCTGTGAATTCAGTGATCCACTTGGATAGTCTCTGTTACTGTGAAGTTTTAATAGGTAACAGTCAGAAACGGAGGGGGAGAACATAAAAGCAAACTGAAATGCTAATAGCTGGTACTCTGAAACCATTAACTTGAAGCCGGTTCTTCCTGACCTAATGTTGGAACGTAAGGTGGCAGAGAGGCTGAGTGTAACTTGTGCACTGGTTCTTTAGAAACATCATCCTCAAAAGAATCACGCACCTTCAGTTTCCAGGACAGCAGCCTTTGCTTTACAACTTGCATGTCTTTGTGGAAGAGCTTGAAATTCACACCATCACCTTATGGATCAAAGAGTAAAGGTGAAAACAGCCCTAATGTTGTTGGAAGAGGCAAAGTAAGACAAGGGGTTCCTCTTAATGGAAGATGCAACCAGTATTTGCTACCTAATTTTGATTTTGGTAGTCATAAAAATCAGCCCAGAAGCAATCCCAGATAGAGGTCATCTACTACCACACATTTTACAGATAAGGAAACTAAGGGTTTGCCTGACATTAAACATTAAGTATACATGGACCTGTTGGCCCAAGGAAAATAGAGCAAGTAGAATTTTAAAAACAAAAATAACTTTCTTTTGTGTTAGGTTTCATGCAAACCTCATTGCTCATTTCAGGCTGACTCATACAGTTTCAGCAGATTAAATTTGAGACCTAATGTTGAACAGAAAGGGGAATGACATTGATAAGAATGGATGAGATTAATGCTATGTTGGCAGGTGACATTTTTTTCCTAAGCTTTTGAGTTTTTCTTTTTCCCCCTCTTTTAGTTCATCTGCAAGTCTGGCATATTAACTAATCATATAACCATCTTTCATCTTAAGTCTAAGTCTGTATAGTGTGTCCCTAGCAGACTAGGTGAGTCAAGTGAAATTATAGTTCAGTCAAGCCAAAAAATAAAATATCAGAGAGAAGACAATTGAGTCTGGACTCCATAGTTGAGTGGTGAAGGTTCAGACCAGTCAAGGAGACTGAGTTATTCATTGTTGCTGGTTTATGACAGAGCAAATCCAGATATGTGTTACGCTGATTCCATGTGATTGGGTAATTCTAGGGCTGGCCCCTCTGCTTCCTGTCCCACTTGAGTCTCCTTGCTTCCCTTAACCATAAATTGTGGGTATTCGGAAATGCCATGCTTTTGTTGAGAGTTAGCAGGATTGGCGTGAAGATCAACAAGAAGCAAAGTGGGTCACGTTTCCTTCCCTCAAGTGATGTTCTGTCAACATTTATAGAATATGTGCACCGAATTAGAGTCAACTGTACAGATTCCTGAGTTTAGGAAATTATAATCTGATGGGTCTTCTTCAAATTTAAACCTTAACTAAAGTTTGTAAATTCTTTCTCTTTCATCTTTGCTCTTTCTTTACTCTCGACCTCCTTTTACCTCTTGGGCTACGTGCTGTTCTGCTTTTGATACAAAATTGACCTTATTCTCATTCACCCTCTACCTCCATTTCCCTGTCTTCCTGGAAAATAACTTGGTACTGGATGCTTCTTCAGTCTCACGGGGGCAGTTACCTCCCGGGGAGTAGGGAGAGCTTGGGCATGTGTCTCTTACTTGTTCATACACTGTGCTCTCTCAGTCAGTGTGCAAATACATTGTATTTTCCTATTCAAGCCTGTTGAGTAAGTAATAAGAACTAGGTGCTGGAATAAATTAATCACAAGCCAGATTTCATTTTGGAAATGAAATATTTTGGTTTAAGACTGTAGTACATTTGTAAAGCTGTAATATATTGCAGTGATGAAGGCTTCTTAAAATCTGTTAGAGCTGTGCACTTTTAAAATTGTTCATTACTATTTGTTTTTTGTATGTGTGTATGTGTGTGTATGCTTATTTACATACATACAAATATATGACTACGTCTATGCTCATTTAGATACTACATAAATAAAGATATTCTCTGAGCCAGGACTTTATGTGCCAACTTTAAGCCTGAATTGAATTTTACGGATGAGAGAGATACCCTGAAAATGGAACCATTGGCATAACCTTGTGTGTAATCCTACTCGCAGGCAGAGCTGTAATGATCTGTAAAGTAAGCTCAAGATCTACAAAATGTTCAGAGAACATAGGCAAAAGCCTTCCCCCCACTCCGCCCCATGAGCTAGGTTGTTCTCCAAAAGCAACAAGTACTACTTGTCTTTTCAGAGAGCTGTGATGAAGCCCTAAGACTCTTTGTGGTTTAGACTTCATGTGAGTATGATTCCTCTGTACCCTCAGCCTAGAAAAACTTTACAGGCTCTTGGAATTTGATGAAAGTTTCCTAACTTTGAAGCTCGAGAAGGCTCTCATTTCTGATTAAGCAATTGTTAACATTTTTTTTTTTTCTGGCCTAATTCCATGATGCGAAAAATCATATGTGGTTGCTCTATTTGGAGAACAGTATGTGGCCTCAGATGCTTAAGATCATATCTAGTTTAGAAATCATGTCAACTGAAAATGTGTGCTTTTGGTCCTTTTTTCCCAGCCTTCCTGAACTTTTTGATTTCTTCAGATTCTTCATATTTTTTTTTTTTTTTTTTGCTTTCTGACCTTCACACATACTTTTCATAGTATCTGGAACACTTAAAAAAAATTGTGGTAAAATACACATAACATAAAATTAACCATCTTAACTGTTTTTAGGTGGACAGTTCAGTGGCATTAAGTACATTTGCTTTGTTGTGCAACCATCACCACCATCCATCTCCAGAACTTTTTCATCATCCCACACAGAAACTCTGTACCCATTAAATACTAACTGTCAATTCCCCCCTCTTCCCAGCCCCTGGAAATGACCATTCTATTTTCTGTCTCTATGAGTTGAGACTCTTCCAGATACCTCATATAAGCAGCTGTCCTTTTGGAATGGCTTATTTCACTTAGCATAGTGTTCCTCAAGGGTCATTCATGTTATAGTAGTATCAGAATTTCCTAACTTTTTAAGGACGAATAATATTCTATTGTATGAATATATCACATTTTGTTTATCCATTCATCTATTGATGGATACTTGGGTTGCTTCCGTCTTTTGGCTGTTGTGAATAATGCTGCTATGAAAATGAGTGTCCAAATATCTCTTTGAAACCCAGTTTTCAGTTCTTTTGGGTGTATACCCAGAAGTGGAATTGCTGGATAATATGGGTATTGAATTTTTAATCTTTTGAGGAATGGCCAGACTGTTTTCCATCACGACCTGCACCATTTTACATTCCCACCAACAGCGTACAAGGGTTTCGGTTTCTCTACACTCATGCCAACACTTGTTATTTATTTATTTCTATTGGTAATAGCCCTTATCACTGGGACGCTTTTGACCACCTTTCCTTCTGCTTGGCTAATACCTACTGGTGTTTCGGTTCTCAGCTCAGATGTTAACTTCTGGCAAGCCTTCCCCCAGAGCTCTGTATCCTATCTTTTAAGTTAGGTGCTGTCGTCTTTGCTTTCTGTATCATAGGACTTCCTGCATTTGATTATAGTTTGCTTGTTTAATTTTCTGATACTTCTACCATGTGTTGGGTTCCATGATGGTGGGAATATCTGTCTCGATAGATCTGACATGATCACTATTACCTCCTTGGGACCTGGCTCTCAGTAGAGGCAGTGGTTGGAATGTGCATCTTTAAGTGTAAATAAATATTCCCAGTGTACTGTATTATGCAGCCCAGGTTTAGTAGATAAACATGTGAATTCAAATCCTGGCTTTGACTTTTACTAGCTTTGAGATCTTGAACCAGGTATTTTATCTAAGTCTTGGTTTTCACTTCTTTAAAATGGGGGAAATGATATCTGCTTCATCCTCATAAGACTTTTGTAGTGATTAAAAGTTAGCATGCCTATTACAGTCAATAACCATGAATGAAGTGAGTGAGAAGAAGCAGGGGAACAGAACTCCAACATTTTCAGTCTGGCTGGCACTGACATTAAGATGAAAAACAGGAGAAACAGACTTCAGGAAGTTAGGAAAGGAAAACGTTGACTTTGATTTTGAGCTTATGGAATCTCAGGTGCTGGTGGGGACTTCCATATTGTAATATCCTGGAGATAATTTGATGTAGGTTTGAGTTAGAGATGAGGATTTGAGCGTTATCTGTAATGAACTCATTTTAAGAAGATGAGATTGCCTAAAGGAAGAATGTTTTGTTGAAGGGGAAGAAGGAGAAGGGTAGGGGATGTCTGCTACTCAGAGCAGAGGAAGAAAGACCTGAAACAGAGACTGAGAAGGAGGGAGGCTAGGCTAGAGGAATAAAAGGGAGGAGATTTTATAGAAACCAAGGGAAAAAGAGGATTTTGAGAAAGGAATGCATGTACCTAACTATGCTCAATGCTTCCCAAATGACTGAGAGGATGAGGCTGCATTTTAGCAAGAGGAGTTGGTCACTGATCTTGGGAAGAATCGTTTTAGTAGAATGACAGTGGTAGAAGCTAGGTCATAATGGGCGTTAGGGCAAAATGAGACAGTGAGAACTTGGGTCATTTATCTTAAATGGTTCCTCAGGAAGTTTGGTAGGGAAAGAAAGAACACATTGGGATGGTAGCTGGGGTGAGAAGTAGGAAAAGCCAAGGAAAGGTTTAATTAATTAATTAGCTAATTAATTAACAATTTCTTAGGGTGGCAGGATTGTTTTAAGTCTGAGATAATGTAAGCACAAAGGATGAAGAGAAGAGACCTGTGGAGAGGAAGAGGTTGCTTGAGGATATAAAATAGAACTGTGTAGACAGGCACATGACCCCAAGGAAAGCAGGAGGGAATGGGACCATGAGGACAGGCAAAATTGTTGGCCTTTTTAATCTATTTTTAAACTTTTATTAACATGTGAAATTAAATAAAATGTATTAAACACATATAGTGTTTATTTTCTACAAGGAATTGCACACACATTTGTTTCTTTACAAGTAATAACCCATTTAATTTAATCTTCATAACAACCTTGTGAGGTAGGTACGAGTACTATATCTTTTATAGATGGGGAAACTGAGGCACAGAGAGGTTAAGCAACTTAATCAAGGTCACACAGCTAGTAATTGGCAGGGGCAAGATTTGAACCAATAAGATTTAGAGCTTGTGCTCTTAACCATTATTTTAGGCTGTGTCTCCTGCTTTTTTGTCTTGTATTTGGAGAGTACTTAAAGAAGTATCTTTATGTCTGAAGTTAAAATCTGAATAACTAAGTGGCAAGACTGGTCCTCTGCTTATTATATCTCAAATTGGATTTTTATATATATTTTACAGCACAGTGAAATTAACACATGTGTTGGTTAGGTTAGGTTGCAATCTTTAGTGTATTTGCAAAAGAATAATAACTTTATTAGAATTATTATTTACTTTTTATCAAGACAAGCCAACAGTGGTAATTTCTCCTTAGTGATATAATCGGAAAAGGAAACTTGCGAACATAAAATGCACATATTGAAATAAGATTAAATGCATGCTGATGAAGTTACAGAGTTTTGCTCAATACCTCAATCAAGAAATTTTGATAATAAAGAGTATGTATTGACTCTCCAGAATCCTGGGAATGCATAAATGAAAGCAAAAAGAAATATCTACTTTGTATTATAGATCTATAAAATAGTTATTAAATAACTTATTCTTTTAGGTATTTTTTCCTTTACTTTTTCATCAGTGCTAGGCAAAACTAATAGTTGCTATAGCTGTGTCAGCAGCTAAGGGATTTCTATTGTTGTTGTTGTTAAAGTAATATATCATGTCTTGTATAATTCAGTTGTGGCTACACAAGGGGAAGTGTTTAATGTTTGTTTATGCCGCACTTGCTGTGGAAACCACAGAGATCCAGAGATGGACAGTGGAGGGCTAAGGATAATTAAATGGACAGTCACTGAGGTCACTTACTGATGTCTTTACTGCAGCACCATGTACATTCTGCTTTCCCATGGCAGGTTGTTTGATCATGGTTTAATAGTTAAAGCTTTGTAAAATTACAAAGAAGTCAGAAATCCTACTGGTCTCAAGTGTTATTATTTACAGTTGGACTGCTAGCAGGAAAGTGCTTAGTTTGATCAGACCGATGCTAAGCTGGGCAAGACATGGTGAAATCTCAGAGCTCTGTCCTCTGACCTTGGAGTAGACTACTAAGGTATCAAATTTCCAGGTGGAAAGTTCCCTGAAGATTGAAACATGATTGAGAGAATTTGACTTTTTCAACTAAACAGGTGTGGCCAAGAGGAGAGTTTTTCTCCTCTTGGAAATGTAAGGGGTCCATTATTAGGTCCTTGGAGCTAGAATGAAGGTACAATGGCAATGAAAGAGTTTTAATTAATCTCTTATCTCTCTTATGGTTTGGAATGGTATTGCCCTTGCTCTTGTATTCACTTAGAAAATTATGGGCAGTACTTTGACTGTGGAGAAGAATCTTGGGTAAGTGATTATCTCTGTTTTCAGTGGAATATGTGGAGGTGGCTCAAGGAAATTATAGTTTATAAGGCAGCTACTCCAAATGAAGTCCAAAGACGTTAGAATTCTTCTAAGTCATTAACCCTGAGTGAAGAACCCAACCTTTTGCTAAAGGTACTTATTGCTTTGATATTAATATTATATTCTTCACATGTGTAAACTGCCCTTCCCCCAAAGTTCCAGTCCATTCCCCAATCAATTCCCGACCTTTATTTCTTTTTAGATCCTGTGTAGCTGCTTTTTATCATAGAAATTTTTCTTTTCAGGAAACTTTCTTCCCTTTTGAAACTTGGTCTACAGTCTTAAAATTGATGATTGTAGGCGGGAACTTAAGATCAAGTTGGTGAGGTAAATAGGTCTTGATATTCAAATTATTATCTGAAGAGCTAAAGTATATATTTTTATACCTGTGGTTTCACTTATTTAAAAAAATTTTGCCTCAAGGAGTAATTTATGAGATCAAGGAATGCTAACTTGGTGGAATACTTGGGAAAGTATGAGTTGTAGGGAAAGGTGCTGTCTTAGGGAGGACATTTAAAAAGTGCTGAAAAATGTAGTTTTATAGCTTGATGCAAGAGAGGTGAACTCCTCTCTTGCATCAATTGATTAGAAAGGTGCTCATAATGAAAGAATGAAGGAGAAATGAATTCTAACTAATGAACTTGCATAAGACCCAGATTCATTGTCTTTACATGGACACAAGTATAGATTCTTAGATTTAGAACAGCAAAAACCAAAAAAACAAAAACACACACACACAAAAGACAAAAGACATGAGCAAGCATTTCACAAAAGAGCTACTGCAAACGGCAATTAACGTATGAGAAGTTACTCAACCTGAATAACAATCAAAGAAATATAAATTAGGATGAACTCGCTTTTTCATTTATCAACTTGCTAAAGATTTAAAAGTTTGATAATAACTAGTATTTGAGTATATGAAGAAATGGTTATTGTCTATTGAGGGGATGAAATGGATACCGTTTTCCTGGAGGGCAGTTTCACAATCTGAATCAAGAGGCTTTAAAAGAGCATACCTTTCGACCTAGTGGATCCCTTGCAAAGAATTTTTATCATAAAGAAGTCATCTGTGCCTTCTTGTTAAATGGTGCAGTTAAGCTCACAGTTTATGTATGCCTTCCGCTCCAAACAATGTCAATGACAGATAACACATTGGAAGAATAAAGGGTAATAAAAGAGTCATAGCTGGGCTTACAGGGAGGATATTGTTGACCAGAAAGAGAACAAATCGTAAAGGGATAAGCTGGATTGAAACTATGGTCCTGCAGGGGTTCTGGTGTGGAAACAAAAAGTGAATTTAGGTCCTATGGGTCATAGGGACTAAGCTTTACCACTTGAGATGGGACCAGAACTACGCTTACTGTGTGAAGCCAGGGGTGGAGGTGGAGTTGTACTTCTCATAAAAGGAGACTGAGGGCTTCCCTGGTGGCGCAGTGGTTAAGAATCTGCCTGCCAATGCAAGGGACACGGGTTCGAGCCCTGGCCCGGGAAGATCCCACATGCTGCGGAGCAACTAAGCCCGTGCGCCACGACTACTGAGCCTGCACTCTAGAGCCCGCAAGCCACGACTGTTGAGCCCACGTGCCACAGCTACTAAAGCCTGCGTGCCTAGAGCCCGTGCTCCGCAACAAGAGAAGCCACCGCAGTGAGAAGCCCACAGACCGCAACGAAGAGTAGCCCCTGTTCACTGCAACTAGAGAAAGCTGGCGCACAGCAACGACGACCCAACGGAGCCAAAAATAAAAACAAACAAATAAATAAATAAATTTATTAAAAAAAAAAAAAAAAAAGGAGACTGGAAAAAGACCACGGTGTCAGGAACATAGCTTATATGGAGCTAGGGATTTTGAGGGACAGAAGATAGGTAAACCTTCAAGAGTAGAAATTGAATCAGACTGATTGATTGTGGAGTGATGGGGGGAGAGAATGTAGTGCTCCAGGGCACCATTTGTGAGGCTTGGTCCTGGACTGGTCATATAGGGTCCTAGCGGAGGAAACTGCTGAACCACTGTGGAGGGAAAGGGGAGCACATGTGGAGGTGGGGGGGAAGCAAAGACAAAAAAACTGTCCACTCAGAATTAGCCTTCAAAACAAAATACTGAAATAATTAAGGAAAACAAGTGCAAAGAGAATCAACAATGTGAATAAAAATTCATTCCAGATGAGATTAATTTTATAGAAAAGTCAGTCAAAGACTGAAATAATCATGTTCAAGGAATTCAAAGGGATAAGAAAAGGCATCACATTGATAAAAATGAGATTTAAAAATGCCCCCAAATGCAGAAATGGAACAGGAACAGCTTTACATGAAAAAGAGCCAGGTACAAACTTTGGAAATGAAAAGTATAGTCATAGAAATAACAAACTCAGTAGATGGGATGAACTTTAGCCCTGATACAACTAGAAAGAGAATTGATGAATTGGGGGAGACTACTGAGGAATTCACCCACAGTGTAGCATAAAGAGACAAAAGATTGAAAAAAAAGAGAGAGCAGTTGGGAGACTTGGAGGATAGATTGAGAGATTCCACCAAATGTCTAATAGTAGTTCCAGAAAAGTAGAATGAAGATTATGATGGAGAAACAAAATCTGAAGAACCAAGAGTTGAGAATTTTCCTTATTTAAAGAAAGACATGAGTCTGATACTCTGAGCAATACCATCATGTTGAAACTGGAATGTGAGGGATATAAAGAAAAAAAAAGATCCCTAAGAGATTCACACTCCAAAAATGCAGTTTATATACAAAAGGAAGGTTCTTATTAGTAACAGTAGATGCTAGAAGACAGGGGAATAAAGTGTTCCAAGTGCTAAGGGAAGATTATAGTTAATTTCAATTTTTAAAATCCAAGTAGTATGAGGAAAAAGTACAGCTATTTTCGGCCATAAAAAAGACTGGGAGGGGCTTCCCTGGTGGCGCAGTTGTTGAGAATCTGCCTGCCAATGCAGGGGACACGGGTTCGAGCCCTGGTCTGGGAAGATCCCACATGCTGCGGAGCAACTGGGCCCGTGAGCCACAATTACTGAGCCTGTGCGTCTGGAGCCTGTGCTCCGCAACAAGAGAGGCCGCGATAGTGAGAGGCCCCCGCACGGGAATGAAGAGTGGCCCTGCTCGCCGCAAATAGAGAAAGCCCTCACACAGAAACGAAGATCCAACACAGCTAAAAATAAATAAATAAATAAATTTAAAAAGACTGGGAGAGTTACCCTCTGACTCTCACTAGGAAAACTGTTGTATATTGCAATTTAGCAAGAAGAAAAGTGAACCCAGAGGGAAGGTTTTTAATACAAGAAAAAAGGGTGAGCATAGAAATTGATAAAACGTATTGGAAAATTCACTTAATTATTGGTTTAAAATACTACTTTTCTGTTTTAAAGTAAATACAAAATCAGAACTGTAGGTAACAATTATTAATGAGAATGTGAGAAAGGAGGAAGTAAACCATGTGATCTGATATCAGAGACTCAAAAGAAGACACATTACTAGTATCACTAAGAATAATATGAAAATATGATACATTTGAGAATTAACTTAGGTGAAATAGATATCTAGAAAAATATACATTACTTAAATTGCCTCAAGTAGTAGAAAGTCTGACTAAAGCAATGAAAGAAACTGAATGATAATCCAAAGTTTATGCCCCAGATGACAACAGGTCCAATTTTGCATATGCCATATTATCCTCACTTTCCCCCTTCTCTTTTTTAAAAACGTTTTCTTGATAAGTGTTCACACGTGTATATACTTTTTAAACCACCACCAGAATCAAAATGCTGCACATATTCATGACACCCTATAGTTTCTTTGTGCCTCTTGGTAATGCTTCCCTCTTCCTTTCAACCCTGGCCCCAGGCAACCACTAATCTGCTTTCTGTCACTATTGATTAATTTGCATTTTCTAGAATTTTGCATGAATGGAATCATGAAGTATGTACTCTTTGATTTGGCATGGCTTCCTTCACCCAGCGTAGGGTTTTGAGATTTATCCACGTTGTTGCATGTATCAATAGTTTATTCCTTTTTATCACTGAGTAATGAATTTTTGTATTGATATACCACAATTTCTTTTTGTTTTTCAATATACTACAATTTCTTTATCTCTTCACTTGTTAATGGACATTTGGGTTAATCCCAGTGGGTTGGCAGTTACAAGTAAAGCTGCTATGAACATTTATATACACGTTTTTGTATGGACATGTGCTGTCATGTTGCAAGTATATGCCTTAACTTTTTAAGAAATTGGCAGATTGTCTTCCAGAGTGGTTGGAACATTTTATTTTCATGAGAGCAGTGTATTAGAGTTCTAGCTTTGAGAGTTTTGAAAGTAGAAGTTGGTGAATTTGATGAAGTTTAGTTTATTTTTCTTTTGTGGATTGTGCGTTTGGTTTCATATCATCCAGAATACAAGAAAACTTTGCCTTTGATTACCCTAAAGACTCAAAGAATTTGTTATATGTTTTTCTACTAGTGTTATAGTTTAGGTTTTATATTTATATTTTTGGTTGGGTTTTATATTGATATATTTATTCATTTAGAGTTAATTTTTATATATAGTACAAGTTGTGGATTAAAGTTCTTTTGTTTTTTAAATATGGATATCTAATTCTTCAAGTACTATTTGTTGAAAAGATTTTCTTTTTCCTTTGAATTAACTTTGAATCTTTGTCAAAAATCAATTGACCATAAATAGGATGGACTATTTTTGGATTCTCTTTGTTACATTTATTCCTAAGTATTTTCCAGATATTTCATTGTTAGTGTAAAGAAGCACTATAGATTTCTGTGTGTTGATTTTTTACCCTGCAACCCTACAGAATTTGTTTATTGGTTCTAACGGTTTCTGGTGGAGTGTTTAGGATCTTCTGTACATAAGATCATATCATCTGCAGAGACAGCTTTACTTCTTCCTTTTCGATTTGGATGTCTATTATTTCTTTCTCTTGCCTAATTGCTTTGGCTATGGCTTCCAGTATCATGCTGTGAATAGGAGTGGTGAGAGTGGGTACCCTTGTCATGATCTTAGAAGAAAAGCTCTGAACCTTTAGTATGATGTAGCTGTGGGGTTGTCCTATATGGCTTTTTTTTTTTTTTAAATAAATTTATTTATTTATTTATTTATTTATGGCTGTGTTGGGTCTTTGTTTCTGCATGCAGGCTTTCTCTAGTTGTGGCGAGTGGGGGCCACTCCTCATCGCTGTGCGTGGGCCTCTCACCATCGTGGGCTCGCTCGTTGTGGAGCACAGGCTCCAGACGCGCAGGCTCAGTAGCTGTGGCTCATGGGCCCAGTTGCTCCGCGGCATGTGAGATCCTCCCAGACCAGGGCTCGAACCCATGTCCCCTGCATTGGCAGGCAGATTCTTAACCACTGTGCCACCACGGAAGCCCCTATATGGCTTTTATTCTGTTGAGGTACATTCCTTCTATACCCAATTTTTTGAAGAGTTTTTATAATGCAGGGATGTTGTATTTTGTCAAATGCTTTTTCAGCATCTATTGAAATCATCATATGATTTTTATCTTTTATTCTATTAATGTGGTGTATTACATTTATTGATTTGCATATGCTGAACCATCCTTGCATCGAGGGGTAAATCCTATTAGGTCATAGTGTATGATCTTTTTAATGTGCTGTTGAATCTGGTTTGCTAATAATGAGTTTGGTAGTATTCCTTTTTCTTTAATTTTTGCAAGAGTTTGAGAAGAGCATTAATTCTTCTTTAAATGTTTGATTCACCAGTGAAATCATCTTTGTTGGGAGGTTTTTGTTTACTCATTCAGTCTCCTTACTTGTTATTGGTCTCTTCAGATTTTCTATTTCTTCATGATTCAATCTTGGTAGATGAATGTTTCTAGGAATTTATCCACTTCTGTGTTATTCAGTTTGTTGGCATATAATTAATCTTAGTAGTTCTACGATCCTTTGTATTTCTGTTATTATTTGTAATTTCTCTTTTTTCATTTATAATTTTATTTACATCTTCTCTCTTTTTTTCTTAGTAAGCTAAAAGTTTGTCAATTTAGCATATCTTTTAAGAAAACCTCTTGGTTTTAGTGATTCCTTTTGTTTCTATTTTTTTTTCTTTTCTGGTCTCTCATTTATTTCTGCTCTGATCTTGGTTATTTCCTTCTTTCTGCTAACTTGAGCTTAGTTTGTTCTTTTTCTAGTTCCTTTAGGGGTAAAGTTAAGTTGTTTATTGGAGAGCTTTTTGTTTTCTTAATGTATGCATTTATCACTATAAACTTCCTTCTCAGAAGTGCTTCTCCTGCATCTCATAAGTTTTGGTATGTTGAGTTTCCATTTTTGTTTGTTTCAAGATAGTTTTAAAATTCTCTTTTTATAGCTTCTTTGATCTATTGGTTGTTCAGGAGTCTGTTTTTTAATTTGCATGTATTGGTGTATTTTCCAACTTTCCTTCTGTTACTGCTTTCCAGTTTCATACCATTGTAGTTGGAAAAGATACTTGGTATGATTTCAGTCTTCTTAAATTAGCTAAGACTTGTTTTATGGCCTACCATACATCTGTCCTGGATAATGTTCTTTGTGTGCTTGAGAACAATGTGTATTCTGGAAGGAATGCTCTGTATATGTATGTTAAGTATTAAAGTATACTTAAAGTATAGTTCATGTCCAATGTTTTCTTACTGATTTTCAGTCGGATAACCGATTGTTGAAAGTGCAGTACTGAAGTCCCCACTATTATTGAATTGTTGTCTGTTTTTCTCTTCAGATCTGTTAGTACAGTTGACCTTGAACCACATGGATTTGAACTGCACAGGTCTACTTTTATGCAGATTTTTTTCAATAAATATACAATCAGCCCTCCATATCCACGGGTTCTGCATTCACAGATTCAAGCAAGCATGGATTGTGTACTAAGTTTGTAATCTGTGGTTGGTTGAATCTCTGGATGTGGAACCCATGAGTACAGAGAGCCAACTATGGGACTGGGCATACTCGGAATTTGGTTTCTGAGATGAGTCCTAGAACCAATGTCCCATGGATACCGAGGGACGACTGTATTTGTTTAATATATTTAGGTGTTCCATTGTTGGGTATATATATATTTATGATTGTTATATCCTCTTGATGAATTTACCCATCTATCATGGGTAAATTTATCTCTTGTTGCTGCTTTTGAGTTAAAGTCTATTTCATCTAAGTATAGCTACCCTATACCCTAAGTATAGCTCTCTTTTTGTGTTCTTAAATCTTAAGTGTGTCTTTTGTAGGCAGCATAGAGTTGTGTATTGTATTTTTTAAAATCCATTTGGCTACTCTGTGTCTTTTGTTTGGAGAATTTGATCCATTTACATTTATTTATTTTTAAAAATTTATTTATTTATTTATTTATTTATTTATTTATTTATTGCTGCGTTGGGTCTTCGTTGCTGTGCGCGGCCTTTCTCTAGTTGCGGTGAGCAGGGGCTACTCTTTGTTGCGGTGCATGGGCTTCTCATTGCGGTGGCTTCTCTTGTTGTGGAGCGCAGGCTCTAGGTGTGCGGGCTTCAGTAGCTGTGGCTCGAAGGCTCTAGAGTGCAGGCTCAGTAGTTGTGGCACATGGGCTTAGTTGCTCCGCAGCATGTGGGATCTTCCCGGACCAGGGCTCGAACCCGTGTCTCCTGCATTGGCAGGTGTATTCTTAACCACTGCGCCACCAGGGAAGCCCCTCCATTTACATTTAGAATGATTATTAATAGGACTGGACTTACCAATGCCATCTTTTAAATTGTTTTCTGGCTGTTTTGTAGTGCCCTTGTTCTTTTCTTCCTCTCTTGCTGTCTTCCTTTGTGAACTGATGATTTTCTGTAGTGGTATGCTTTGATTCCTTTCTCTTCATGTTTGTGTATCAACTGTAGGGTTTGGCTTTATGGTTAACATGAGGTTTACATAAAACATCTTATAGATGTAACAATCTATCTTATGCTGATAAGTTGCATATAAAAACTACCCTTTTATTCCTCCCCTTTTATTTTTCTGATGTCAAAATTTGCCTCTCTTTGTATTGTGTATTCATTAGTAAATTATTGTAGGTATGGTTTAAAAAATATTTTTACTAAACTATTTCAGTCTTTATATAAGAGATAAGTGGTTAGCACATCACCATGTTACATTATCAGAGTTTTGATTTTTACTATGTATGTTATCAGTGTGTTGTGTATTTTTGTGTTATTAATTTAGTGTCCTTTCATTTCAGCTTACAGAGTTCCTTTCAGCATTTCTTGTAAGGCAGATCTAGTAAAGATGAATTCCCTCAGCATTTGTTTGTCTGGGAAAGTCTTTATTTCTTCTTCATTTTTGAAGGACAACTTTGCCAAATAAATTCTTGGTTAGTAGTTTCTTCTTTCAGCGCCTTGAATATATCATCCCACTGTCTCCTGGTCTGTAAAGTTTCTGTTGAAAATCCAACAGCCTTATGGGGGTTCCCTTGTAGGTAATAGGCTTCTCTTGTTGCTTTTGAGATTCTCTTTGTCTTTGAGTTTTGACAGTTTTTTGTTTTTTTTTTTTGACAGTTTTATTGTAATGTATTTTGGGTTAGATCTGTTGGGGTTGAATTTGTTTGGGGACCTATGAGTGTCATGAATTTGGATGGCCAAATCCTTCCCTATATTTGGGAAGTTCTCAGCTATTATTTCTTTAAATATGCTTTCTGCCCCCTTCTCCCTCTCTTTCCCTTCTTGGACTCCAGAGGTTCACAGACTGCTTCTCTTGATGGTATCTTATAGTTCACGTAGGCCTTCTTCACTCTTCTTCATTATTTTTCTTTGCTCTTCTCTGACCCGATAACTCAAAAGTCCTGTTTTCTCTTCACAGATTCTTTCTTCTGTTTAATCCATTCTGCTGTTGATACTCTCTGTTGCACTTTTTATTTCATTCATAATTTCATACTTTCAGCTGTATTTTTCAGCTCCATAATTTGGTTTCTTATCATTTCTGTCTCTTTGTTTAACTTCTCATTTTGTTTGTGAATTTTTTTCCTAATTTCTTTGAATTGTCTTTCTGTATGTTCTTGTAGCTTATTGAGCTTCCTTAAATCAACTGTTTTGAATTCTTTATTGGGCAAATCGTAGACCTCCATGTCTTTGGAGTCAGTTACTGGAAAATTATTGCTATCCTTTGATGGTGTCCTGTTTCCTTGATTTTTCATATTCCTTGAAGTCTTACATTTGCTGTCTTTGCATTTGAAGTAGCACTCACTTCCTCTAGTCTTAACTGATTATTAACTGACTGACTTAGTCTTAACTGACTGACTTCCAGAGAGAAATTAACTGACTGACTTCCAGAGAGAAGTCTTAACTGACTGACTTCCAGAGAGAAATTCCTACTGTCTGCCATGATAGGGATTCTGAGGCTTTCTCAAACCTTCTTGGATACCCCTGTCCCACATTTCTTGCTCCCTTTTGTGGCAGAATTCTTAAGCTTGTATACCTTCTCTCAGTCCTGCAAAGCACCAGGCTGAGTACTGACAGCCTCCCTTTTGCTTTTCCAAGGGCAGTGCTGAATGCTCAGATTTTGTGGTCTCTCTCCGGTCCACAGATTCAGAATGGCTTTCTGAGCATGCTCACTAGAGAGCGTGCAAAAGCTTGCTCTCACCACCATCAGGAGTGTGCATACCTGCCACAGAATGGGAGAATGGAAGTGTTTGTGAGTGAGGCTTATGGAGAACTGGCAGTGCCCATGGTCCAATTGGGGGATCAGCAGATGGGACAACCCTAGTGTCTTGTGAGTGGGCCCCTTGATGGAGTCCATGATGTGGTTAATAGGATATATGTCCCTTTAATACATTCGTTCCAATCCCTGGCTGCTGTTCTCTCAGCCTCTCACGCTCCCACCCCGGTCATGCAGCTCATGATTTAGTGAGAGAGAAATGTGCCTCTTTGGTAGCATCCCACACAGCTGGAGGAGCTGGCTACCCACTCACACGGTTTCACTTTTTACTCTGGGAGAAATCATGGGCCAAGACGGATTCTCTTAGCACTGAGCTGTGCTGCCTTGTGGGAGGGGTGACATTGGTAAGTCAAACCATTCCTCTTACTCTCTCCAGTGTGTCCACTCTTGGATATTTTTGCTCAAACACTGTGCTGGAACTTCTCCCCTGAACTCCTAGACTTCCACAAAGGCTTTCTTTTCTGTGGGTGATTGTCTAAGTCGGTGTTCCCCAGGGCCTCCTGGACCTTGGCTGAGAGGAGCTGGAGCCCATTCCTGGGCCACTTCAGGGTCCACAGCTGGGATCAAGGTCTGTATGCCTATTTCCTGACTCACAGGTTGACAAGACTTCTCCTGGGTCCCTGGAGTGTGATGCTGGATCTCACAGCTCCCACAGAAGGCACTTTTGTCTGTGGTTGGATGCCAAATTGTTTTTGTTGAGGCGGGGCATACAGTCAAGTGATGTCTTACTCGGCCATGTTCCTGACATCATTCTCCCCCAGGCAACATGTTTTTTTTAATGATTTGAATCCTTTTAAATATAGTGATATCAAGATATGGTCTGTCTTGGCAAATGTTCTATGTGTATTTGAAACAAATGTGTATTTTGCTGTTTGGTTAACTGTTATATAAATGTCAATTAGGTCAAGTTAGTTTATGGTGTTGTTCAGGTCTTCTGTATTCTTACTAAGTGTTCTGAGTACTTGTTCTGTCAATTATTGAGAGAGGGGGGATATTGACTGTAATTGTGGAATCATCTACTGTTGGCCCTTGAACAACATGGGTTTGAACTGTGTGGGTCCACTTATAATGTGGATAGTTTTCAATAGCAAATACTATAGTACTACATGATTCTTGGTTGGTTAAATCTATGGAAGCAGAGGAACCACGGATACAGAAGGCCGACTATAGGTTATATGTGGATTAACCCCTGTGTTGTTCAACGGTCAAGCATACTTCTGTTTGCTAGTCTATCAATTTTTGCTTAATGTATTTGATAGATCTGTTATTAGTTGCATAGATATTTAAGACTGGTATGTTCTCTTGATGAATTGATTCCTTTATGATTGTGAAATGACTCTTTTTGCCTCTAATAATATTTTTTGCTCTGAAATCTATTTTGTCTAGTGTCAGTATAGCTACTTCGACTTTCTTTTGGTTAGTATTACTGTGGTAAATATTTTTTTTCATCCTTTTACTTTTTAAAATCTTTTTTTATTGTGATAAAATATGCATAAGACTTTTTAAAGTGTACAGTTTTGTGGCATTAAGTACATTCACATTGTTGTGTCCATCCTTTTACTTTTAATTTGTTTCTTTATACTTGAGGTCAATATCTTATAGGCAGGATATAGTTGGATATTGATTTTTAGAATTTAATCTGACAGTCTCTTCTTTTTAACTGAATTGTTTAGACTATTTACATTAAATGTGATTGTTTATATGGTTGGATTTAATTCTCCCAGTTTACTTTTTGCCCTTTGTTCTCTTTTATTCTCTATTTCTGTCTTTTTGGTTTGATTTTTCATGATTCTGTTTTATCTCCCTTGCTGGCTAGTCTCCTATAACTCTTTGTTGTTATATTATGGTTGTTTTAGGATTTCTAGTATCCATCTTTATCTTAATAGATTCTTCCTTGAAGTAGTACTATTGCACTTCACATGTAGTTTAAGAATCTTACAATATACTTCCGCTCTGTTTTAACTGTTGTGTTATTGTTGTTATATGTTTCACTTCTACATATATTATAAACCCAGCAATGTACTATTATTTTTGCTTTAAATAGTTGTCTTTTATAAAGATTATATAGTAAGGAATAAAGTCTTTTCTATTTCAAATGTAGTTATTATGTGTGATGCTTTTTATTCCCCTGTGAAGACTCAGGTTTATCTAGTATCATTTTCTTCCTACCTGATGGTCTTCCTTTATCATATCTTACCATGAAGCACTGCTGGTGTTGAATTTCTACTTTTATATATCTGAAAAAGTATTTATTTTGCCTTTGTTTTTGGAAGATATTTTGGCTTGGGATAGAAACTTAGTTTGACAAATTTTTTTTTCTCTCAGTTATTTGAAAATGTTTCTTCACTATCTTTGGGTAACATGCTTTCCATGAGATATTTCATGGTATGATCTGTTCCTGTGTACTTACTATTTCTTTTTCTCTGACTGCTTTAAAGATTTTCTCTTTTTCACTGATTTTAAGTAATTTGATTATATTGTGCCTTAGTGTTATTTCCTCATTGTGTGTGTGTGTGTGTGTGTGTGTGTGTGTGTGTGTGTGTGTGTGTAGTTCTTTGAACAACTTGAATCTGTGGATTTATAGTTTTCATCAAATATGGAAAATTCTTGGCCAGTATTTTTCTTTCTCCCATTCTTTCTCCTCTTCTTTGATGACTCTAATCATATGTATTAAACTGCTTAAAGTCATCCCACAGCTCACTGATACTCTAATAATTATTTTTTGCCTGTGTTTCCTATTGGATAATTTCCACTGCTATGTCTTGTTTTCACTATTCTTTTCTTTTGTGATATCTAACCTGTTTTGAATCCTATCCAATATATTTATATTTCATCTCAGACCTTGTGGTTTTCCTGTCTGGAAGTTTAATTTCTTTTTCTCTATTAACCATGTTCAGTCTTTTCCCAACTTCTTGTACTTATGAACTACAGTTATATCACTATTTTTAATGTACTTGTCTCCTAATTCTGTCATCTGTGCCATTTTGGGGTCGGTTCCAGTTGACTGATTTTTCTCTTCATTATCACTCATATTACCTTGCCTTATAGTCTTGTCCTCCTTTCCATGCCTTGTAGTTTTTGATTAGTTTGATCTTTTCAGTCTTACTTTTAAGCTGTTTAGAAAGGAATAGAGCAGTAGTCCAGGGCTAATTTTATACCACTATTGAGGCAAAATCCTCCTGAGAATTCTTCCTGATTTGTGGATTATGAGTTTTTTTTTACTCTAACTGGATTTTTGGTCTACTACAGCATAGGCTCCCATTATTAAGAACTGAACAAGAAATGCTAAAAAAAAAATTCTTGAAAACATTGTAGAGCTACCAAAGCAACCAGGACTTGAGAGTCCAAAAGTAGTGGTTATAAGCATTGGTTTTAAATTTAAAAAATAGAATTGATTTTAATTAAAATTACTTAAAATGTTTACATTTACATGTGTTTTTTTAAAGTGAAAGATTGAACACTTCTTGAAAGATCAGATTTCTCTTGTTTCAGGGTTGTGTGGTGGAGTGTAGTGGGAATGACCTTTATACTTAGGGAATGAGATTATGAGTTGTGACCAGTAGTGTAATTTTTTGCCAGTCACTTTGTATCTCTGGATGGGCCTTTGTTTCTTCATCTGTTCTAAAATTTCACAATAATTTTAATTTTTATCACCAGTGTAGTTAATCGAGGCATTTTATATATATAAAGTTTTATGGAGAGTTTTTATACAGTTCTGCTGTAGTTTACCCAGGGAAATTAATGTCTGAATTTCTTATGTATATGGCATAAAGTATAATTTGATGGGTTACACATAGGATTGCTTATAAATAATTCACAACTAATAAATAAAACTGTCTTTTTCAGACATGGGTAAATAACAGTAGCAAGTGGTTGCCAAAGTGTATTGAGGGTTTTTTAATGTGCTTGGCAATGTTCTTAGATCTCTACATGTACTACTTCATTTATACGTCACAGGGAGATACACCAGTCCCAAATCATATATGTACGCTGGTAGTACTGGTGTTAGAACTAACAGTTAGGCTTCTTAGATGCTCATGCTTTGTTATAGACCCCTTCCTCCATTTGAATGCCATTTGCTTAATATCTGCATAGTTTATAGTTTATAAAATGCACTAATATATATGGTTAATTTTATTTCATCTTCACAACACCCTGTGAAACAGGGTTTTACAGATGAGTAAAGTGAGGTTTGGAGAGGTTGATTCAGGTGTGGTACCACATCTAGGAAATGATAGAGTCGGGATACAAATTCTACTCTTCCCTCCAAATTCTGTTTATTTTTACCGTGCCGTATTTTCAGTGAGTAAAAGAAAGCGAATGCTCTTTGTTGAGATACTTTTTTTTCTTTTTAAAAGCAAATATGGAATATGGGTATATGAAATATTTATTTATACTTCTTTTGGCTTAGCTACTTCTCACTCATCTTTCTGGTATTAGTTTTGATGTGTCTTCCTTGGGGAGATTTTCCTTACTTATGCTCTGCCCAAGGACTAGGTCAGTTTTCCTACTTATTATTTGAAACCCTCAGAAGACCAGGTGCTTATTTATTTATTTTTTTTAAACATCTTTATTGAAGTATAATTGCCTTACAATGGTGTGTTAGCTTCTGCTTTATAACAAAGTGAATCAGTTATACACATACAATATGTTCCCATATCTCTTCCCTCTTGCATCTCCCTCCCTCCCACCCTCCCCATCCCACCCCTCTAGGTGGTCACAAAGCACCGAGCTGATCTCCCTGTGCTATGTGGCTGCTTCCCACTAGCTATCTATCCCACATTTGGTAGTGTATATATGTCCATGACACTCTCTTACCCTGTCACATCTCACCCCACCCCCTCCCCATATCCTCAAGTCCATTCTCTAGTAGGTCTGTGTCTCTATTCCCATCTTGCCACTAGGTTCTTCATGGCCTTTTTTTTTTTTTCCTTAGATTCCGTATATATGTGTTAGCATACTGTATTTGTTTTTTTCTTTCTGACTTACTTCACTCTGTATGACAGACTCTAACTCCATCCACCTCATTACAAATACCTCCATTTCATTTCTTTTTATGGCTGAGTAATATTCCATTGTATATATGTGCCACATCTTCTTTATCCATTCATCTGTCGATGGACATTTAGGTTGCTTCCATGTCCTGGCTATTGTAAATAGAGCTGCAATGAACATTTTGGTTCATGACTCTTTTTGACCTATGGTTTTCTCAGGGTATATGCCCAGTATTGGGATTGCTGGGTCGTATGGTAGTTCTATTTGTAGTTTTTTAAGGAACCTCCATACTGTTCTCCATAGTGGCTGTATCAATTTACATTCCCATCAGGTGCTTATTTTTATATTGAACATTCATAAGCCTTTATTTGTGATTGTATTTTGAAGACTCAGACAAAATTAATTTTTTACTGAACCTGACAAAGTATGATTCATAGTTTAAAAATTCTGTGGAAAATGAAAAATGGATAAAGAATAAGGGCTGTTAGCATAATCTGACGAGGCTGAAGAGACAGCAGTGGGATGGAAAATACACTTCATCTGTGAAAGGTACACCTTCACATTATGAGTCATGATCCAGTTAACCTTTTTAGGTAATAACTATAAGATTCGCAAACTATATGCCTATTTGACGAGATATGGAAGCTCAGATACAACTTAACTTTTCACAGTGAGTCAGAAGCTTATTAGGGTTAAAGTTTCTGACATCCAACCTTTATGGTTTTGAGTTGCAATGTGTTTTACTTAAGGCCTTGTGTCTGTGTACCCTTTCCTTGCAGGAGCTGCGGAGGTGGTTGTAGCCCTCATGGAGGGTTCTTCAGTGCTCCTCCTGCAGGTGGGAGAGCCGAGGCTTTGCACTCCCTCTGGCTTTCTGTGTGGCATGTGTGAACAGCTTGATGTATTTGACACCAGGGTGACAGCAAAGAAGCTGTGAGCAGAGCAATGTGCTGTAGGGCCCAGCTGTGTGGATTTATCTGCATCTCAGGCGGAGGAGCAGCAGTTAGCCAGATCTGACAGTCAAACATGAGCGCCTTCTGCCTCCACTCCAGAGTGCATTCGAATGTCGTGTGTGTTTACTGACTGCTTGACATTTGACACAAAGAAATTGTCAGAGCTGTTTCTCTTCCCCCTCTTCACTCTTTACTGCGCTAGTCTACAAGTCTACCCCCGAAATACTTTATCATGCATCACAAAAGTATGCACTTTCTAATGTAAAGCCCAAAATCATGTCATGTCATCTTCATCTTTGTATTGAATTCCACGTGAAGAATTAATAGGTAATATACTTGAGTTGATAATTGGTAATATGTTGAATAGGCGATATGTTTACAGAGTTCAAAAACCAAAACAATACAAAAAGAAATACTTTGTATAGTCTTACTCCATCCCTGGCCCCTTCTAGTTGTTTCCCACCTCTGCCCCTGAGAGAGAACCACTTGAGTAGTTTGTCACATGTCCTTTATGTTTCTTTATGCAAATACAAGCAGATATTCTTTCCCTTGCCTTTCACTTCCCCATGCGTCCTGGAGAGCTCTTTGTTTCACTAAAGGGAGGCTCCTCATTCTTGTTTACCGTTGCTTTGTATTTCATTGCGTGGATGTACCAGCATTTATTTAACCATCCTCTGTGGATGGACACTGGCACTGTTTCTAATCTTTTTTTTTAGTTGGGATATAATTCACACACCATAAACTTCAGCCTTTTAAGTATGCAACTAAGTGGTTTTAAATATGTTTCCAAGCTTCTGGTCTACAAATAGTGGTCCAGTGAGTAAACTTGTACATACATTCTTCAGAACATGGTACAAGTAAGAAATTAAAATCCTAGAAGTAGGATTTTGGGATCAAAGGGAATGCATTTGAATTTCGATAGGAGTTGTCAGTTGCCCTGCATCGGAATTATACCCTTGTGCACTCCTGAGTATGAGAGGGCTTGTTTCTCTATAGTTATGCTCAAAATGGCTATGCCTTTTTATAAAGCAATCTTAATTTTTAAGAAATGTGTGATGTTCATGAACTACCAGTTTAATCTAATAATCATTCCTGATTGACTTCACCAAGGCAAATATGACCAAAGGTTCTTTTTAAGTTGATAAATAGTGCTATTTATAATTGATCTCATTAGTTAATCAGTAGAATTACAGGTTGTGAATGTTGATGTACAGAGCAGATTTCATCTGTGTGGCCTTAAGTTGAGTGATTTCCTGACCCCATTCTCTCCTGTCATAGGGATCTAACAATGCTCACAGTATTAAAATTAAAATTCCCAGTAGAAAAAGACCACTTATATTCTCTTGCTCTATGGTAGGAACATTCTTGTAGAATTTTATCCTTTCGGATACCTGCACGCCAGTGTTCATAGCAGCACTATTTACAATAACAAGACATGGAAGCAACTTAAGTGTCCATCAACAGATGAATGGATAAAGAAAATGTGGTGTATATATATATATACGTATATATATATATATATATATATATATATATATATGTGTGTGTGTGTGTGTGTATATATATATATATATATACACACATATACACACACACAATGGATTATTACTTAGCTATAAGAAAAGAATGAAATAATGCCATTTGCAGCAACACGGATGGACCTAGTAATTGTCATACTAAGTGAAGTCAGACAGAGAAAGACAAACATATATGATATCACTTAGATGTGGAATCTTAAAAAAATAATATAAATGAACTTATTTACAAGTAGAAATAGACTCACAGTCATAGAAAACAAACTTATGGTTACCAAAGGGGAAAGGGAGGAGGAGGGATAAATTTGGAATTTGAGATTAACAGATACAGACTACTATATATATAAAAAAGAGTTTTATCCTCTTGATACAGCCTTCCAGGTTATAATGTTTTCTGTCTGTCTGATGCACTGGACCTCAACTGAGCTGAGAAGTGGTGGTTTTTATAATAATTTTACTGAAGTATTTATCATAAGTGGAATTTCAGCCTCCAGTGGTGCTTGTTCATCTTTGGGACAGGTCTCTTGATGTTTAATCTGGTCAAGGTGGAATATGTAATTCCTAATAGAAATCTGTACCTTTGTGTTCCCTCTTATATGCAGATTAGCTTTATGGACTCTCCCGAAGAGATTTTAAGGTGGTATTTGTAAGGTGGAGCCATCTCAAGGTCTGAGATATCATGTGCATTTTAATTGTTCAAGCCTTTAACATTTTTTTAAACATTAAAACTTTTTTGGGGGCATGTAAGTGTTCTGTCTATAGAAAGGACTGGTAAAAGACTCATAGGAAAATGCAGGTTTTACTGAGCCTGAAGTGAAAATTGAGGTATAGGTTTCGATTAAGTTTGTGATGGAGTGCATAAATGTGCAAGTATAGGCATGAAAACATCATTAGTTCTTTCTGTGTCCCAAATAATGGCTAATGTGGAAAACAGATAAACCTCTTAACCAATGATTTATATAAACCAATGATTTGTGTTAGTATTATAGGTCCTTTGTAAAGGAAAACTCTTCATAGTTTAACTGGTAAGCCAGTCTTATCATTACAGATGGGAAAGTACCTTTTAGACAAAGCAGAAAGCTTTAATTATATAAACAGACTAGAATTTTGCATAAGAGTAAAGTTTACTCTTTTGCCTCTCTTAGGTCAACTGGTTGCTATTTTTCTATTCCCTCTTTTCTTTATTCACTTTGGATAATTATACAAAAGATCCAGAAAGGACTTGAGTTCTGCCTGAAGGGGTATTTGCTCTGGACTACTCTGTGATGGGTTAGTGTGAGAAGGCTGCCCAGAGATGGGAGAGGATGATTCTCAGGGCCACCATGTCTGGTTGAGCAGGTTGTGCACTGCATAAAGACGGTGCCCATTGGGACAGGTTGGGGCTAAAATCCAGTTTGTGTTCTCCAAGTCATGCTGTAGGTAGTAGGGGGGCATCAACCCAGGGTAAGGCACACCATTTTCTAATTCTTATAAAAGTGCCTTAGTGGCTGTCAACAGCCTGAATAACGCATTGCAGTTTTATTTGTTTCTGCCTTTTCTGTTTTTTTTCTTTCAGAAAATTTCTATAGTATATAGATGATTTCTATGTGTATGTGTGTCCGTGTACACACATATATATATATGCTATTTATATGCCACGTACACACACACACATATCACATATGCTTGAATATAAGGTTAGATATTCTTTGAAAAAAATCCCTCATAAGGAGGGTGTCATCTTGTATGTATTTGGTTCCTTATAAAGTACTTTATAATGCGGGGTCCTCTCTTAGTTACCTTGTTTGAACAGCACGGGTACTATTTGGAAGACATAGTAGCTTGAAATGGCCTCAGACAACACTAGTGTGGGTGCCTGAAAAGATTTCTTTATCAAATTGGAGAAGAAAAGAAGCAAAGATATTCAAGATACATTTAGTAATTATTCTAGGGATGAAAGATCACTTTTAAAAAGTAATGTGTAAGTGGATATGATCTCAAATAAATATATACAGGATGAATAAATTCTCCAAATACCCTGACGTTATGTAAATGGATACTTGTGGCTTGGTTGGAGAGTTTCAGTGATAGTAAGGATTCGAAAATTGCTGTGTCTCAAGCAGATTATACAGACAGGAAGATTTGTTCTGGAAAACTGATTGGATAACTCAATTTGAGTTTGATTGGATAACTCAAAAGGTGACTCTAGCGATGAAGAAAAAGACCCTGATGTTAAAGATACACGTCAAGAGTGAAGCAAATTGCTTCCTGAAATGTGAGAGTGAATAAAATGATTATGTCTAAGTTAATGTTTTATATGATGTATAATTTAAATGCATGTAATTAAATTAATACATTTTATAATTGACTTTTGACTAATTTCTCTCTCGAAAAGTTTCTACATTCAAGTTGGCTAAATTTTGGAGGGTAGTCTCTTATGGGAAAAAATAAGGGATTGTCTTATGTTTTGGATCAGTTTATATTCAGTCACCTGTAATCATTATTATTTTTAAACAGAAACTGAGGCTTCTTGAAGAGCTGGAAGACACTTGGCTTCCTTATCTGACCCCCAAAGATGATGAATTCTATCAGCAGGTAAGGTCTTTTAACATTTGTCAATTTGCACTGGTTTTTTCCTGCTCTACCTTATTTTACCTATGAAGTCCACTGTGGTCTAGAGAGGTTAAATGAGAGGTGAAATGGTCTGAGTTGGTCATCCAGTGTCTCCTCACCCCCAGAATATATTAAATTCCTGCACCATCTGCTTTCTGCTCTGAACTTAGTGCTTTAGCATAGTCGACTGTCTTTTCTTCCCCAAGCATTCTGAGTTCTTCCTCACTCCTTGCCTCCTCTCCTTCTGTTTCTTCTGCATAGAATATTCTTTTGCCCCTTAGCCTGTTGCCAGATGACTAATTTTTCAAGACTTCACTTAAACATCGCCTCCTTTGTGAAAGTTTCTTTACTTACCTTACCTACTAATAGAATTGATTGCACTCTCCGCTGTGCTCCTTGTACCTTATAAATAACTTGATTGTACCTATCACATTGTATTGCAGTTGTGTGATTCTGTGTCTCTCCCCCTGAATTAGTCAGCACTCTTTCAATTACAAGTGACAAAATCACAAACAAATTCATTGTGACAAAAAAGGGAATTTATTGGCTTACTTAACTTAGATGTCAAGGAGTACATGGCCGAATCCAGTTTCTCTAAAGATGTCATCTGATCACTGTTTTTCTGTTTCTTGGCTTGGCTTTTTTCTGTGTGGCTTCATGCTAGATAGGCTCTCCCCTGATAGTACAGGAGGACTCTGACAGCCCAGGGGATATGTGGTCTTAAGCACATAGGATCTTAGAAGAAGGCAGTGATTTCTTTTTGCCTGGTCTGTCTGATTCCCCCAGTAATGGTCTCGTTGGCCTGGTTAGAGGCATGCGCCTATCCCTGAATCGGTCATTGTGTTCAGGGGAGCGAGATGCTCCTGTTTGCCTGGCCTAGTTTCTGCACCCACTCTTGGCGTAGGGTTGGAGTATGACCATTCCCACTCACAGTGCATGGAGTGTGAGTCAGAGATGGATGGTTTTCCCAAAGGAAAATTGGAGCCCCGTTCCAAAGAAGGAAAGAAAGGCATGCTGAGCAGTAAAAATAGTACCTTTTCATCTCTTCTTTCCTACTAGAATGTTAGCTCTTGGGGTATAAGAATTGGGCCACATCAGCTTGGGTTCTCCAGCACCTAGCATATGCTTGTCGTGCATATAGCTGATTCTCAGTAACCATGGAAAGAAGAGAGGAAAGAATGAGTTTACCCATCTAGAATCCCAGGTCTCCCGTGCATTCTCAGGTCCAGGACATCATCTGTCATCTCCACTGTCATTAGAACTTCACTACCTTTCACCTGGTCAGCCCTTTTATGGATTGCTCTAGTTTTCTTTGTCCCTCTTTCTTAATCCTTAAAGCTGTAGTAGACTTTTTTTTTTTTAAACCAAAACATAAATCCAAGCATGTCAACCTTCTGCTTCAAATCCCACAATGGCTGTCTGTTGCCCGGCTCCTGCATTTCCAGCCTCGTCTTCCCCATTTTTTTACCTTTTTACCCACACTGGGTTTTGGCAGTAGCTCAGACTAGCTGTGCAGTATTATATTTTGGGTCTTCCTGCTACATCCTTTCCATCTTCCTTCCTTCGTGAACTTCTGTGTTACCTGTTATTAGTAACAGCTCACGTGTCATCTCCTGTAGGATGCTTCCCTGACACGTCTATAGCCCAGAGGTTGTCTCTGCTCCCTCTTGTGTGCACTTGTAGTACTTCATGTGTACCTTAATTATCTCAGGTTATTGTAATGATTTCTTTATATGCTCCTTTCCCTCATTCTCTGTACTGTATATAGGGCCTGGCACCTAGTAGGTATTTAATTAGTTTGCTTGAATGGATGAATGAATTAATGTATGCATTAGCTCATTTAAAAAGCAAGACATATAATAATATCTGGTGTGATTTTAATTTTGTTTTACACACAAATACTCCTCCCCAGGGAGGTGGCCTCTAGAACAATCTGCGGGACTGATACAGAAATGTTATATCCCAGACTGGTAGACTTTTCTCTTTTGAGCTTTTCTAGTTTTCCAAATTATCTAAATCCAAATTATCTAAATGAACATGTATTCTCTTGTAATCAGGAAAAAAATAATTTTAAAAAGTATCCTTTAAACAGGTAAACCCCCCAAATGTAATCAGTTCTTAAATCCTTGCTGATATTTTCATAGATAGGAGCTTTCTGGTACATGATAATGCACATTATTATAAAGCAACTTCTGAGCCTTTTTAGCTTTTGTGTGGTGAAAGTAGTGCATGAAGAATTAAACACCAAGGAGCCCAGGTGCTGTGAGCCAGCCATACGCTGAGCCACAAAAGGAGACTCCAAGGCAAACAGAACAACTATCAAGGCTTCACTTTTTAAAAAAATTTTGAATCTTATTTTATTTATTTTTTTATACAGCAGGTTCTTAATTAGTTATCCATTTTATACATATTAATGTGTATATGTCAATCCCAATCTCCCAATTCATCCCACCACCACCACTGCCCCACCACTTCCCCCCTTGGTGTCCATACGTTTGTTCTCTACACCTGTGTCTCTTATTTCTGCCCTGCAAACCGGTTCATCTGTACCATTTTTCTAGGTTCCACATATATTCGTTAATATAGGATATTTGTTTTTCTCTTTCTGACTTATTTCACTCTGTATGACAGTCTCTAGGTCCATCCACATCTCAACAAATGACCCAATTCCATTCCTTTTTATGGCTGAGTAATATTCCATTGTATATATGTACCACATCTTCTTTATCCATTCATCTGTCGATGGGCATTTAGGTTGCTTCCATGAGCTGGCTATTGTAAATAGTGCTGCAATGAACATTGGGGTGCATGTGTCTTTTTGAATTATGGTTTTCTCAGGATATGCCCAGTAGTGGGATTGCTGGGTCATATGGTAATTCTATTTTTAGTTTTTTAAGGAACCTCCATACTGTTCTCCATAGTGGCTGTATGAATTTACATTCCCACCAACAGTGCAAGAGGGTTCCCTTTTCTCCACACCCTCTCCAGCATTTGCTGTTTGTAGATTTTCTGATGATGCCCATTCTAACTGGTGTGAGGTGATACCTCATTGTAGTTTTGATTTGCAGTTCTCTAATAATTCGTGATGTTGAGCAGCTTTTCATGTGTGTCTTGGCCATCTGTATGTCTCCTTTGGAGAAATGTCTATTTAGGTCTTCTGCCCATTTTTGGATTGGGTTGTTTGTTTCTTTAATATTGAGCTGCATGAGCTGTTTATACATTTTGGAGATTAATCCTTTGTCCATTGATTCGTTTGCCAATATTTTCTCCCACTCTGAGGGTTGTTTTTTCGTCGTTTGTAGTTTCCTTTGCTGTGCAAAAGCTTTTAAGTTTCATTAGGTCCCATTTGTTTTTATTTCCATTACTCTAGGAGGTGGATCAAAAAAGATCTTGCTGTGCTTTATGCCAAAGAGTGTTCTTCCTGTGTTTTCCTCTAAGAGTTTTATAGTGTCCAGTCTTACATTTAGGTCTCTAATACACTTTGAGTTTATTTTCAAGGCTTCACTTTTATCTTGCTAATAAGACCCACAACAAACCTGATACCAATATCTAATCACTTTAAGTGCACCTTATAATAAGGGAGTGCTTCAACCAAACCTTTGTAAAGTAAATCTGTTCTCTTAAAAGATGAAGTAAAAATACTTTTTAATGACATGAGTAAATTAAAAGTTTAGACCTGACATTGGGTCCCTTAAACAGGTCCTAGCTGCAGGAATGCCAACCCAGCTGCCAGTCATAAAAACAAGACTTTTTGCAGGGTCCATATTGGGTCTGTTTATTGACCCTTACGAGGTGCCAGGGACTGTGCTGTGTTGGATGAAGGCTGTCACATTTCATACTCACAGCAGCCTCATTCATTCATTCCACAAATATATATTCAGCAGCTACTCTTCTTCAGGCTCAGGGTGTTTAAGGTAGATACTGTCATTCCTATTTTACAAATCTGGCAGAGCTTGAGTTCAAGCCCATATTTTTTGACTCTGAAGACCCAGGCTCTTTCTGCTATACCGTATGCTTCCCAGTATACCGTGCTCAAATTCACAGTGCCTTCAGAGAAGTTTTTTGGTTTCTTCTGATAAGGTCGTAGAGAAAACCAATGAAAGAAAACAACAACAACAACAAACTCAAAGCAGAAGAGCAGAGAGGACCTCTGTTGGTTTACTATAGAGCACAAGGAAATGAATTACATAGAAAACAACCTCTGGATTCCAGATACAGGAGTGCTACCCCTCTTATCCTGGGACAGTGCCCCCCTCCTCAGCATTCCCCGTTTTGTGCTTTCCATCTGCCAGCTTGTCCTCACTGCTTTATATGTATTTGCTCATTCAAATCTTATCACAACGCTCTGAGGCAGGGTGTTTTTAAAACTCCGTTTTAGAGATGAGGCTCAGAGGCACCGAGAGGTTTAAAACTTTGTTCAAGATTTATAAGCACGAAGCGGCAAAGGCCAGGATCGAGGCTGTCTGGGTCCCGGGTCTGACTCCTAAGCGCTGTCCTACTGTGTCTCTTGGTGCTTCTGGAATTGCTTTGATTTTATCCCGATGATCCCAAACCTCTGTGTCCATCCCTTTTCGCTCTTGTGACCTGTGGGGCTCCAATTCCAGCTGCCTGCTGGGTGGCTCTACCCAAAAGTCTTGCAAAGACATCTAACTCAACGTGATCCATATGCATTCATTACTTACTTAATTCAGCAAATGTATTTAGCTCTCCCACTCTGTGCCAGGTAATGTTCTAGACATTAGAGATGAAGTTGTGAAAACCGACAAAAGATTCTTGCCTTCTTTGATCTTATTTCTTGTGGAGTCTGGTAGGGTTGGGGGGTGGGAGGTAGGGAGGAGAGATTAAAGAAATAACTGAAAGATAAATATCGGAAGGGAAGACTGGTATGGAGATAAGTAAAGGAAGTAAGGGGGGTAGAGACTATAGGTGGGGGATTGCAACTGGGGCGGTCACAGAAGGTCTTCCTACAGTGACATTTGAATGAAGACCTTATGGAGGTGTGGGAGCAAGCCACGTAGATACTTGCGGGAAGAATGTTCTGGACAGAGGGAACAGCAAAGCCTCTAAGATACGTTTGAGGGCAAGCAGCTGAGGCTGACACATCTGGAGGGAAGTGAGAGAGCTGGGGAGAGTAGAAGGAGATGAGATCGGAGAGCAGTGGCCCAACTCTACAAGAGCTTGCCGTCTACAGTGAGGACACTGGCTGTGACTGAGTGAGAGGAGAAGACGTGACAGGGTTTGGAGCACAAGTGCGACAGGATATGACTTACATTTTACAGGGATCCTGCCTTCCATTCATTCCCTTCTCTACTGACATCCCTGTTGTCCAGTTGTTCAGATCGGACCCTGGCTGTCCTCAGCTTCTCTCCATGGCTTCCCTAAGCCCTAAGTGGTTTCTTCTTTTCCAGTCCCACCGACACTGTGTGAAATCAGGTCCTCATCTGTCATCTTCCACAAGCACAGTTTTAAGAGTCTCCTAGTTGGTGTTCCTTGTGCCCGCCCCAATGCCATCAGAATTGTGTTCCGATAAATATGGCAGACTTGTCACTCCTTGCTTTGTAAGTTTTGTTGGGTCTCTCTTGCCTCTGAGGTCAAGTTCAAACTCCTCTGCATACCCTACAAGGCCATTGACTGTATGGCCCCAAACAACCTCCCTGGTCTAGTCTCCACCCCATTGCCTGACATAGTGTCCAGCCTCAAACTCCTGTCATACAGAGTTTCTCACTACACCTTGGCTTTGCTGTGCCTGTCATCCTTTCATGCCCTTGTACCTGTTGTCCCCTGGGTCTAGAGTACCCACATCCCCTTTTCTGTCCGGTGAGTATCTACTCATCCTTAAAGACTTTGTTTAAATACAGTCCCTTCTGTGATGATACCAGGAAGTCCCACTTGTGTAACTTTCAGAATATATTAAAAATTGGAACGCTTCTCACTACCTCTGCTGTGTGCACCGTGGCCAAAGCTACCACCATCTCTTTCTCAAATGGTTGCCATGCCTAACTTCTTCTCCTGCTCCCACCTCCAGACTGTTTTAACATAGCATCAGTAGTAGTGTTCTTCTTAAAACATATATCAGCTCACTAGACTTGCTCAAAGCCCTTCAGTGGCTTCCCTTCTTTGCAGAGTAAAAGCCTAGGCCCTGACAGTCACTTACAAAGCAGGGCAAGATCTGGCTCCTGACTGCTTCTCTTCTCTCATTTCCTGCTTCTCCCCACCTCCTCCTCTTCCCACTCTGGCATTCTTGTTCTTCCTGGAATCAACCAAGCACACTCTTGCCCCAAGGCCTTTGCACTTAATGTTCCCTCAGCCTGGAACTCTCTTCCCCCCAGGTATCTGCAGGGCTTGTGTGCTCATTTCTTGCCTTTCTCAGCTCAGATGTCACCTCATCAGAGGCCTTCTCTGCCCATCCTGTGTAAAATAGCGACAATCACCCCTGGCACTCCTATCTTACTTACTTGGGTTTGTTTTTCTCCATAGCACATATCACAATCTAAAATACATCAATACACAGTAATACAACAATACACAATCTAAAATATAAAATAAATATATTTCATTAAACAAATAAGTAAATACTAAATAAATACGTAAAATTCTCTCTCTCTATATATATATCTATGTATAGAATGAACTATGTATACTATATACTTTTACTATATATATAAATATGAGCTCCCGGAGAGCATACAGAAGTTTTGCTTTCTCCGTATTCCCAGCACCTTGTGCTTTGCAAATAATATGTGCTCAATAAATATGTATTCAATAAATGAGAATTATCCAGACTCCCTTCCTAATAATTTATTCCCTGCTCCCATAGTAGTATGTTCATACTTCTGTTGTGAGAAGTCTTAAATCTCTAACTCTTGGTCCCTATTTCTCTTTCTACTGTTAAACTATGAGATGCTACGGAACAGGACCTAACTTGTTTTCATCATTATACTTACGGCACTTATACAGTGTTTGGTACAAATGGATATTCCATAAATTTTCCATAAACAAAAAATGAGCTACTGAATGAACGAGTGAACACACATTTTGTGTCACTTTGTAGCACATGACACGTGATCACGAGACTCCTTGTGAGAGCTGTAGCAAGGCCTGGGCTGTGACTTGGGAAGAGTGCCTGGTTCTTTTGGGAGGCAGCTCAGCATCTTGCAACTGGGGACTAGGCCAAATAAGTGTCTAGCCTATTTGTCTTGGGATGGCTGCCAAGTCATAAGCAATTTACAATGAAAATTATATAGAAAATATGATGACTGATATAGTGCGAATTTCTATAGAGTGCAAAATATAAAGTATGTTAACCAGCAAAATCTGTTAACAGCCAGATTAGAAATATACTCCCATGAAATCAGAGTATCCTAGCACTTACATAAAGTGCATTTCCTGGGTCACTTGAAGATTTTAAATTTTATTTCACTCTCTGAAAGGTTGAGTTCCATTGGGCTTCATTTAGGTGAGCCTCCTGTAAACTGGTATCTTATTCATTTAATGCCATGTCTGGCTTCTCCATATGATGAAATTGTTTCAGAACCATCCCTTGATACGAGAGGAGGAGGTAGAATTTTTATATAATGGTTTAAGCTAGGTAGAAAATAAAGCTTATTCTCCAGAGAAGCTAACATTCTTTATCTTTTAGCCATTGATAAAGACTTGGCATGTTGGCAATTTATATCTAAAATACCATTCCAATTTACAAAACAGAAATAGACTCACAGACATAGAAAACAAACTTATGGTTACCAAAGTGGGAAGTGGGTGGGGGAGGGATAAATTAGGAGTGGGATTAACAGATACACACCACTATATATAAAAGAGATAAACAGCAAGGACCTACTATATAGCACAGGGAACTATATTCAATATCTTGTAATAACCTATAATGGAAAATAATCTGAAAAAGAATATATACATATATATGTATAACTGAATTCACTTTGCTGTGTACCTGAAACTAACACAACATTGTAAATCAGCTCTACTTCAATTAAAAAATATACCTTTCCAAATACTTACTAAACTATATAATCGTCATTTATGTCATAGAATCTTTTGTAGAGCTCAAGAAATATATTATGTGACCAGACAACTACTAATATAATTAAATGACTGTATACTCCCTGGAAAAACTTTAATGGGATTAAACAAAAAAAAATTCTAACATATTTGAAAATGTACCAACAGCTGTTCCAAATTATCATGTGATATCTGATGTTCTACCTGTACCTGTCCAAAATGGAAAGTGAACTTATTTGTTTGACAGGGTGAACTAATATTATTTAATGTTCATTTCTTTTCCAGAGTTACCTGTTGTTGTCTTTAAAGAAAAATTTAACAAATACCACATGGCACTTTTATGTGCCAGGCACTAATCTAATAACTTTATATACAATAAAGGGCATTTAGGCTTGGGGATTTTCTCTCTTGCATTTTTTGGATATTATGACAAAATTATCCAGTTATTGTTATTGGTGTTCCCTGTGGTAAAATCAAAGTTTCCTAGAGCATTGAGCAACATTCCAAGTCACATTTAGACAGTAGCAGAAGTTATCTTGAACATTTTTTAAAATTTAGAGTCATCAGAAAGAATCTCTTGGCACATACGAGAGATGTCGTGAAATTAAGAATTTTCTAATGTAACATCTTTTCTGATTTAAAAAGTATTCTACATTTATTTTGGAAAATTTGAAAATTATACAGATGTCTAAAGAAGAAAACTAAAATTACACCCAAGTGCATTACCCAGAGATAACCACCAGAAACTTTTGGCAGTATTTTTTTTCCAAATCTTCTTTTCTATGAGTATTTACATATATACTTTTTTTTTTCTTTTTATGAAACTACGACCCTATTGTCTAAGTATCTTGTTACTGATTTCTTGTATAGCAGTATTTTGTTACTTAACGTTTTTCATAAAACATATAAAAATTCTTCTAAAATATGTTATGTTAGTATTTCATCACATGAATGTACCATTTTCCTCTCTTTGGGCATTTTGGTGGTTTTCAGTTTTTAATTATTATAGATAACAGTATGGTGAATATCCTTATAGTCTTGGTACATTTCTCTAATTATTTCCCTATGACAAATTCTTGGAAGTAGAATAACTAGATGAAAAGATATGAACATGTTTAGGTTCTGATAGATCTTGTCCAATTGGCCTTAAGCAAGGTTGTAATAATTTGCCTTCCTAATTGCAGACTATCAGAGTATTTGATTTTGTTCTCAGCAACAATGTGTATTACCATGATAAAATTTTGTTTTTTGCAAACTTGATAGGTAAAACTAAACTAAATGTAATATAATACAAATATAATATTAATTTGTGTTTTTTCTGACCTGGTGCAGTTAAGTTTTTTTTTTCTGTATTTAATTGAGAGCCTTCTCAATTTATGTGTGATTTTTTCTGTTGATATAAATCTATATATTTACATCAAAGAAATCAGGAAACACTAAAAATCAAGGCTGATTTTTTTTTTTTTTCCCCAGAGAGCCAATTGCTAAAGATTTGGGCACTACTGTATATGCTCAAAATTTGTTACTGGCGGGAGTATATGATCAAAAACATTTGGACGGGAGAAAAGATCCTTCCTATACTGGAATAGGCTGGAAGGAGAAAGCAGATTTAAGTTCAGATAAGATTGTAAATTTGATAATAGGTAGATGACTGAGTTTCAGGGGGTCTCGCAGGGGTGAAGGAGGGACACTTAAGTGAAAATATAAAACGAATCACTAGCTAAGAATGTGTGCCGATCATTAGGGCTGTTTGCCAAATGGTTCTCCATTCCTCCCCCGTCACCCAGCTTTTGGGTCCCAAAGTAGAATTACAGTTCTGGGCCCTCTCATATTGGATGAAACACGTGACTGTTTCTGTCCAGTGAGAAATGATAGCCGTCACTTCTAGCCTGGAGTTTTTCATTGCCATTGCCAGGCCCTCCAGCACACTCTTTTTCCGTTTGCATTGTAACCATCTGGTGGCTGCTTGGACCCCTGCATTACTACTTTAATGGGTAGTGACTCTCTGCCAACCCACAAATAATATGTGAAGTGAACAAGAAATATTGTTGGGTGAAGCCACTGAGATTTGAGGGTTGCTACTACAGCATTGTCTAGCCTATTCTCCCTGATCCAGAATGCAAGAAATAGTAGAAAGGATGCAGTAAGTTTGAGGAAGTACAAAGAAGAGAAATGAATTAGTCAAGTCTGAATGTGGGAAAATGACTTTACTAGGAAAGCATAGTAGGACTGCCCTGCTTCTCAGAGTGCCTGTGTGAGGTGTGTGATCATAAAGTGACAAAAAGCAGAGTTAGGTGGCACCACTATCAACTGTCACTGAGACCACCAGGGATCCATTTAGGATTTCTGGTTTCTATACCTCTTTCATCCCAGTAGAACAACAGAGACAGAAATATACTTTCTGTTTACACAACTCATGAAGAGTGCCATGTAATCTAGTAGCAAGAGACAGAGCATTCTGGAGCCATGAGCAGTAACTCTAATTTTGTCGCTAAACTGGCGAGTCTCGGAGCAGGTCCCTGAGGCCTCAGTATACTTGAAGGCACATCTAACTAGCAGCAGTGATTAAAAGGAAATTTCTCCGTACTTTCTTAACAATTCCAGTGTTCTTTAAATAATCCTTAGTATGAAATATTAAAGAAAAGTAAGATAATTCCCAAGAACTTGGTTTTGAAACACACTCCCTCTGGGACTGAGAGAGGAAGAAGCCTGGAAATAATACAGACACATATACATACACTCTTGCTGCTATTGTTCAGTACAGACTGGGCCTGGAGACTAGCGAAGATATATTTAATACAGGGGAATTATAACTCTAAGGACCTGGGACATTCACATAACCATATGAGTATCACATGTAAATACCTTAACATTAAAAACAACACTCTAAAAATAAAACAATAATAATGACATGGGAAAGTATTCAAAAAAATTTTTTTTCGCTGATAACTCATGTCCCTCTCACCTCTGACCACATCTGCTTCTTTTCCTATCGGCCTCAAGGGCCCAGCAGTTCAGTAATTCATCTTCAAGGCAGGCTTTCCCCCGCAACTCCATACCTGGCAGGTCCTTCGCATCCTCTTGGTCACTTTCCCAAAGAAACCTTCCCTGAATTTCCAGCCTCAAATAGTTATCCCCCTGCTCGAGACACTCAAGGACTTCGCTCCTGTAGTTAATCACCGTCTCTTCTGTACCATCAACCTCTTCTTCTGGTATCATTCCCATGAGTATGCTGGCAAACCCTAGAGTACCCTTCCGTCTTCCATTGTTAAAGATCGTCCCTTGGTCTAGCGTTCCCTTGCATCAACAGCTCCATTTTTCTCTTCCCTTTCATAGCAAAACCATGCCAACAGACATATAAATGCCATCTCCACCGCCTCCTCTTTCGTTCCATCATCAGCTGACTACCATCCGACTCTCATCCCCCTCACTTAGCTGAAGTTGTCCTTGTCATTGTCATCAGTGATTTCCGTGCTGCCCAATCTAGTGGATAATTTCTGTCCCCATCTCACTTGGCTTCTCAGGGGCAGCTGACATAGTTGACTCCTCCATCTTTCTTGAGGTGCTCCTCTCCATTGGCTTCTGCGATAATACACTCTCCTGGTTTTCTACCTCAAAGGTTTCCTCTGTTGAGCCTTCCTCCGTGACTCAGAAAATGGCTTTGGGTTCGCTTCTGTGCTTGTGCTGTTCCCCTAGGAGATCTCAGCCATTCCCAGGTCTTAAATATCAACTGTGTGCTGTGCTGACAGCTCCCACCTTGATTTCCCTAGCCCCACTGTCTCCTCTGGGCTCCAGATGAATCTATCCAGTTGCCTCCTCATCTCCATCTGAAGATTTCATTGCCATCTTAATGGCTACAGCTTCAAAATGGAGCTCCTCATTCCTTCCTGTTCTTCTCCCTGTTTTGTTTTGCCCCAGTCTTTCTTATTTTAAAAAATAGTAGGGCTTCCCTGGTGACACAGTGGTTAAGAACCCACCTGCCAATGCAGGGGACACAGGTTCGAGCCCTGGTCCGGGAAGATCCCACATGCCGTGGACCAACTAAGCCCGTGCGCCACAACTATTGAGCCCGAGTGCCACAACTACTGAAGCCCGTGCTCCTAGAGCCTGTGCTCCACAACAAGAGGAGCCAACACAATGAGAAGCCCTCGCACCGCAACAAAGAGTAGCCCCCGCTTGCCACAACTAGAGAAAGCCCGTGCACAGCAAGAAAGACCCAGTGCAACCAAAAATAAAAAATAGTAAATAAAATAAGTTAATTAAAAAAATAGTAAATTGCTTATTCAGTTATTAAGTCCAGAAATCTGGAAGTCATCTGTAATTTCTTTCCCTTCATCATCCCTCGCATCTAATTCATAATGTGTCTATTTGCTCTGCCTATAAAATACGTATTTTAGCTGTCTGTTTATTTCTGTTTCTATTTCAGACCATCATCACTTTTCTCCTGGATGGTTGTAATAGCAGCTGATAAGAGTTTTCCACTTTGACATTTGCCTCTTTCCAATCCATGCCCAATATTTTAACTGAGTGATTTTTATAAAATGTAAATCAAATTGCTCTTTGCCCTTTGAAGTCCTCCATTGCACTGAATCTGGGGTCAAATCCAGAATCCTTACTTTGACCTCCCAGGCTCTGTGTGATCCAGCTCTGCCTTCTTCTTCATCCTCATTGCATGTCACTCTGCCTTTGGTTCTTTTGCTCTGGTAAAACTGGTCTTCTTTTTGTCTCTAGAATAGGCTGGTCTCCATCCTCAGTGCCTTTGTATTTTTTGGTCCCTTTTATTGGAAGGTCTTTCTCTAGTTCATCATGTGGCTGGTGCCTTCTTTTCCTGAAGAGCTCAGCCTAAACGCCAGCTCCAAGTGAGAGTTTCCTACTCTAATGACAGATTTCCCACTGGTTTGTTTCTGTCCCAGTACTTAACACAACTTGGGATTACTTTTCTTTATTTACCTGATTTGGTAGAAAGCTCTGTGAGGACAGGAACCTTATCTCTGTCTAGTGTTTGGTAGGTGCTCTATAGACATAGTTGAATGAAAAAAAAATGTATAGAAGAATAATGGTCTTGCCCTGTTTATCATATGAACGATTACTGAATGAAGATATAGAAGAAAAGTGTCAAAAATGGTAGGCAGCACAATACTAAAAAGGTACCAGTCAGATTACACTTTATAGGGGTAAATGTGAAATCCTGTGCTTTGGTTTTAAAAAAACTCAGTTTCACTGTGTAGAATCAGGGAACTCTGGCTTGATGCCAATTCACATGTTAGAGCCAGAAGTGGTAGCTGAAAAGTTAATGAAGTCCTAAACTGCATCAGTAAATCCCTGTATTTCTGTATTAGAGGAGGGCATTATCTTATAGTACTCTCCTCCAGTGACACCAGTAGAATTATTACAACTTTCTAAATTGCAGTGGAATACCTCATTCATTCATTCATTCATCCATCCAGCATTTACGAAGTACATTCTGGGCACTAGTATTATAGCTGGGAACAAAATTATCACGGCTGTTGTGTTCATGGGACTCAGTGTCTAACTCGCAAAGTGAAGTGATTTCTCTTTCAGTGGAAGCGTTGAAGCAGAAACCAGTTCGTCATTTACTGAGAGGCCATGCAATCTTGTGGTTAAGAACTCATGCTCTGGAGCTCGACTCTGGGGCCCCGGGGCTTCAAATTCCAGCTCTCCTATTTCTCAGCTATGTGTGACTTTGGGCAAGTTTTTAGAATGTCTCTCTGCTTCAGTATTCTCATCTATGAACTAGAGATAATAATAGTACCGCCACATAAAGTTGTAAGAAGTAAATGAGTTGGTGTGTATAAATCATTTCGAAGAGTACACAGCACTCAGTAAGCACTTAAAAAATAGGTATCAAGCAGTTAATGAATATGCTGTGTTTTTTTGGAGGACCAAAGGCTGGAAGACAGGTTGAGGTTGGGGAGAAGTGGTCATAGCGGGAGCTGGGGAGACCAAAGACCAAATTATTATCATTTTGTTTATAATTGTTTGCAATTGTTCGAGCTTGGACTGAAAACTCCTGGCTGGAGAGTTGATGACATTTGTTTTATTTAGTTTTCTATTTTAGGCTAGAGAGGTATGAATCCTGTTTAGAAATACCCCCCGACAGTCCTTTTTTCTCCTAAAGTTTACAAAGAAACACATACTTTCGGAATTAGTAAAATTATAGCTATCCATAAATGCATATTTTGCTTCACTTTTATTTTAGTGGCAGCTGAAATATCCTAAACTAATTCTCCGAGAAGCCGCCAGCGTCCCCGAGGAGCTCCATAAAGAGGTTCAAGAAGCCTTTCTCACGCTGCACAAGCATGGCTGCTTATTTCGGGACCTGGTGAGGATCCAAGGCAAAGATTTGCTCACTCCAGTCTCTCGCATCCTCATTGGTAACCCTGGCTGCACCTACAAGTACCTGAACACCAGGCTCTTTACGGTGCCCTGGCCAGTGAAAGGCTCTGACGCAAAGTACCACGAGGCCGAAGTAGCTGCCGCCTGTCAAACCTTCCTCAAGCTCAACGACTACCTGCAGGTAGAGACCATCCAGGCTTTGGAAGAACTTGCTGCTAAGGAGAAAGCCAATATCGATGCCGTGCCAGTGTGTATAGGTCCGGATTTCCCCAGGGTTGGCATGGGGTCATCCTTTGACGGACAAGATGAGATAGACATGAAGAACCGAGCAGCCTACAACGTAACTTTGTTGAATTTCATGGATCCCGCGAAAATGCCATACCTGAAAGAGGAACCGTATTTTGGCATGGGGAAGATGGCCGTGAGCTGGCATCACGATGAAAATCTGGTGGACAGGTCAGCGGTGGCAGTGTACAGTTATAGCTGTGAAGGTACAGTCTGCTCTGTGAAGAAGCAGCCCCGAACGTAACATGACCAGAGTTGCACAGGCTCTGGAGATATATGTGGTCGTGTGTGTGTGTGTTTGTGTACATAGGTGTTGAGTGTCCTTCTAAGGTTTGCCACGCCCATATATCTACAGAATATGCCTCTTTCTCATCCAGCTGTGCTGTCTGGCTCATCGTTATACTGTGCTCAGATAGCATATTTTCATGCATAAGCGCTACTGTCGTTGTCTTTCCCAAGCCCAGGAGAGCAGCATCTTGGTTTCACACAGCCAACTGCCTTTCTCTAAAGCTCAGGATGGATGGTACAGTTGCTATAATTAACTTGCTGATAAAGGGCCGGGAAAACAAAAATCTGTCAAATCCTTCCAGATTCCCACAGGTGTACATTTCCAGCCTTGCCAAAATATTTTATTACGGTCGACATCACTGTCTTGAAGGGAGTGATTTGTCAAATGTAGACTTGTTCTTGGCTTCCTACAGTTTTCACTACTGCCCTTACTCTCCAGAAGCAGCTGAGGTGGGTTTTATAAGCCGACAGGCCTCTATTTTCAGGAAACTCTCCAGCCCCACCTCAGTTCTGCAGTTTTAGACCTGAGAGGGTTGCTGTGGCCAACTCGTTCTTGCAGTTTCTGAAATCTGGTGCCCTTGGAACAGAGATCACAGGCTACCTTTTTTATGGTCTGCCCAAATTTTCCTTCTTTGCTTGCGCAGGTTGTGTGTGTTTAAGGTCCCCATTGCTTTTCAGAATAGGGTTATAAAAAAGGTAGGTGAACATATCAAAGACAGAGTGACCGTTGCTGACTTTCTCTGCCTGATCATTTGGCAAAGGAGTACAAGAGGTAATATTGGCTCTTTTGCCTGTTTAATCTCTTCCTGTTTATTAAAAGGTGCTTGGAAAAGCAGAGTTCTGTTGGGTTGGCCAAAAAGTTCGTTTGGGTTTTTCCGTAACATCTTGTGGAAAGACCCGAACGATCTTTTTGGCCAACCCAATAGATATCCCATCAGGGAATCAACTGGAACTTTTAAGGGTCATTGTTTTCTGAAAGCTAGTTTTTAATTGGATTTTGTTGTTATTTGACTCTTATTTACTAAAACGACTATTTTGGAAAAGGGATTTTAAATAAGAAACTCTCCTGGCTCTCTCTAAATATCTTACCATTTCCCAGTCTCAAAAATGTTTTCTAAATTTACCTTATGTCTTCGGCCGGAAACAAGGAACTAGTTTAGCGGTTAGAAATTTCACCAGTTTCCCTGGCATCTCAAATAATGATGCTGACCCAAGAAAATTGCTTGAAGGGGATTTGATGCTGTCCTAATGGAAAGAACCGTGATCCTCTGATCTTTAATAAGGCCTTGCCAGGGATTTAAGAACTATCACATCCAAGAACTCTGATGTGAACGAACAATGGAGTTTGTTAGTTTCTTTTTTAAGGAGGCAACTCTCTGAAACCGAGGTGGTGGTATGTGATAGCTCAAACAGCTACAAAGATGTCTTTGTGCTCCCACAGACTTTCAGCCCTTCTGTTTAATAGTCCTATTGTACTTCCAGAGCGTGGGTGATCAAATAGTTTTTGAAACCTGGAATATCTTGCAGAAAGGAATGAAAATTTTTAGTGAATAGTTTCTGTGGTCGGGAGTAGTTAAGATTGATAAAGTATACAAATATACATAAATACATAAAGCTTTATCTTTGCGGTTATCACCTAGGTGAGGGAACTGCAGAATTTGAATCTGTAGGAGCAGGGTAATTCCTTCGTTCTCTTAACCCCCGAGGTTCCCAGAACTCTATCCCATAATAATAGCAATACTGGGAGCTCTCATTTATTGAGCACCTACTATGTGCCAGGCACTGGTAGAAGCATTTTACATGTATTAACCCATTTTATTTTTACAACAACCCTATGAACGAAGTACTACTGTTATCCTCATTTTACAGATGAGGAAACTGAGACACAGAAGGATGATGAACTTTTCCACGGTTATACAGCTATGAATTAGCATAACTAGGATTTGAATGCAGACATTCTGGTTTCAGAGTCCTAACAGCTAAGGCTAAATGCCTTATGAGCAGGTATTTCCTACTCCTGCAGTATAGTTACCTGTGGGAGTTTGGTTTTTAAAATGTCTACCTCTGGAAAGGTTACGGGAATGTTCTACTTGCTCTTGTTTGCAGGTCCTCATGCCCTCCCTTCTCCCTGGCACCTCACTGCCCTCTCCCCACAACATCTGCTGTAGCTTTCCGTTCCTCCTCTCAGATGACCGGGATGCATTAGACTAGGAAAGGGAACCTCTCTAGGTCTCTGGCTGTGTGTGTCATGTTGGGTCAGATGGTTTAAAAAGCATGTGCCTTGAAACATTTTCTGGGTGCCATTTCTTCCAGGTGACAAGTGCTATGTTTAATTCTCTGGCCTCTCTAGAATCCTGCCAGAGGTATGGTAAGGGTGAGCTCGAAGGGAACCATTTCAGTTCAAATCATGATTGGGGTTGGGAAGGGCCTAAAGGGGGCAAAGAGAATGGAAATTTCAGACAACTGTACTGTTTTCTGCATCCTTGAACATGTTCGTTGAACAGTTGCTAAGGGAGGTTCAGGTAGCTGTTCTAGACAGTATGGAAACCCCAAAGGTGAATCAAGTGCCCTTCTTGCCTTGAGAGGATAGGTGAAGTAAGGTGTGCTCTGGTGGTTATAATTATGAAATGATGAAGTGTCAGATCCGGAAGGGACTTTTGAACTCAACTAGTTCAGCCTCTCATTTTACAGATGAAAACACTGAGGCGGGGAGAATGGGAGTGATTTGTCCAACGTCACATGGTTACTTAGTGAAAAGGGAGTGTTACAGCCACAGGAGAGGTTCATGTAAAATGCACTGGGTATCCAGAAACAGAAGTGATTACTCCCTGCTGAAGTTAAATTCAGTTGAAGCTTAAGATCTTTCAGGACTTTGCTCTCAATACCTTTTCCCAGTGAAATCTTCATGTAGGTTTATAATGAGCCAATCATCCCTCCTTGGTTTATTTCTGCCAGTAGAGGTCATTGAGAAGTAATTGGTATAGGATACATGTATCATTAATTATATACTAAATTCATTGACTTCCCAAGCAGTGCTAGTTAATGGCTATCTCCAGTAGGAGGATTGAAATAGTACAGTTTTTAATCAGGAATGGCTTTAGGGAACCATGTGTAAATAGGCAGAGTATTTGATTTTCCTATTCTAGCTTTGCTGGCAATTGCTTGTTCCTCCTAGATATAAAAAAACAAATCTTGCAGGGAAGATATTAACAACACATGGTTTAATATAGTCCTACACCTTGTTCTTTGATTCGAACCCCTTCAAAAGGATCACCGAAACAGTTACTGTTGGTTACTATTTTTGTTTGTTTGGAAGGAAGTATTTTCTGTGATACGGTCTTCATAGGAAAAAAACACAATTCTTAAGAATTTTAACTAGTGCCAACTATTGCAGATTCTTGGTATAATTTCCCAGGTTTCCCATGAAGGACAAAGGAGGAAAAGGAAGAAGAGGCCCATGACTCCTGTTGAGTATGTAATAGGCTAGAAAGCAGGGACTTTGCAATAATTTTCTTGGAACTCTAGGATTCCCATTTATGTCTCTGACTCCAGAAAAGTTGAATCCACTGAAGGATGGAAATTTGTTTCCATATTTCTTAACTCTATTTCGAAATGAGTAGCTTTATATTTCTTAGCAGCCTTTGAGACCATGAAAAGCTAGAGTGTAATTGCAACTAGAAGTTTTAGAGCACTCATAAGTAAAAAAAAATGCTTCTTAATGTTTTTATTAGTTTCCCAGAAGCCCTGTCTATGGTCCCAAAGCTCATTTGATCTTGTTTGTTTCAGTGTGTCATGCCTTATCTTTGTTATTTTTGAAGTCACTTACACTGCTCAGTAAAACTTGTTTGATAAGTCGCATTTTTTTTACCCCCGTGCAATTATTGATATTTATTCAATTAACAGTAAGCATCTACTGTTTGCCAAGCACTCTTCTAGATGCTGAGCATGCAGCAATGAACAAAAATCCCTGCCCTCATGGAGCTTATGTTTTAGCAAAGCGAGACAGGAAAGAAACAAGTAAGCTTGTATAACAAGGGTGAGGCGCAGGTTTACAGTTTTAAATGGGAAAGTCAAGATTCCTTTAGTTGGGTAACATTGGAGCAAAGACTGGAAGGAGTGAGTGAGTGAATATTGAAGGCTCAGAGATGGAACATGACTTTGGGATGTTTCAGAAGCAACAAGTGTGAATAGAATAGAGGCAGAGAAAAAGAAAAGTCACGGAAGTGAAGACAGATAGGCAAGACTAGGGGCGGGGGGCGTGGCGAAAGATAGGGCCTTCTAATACTGTACAGTAGTCCCCCCTTATCCACGGGGGATGCGTTCCAAGACCCCCAGTGGATGCCTGAAACCGCGGATAGTACTGAACCCCATGTAGACTATGTTTTCTCCTATGCATACATACCCATGATGAAGTTGAATTTATAAATTAGGCACAGTAAGGGATTAACAACAGTAACTAATAATAAAATAGAACAGTTATAACAATATACTGTAATAAAAATTCTGTGACTGTGGTCTCTGTCTCAAAATTTCGTATTGTACAAATTTAATACCTTGCCTGTCTGAACTAAACATTTTTTATCACGCACTGTCGCCGTAACTTTTGCAGTTTGCGGTGCAACAGCAAAACTAGTGCGAATTTCTTTTTCCTTCTTCACAATTTCACAGATAGAAGATTTGTTCTTACCATAGGTGTTAGCAACCTCAGCGTACAGTTCTTTTTCTTTCCATACAAAGTCGAGAACTTTCACCTTTTCACGTAAAGGAAGAACTTTACAGCTTCTCTTTGGCATGTTGGAATTGCCAGCATCGCTACTCCTATGCTTCGGGGCCATTGCTAAGTAAAATAAGGGTTACTGGAATGCAAGCACTTTGATACTGTGACAGTTGATCTGACAACTAGAGGGCTGCTAAGCAGGCTACACTGGACAAAGGGGTGAGTGACTTTCCAGGCAGGACAGAGCCAGATGGTGCACGATTTCATCATGCCGCTCAGAACGGCGCGCAACTTAAAAAACTTATGAATTGTTTATTTCTGTAACTTTCCATTTAATATTTTCAGACTGCAGTTGACTGCGGGTAACTGAAACCACAGAAAGTGAAACCGCAGATAAGGAGAGGCTACTGTAATACAAATACTGGGCTTATACTTGGAGTGAGATGGAGAACCGTTGCAGTTGGGAGCAGAAGGGAGGCAGCAGTAGAAGCAGGGGAGCTGCAAGAGGCCATTGGGTAATCCAGACTAGAGATGGTGGACCAGGTTAGAAGAAGCAGAGGTGATGAGAGATGGTTATATCGAGTCCCATATCTTTTCACCAGAAAAGAGTGGCAGTGTCCAGTGCCCGTGAGAAAAGAAGCCTAGCAGTGACATCTCCTAATTGTCAAGAGAAGGCTAGGCCAATAAGAATGCCTGAACTTTTTTTCCCTCTCTCCATAACTTTATTGGGGTATAATTTACATACGATAAACTGCACATATTTTAAGTCTACAATTTTAGAAGTGGGATGTGAAGTTTGAGGTGGCTCATCAGAAAAGACCAGCCCAGGTGTTCCTTCTGGTGTTATCCCTTCGTCATAATCCAGTCTCCTCTGTTGGAGTTTTCAGATTCCTGCATCCCATGTCCGTCGCTTTCCTGATTTGTTTCTTTATTTTGGTGGAGCATATCCTCTAATGGTTTCTTGAGAAAGGGTGCTTAGAAGGTAAATTTTTGAGACTTTGAATGTCTTAAATTATCTTTATTCTACATTAACATGTGTAGATACTTTAGGTATGGAAATCTTGACAGGAAATAATTTTCCTTCAGAATTTTGAGGGCATTGTACCAGTGTCTTTTATCTTCCAGTGTTCATGTTGAGAGCTCTGATTTTTTTGTTTATCCTTTATGTGACTATTTTGGTTGGATTTTTTTCCTAATGTTTTATAAGTTTGCAGTGATATTTTTTTCATCCATTATAGTGGCATTTGGTAGGTCCTTTCCATCTGGAAACTCATGTCCTTCAATGTGGGATATTTTCTTGAATCACTGTATTAATGGTTTCTTTCTCTCCAGTTTTCTCTTCTCTCTAGAATCCATATGGTTTGGTTCTCGAACCTTCTGGACTGTTTCCTCTAATTTTCTTACTTATTCTCTTATTTTTAATCTTTTTGTATTTTTCTAATATACTCTCAGAGGTTTTCTTAACTTTATCTTCCAACTGGTCTATTGAGGTTTTTCTTTTTTAAATTATTGAAATATTACAAACATCATAAACATGTAGCTTGGTGAATTTTCACAGACTGACTGAACATATCTGTGTCACTAGCTCCCAGATCAATAAAGAAAACATTAGTACCCCAGAAATGCTCCCTTCCAGCATATTCTTTTCCCCAACAGTAACCATTGTCTTGACTTCTAAAGCCATGCATTAGTTTTACACATATTTGAATTAGAATTGTAAGCTCTTTGAAGGCATGGTTTGTGTCTTGATCCTTCTTTGTATGTGCGTAGAATGCAAAATCAGTAAGTATTTTTTTGCCCAAAATCAGTAGGCATCTTTTGTTCTTGAGTAGTTTGTGCTGTTCAACTACATTGTGGCCACTGTCCAATAACTCTTCTGATTTCTGCAACTATGATCTCTGTTTAGTATGAGGATTCTTTTGATTGCAGATAGCAGATACTTGACCTAAACAAGCTTAATTTAAAAAGATAAGGAATTCTTTTATTTAATACTAAGTCTCACTGGCTTCAAGTGGACCTTATTTTGATAGTAACGTGTGGTCAGTTTCAGACTTCTTCCCCTTCATATTTTGGCTCTTTTTGAGCTGTAGCTTTCTTTTCGTGAGGGAAACAAACTTCTCGTGGTCCCCAAATGACCACCTCCAGCTTTTGTGGCCACTCTCTTTTTCAGGAGCTTTGGGAAGGAGAGAAACTGGGTCTTGGACATGTATTTTGAACCCTGGATAAAGCTTTGCCTGAAGCTGGGTTAACAAACCATTATTCTTTTTTGATTAATCCAGTTTGATTCTGGCCTTCTATGCTGTTTACAACATAAGGGTTTCCTCTAAGGCTCCATGACTCTCTCTGTACTTTCCTGAGGTTGCCCACAGAACTGCAACCGCTATTGTTCGAAGCTTTGGTTCGGGGAATGTATTATTTGAGAAGTCTTTCTGCTTCCTCTCCTCATTTCATATTTTATTTCAAATAATGTCGTGGTCTTAAAGCTTTAGCCAAGAGCCCCCAGAGCAGTTTTTCTCTCCTTTTCTCACTTTCCCTTTATTCCCCCAAGTCCATGAAACATGATATAATGAGGTTCTCCTATGTATGTGAATATTTATATCTTAAAAAAACTTTTTTTTCAAATGCTTTATCTGAAAGCTGACAGAGACAGACATCATGTTGAAAGACTTCAGATTTTTCAGTAAAGAGTTTTCAATATTTCTCCTGAAATCCTAGAAAACTTATAATTAATTTTATAATTTATCTGTGTCAGGGGACTATGTTTGTCCTGATTGCTTGTTTCGAGACATGTTAGAGCAGCTTCTTGTTATAGATTCTGAGCTGAGACTGATTAGGGGTTGTTTTTTTTTTTTTTTTTTTTTCTTCCAACTTCTGAATTCTCCATTTCTTCAGACCATTCATTCCTCCGTGGCTGAGTAATATGCTCTGTGTTAGCAGTCAGCTTGACTGCTTGTTCCTCACAGCCAATGAAGGAAAGCGTTTTTTTTAATAAATTTATTTATTTATTTATTTATTTTTGGCTGTGTTGGGTCTTCGTTTCTGTGCGAGGGCTTTCTCTAGTTGCGGCAAGCGGGGGCCACTCTTCATCGCGGTGCGCGGGCCTCTCACTGTCGTGGCCTCTCCCGTTGTGGAGCACAGGCTCCAGACACGCAGACTCAGTAGTTGTGGCTCACGGGCTTAGTTGCTCCGCGGCATGTGGGATCTTCCCAGACCAGGGCTCGAACCCGTGTCCCCTGCATTAGCAGGCAGACTCTCAACCACTGCGCCACCAGGGAAGCCCTGGAAAGCGTTTTTAAATGGTAGAGCTTTTTCAGGAAGGCTTCTTCCTGACCCACCCTTCTTTCTAAGGGATAGAATCCTTCAGGAGTGTTTCCCAAATGTTCTCTGGCTTAGGCCATTTGCCATGACTTTGGAAACCTCTCCAGGACAATTATCCAAAGTCTGCGCACAGAAGCATCTACCTTCCCGGGGGATCATTCTGAAAAACAGATCTGACCCTATGAAAAAGTCATTATCAGTGTCTGCCACTGCCCTCAGTATAAGTCTAGCTTGCTTACCATGATTCACAAAACCCGCCATGTCCTGACCTCTCGCCACTTCTCCAGCCTCTTCACTTGCAAATCCATGTCCTTCATGTAATACTGTTACAACTCAGAATCAGTTATGTTCCTAAACACCCACCATACCATTTCCCTTCTAGAATGTGTCTTCCCAACCTCATACCTTCCCCATTCACTTTCTGTCTCCATTTTTTTTAAAATTTTTATTTATTTATTTATTTATTTTTGGCTGTGTTGGGTCTTCGTTTCTGTGTGAGGGCTTTCTCTAGTTGCGGCAAGTGGGGGCCACTCTTCATCGCGGTGTGCGGGCCTCTCATTATCGTGGCCTCTCTTGTTGCGGAGCACAGGCTCCAGACGCGCAGGCTCAGCAATTGTGGCTCACGGGCCTAGTTGCTCCGCGGCATGTGGGATCCTCCCAGACCAGGGCTCGAACCCATGTCCCCTGCATTAGCAGGCAGATTCTCAACCACTGCGCCACCAGGGAAGCCCCTCTGTCTCCATTTTTAAAAATGATTTCTTGTCCCAGGCGCTGGAATGTCACGGATCAGTGCTGGACAGAGAAAGTATCCTCAGGCTCCGTACACCAGCTGACCCTCTGCAACTTCTGGGTTTCTCCTGCCTCAATATCTGTGACATGGATAGGAAGGGACCTGCTATTTAAGCCCCTCTAGGTATAGGGTTAAGGAAACAGAAAATAGTTGCCAGGTCCAGAGTCTTAGAATTTTAGCACTTGGCTAAGGGAATAGGGAATAGGAAATAGGGCTATTTTTTAATGCGTGGTGATGACGAATATATATTTACATATCAGGGAAAGTATTGGTATACATTATTAATGGTATATGCTGTTAAATGTGGTAGAAAATTTCAAGTGATATATTTTACTTGATTAGAACTGTCATCTCTTCTTTTGTGCTCAGGCTTCTATCTTTGTTTTCTATGCGACACTGTTTGCATACAGCTTTGTGAATGGAAAACAAAATATTTGATGGCATTTATCTTTTATTAAATGGAATTAATTTTTTCTCAAAAACTAGTTAGTATAAACAAATCAAACTGGTTAACTTGGCGGGGGCAGTTTTGGACATTTTAAACTCGATGTTTAAACTTAGTCTTCTTTTGTATTTTGTCACATCTTTCACTTCTTTAGTAGTTTGGTTAGTGGGAGCTGGGAATGCACCAAACACATTGAGATACTTAAAATTGTTTCAATGTTACTGAAGTTCAAAGGCAAGTAGGAGCCAATTGCCTCTGCTTGTTTCCAAAATAACATAGGGGAACAGTAATCAGTTGCAGTTGCTATAGGTAATTACAAGTTGATTTTATTGAGAAAGTGAGCAGCACTGTATTTATGCAAGAAAAAATTTATCAGACGTACAGCTTCCCTCCTCCCTAGCCAGCTGACGGAGGAAACAAACTTTCAACAAAACATTATTTTAATGAGCACATTGCAAAGGTGCTGGATTTATGGGAGACATCAGGCAACACTGATTGCAATTACTGTCTCTGTTTGTCGTTCAAGACTTTATTGGTGCCATATTGAGAAGAGTGTGAGGATGAGATTTAGAGGGGAAAGTAGTCAACCAGTCTGTTAGCCTATAAAGATGATCCCTTTTTAGAACGTCCATACTTGGTGGCATTAAAACTACCTGAAGGGCTTCCCTGGTGGCGCAGTGGTTGAGAATCTGCCTGCCAATGCAGGGGACATAGGTTCGAGCCCTGGTCTGGGAAGATCCCACATGCCGCGGAGCAACTGGGCCCGTGAGCCACAACTACTGAGCCTGCGCCTCTGGAACCTGTGCTCCGCAACAGGAGAGGCTGCGACGGTGAGAGGCTCACGCACCGCGATGAAGAGTGGCCCCCGCTTGCCGCAACTAGAGAAAGCCCTCGCACAGAAACGAAGCCCCAACACAGCCAAAAATAAATAAATAAATAAAGTGTAAAATTAAAAAAAAACAAACAAAAAACTACCTGAAAATCATTGTCTTTGTAGTTTAAAAATCATTTGTTTTTAAAGTTAAGTTGTCGTTGATTTGACCAGAGAGGGACATATGAAAAGTCGTCTTAAAATGTCTCTATTCTTTTTTCTTGGGCTACTTGCTACATCTGTTATCATTAGGACCCTCTAGAATGAAGCAGCCTGCAAGCCTTGGGGTATCACACATATAAATATTGAGTTCTCATATCAATATTCTTTTGCTAAATTGATCTTATCAAATAATTTAGCATTACATTGCTTTATTATGTTGTATGCTGGTATTAGTCACATGACATTGCTGCCAAAGTCTTGGCTCCCTGTACACCAATGCCGAAATGAGATACGGAGACCGTTTTGGAGGGGAAAGAAAGGGTGGCTTAGTCTTTGCCAGGCAAAGGGGGGAACACAGCAGGCTAGCTCCTCAAGAAGTGTGCCCCCTCCTTGGGGAATAGGGAGAGGTCTTATAGTCGGGGCTCGTGGTCAGGGGTATGCAATAAGGATCAAGGCAGTAACAGTCTTGCATTCTTCTTTCTTCTGCAGAGTTTCAAAAGGGTGGGGGTGCTGACGAGATTAGTGTGTGTGCAAGGTCTCCAGTGGTCTCCTCATCTTGATGAGCTTCTCTGGTCCCTTTAGTCTTGCCTCAGGTGGTTTCCCGGCTACTCCTCCCTTGATTTGCAACTGTTTGCATCTGCCCTTTGGAACTCAGAGAAGGTCATGGAGGCTGGAGTCTTGCCTATAAGAAATGGGGGACAAAAAGGCCCCCATGCCTGGGAGCCCCATACGGCCCCGCTCGGTTTCAACATTAGTACGTGTTAGTCACATTGCATCATTATTACTTTATTTAGCCTCGGCTTCCTCACTAATACGTGCTGTAGGCATCTCTATCGAATCACAGATATCAAGACTCTAGAGCAGCAGTTGGCAAATGTTTTCTGTGTAAAGGACCAGATAGTAAAGATTTTCAGCTTGATGGGCCTTATGGTCTGTGTCTTAGCTGCTCAACCTTGTTGTTATGTGTGAAAGCAGCTGTGGACAGTATGCAAATGAATGGTCCTGACTCTGTTCCTGTTAAACTTTATAAAAGCAGGGGATAGACCTGATTTGCCTGTAGGCTAGAGCAAGGTTCTTGGACTTGAGTGCCTGTAGGGGCTAGGCAGGTACTGCAAAGGAGTCAGGTGGCTGACTGGGGACTGCCACTAGTGCCTTGTCTAAGACGGGCAGCTACTTCTTACCTACAGCCACTTGTGACTGCCCCAGTGATATTTGAGCTTATAATTCAAGAGTAGCTGGAAACTGGTATTTTTACACAAAGCACTTGTATCAGTGGGCAACTAACCCTAGATTTGTTCAGAAAATATAGTGAAGGTCAAGCTATATATCTTCGTGAGCTCTTTTCTGGTCCATAGGATCTAGTTTTGCAAATTCTGGTATTTTCAGGTGTAACTGTGTATTACGTATAACTATATAGTATGTACAGGAACTTCCTGGAAAATGTCATCAGACATGGACAGCAAATATCTAGTTCTGATGCTGCTAGCTCCCTTCAAGTGCCTGTGACAGACATCAGTAATCAGTCATCCCACTCTTTCCTGCTGAGCCTAGAGAAGATTTCAGAGTGATTCTACACCAGTCCTCAGAAAAGCCACAACCAGTGAATTCGTTGTGTCCTCTGATATATAAGGTATTTGTCACTCCTGTTCCGGAGGACTCTCTTTAAAATGTTTTTGGGATTAACCTAGAAAATGGCTTTGGACTTTTTAATTCTATGACTTTAAAGAAATCTAGCTAAAAATTGCTCTTAACTAAAGAGTATTTGAGAAAATATGTATCAGAAATAACGCATATGACAAAAGGTAAGATTCTGTTCTATGGCAGTATCAGATTTTATTTTATTTTATTGAATAAATTTATTTATTTTATTTATTTATTTTTGGCTGCATTGGGTCTTCATTGTGGTGCGCAGGCTTCTCATTGTGGTGGCTTCTCTTGTTGTGGAGCACAGGCTCTAGATGTGCGGGCTCAGTAGTTGTGGCTCACGGGCCCAGTTGCTCCGCGGCATGTGGGATTTTCCCAGACCAGGGCTCGAACCCGTGTCCCCTGCATTGGCAGGCGGATTCCCAATCACTGCGCCACCAGGGAAGCCCGGCAGGCAGATTCTTAACTACTGTGCCACCAGGGAAGTCCCAGATTTTAGATTCAAACTTAGAGAATTGAAGATCTCCACAGTTGCATGTGTCCGTAAAGGTTCTGGTAGCATTCCTTCTTTGAAGAGACCATCAACTTGGATTTCTGGTCTGATTTTTTTTCACCATACCTGTGCAAAGTAATGGGAACAAATAGTTATAAAGGGGAGTTTCTTTTTCCTTTCTCTTACTGCCTCTGACCCTGGTGCACAGTTACTGGAGAGTAAGATGTTCAGAATTTAGGGACTCTGTATGTGAATATGTGCCATCTGGGAGCACATACTTTTGGATTGTGTATGTGGCATGCACATGATGCAGCCTAAGTAAAACATGCTTTATTGTCCATTTTGATGGCATAAAACTTTACATCTTTTGTACTCTGCCCTCTGTGAGTCTAAACCGTACTTATCTTTCAAGTTTGATCTTCTCCAAGAATTCTGCTCTACCCATTCTAATCCTCGTTGAACCTGTCTCTTCTCTAGATTTCTTTAATATTGAGAACTGTCCTAATTTAGCAGTGTCACACTTTATTACATTATTTGATTTAATTTGCATTTGTTCCCCCCCCCCCATAATTAACATTTTCTTTTCCTGCCATCTAGCATAGTAAGGACCGTGAATGGTGTGAACTGAAAGAACATTTTGTTTTTAAGCAGGCAATTTAGTATAGATGTTCATTGGATGCTTTTTATATGCCAGTCACTGGGGCTCTAAATGTGGATGAAACAGAAAAATGGACCCTGCCCTTGAAGACCGGAGTCTAGTGGATTAAAGTCTAATGGAATTTAAAATGTTCCCTTTTTTAGTAATCAGTGATGAACATTTACAACTCCCCTGGAAGGAAAGCTCCCCTGGGCCTAGGTCTTTGTTTCATTTACTGATATACCCCAAGTGCCCAGGTCAGTGCCTTGTATACAGTAACTGCTCAGTAAATATTTCTTAGGTGAACTTTTGCAAGTTTTTATGTAAGTGCAGGACTATTAGTGTAGGTGAACCATAGTGTGTGCCTTCCACTTCCTTTACGTCTCTCCCACTCCTCATCCCAGCCATGTAGTTCTCTGCCCAGAAAAGTCAGTCTTGACTTTCCTTCCAGAAATATTATATGTACGTATATGCACATGTGTGTGTTTGTATTTTTTACACAAATCATAGCCTATTCCTTTCTTTCCCTTAAAAATATATCAGATAGTTCTCTATCAGTGCATACTCATATTACTTTTAGTGGCTATATAGTATTTATTACTTGGACATTTCATAATTTATTAAACCAGAAACTTATTGATGGATATTTAGGTTATTCTGATCTTTTGCTCTTGTAAACAGTATTACAGTAAATATCCTCGCTCAATTTGCGACCTCTGCAAGTAGAAATTTTAGTATACATTCCTAAGAGTGGAATTGTGGAATTCTTATAAGTTCAAAGGGTTTATGTATTTGTAATTTTGATAGGAATTGCCAAATAGTCTTCTACAGAGAATATGAATGTGCCATTTTGCTGCACTCTTACTAACACCATATTTTATCAAAGTGCTTGATTTTTTTGTGATCTGATAGGTGAAAAATATCTATTATGGCTTTGTATTTCTCTTACATAAATAAGTTTGAACATCTTTTTATATGTTTACAAACTCATTTCATTTTGTGTGTTCTGTCTTTATAACTTTTGCCCATTTTTCTATGTGATAATTGATCTTTATCTTATTGATGTGTAGGAGCTCTTTGTATAGTTAAAAAAAAATTCCATGTCTGTGCTTGCTTGTTTATATTTCTATGTGAATTATAGAATCAGCTTGTCTAGTGACCTGCCTCACTCACCTAAAAAATCAATCCTGTTGGTATTTGTGTTGTGTTTGTGTCAAATTTATAGGTGATTTAGGGAGAACCGGCATTTCCATGATGTTTCGTCTTATTTCCCAAGAACATAATATGTCTTTACATTTGTTTAAGTGAGTCATTGTTGTGATAAAGGGCATTGTCTTAACTTTGGGACTGTTTCTAATGTTTCCCTATTAAAATATGCTGGCTTTGGGATTGAGATAGATCTGTATTGTATCATGTTAAGGAACTAGCCACCCATTGCTATCTTATTGAGGTTTTTACCGTGAAAGGATATATTTTGTCACATACATTTGTGTAATTCTGGTGACTCATATATCTGTTGTTTGTTTGTTTTCATCTATGAATATGATGAATTTTAAGTATAGACTTCTGCATATTGAACTATCCTTGTACTCATGGAATAAGTTCTACTTGGTCATGGAAAGTTATCCTTTTAATGTGCTGCTAGATTTGGATTCTGTTTTCTTATATAGATCTTCCATGACTTACAATGGGGTTATCTCACAATAAGCCCACTGTAAGTTGAAAATATCATAAGTCACAGCTGCTGCATTTAATACACCTAACCTACCGAACATCATAGCTTAGCCTAGCCTGCCTTAAACCTGCTCAGAACACTTACATTAGCCTACAGCTGAGCAAAATCATCAGACACAAAGTATATTGTAATAGAGTGTTGAATATCTCATGTAACTTATTGAATATTGTACTGAAAGTGAAAATGAGAATGGTTGTATGGGTACAGAATGGTTGTAAGTGTATTAGTTCTCCACCCTTCTGATCACGTGGCTGACTTGGAGCTGCCTCTGCCCAACATCACAAGAGAGTATTGTTCTGCATGTCACTAGCCTGGGATAGGATGAAATTCAAAATTCGAAGTATGGTTTTGACTGAATGCATGTTGCTTTCACACCATTGTAAAGTTGAAAAATCGTTAAGATGGGGACCATCTGTACTGTATTTAAGAATTATGCATTGATTTTCAGATGTGAGACTGGTGTGTGTGTGTGTGTGTGTGTTGCGCGCGCGTGCACATGCGTGTGCTTGCTTTGGATTTTGATACATATTTTGTCTTTATGAAAAGAATTTGGACACTTTTCTTTTTCTGTGCTCTTGAACGATTTACAGTGGATTGAAATTACCCACTTCTTAATTTTTTGATAGAATTCTCCTTTGCAGATCTCTACTCCTGTGTTCTTTGACAACTACCCCTATACCTTCTTTGGCTTTTTTTAGCTTTTCTACCTCTTCTGGGGTCAATTTTGGTCATTAATGTTTTCCTAAAAACCTATACAGATTTTCTAATTTAGTTACATAGAATTGAACAAAATAATCTTCTTTCATTTTCTTTGGTATCTGTGGTTATTTCCTCACCATTTTCAGATTTTTTTTGATTAAAAAATAAATGACATGTTAAAAATATTCTAAAGAATGTGTTTTTTAAAAAAATATGACATAAAAAGAGTATATAGTTCACTTATCCGTATTTTATTAAAACCTCAGTTATTCCTAAGGTAACTGTTATGAAACCCAGAACTTTAGATGAAACATTTCCTTTCTGAGAACTCTCTTCTCTTTTGACAGGCCCTGACGAGGAAAGTGAGGATGACCCTCAACTCGAAGGCAGAGATCCTGATATTTGGCACGTTGGTTTTAAGATCTCATGGGACATAGAGACACCTGGTTTGGCGATACCCCTTCACCAAGGAGACTGCTATTTTATGCTTGGTAATTGGGAGGATCAAAGCTATACTGATGCTCTAGTGTCTAGGTTTTAGATTATTGGGTACATAATTTTGCATATGTCTTTTAAATTAAACTTTTCAGGTTTTTTATAGTGATAATAAAACATCTACATGTGACTAGGTTTTTTTAAAAGATACTGCTAATTTTTATTTTTATTTTTTTGAATTTTATTTTATTTTTTATATAGCAGGTTCTTATTAGTTATCTGTTTTATACATATTAGTGTATATATGTCAATCCCAATCTCCCAATTCATCCCACCACCACCACCACCCTGTCACCTTCCCCCCTTGGTGTCCATACGTTTCTTCTCTACATCTGTGTCTCTATTTCTGCCTTGCAAACTGGTTCATCTGTACCATTTTTCTAGATTCCACATACATGCATTAATATACGATATTTGTTTTTCTCTCTCTGACTTACTTCACTCTGTAGGACAGTCTCTAGATCCATCCACGTTTCTACAAATGACCCAATTTCGTTCCTTTTTATGGCTGAGTAATACTCCATTGTATATATGTACCACATCTTCTTTATCCATTCATCTGTCGATGGGTATTTAGGTTGTGTCCATGACCTGGCTATTGGAAATACTGTTGCAACGAACATTGGGGTGCATGTGTCTTTTTGAATTATGGTTTTCTCAGGGTATATGCCCAGTAGTGGGATTGCTGGGTCATATGGTAATTCTATTTTTAGTTTTTTAAGGAACCTCCATACTGTTCTCCATAGTGGCTGTATGAATTTACATTCCCATCAACAGTGCAAGAGGGTTCCCTTTTCTCCACAGCCTCTCCAGCATTTGTTGTTTGTAGATTTTCTGATGATGCCCATTCTAACTGGTGTGAGGTGATACCTCATTGTAGTTTTGATTTGCATTTCTCTAATAATTCGTGATGTTGAGCAGCTTTTCATGTGCTTCTTGGCCATCTGTATGTCTTCTTTGGAGAAATGTCTATTTAGGTCTTCTGCCCATTTTTTGATTGGGTTGTTTGTTTCTTTAATATTGAGCTGCATGAGCTGTTTATACATTTTGGAGATTATCCTTTGTCCATTGATTCATTTGCACATATTTTCTCCCATTCTGAGAGTTGTTTTTTCGTCTTGTTTGTAGTTTCCTTTGCTGTGCAAAAGCTTTTAAGTTTCATTAGGTCCCATTTGTTTATTTTTGTTTTTATTTCCATTACTCTAGGAGGTGGATCAAAAAAGATCTTGCTGTGATTTATGTCAAAGAGTGTTCTTCCTATGTTTTCCTCTAAGAGTTTTATAGTGTCCGGTCTTACATTTAAGTCTCTAATCCATTTTGAGTTTATTTTTGTGTATGGTGTTAGGGAGTGTTCTAATTTCATTCTTTTACATGTAGCTGTCCAGTTTTCCCAGCACCACTTATTGAAGAGACCGTCTTTTCTCCATTGTATATCCTTGCCTCCTTTGTCATAGAATAGTTGACCATAGGTGCATGGGTTTATCTCTGGGCTTTCTGTCCTGTTCCATTGATTTATATTTCTGTTTTTGTGCCAGTACCATATTGTCTTGATTACTGTAGCTTTGTAGTACAGTCTGAAGTCAGGGAGTGTGATTCCTCCAGCTCCATTTTTTTCCCTCAAGACTGCTTTGGCTATTCGGGGTCTTTTGTATCTCCATACAAATTTTAAGATTTTTTTGTTCTAGTTCTGTAAAAAATGCCATTGGTAATTTGATAGGGATTGCACTGAATCTGTAAATTGCTTTGGGTAGTATAGTCATTTTCACAGTATTGATTCTTCCAATCCAAGAACATGGTATATCTCTCCATCTGTTTGTGTCATCTTTGATTTCTTTCACCAGTGTCTTATAGTTTTCTGAGTACAGGTCTTTTACCTACTTAGGTAGGTTTATTCCTAGGTATTTTATTCTTTTTGTTGCAATGGTGAATGGGATTGTTTCCTTAATTTCTCTTTCTGATCTTTTGTTGTTAGTGTATAGGAATGCAAGAGATTTCTGTGCATTAATTTTGTATCCTGCAACTTTACCAGATTCATTGATTAGCTCTAGTAGTTTTCTAGTGGCATCTTTAGGATTCTCTATGTATAATATCATGTCATCGGCAGTGACAGTTTTACTTCTTCTTTTCCAATTTGTATTCCTTTTATTTCTATTTCTTCTCTGATTGCTGTGGCTAGGACTTCCAAAACTATGTTGAATAATAGTGGCGAGAGTGGACATAATTGTCTTCTTCCTGATCTTAGAGGAAATGCTTTCAGTTTTTCACCATTGAGAATGATGTTTGCTGTGGGTTTGTCATATATGGCCTTTATTATGTTGAGGTAGGTTCCCTCTATACCCACTTTCTGGATAGTTTTTATCATAAATGGGTGTTAAATTTTGTCAAAAGCTTTTTCTGCATCTATTGAGATGATCATATGGTTTTTATCCTTCAGTTGTTAACATGGTGTATTACATTGATTGATTTGCATATATTGAAGAATCCTTGCATCCCTGGGATAAATCCCACTTGATCATGGTGTATGATCCTTTTAATGTGTTGTTGGATTCTGTTTGCTATTATTTTGTTGAGGTTTTTTGCATCTATATTCATCAGTGATATTGGTCTGTAATTTTCTTTTTTTGTAGTATCTTTGTCTGGTTTTGGTATCAGGGTGATGGTGGCCTCATAGAATGAGTTTGGGAGTGTTCCTTCCTCTGCAAGTTTTAGAAGAGTTTGAGAAGGATGGGTGTTAGCTCTTCTCTAAATGTTTGATAGAATTCACCTGTGAAGCCATCTGGTCCTGGACTTTTGTTTGTTGGAAGGTTTTTAATCACAGTTTCAATTTCAGTACTTGTGATTGGTCTGTTCATATTTTCTGTTTCTTCCTGGTTCAGTCTTGGAAGGTTATACCTTTCTAAGAATTTGTCCATTTCTTCCAGGTTGTCCATTTTATTGGCATAGAGTTGCTTGTAGTAGTCTCTTAGGATACTTTGTATTTCTGCGGTGTCTGTTGTAACTTCTCCTTTTTCATTTTTAATTTTGTTGCTTTGAGTCCTCTCCCTCTTTTTCTTGATGAGTCTGGCTAAAGGTTTATCAATTTTGCTTATCTTCTCAAAGAACCAGCTTTTAGTTTTATTGATCTTTGCTATTGTTTTCTTTGTTTCTATTTCATTTATTTCTGCTCTGATCTTTATGATTTCTTTCCTTCTACTAACTTTGGGTTTTGTTTGTTCTTCTTTCTCTAGTTCCTTTAGGTGTAAGGTTAGATTGTTTATTTGAGATTTTTCTTGTTTCTTGAGGTAGGATTGTATTGCTATAAACTTCCCTCTTAGATCTGCTGTTACTGCATCCCATAGGTTACGGATTGTCGAGTTTTTGTTGTCATTTATCTCTAGGTATTTTTTGATTTCTTCTTTGATTTCTTCAGTGATCTCTTGTTATTTAGTAATGTATTGTTTAGCCTGCATGTGTTTGTGTTTTTTACGTTTTTTTCCCTGTAATTAATTTCTAATCTCATAGCGGTGTGGTTGGAAAAGATGCTTGATATGATTTCAGTTTTCTTAAATTTACCGAGGCTTGATTTATGACCCAACATGTGATCTCTCCTGGAGAATGTTCCGTGGGCACTTGAGAAGAAAGTGTAATCTGCTGCTTTTGGGTGGAATGTCCTATAAATATCAATTAAATCTATCTGGTCTGTTGTGTCATTTAAAGAGTGTGTTTCCTTATTAATTTTCTGTCTGGATGATCTGTCCATTGGTGTAAGTGAGGTGCTAAAGTCCCCCACTATTACTGTATTACTGTTGATTTCCACTTTTATGGCCATTAGCATTTTCCTTATGTATTGAGGTGCTCCTATGTTAGGTGCATATATATTTATAATTGTGATATCTTCTTCTTGGATTGATCTCTTGATCATTACGTGGTGTCCTTCCCTGTCTCTTGTAACATTTTTTATTTTAAAGTCTATTTTATCTGATATGAGTATTGCTACTCCAGCTTTCTTTTGATTTCCATTTGCATGGAATGTCTTTTTCCATCCCCTCACTTTCAGTCTGTATGTGTCCCTAGGTCTGAAGTGGGTCTCTTGTAGACAGCATATATATGGGTATCGTTTTTGTATCCATTCAGTGAGCCTGTGTTTTTTGGTTGGAGCATTTAATCCATTCACGTTTAAGGTAATTATCGATATGTATGTTCCTATTACCATTTTCTTAATTGTTATGGGTTTGTTTTAGTAGGTTCTTTTCTTCTCTTGTGTTTCCCACTTAGAGAAGTTGCTTTAGCATTTGTTGTAGAGCTGGTTTGGTGGTGTTGTATTCTCTTAGCTTTTGCTTGTCTGTAAAGCTTTTGATTTCTCCATTGAATCTGAATGCGATCCTTGCCGGGTAGAGTAATCTTGGTTGTAGGTTCTTCCCTTTCATCACTTTAAATATATCCTGCCACTCCCTTCTGGCTTTTAGAGTTTCTGCTGAGAAATCAGCTGTTAACCTTATGGGAGTTCCCTTGTATGTTATTTGTCGTTTTTCCCTTGCTGCTTTCAATAATTTTTCTTTGTCTTTAATTTTTGTCACTTTGATTACTATGTGTCTCAGTGTGTTTCTCCTTGGATTTATCCTGCCTGGGACTCCCTGCGCTTCCTGGACTTGGGTGGCTGTTTCCTTTCCCATGTTAGGGAAGTTTTCGACTATAATCTCTTCAAACATCTTCTCAGGTCCTTTCTCTCTCTCTTCTCTTTCTGGTACCCTATAACGCGAATGTTGGTACGTTTAATGTTATCCCAGAGGTCTCTTAGGCTGTCTTCATTTCTTTTCATTCTTTTTTCTTTATCCTGTTCCGTGGCAGTGAATTCCACCGTTCTGTGTTCCAGGTCACTTATCCATTCTTCTGCCTCAGTTATTCTGCTGTTGATTCCTTCTAGTGTATTTTTCATTTCAGTTATTGTATTGTTCATCTCTTTGTTTGTTCGTTAATTCTTCTAGGTCTTTGTTAAACATTTCTTGCATCTTCTCGATCTTTGCCTTCATTCTTTTTCCAAGGTCCTGGATCATCTTCACTATCATTATTCTGAATTCTTTTTCTGGAAGGTTGCCTATCTCCAGTTCATTTAGTTGTTTTTCTGGGATTTTATCTTGTTCCTTCATCTGGTACATAGTCCTCTGCCTTTTCATTTTGTCTATCTTTCTGTGAATGTGGTTTTCATTCCACAGGCTGCAGGATTATAGTTCTTCTTGCTTCTGCTGGCTGCTCTCTGTTGGATAAGGCTATCTAAGAGGCTTGTACAAGTTTTGTGATGGGAGGGACTGCTGGTGGGTAGAGCTGGGTGTTGCTCTGATGGGCAGAGCTCAGTAAAACTTTATTCTGCTTGTCTGCTGATGGGTTGGGGCTGGGGTCCCTCCCTGTTGGTTGTTTGGCCTGAGGCAACCCAACACTGGAGACTACCTGGGCTCTTTGGTGGGGCTAATGGCAGACTCTGGGAGGGCTCACGCCAAGGAGTACTTCCCAGAACTTCTGCTGCCAGTGTCCTTGTCCCCACCGTGAGCCACAGCCACCCCCTGCCTTTGCAGGAGACCCTCCAACACTAGCAGGTAGGTCTGGTTCAGTCTCCTGTGGGGTCACTGCTCCTTCCCCTGGGTCCTGATGCACACACTACTTTGTGTGTGCCCTCCAAGAGTGGAGTCTCTGTCTCTCCCAGTCCTGTCGAAGTCCTGAAATCAAATCCTGCTAGCTTTTAAAGTCTGATCCTCTGGGAATTCCTCCTCCCCTTGCCCAACCTCCAGGTTGGGAAGCCTGACGTGGGACTCAGAACCTGCACTCCAGTGGGTGGACTTCTGTGGTATAAGTGTTCTCCAGTCTGTGAGTCACCCACCCATCGGTTATGGGATTTGATTTTTTTGTGATTGCGCCCCTCCTACCGTCTCATTGTGGCTTCTCCTTTGTCTTTGGATGTGGGGTATCATTTTTGGTGAGTTCCAGTGTCTTCCTGTTGATGATTGTTCAGCAGTCAGTTGTGATTCTGGTGCTTTCACAAGAGGGAGTGAGAGCACGTCCTTCTACTCTGCCATCTTGAACCAATCTCTCCAATACTGCTAATTTTTAAAATTGCTTTTCTTTTCATTCCCAGTGTTTATGGAGTTCCCCAAATATGCTAAACAGTTTTCAAGATTTTTCATCAGTGCTACTAAATCATCTAAGTCAACTTATCAGTGTGAAGTTTTAAAAATATTTCCCTATCTATATAGGTTTTTGGTGAAAGTTTTTTCTAGTTTTGAATTTAGTTTCTTCTCAAAAACAGCTGACCTGACAACACAGCCTCCCTCCCACCCCTCACCCCCCACCCCAGTTGAGTTTCCCTCATTTCCCTCATCTAGTTCTTTGGGAAGCAGTAATTCAGCTGTGGTCAGGCTAACTGAAGCTGTGGAGTTTGTGGAGCTTTGCTTTTTGTTTCTTTGCTGTAAGTTTTTTGTTTTATTTTTAGACTTTCTCTTTGTTTTCTGATGCACAGTGTGCAAACAGTATCCTTTTTTCCTCCCAATGCTTCTCAGGGTTTATTCTGTCCTTGGCTCTGATCTGATTATTTAGGGTTGATCTCACTCTTACCTGCCTGGGGGAATCTACTCATGTGTTTGGTTTTAGAGCCAGGAAGCACCAAGGCTCAAACCGAGTATTTATAATAAGAATTATCTCCCAATTAATAGAGTGTTTGTAGGGGGTCCACTGTGTTCTATGTGCTGCATACGGTTCTGGAGTATTGGAGATGGATAAAACTTGGTCCTTGCCTTCTAGGAATTATGAGTTTGGAGTGGCCCTTTCGGACATTACATCATTAAGTATTTTCCAAATTTCAGTCATTCGCACATCAGCTTCATGGTTTTTGCCATATCCATGTGCTACCCATGCTATTATTACTTATGTAATATTTCTCTCTAGATTAACTCAGTTTTTTTTCTTTCGTCAAAATGAATTTATTTTGGGAGATTTTATATCACTATCTTAAATGGAAAACCAGTATCACTTGACATAATTAGAAGAGTTGTTAAAAAAAAAAGAGTTTATAGAAAGAAAGTAAAACAGAATTAAGTGCCCACTGCTTTTTGCTGAAGGTCCTGAGCCTCAGTCCTGTTCTGTCTTTAGTAACTCTTATGAAGAGGTGTTAACTGGATCATGGTACCGATCTTGGACTTTGTCCTTCATGTCAGCAGGAAGATTGGAAGATCATTACATAGGGAATTACTTTCTCCTGGTACGATTCAGTGGTAAATTCTTCAGTTCTTCTCACGGATGAGTCCTGCATTTGTTACACACTGATCTAAGTAAGCCCTAAATCTCTTGCCTTCCATTTGCATGTTGCTTTCCAGTTTACAGATCAATTTCACATAAGCAATTTCATTCAGTCTCCAAACAGCCTTGCCAGGGAGAAGGTGCAGGGATTGTTCTGTTCTTTTGTAATTTGCCGAAAGTCACTCACTTCATGTGAGGCAGAACAGGGACCAGTGTGGGTTGCAGGTTTCATATATGGTGCTTTTCTTGCTCTAAAAGGGACCATTTAGATTGGATCCCAATTCACTGAAATCTCTAGGTGGGAACGCTTTTAGGGTTAAGGTCATCTCTTTGCCTGCCCCTCCCCTGCTTGCCTCAGCATCTGAGTTTGTATTCTGAAGTCTTTAGCCCATTGTTTTGAGCATTATTTGTAGGTAGAACAGATTATTAATTCATTTTTTAATATACCACCTGGATGTGGATATTTACCGTGAGTATAAACGGGTGATAGTTTCAGCCAATAAACCACTTTCCTTTTGGATACTCTGTTGGAGTTTCTATAAATATTTTGCACCTTTAAAAGAAGTGAGAGTCAGAATGGTGCTATTTTTAATAGCTTTGTTGATTTTCTGTATTTAAAAAAGTACAAAAGTACTTCTGTACAAAAGTAGTAAATACACATGGTAAAGGCTCAGCTACTTTCTATTAATAACATCTCATGTGTTCTTTTCTGATTGAAAAAGTAATACATGCTCATTGTAGAGAAAAGAAACTCTGAAAAGTATAAAATGAAAGAAGAATATAAAAATCAGATTTATGCCTATTTTAGTACATTCCTTTTCAGTCTTTTTCCTATATGTGCATATATACGTATCTGGAATAACAGTAGTATATGAATAACTGCTATGTTTATTGGGGACTAATGACAAGTCAAGCCTTCTTGGAATCTTCTCAGTAACCCTGAGAAGTAGATGTTAGCTATATTGAGAAAGAAAAATTTAAGGTTAGAGCAATGTCGTTACTTAGCCATGGTTACACAGCAGGTAAGAGGCGTGGATTGGAACTTGTCACTTTAGCCCACTTGGGCTCTGACACCTGTGTCAGGCCATCCCCTCCCTACCACCTGGAGTCCCTCCTCACCCCACTGCGGCGCTGACCCCTGCTTTGGCCTTCCTCCTCCTCCCTCAGCGTGATGCCTAAGTTGTTCGGAAGGGCACAAAAGAAGGTGACAGTGGTGGTGTGTTTGCTTCTTTCTTTTCCATTTCCTTTTTTAAAAATTTTTTTTTAAATTAAAAAAAATTTTTTATCATCTTTATTGGAGTATAATTGCTTTACAATGGTGTGTTAGTTTCTGTTTTATAACAAAGTGAATCAGTTATACATATACATATATCCCCATATCTCTTCCCTCTTGCATCTCCCTCCCTCCCACCCTCCCTAGCCCACCCCTCTAGGTGGTCACAAAACACTGAGCTGATATCCCTGTGCTATGAGGCTGCTTCCCACTAGCTCTCTGTTTTACATTTGGTAGTGTATGTTATGTCCATGCCACTCTCTCACTTCGTCCCAGCTTTGCATTTCTTTTTAAAATTATGTTTTTCTTGGCTCAGAAAAACATTAAAAATGGAAATATTAAATAATTATGTTGTCCTTTAACTTATATATTATAATGAATATACATTTTAAAATATACATTGTTTCCCTTTTTCTGTTGTAGGTGATAAACAGAAGTATGTTATTATTTTATAGGAGCTGATATCCAAGACATACTATCTAGTCCTGATTTCCCAACTCCCGTCCTCAGATATAGGTGAAATAACTGATAACCTACTGAACTGGGCCAAGCATAGCCCACTGTACCCAAAGTTTGTATGTAGAATCTATTTTCTTATTAAGGTGTCATGTTTGATTTCTAAAATGAATTTTCCCACACCTCCTCTTAGCCAAAACAAGACAAAGATAAAAGCAACCGTGGTCTAAAGCTACCTTTTCTCTTTACTTTTTAAAAGCCAAATACTATAAAGAGCCTTGTGGAGGGACCCCAGCCCTGTGCTGATATCTGAAATCTGAACTTCATAGCACTTATGAAAAGGAAACAGTTTAGCTCAATTTATAATAATATATTGGTCTGCAGAGGAAGTGCAGACTGAACCCTGCTGTCTCAAGTAAATACTCCAGGGGTGTCTGATGGGAAACGTGTCGGGTGCCTGTAATAAATCCACTGCCTGTGGAATTGGGTGAAGGCCCTGCTTGCAGTGCCTGAGGACACGCTTAACTGGGGTTGTCACGGTTTTACTTTTAAATTGGAATCTTTGCCCTAATCTCAGAGTTAGACATGACCAGATTTGCAAACAGATTTACAATTTTCACTAATTTTCCAACCAGGACTTCAAAACACACTTAGAGAAGAAAAAAAAACACACTCTGGTTTTTCTCAGAGTAGGATGATTTACTTTGCCACAGATGTTTTCCATAGACTGAATGCAGCCAGGGAGTTAGGGACTTAAAGGTGGCTTGGAGACAAACTGTGGGTTTGTTTTTTTGTGGAACAGATTATACAGTTCAAGGGACATCAGCCAAATTATGTTCATTAACCAGGAGCTGAGTGTGGAGGTGGGATGGTTCAGGACGAAGGTGAGTGCTAGATAAATATTTTGGGCAATGCCCCCCCCCCCATTTGTTATCATTTTTTACATGACACTCTTCAAGACTCTGTTCTATCTCCTCTCTTTACTTTTGTTTCCTTAAATCCAACTACATCTCATTTTCACATATGTGTCATTACTATACGCATCAGCTATTTCAAAGCTTTAGTTGCCAAGTAAAAATTCCATGGCAGAAAAAGAAAACAGCAATATAAATTGAAATGCACAGTATTTCTTTTTTGGGTTGGCATTCCCTCACCAGCAGTTCAGGGTAGAATAATGGAAAGGCCATTTCCCATCAGGTGACCAGGTTCCAGACTCCCCTCTTGTCCGTTGGCTGTGCATTGTTAGTTCCCCTCTGAGCCTCTGCCTCCACTGAAAAACTAGTGCTTCACGATACTTGCTTCCCAGGGTTATTGTGAGGCCAAATCAGAAAGTATATGGGAAAGTGCTTTGTAAACTACGACTTGAACATGGCGACTCATTATGAAGGCTGGGACCTGGGTCATGGTGTATTGGAGAACCAGTGAGGGAGGGGGTGACGGAAGATTGCTGAGTGTTGTGTTCTTACCCTGCTTCGTGCCCTGAGTTTAGCCAGCTTTGCACCTAACCGTTCCATGTATATATGTCCATAGCCATATAAAGGAACTGCAAGAAAGGGAAATCTCCCCAGTTGATTCTTGAGGGTGAGAAGAGTTGACATCTGGCCATTGTTGAATCAGGGCTCTTGGTAACCACAGTCTTACTTTGGTGGGGGCCAGGTTTACTTACAGAGCCTGGCCCATGGATTTTTCTAGATGAGGTTCACCTTCTCTGAAATACCTATGTCTTAGAGCAGCAAGTCCCGGCGCACCGTGAATGTTTGATGTGGTATAACCTGAAAATGTGCCACGCTTCTATTTCTGGAGCCAACCCGAGCCCTCGAGTTGGAGCCCGTAGCTCTGTGAGCAGGAAGAACAGAAGCCTCTCGGAGTTTACCTGGGGCTCCTCTGGGACTTCGCTTGGAGACCATAGTAACTTTGTAAATCCTCCAGATGTCCCTCAATCCTGCCCTGATTTAGACCTTTTATTCAAAGGAAAAGGCTTTTGTTATTTCTTCCTCTGACCCCATTCCCTTCCTCCTCCAACCTCTGACTGACCAACTGAAGTAAAAAGTACCTGTAATATATGGCTTAATCATAAATTCTGAATAATTATACTTTATTACCTCTCATGGGTCTTGAAACCATAGGTGCTACGTTCTGCTTTCTGCCGAGGCACGGGAATAATACAGAAACAGTAATAAATTAGAACTTCAGGCTGCAGTCAGTAAGCTTGAGGAATTGGCATTTAAGTGGAAAGTGCTTGAACAGCTAAATGAGCACCTGTCATGTTTATTTTCGCTTTGAAAAGTAGGAACATGACAGTATAGTTTCAACCGCTTGTCCAATGTGAACTTACTGTGTTCTCCTTCCCTGCTCAGCAACTGCAGTATTTGCTTCTTGCTGTTCACTTTTTTACAGGGTTGAGGATGTGTCTCTTCTCCTGAAACTTTCGCTCTAAAAGATGCCCCTAAAGGCTGACGTTTTCAAACTTGGGCTTTTTTGACTTGATACCAGATTTTTTTGGTATTCAGTTGAATTGGGGAGAGGACACAGCAGGTGTCATAGGCTCTGAGGATAGGGACCTGAGTGTGTTCCTAGGTACTTGGAAGGATTTGCCTCTCTTACACTTTCTTATCATATCCAGTCTTTTTGCTTATTTCTGTGGTATTTATGTTGTGAACTTTACTTGAAGCGCATGTGATGAGTACCTACTGAGGGTCAGGCACTGTGCTGGAGGCTTTGATATATTTCATTTATTTCTCATAACAAGCCTGTCAGGTAGGTAGTTGTCCCCTTCTGAGCCCCGTTTTTTTCCCAGCAAAGAAAATCGATGGGGATTGACTGCTAGTGGGTAACCTGGTTTCTTTCAGGGGTATGAAAATACTCTGAAATTAGTCTGTTGTGGTTGCCCAGTCCTGTGAACACACTAGAAGGCAGTGAGTTGTTTGGTATGTGGATTACAGTTCCATGAAGGCTTCTTTAAAAAAGGAAATTGAGGCTCAGAGAGGTAAAACCACTTGTTCAAGGTGACATACCTAGTGAAGCTTGTGTTTGAATCCAGGTTTTTCTGAGACCAAAGCTGTTCTTTCTTCCACTTGGCTAGCTCTACTGATTATATAGTCATGGAATCTTTTTTCGTTAAAAGTGTGGAAAAAAGAATATTAATTGAACGATTAATAGATGAATGCACATATATTCTTAGATTCAAACAATATGGAAGTGTATAGAATAAAATGTGGAACTACTCTTTTACCTTCCTCTATCTGGTCCTTTTGTAAGCCTTAACATAAATATAGTTATGTTAAAGTATTTACATCTATGTTACTGCTGCTTTTTAAAAAAAAACACAAATGGGACTTTATATATGTGTGTGTGTGTGTGTGTGTGTGTGTGTGTGTGTATAGATATATTACTAGAATACTTGCTTTTTTTTTAACTTAATATGTCCTGGAGATCTTTCCTGTCAGTACCTCATTCATATTATTGTTAGTAATATATTAAAAATAATACTTATACTAGGAAATAAAAATTCAAACAGTGGAGCTTGATCTAAAATGTAAAGTGAAAAACTCTTTGCCATCTACCCCCAAGTTCCATTTCTTAGAAGTAACTACTTTTCACTGTATTTGCATTTCATTCTTTTAGTGATTCTCTCCTTCTTAACTCATAAAATATGCTTAATACTTCAGTATTTTCATCCAGCAACTTTAAGGACTATCAGTTTTTTCATGAAGAGAAATGTGGAATCGGCTCTCTTATACTCTTTCTTACTCTCGCTAACTTTTGTTAGTTAACGTTTTAGGGTTTTTTCTGTTAATTGATTCCCTTTGTACCAAGATACAGATGCTCTCTCTTGACTTCTGGTATTTCAGTCGTAGCATTACTTTCACATTTTTGAAGTTCATAACGATTACGTACTGATCTGTAATTTTGATGGGACGACCATGCTTCCTTTGTATATGGATTCTGAAATTTGAAAACCGGTACCTCACAGTGCTAATGTGTGTGTTATTAACTGTAGAACCAAATGGAGTGACTGGATGCATACATAGAAGTTGTCATCCACTGTAATTATTAAACCTCTGTCAGATGAGAGGACACGTTGCAAATGTCAGGTCGAAATTTTCTACCTCATCAAAAGCTCGGAATCATGCTCCATTCTTTAGCTAGCTTTGTATTTGAACCATGACTTTCTTGTGTTGCTCTCCCTTTCCCCGGGACTTCATCATTGCCTTTCTGTATTCTTACTGATGGAAGAGTCGTGCCATAGTGATAGCTCTGTGCCACTAGATGTTTTGTCATACTACTTATTTAATGCTTTGATAAACACTGGCTTCTTCAAACCCACCTGGCACAGTTATCATATTGAGATTTCTTCTCGTTGCACTCCTTGGCAAATTCCATTTTTACTTGGGTCCTGTGTCTTTTGTCTTTTTTGGAATTTTCTAAAAATGCCTTCTGTCTACTTTAGATTCCAGAAAATGTGTACCCTCTACGGTACCTAACACAGTACTTTGAATATGGTAGGTTCTTTAATAAATATTGAATCAATGAGTGAAATGAATGAACCAAAGGTTGGCTTTTCTCCCCTTCATTCATGGCAATACAGGCAAAAGGAAATATTTATTCTATCCTTGAAAGCTCCTGGCTGGAAAGGGTTTTGAAGACCCTCTGCAAAACAGATGGCCATTCATCTAATACTCTGGGGTCTCCAGAGGCAGCTTTTAGAATCTTCCATGACAGTCTATTCCTTCAGTGACCCATGCTTTACTTCCTTGTGGCTAATCCAAATAACCATGTGGCAACACAGAATTTTCCAAAATGACACAGTGTCTGGATCAGTCTGTACATTCTCCTTCACGTTTTTTATAAGAAAACCACCAAAGGTAACAAAAATGTGTTTGTTTTTTTTAACTGAGGATGGATGTGTTACTATGAATTATGAGGTCCTTTTATTCTCTATGGTTCATTCAATCAGTCACACTGTATTGAGGTAATTGTACATCTGGTTGGGTAGGTGGAGTTTTCCCCTTTGGCTGGCAGTCTTAATATGCCCTCTTTGGCTATTATGTTATCTCTATAACATGACTCCTAAAAGCACGAGCTGTGGGAAGGAATTTTTTAGGCTTTTAATTTGATTGCATATCCTATATGCCCTCTTTGCCACTTCTGTAAAGGCAGTGGAGGAATGACCATGAATGAAGCCTTTAAAATTTTTTATTTATTTATTTATTTTTATTAAAATTAAAAAATTTATTTTATTTTATTTTACTATTTTTTTGGCCATGCCACGCAGCTTGTGGGATCTTAGTTCCCTGACCAGGGATTGAACCCAGGACTAGACCAGGAATGAATTTGACTTTCCTGAATCAGTCAGCAACAGATTTCAAGGCCAGACTGTATACCCTATGATGGCAGATTCATTAAACTCTTCCTGTGGAATAATTCTTCTAGGCCCAATAACCATTTAAAATTTTTAAAAAGATATAAATTATAGTCCTTGGTAAGTTCATTATAGTGGCTTTATCCTAAAATTGGTCCTGGCGCAAACCTTTCTCCTTATATTTGTTCATACTGTTCCTTCCACCTTGTCATGTTTTCCCCTTGTGAGTTTACATGTGTAACTCACCTATTTAGGGGTGACATTAAAAAAATTTAATACCCACAATGGCAGGGGCACCAACTATTCACTGTGTTTGCCATAACTCTCTTTCCCCTCTGGACTGTAGCAATTGATACAGAAGCCTTCTAGAGCTAAACTTTTTCAGAGCCAGTATTATATTATATATATTCTTGTGCTATACACAGCACTTAGTACCTTGTGCAGAATAGGAACTTGCTGAGTATCTGGAGAGAACAGCCTTTTTTTCCTCCCTAAGTGTTAACCAGAAACCATAACTATCTTCCTCAGTTGTCAGTGTAAAATCAGATGCGAGATAGGAGTGATTAAAGAGAGAAGTCAAAAGGTATATGAAGGAACAGAACTTAGAGGTTTAAGTGGCTGCTTCTGTTTCATTCATTAACTTCATTTTGGAAGTTCTGGTGCCCAGAGTTCACTGTAGTAGAGGGTGATGTGATGGCTCTGTGTATACAAAATAGGGAGAGAAGAAACTTCATTCAAATTTTCTGTTATCCTAACCTCTGTTCCTTCTCGTCTCTCCATTTCCACAATCCCCTCTGCCCTCCTGTCTCTTGGGAAGAGTTGCCACCTGGAAGAGTAAAGGCAGCCCTTCCCAAAGTGGGATTAAAGTTCTTTTTGCCTATTTAGAAAGCAAGAATGAATGATTAACCTCAAGAATGTATTCTCTTCAAAGCCTAACTATAAACTAAGCATTCCGTAAAAGTTACTTTCAAAAAAAAAAAGAGAGAGAAAGGTGTGTACCCTGAGGTCATCTTCACCTCTGTACTTGTTTTTATGAAAGAGTTTTTAGTCCCCTGGAAAATTATATTGGGGAAGGTTTAAAGAACTAACCAAAACTCTTATCACCCACACTGACTGCAGTGTTCTGTCATTTTTATTTGGGGAATGAATATCTCTTTTCTGAGGATCTCTTCATTGAACATTTCCCTTTGGATTTTTAAAAAATCATCATACTTACTGTTCTAGTTTTTTATTGCTAGGTACAAAAGTAATAATATATGTCATCCAGTCAAAGGTGCTATCAATTTTAAGATGTATTCCAAATTCAGAGATGTTAAATATGAAGAAAAATTAGAATTGATGGTCATTGTAGAAAATTTACAAACTCTAAGAAAGTATGAACTGGATAACAAAAATACATCATAATATCACCACATAGAGATAACATCATTCATAACTATTTGGTCTAATTCCTTCTAGTGTTTTTTCCTATACTTGGGAATATATGTTTATTTATTTTTTTAGAAAATTAATATCATGTTAGGTATAATGTTTTATATCTTGTTTTTTCCATTATTTTTATACCTTGAACATTTTTCCCTATTAAATATTCTTTGAAAATGTGATTTTTAAAAAATGCCTTAAATAGTAATCCCCTAGTTTTGTCATGCCATTCATTTCCAGTGCTTTGGTATCCTATATATCGCCCTGTGAACATCTTTGTATATACATCTTTGTCTGCACCTGTAAGTATTTCTCTAGGAAAAGTTACCAGGAGTGGGATACCTGGGTGAGGGTGAGAGTGTCGATATGTAAAGACTGTCAGACGGTTAATCAGAAAGACTGTTTTCAGTTTACCTTCCTACCTACAGTGTATGAAACGTGGTTATCAGTTACTTCTACCAGCCTATTTATCTCACCCGAGGCAACACTGGGCATTATGATTTAAAAATATTTTTGCCAGTTTAATGAGTGAAAATAACATGAGTGTGACTTACTATACCTACACATATTCATATCTCCTTGAATGGATATAGGATTCTTGAGTAACAATCTTTCCACCTTAAAACTCTATAGATATTGTCCCCTTGACCTCTGATGTTTGATGTTAGGGAGATATCTGAGATCATCTTCAAATTGATTATATTGTGGCAAACTGTGTTTTTTTCCTGTGGATATTTGTAGTATTTTATATTTAATTTTTGAACAGACTATGTTTATATACTTGGTCAGCCATTTTGTAGTACAGACTCAGGCCTTTTCACAACTTTGGAAAATATTCTTCTGTTATTTCTTTGATTATTCTTTCATTTCTCTGTTTTCTGCTTTCTTCCCTAAGATTCCTGTTATATCTGTTCTGGCTTCCAGAATCTGCCCCTCATGTCTTATTTATTCTGTCACTAGTTTTTGTTTTCCCTCCGAGTTCTGGGAGAATTTCTTGAGTTCTCATTTACTTCGGTAATTTGATTTTTCTGCAGCATGCCTTCTGTTGTTCACTCCAGCTATTATCATTTTAAATGAAGCCATACGTATTAAAAACAAGTCAACTCCAAGCAACCTTTCCTGATCTCGTGCTGTTCCATCCTCACAGCTGCTTGCCCCATTTTCACAGGTGCAGTGCCCTCTTGAATCAAGCGGCTTCTTGAAATACTGAGAAGTTTACAAAATTTTTTTCTGTCCATTTGAGTAACACCTTTTCCGAAGAGACAGTTTCTGTCAAACTGGTTCCTTTCCTTAGAACTGTAATACTTTTGCCTGAGTCTAGTGATTTTTCCTTGTCTGTTTTTCCTTATGGAAAAAGGACTAGCACCGGCTGATAGGCAAGTCGGTGTTAAGATTGGTTCTGTGAAAACTTAGTATAGGTTCCTGACCAAATCCTTCACTTGAAGGAGGAGGAAGAAAATGCATCTTTGCAGGGCCAGATGAGAGAGTTGATGAACTGGAGTGTACTGAATGACTTGTTTTTGTCTTTGCGTGGTATAGATGCTCACAGTATGGGCAAACCCTGGCAGCTTTGGGACCATTCCTGGCATACCTGCTCGCTCCAGTTTCTTACCTCCACAATGCCTGGTTCTCTTCTCAAAACGATGACTTGCGCCAGCAACACATCTGGGAGTCTATGGGTCCCACGGGTTGTGTGCATTTAATACTGTCCTGCAGAGGCTACAGGCCTCTGGGTGCCCTGTAGCCTCTCCTTCCCTTCTGCTCTGCACCTTCTGAGCTAGAGGGGGAGTACTCCTCTCAGGATCTGCTTGATATATTTATCAGGATGCTGCCCTTTTTTTTTTTTTTTTTTTTAGTCCCCCTTTGTTCCTCCACTATATCCCATGGCCAGTTCTGTTCTAACACTTAGCCAGTTTCACCTCACTCATGTCATGGTAAAATCCTTATAGACAAATCATGTCATTCAGCTCTGCATCTCCAGAACTTAGTACAGCTTCTGCCATAAAGGGATGCCAGATAAATAAATTAGGGCTAAATGAGTGCTCTTGAATTGGCGTCCCCAAATGATACACAAGCAGCTGCTTTGGTCAGCATTACCCAGGGACAGTGCCCCTCAACCCTCCTCTGCATGAGAATCCCCTGGGACAGTTTCAAGAATACAGTGCCTGGGCCTCAACACTAGAAATTCTTTTTTATTATTATTATTATTTATTTATTTTTGGCTGCGTTGGGTCTTCTTTGCTGCGCATGGGCTTTCTCTAGTTGAGGCGAGCGGGGGCTACTCCTCGTTGCAGTGCGTGGGCTTCTCATCCCGGTGGCTTCTCTTGTTGCGGAGCACGGGCTCTAGGCACACGGGCTTCAGTAGTTGTGGCTTGCAGGCTCTAGAGCGCAGGCTCAGTAGTTGTGGCGCACAGGCTTAGTTGCTCCGCGGCATGTGGGATCTTCCCGGACCAGGGCTAGAACCCATGTCCCCTGCATTGGCAGGTGGATTCCTATCCACTGCGCCACCGGGGAAACCCAACTCCAGAAATTCTGATGAAGCTAATCTGTTGTGGGTCCAGGGCGTCAGTATTTTTTTTTTTAATTGAAATATAGTTGATTTACATTAGGGTGCTGCCCTTCTTTAATCTCATTCCACTTATACTGTATCTAGCACAATTCCTTGTAATTTCTGGCGTATTGAGAACCTTTCCCTGATGTTGAGCACTGAATTTAAGTCTTAAATTCTTTTACTATTTCATTGATCGTCTCATTGGGAATCTAGGAATGGGGTAGGTAGAGGCCTGGGTCTCTACTGTCATCTTGCCAGGAAGCCTCCCCTCCCCCCCTTTCGTTGGCTATTAAATTCTGAAAACGTTCTCAGTCATGGATGTCCCCAGATCTAGGAAAAATAAGGTCATAAATATTAAGATTGAGGGATGAGAATGGACAGGTGAGTAAGAATGAAAAGCTTCAGTGATTGTGTGCACCTGGGAAGATTGGATTTCAGTATTGGGCTTATTTAGCTCAGGAGTGCCTTTAGCCAAGCTCCTGATTGTTACTTTAAGAAATTTAGGGATGCAGTAGCCTCTGGTGACACGCTGGACAACAGAACCGGGGAAATAAGGGCTGGGTTAAACTTAGCGTGGCCAACTGTCCCAGATAGTCTGGTGTGGGAGTGGCAATCTCAGGATTCGGGCCTTCAGTGTTACAACCAGGAAAGCCCTGGGCATGAATTGATCACCCTAGCGTCAATTATGCCACTGCATCTGTGGTCTCTTATATATGAGATGAGATTTCATGCTCCAGTGAACGTCCAGAGTTCTCCCTCACCCACTGATAGAGCACGCGGCATTTAGCCTGCAAAGAGTAACAGCTTCTTTTCCATTTGTTTTGTTGAATAAATTCTACAAACTCTGATTCCACTTGAGTAGAGAGTCAGTTTTTAGCTGTATTCTGAGATAGCTCTGGAAAACTGTCATTCTTTAGTGTTTTCTTTCTAAAAATTTTTAGCATTAATCTTTAAAGCTGGGCATGTCTTTAGTGTATCCTTTGAGACGTGAGATGTACAATCCGTGAGGCTTGAGCCACTTTCATAGACTTAGAATTTTAGATAAATTAGAAGCTCTTCAGTGAAAATTATGGGGTTCTTTCTAAAAGTCATAAAGGATTAGAGACATTTGGGAGCAATCTCAAAAGAGTTGTTTGATTAGAGAGTTGCCAAGGATTTAAATAAAGGTACAAGCCTTGGAGTATTACTTCTAATGTTGTGTTTGCCACTTGGCCTGCCTCAGATTCGTGGCCCCTCAGTGGAACAAAAGCACTTAACAGATCTGTTCATTAAGATGATTTTTTTTCCTCCTTATGATGTCTTTAGAGCCTACTGTTAATAGCCTGGGAGTGATAAGGCTTTTATTTGGGTAGGTGAGAATGGCATCTATGTATTTCTTTTGTTTGTTTGTTTGATCTCCTTTTTAAATTTTATTTTATTTTTGGCTGCACCACGCAGCATGTAGGATCGTAGTTCCCCAACCAGGGACCAAACCCGCACCCCCTGCATTGGAAGCGCGGAGTCTTAACCGCTGGACCACCAGGGAAGTCCCCAGCATCTATGTATTTCTTAGAAATTGTTTCAACTCTTTATGAGCACCTGGGCGTGGGGAAACTCCTCCAACCTCTGCTTTCTGTTTTTGTTTTGTGTGTTTGTTTGGCTTTGAATCCCCCTTTAGATAAAATAGTTCAGATCTACCAGAAATTCTCAGGTGTGTCCTTAAGCAGAATCCTCAGAGAGAGCAAACTGGGGAAGAGAATGGACATTCAGTCCTCTTCAGGCCTTAAGCCACACTTCTGAACCCAAGTCAGCAGAGGTTGGATCTGTTTTGATCCTCTATATTAGCTTTCCTTGTCTTTACATTTGCCTTTTAATACTCCAAATGTATCACTGCTGTTTTTATCCTCACCTTTCATTGCATCTTGTGCTATTTGTTCATACAGTGTCCGAATATTTTGTGACTTACTCATCTTCAATCTGTTGTTCCTGTGAAAATCCCAAAAGTTGCTCTTAATTTCACTCTTTCCGTCCCTTCACTTACCCATCCATTAGCAGGTCCTATTATTTTCCTCTAAAACATTCTGAATCTGATCGCTGCTCACCATCTCCCCTGCTGTCACCAGGTTTTTGTGGGGACATATTTTCAGCTCATTTAGGTGAATATCAAGCAGTGTGCGGTTGCTGGGTCTGATGGTAAGAGCGTGTTTAATTTTGAAAGAAACTGCCAAACTGTCTTCCAAAGTGGCTGGACCATTTCGCATACACACCAGCAATGAACGAGAGTTCCTGTTGCTCCACATCCTCGCCAGCATTTGATGTTGTCTGTGTTCTGGATTTTAGCCATTCTAATAGCTGTGTAGTGGGTATTTGTTTTAATTTACACTTTCATGACAAAGGTGGTGGGGCATCTTTTCATGTGCTTATTACAATCTGTCTATCTTCTTTGTCTGTTCAGGTCTTTTGTCCATTTTTTAATGAGTTGTTTGTTTTCCTATTGTTGAGCTTTAAGAGTTCTTTGTATATTTTAGATAACAGTTCTTTATCGAACATGTTCTTCGCAAATATTTTGTACGAGTCCAAGGCTTGTCTTCTTAATCTCTTGACGGTGTCTCTCACAGAACAGATTTTAATTTTTATGAAGTCCGGTTTATCAATTTTGTCTTTCATGGATTGTGCCTTCAGTGGCACCTAAAAAGTCACTGTCACCCTCAAGGTCATCTAGATTTCCTCTTAAGTGTTTTATATGTACACGTTTTACATTTAGGTCTATAATCCATTTTGAGTATATTTTTGCATGTAGATGTACAGTTGTTCCAGCATTGCTTTTGAAGAGACTATTGAAGTCTTCCCTTCACTTCAGTCTTCTGGAAGAGATTGTAAAGAGTTGGTATTATTTCTTAATTAAATGTTTGGTAGAATTCACTAGTGAACCTCTTTGGGCCTGGAGCTTTCTGTTTTGAAAGGCTATTATTTATTGATTCAATTACCTTAGTAGCTAACAGGCCTATTCAGTTTGTCTGTTTCTATTTGTGTGAGTTTTGGCAGATTGTGTCTTTCAAGGAATTGGTCCATTTCATCTAGGTTATCAAATTTGTGGGCATAAAACTGTTCATGTTATTACTTTCTTTTCCTTTTAACATCCATAGGTTCTATAGTGATATCCTCTTTTTGTGTGTTCTGTCCTTTTTTTTTTTTTTTTGGCCTGCATAGAAGCTTATTGATTTTATTGATCTTTTCAAAGAATCAGCTTTATTTCAGTGTTTTTCTCTATGGATTTTCTGTTTTTGATTTTATTAATTTCTGCTTTTATTTTTATTATTTCTTTTATTTTGCTTACTTTAAGTTTAACTTGCTCTACTTTTTCTAGTTTCCTAAGGTGGAAGCTTATTGATTTTAGATCTTTCTTCTTTTCTAACATGCATTTAATGCTACAAATTTTCCTCTTGGCACTGCTTTTACGTATCACACAAATTTTGCTATTTTGTATCGTTATTTTCATTTGGTTAAAGGTATTTTAAAATTTCTCTTGTGATTTCTTCTTTGACCGTGTGTTATTTAGAAGTGTGTTCTTTATTCTCTGAGTATTTTAGAATTTTCCAGCTATCTTTCTGTTACTGATGTCTAGTTTACTTTCTTTGTGGTCTGAGAGCAGACATTGTATGATTTCAATTTTTAAAAAATTTGTAAAGGTGTGATTTTTGTTCAAGAATGTAGTCTATTTTGATGAATGTTTCACATGACCTTGAGAAGATTTTGTAATCTGCTGTTGTTGGATGAAGTAGCATATAGATGTCAATTAAGTTGATTGATGGTGCTCTTGAGTTCCGCTATGTCCTTACTGATTTTCTGCTGATGGATCTATTCACTTCTTTTAGGGGATGTTGAAGTCTCTAACTGTAATAGTGGATATGTCTGTTTCTTCTTGCTGTTCTATTAGTTCTTGCCTCACATACTTTGATGCTTTATTATAAGACAGACACACCTTAAGGGTTGTTACCTCTTCTTGGAGAATTACCCCTTTATCATTACGTAATGCCCCGCTATATCCCTGATAATTTTTCTTGCTTTGAAGTCTGCTGTATCTGAAATTCATATAGGTACTCCAGCTTTATTTTTATTTTTTTTTTTTTTTATTTTTTTTTTTTTTAAATGTTGTTTCTTCCTTTCCAGTTTTTTTTTTTTTTTTTTTTAATTATTTATTTTATTTATTTATGGCTGTGTTGGGTCTTCGTTTCTGTGCGAGGGCTCTCTCCAGTTGCGGCAAGTGGGGGCCACTCTTCATCGCGGCGCGCGGGCCTCTCATTATCGTGGCCTCTCTTGTTGCGGAGCACAGGCTCCAGACGCGCAGGCTCAGTAATTGCGGCTTACGGGCCCAGTTGCTCTGTGGCATGTGGGATCTTCCCAGACCAGGGCTCGAACCCGTGTCCCCTGCATTGGCAGGCAGATTCTCAACCACTGCGCCACCAGGGAAGCCCTCCAGCTTTATTTTTGATTAGTGTTTCCATGATATATCTTTTTCCATCCCTTTACTTTTAATCTATATGTGTATTCATATTTAAAGTGAGTTTCTTAGAGACAATATATAGTTGGGTCTTGTTTTTTCATCCACTCTGACCATCTCTGCCTTTTAATTAGTGTACTTAGGCCATTGACATTTAAAGTGATTACTGATATAGTTAGGTTGAAATCTATCTTATTTGTTAATGTTTTCTATTTGTTGCCCTTGTTCTTTGTTCTTATTTTTCTCTTTGGTCATCATTAAAAAAAATTTTTTTTTCTGTCATTCTCCCTCCTCTGAGACTCAAATTACATTTATGTTAAAATGCTTAATATTGTCTCATAGGGCATGGATGCTCTTTCAGTTTTTTATAGTGTTTTTCCTCTGTGTGCTTCATTTTGGGTAGTTTCTGTTCCTGGGTATTCTACTTCACTTATCTTTTCTTCTGCAGTGTCTAAAGTGCTGTTAATCTCTTCAATGTGATTTTTATTTCATTTACTATATTTTTCATCTTTAGAAGCTTCATATTATATATATATGAAAGATATGTATATGAAAAAAAGAAAGATGTATTTATCTTGTGTATCATATATATCATATATCTTTTATTTCTCTCTGCTACTTTTTGGTTGAATACTGGATATGGCAAATTTTATTTATTGGTGCCTGATTTTGTTTTTATTTGTCTTTTTTTTTTAACCTATGGGTACTGAGAGCCATAGGTGATTTTTATTTTACTTTATTTGTTTTATTTTTAAAAATTTTTATTTATTTATGGCTGCATTGGGTCTTTGTTGCTGCATACAGACTTTAGTTGTGGCGAGCGGGGGCTACTCTTCATTGCGGTGTGTGGGCTTCTCACTGCGGTGGCTTCTACTCTTTGTTGCGGAGCACAGGCTCTAGGCATTCGGGCTTCAGTAGTTGTGGCTCGTGGGCTCAGTAGTTGTGGCTCGTGGGCTCTAGAGCACAGGCTCAGTAGTTGTGGCACATGGACTTAGTTGCTCTGCGGCATGTGGGATCTTCCTGGACCAGGGCTCAAACCCATGTCCCCTGCATTGGCAGGTGGATTCTCAACCACTGCGCCACCAGGGAAGTCCTGCCTGATTTTGTTATATTCTTCTAAGTAGTGTTGGACTTTGCTCTAGTGAGTAATTAAATTATTTGGAACAAGTTAGATTCTTTTGAGGCTTGCTTTTAAGCTTTTAAGTGGATCTAGGGCAGCCTTTAATATAGTACTTATTTAACGCTACTACTAAGATTATGCTTTTCTAAAGACTCTATTGTCTCAGGTAGTAGGAACCATTCTGGCTGCTGAGAACACAGAGTATTCCTGGCCCTATGTGAGGTCTGAGATTTGTCTAGCCTATAGCTTTCTGGAACTTCTTTTCCTGCCTGTGGGAAGTTTTCATTCACACATGCACAGATGAATACGTAGCCAAAGACTTGAAGGAACCCTTCTGTAGATGTCCGCTTACTCTCTCCCTGTGTGGGTTCTTCTGTTCCAGTATTCTGCCTTACAAATCCTTGCTGCCTTGGCCTTCCTAAACTGTAGTCTCTGTCTTCACAACTCAGCAAGAGAGAAAACTGAAAACTCTGAGTTCTGATATCCCCATCCCTACTCTGTGACTTTGAAACTGTTTCTAGCTAGTAAACTAAGGCTCACCTATTTTATTTCTCCTATCTTTGGGGTCGCTGTTTTCCAGTGTCAGAAACCTTTGTTGCCTATTTTTGGTCTGTTTTGTAGTTTTTTAGGGTAAGAACGTAAACCTTGTCATGGTTACTCCATAATGTCCATAAGCAGGAGTCCTGCAATTGGCATTTTGCATTTACTTTCTTCTGTTTAGAGGTAATTTTATAGGTTGTTTTTGCTGACATGTAGGGGATGTGGTGGTCTTTGCTTCCTAGTTTAAGTCATTGTCTTTCTTAGTATCTTGCTAAGAAGCCTCTGTTGCTTACATAGGAAATCATGTGTTGCTGGGGACAGTTTGGTTCTCTTCTTTGTAATAGAGGACGCGACGTCCTAAGCAGAGGTGTTACAGATTTTGCCTCACATGTGGCATCATTTCTTAGAATACGCAACAACTTGGCCATTGGTTTTTCTCCCACTGCATGTGGTTTTAGGCATATTCTTCAGCTGATGAATTCACCACCTTCTCCATTCTTGGGTCGTGAATCTGTAGGCTTGAATTCTGTTCTGAGAGCCAAAGCTTTGCAACATGCTGAGTTGGTTGGTTTGCTGCCTGGAAAATTGTTAGGGCAAAATTGATACTTTGACTGGGGAAGGAAAGAGGCAGATTTTCAGACGAAAGATGTTCAACTCCAAATAATACAAAAAAATTTTGGCTTATTCTAAAGGCATGGGTAGAATTAGATGTATCATGAGAAAGGGAAAGAAGTTCAGCCCATAAATAGTGGTGAGTGGGTATCATAAGACTACAAATAAGTAGGGTAACCCTATAGCCTGTTTGCTAAGGACAGTCCTGGTTTATGCCTGTTGTCCTGCAATAATTATTAATAACATCCCCTTCCACTATTGAAAGTATCATGGTTTTTGATGGTTTTATACCATATGACTATATATATATATGTCATCCTACTTACAAAGAATGGTTTAAAGAATACATGGTAATTGTTAATTCTTTGGTTCTTGTCATTCTTCTTGAATGATGGATTTACTGTTTACTTTGTGTTTTAGTGAAATCGTATTCAGTGACTGATAAGTGTGTGTTGGGTGTTTTTGGTTTTTTTTTTAATTTTTGGTATTTTTCCTGCAGATGATCTCAATGCCACCCACCAACACTGTGTTTTGGCTGGTTTACCACCTCGATTTAGTTCCACCCACCGAGTGGCAGAGGTAAGTGTAAATAAAAATGTGACTCAAACTTAATTGGATGTGACAGAAGTGGTTGCATGAGCAATTTATCATAGAACTTTGGAAGAATATTTGATAGGAAAATTGCTTCCATCTAACTAGACTTTAGCCTCTATTTACTTGCTTTTTTAGCTTTGAGTTGTGTTGGATCCAGTTTTTAAAAGTGTGTTCACAGCCTGGGATAAGTATATTTTGCTTCTTTGGGGTTATGTTTCTTGGAAAAGGTGCCAGCAAGAGGGCACCTTGGCAGGTGTTGCTGGTTAGAGATTTTCTAAGGGGTTTGTATCTGTCAAGGTCAAGGGCAGGAGATGGCCAGAACAAAATAGTAGATTTGTGTGCTTGTGCATATGTTAGCTGTGACTGGGCTCAGATGGTTGAGAATTTATATTTCCCTTAACTTTTGGGTCAGGCTTCCGGGCATGTGAATGTAAATTAAGGAGAAAGTTACAGTGGTGCCAGGGAATTTCCAAACTCCCCAGTTGTGTTCCTAACCCAGACTTTATTGCTAAATTCTGCCACAACTTGCAGTGGCTGATAGTCAGCTGATTAGACTAGTTCAGAGTGGAAACTTAAGAGATGAGGGAAGCCTTTAGTAGTCACCCTGGAGTATTGTGTGTGCTCAGTTAAGAAGTGTTCCAGAGGGCAGGGGAATGATCATGAAAAGGATTACAAGTTGACCTCGTATCCAAGCTTGTTATCTGTGCTTTGCTTTTATAGCTTGACTTTTCACTGTACCACAAGGGGACCAGTGTGAGAAAGTTGGGCAGATAGGATACAATAAAGTGGCAGGGAAACACAAGCACAAGACCTTTCCAGTCCTGAGACTGTGTGAGTCTATAAGGCAGTGTCATGTCTTTTGGTATTTAGGTAGCTTTTCTAGTGGACTGGTCATGTTGCTAGGTGGCAGAGAGGACATGAGTATCTGTTTAAATCAAGATGCCAGCAAGCCCATCAAGCATTCCTTCCCCCTTTTCTCCCTTTCTTCTCTCTTCCATTCAGTCATTCATCTAAATATTTGAGTGCCTGTTCTATGTCCAGCAGCAGCACTAGAGGCATGAGAGAGAGAGAGCCATCAACATGACAGGTATGGCCACTAGCTTTGCTGAACTTCCATTTTAGTTTGAGAGACAAATATTAAATAGATAAAAACACAAATAATTATCTTAGAGACCTAAAAAAGTAAGTTCTGTTAGGAAGGAAGAAAGGAAGGAAGGAAGGAGTGAGTGAAGGAAGGCAAAAGGAGTGAGCAAGCATTTATAGAGCATCTAATATGTGCTTTGTATTGTACAAAAAAGACTTCATTTTTTGTATAATGCAAGATGATATAGACATCTGTCTTTCTAGCTAGAACTCTCCCAAGAATTCTTTAGAGTATGTGGCTACTTATGTGTATCTTTGCACCCTTCCTAATCCAGTCTGGAAAAGTGGACAAGATGATTAGTGCTGTGCTCAGAGGGTTGGTACAAAATGATGAATAAGAAGTTTCGCAAAATGTATTTGATAAGGATAACAATCATATCTAATTCATAGGGTTCTTGTGAGGATTAAGTGAGTTAATACGTGTAAGTCTTTTAGAACAGTGGCAGGTATAGAGTATGCATTCAAAGAATGTTAGCCACTACTACTATTATTAAATTACTACTGCCTCTATGACTACTGCTGCTGCTGCTGCTGCTACTATTACTACTACTGTCTTTTCAGTTATCCTGATGAAAAGCTAGTAGGAGGCAGGAACAACAAAAGCTCTTTGTGTGGAAGGCTATTCTGTCTCCATTTATACACTAGAATGTACGTAATAAAGCAGGAGACCTTAAGTCATCAATGAGTCTTAACTGGAAGAGTTGCTATTAACTGAAAGCTACTACTCAGAAGAAGGGAAGTGATTTTAGTTCTTTCATCCATTCTGCAAACTTTCGTTGAAATTTCCAGTGCTCAAGGTATTCTTTTTTTTTTTTTTTTTTAAGACTTTGGAAAGTCCCTTTTTTTTTTTTTTAAATGATTTTTTTTTTTAATTTATTTATTTCTATTTATGGCTGTGTTGGGTCTTCGTTTCCATGCGAGGGCTTTCTCTAGTTGTGGCAAGCGGGGGCCACTCTTCATCGCGGTGCGCGGGCCTCTCACTGTCGCGGCCTCTCTTGTTGCGGAGCACAGGCTCCAGACGCGCAGGCTCAGTAATTGTGGCTCACGGGCCCAGCTGCTCCGCAGCATGTGGGATCTTCCCAGACCAGGGCTCGAACCCGTGTCCCCAGCATTGGCAGGCAGATTCTCAACCACTGCGCCACCAGGGAAGCCCAAGGTATTCTTTTAGACACTTGTGAGCACGTAGAGTGCAGAATAGAGAGTAGCAAACAGCATAAGCCTTCACAAGTGACATGACATGTAAGACTTGAACATGTAGGGATTAGGGGATTTTAGGACATTTTAAGACATTTAAGAGTCCTCATCCCATTAGGTGGAAATCTTGTGATCGGATGGGATGGGGATACAAAGGGAGTATTGAGTGGCTCAACTTTGACTGAATCCCAGGATGCCAGAAAGGGAGTGTTGGCAGATAAAGGCTGATCCCTGAATGACCGGATTGTGAAAGATCTTGGATATCAGGTTAGGTGTGTTTTAACTTAAGTTGGTTCAGGTGGGGGTTATTGATGATTTATTTATCGCAGTAGTGACATATTGGAGATATCTTTAAGAAGATGAAAATGATAGAGACATCAATTAAACCTGTTGGTCTGAACTAAGGTCATGGCAACAGGAAAAAAGAAGAAATTCCCTTGACTAATGTAGGAGACATAGTGACAGACTTGGCAACTGATTGAAGTGGAGGGAGGAATGTAAGAATGAATGAGTGAGTGGATGAATGGATGAATGGATGAACAAATGAATGAATGAGTGAATAAATGGACACACTAACCAAGTAACTCTTTATTGGATGCTTGTCATGCACTGGGCTTTTGGGTGACTCTGAGGTTTCAAGCTTGGGTGATTTGGAGATGACATTACCATAAGTAGAAATAGGGATCTAAGACACGAGGGGAAGACAGTAGTTCAGTTTTGAACAGGCTGAGTCAGAGCTGCCAAGAGGAGAGGTCCAGCAGACAAATGGAAATTTGGGACTAAAACTTGTGAGAGATCAGGAAACCTTTCCTTCTCCCCCTCCTATGATAAATACACACATTCAGAATGCAGTTTGAAAAGTACCCCTCTGGCCTTATTTCCTTTTTTTCCAAGTGGACCATCTTAACTAAAGTAGCAGTGCTTTCAAAATATCCTGAGGTTTAGCTTTCTCTGCTTTAGTCATAGCTGTATTTGTATCTTCTAATTTTTAGGCAAAATTTTGAGCATTAATTAATTTTTAAAAAAGAGGTGGATATGCATAGTGATAATAATAATATAATCCCAAATCTGTATCTTTTATATTATCTCTACTTCAGTTCAAGCTTATGATACTTTACTAATTAGACATACATAATGTGAATGATGTGACTATCCTGCTTTCTATATTATAGATCAGGGTCAGCAAATTCTATGGCCTTTGGGCCAGCCAGCTCTTTTTGTAAATAAAGTTTTATTGGAACACAGCCACGCTCACTTATTTACATATTGTTTACGGCTGCTTTGGAGCTACCATGGCAGAGCTGAGTAGTTGAACACAGACCTTATGGCCTGCAAGCCTAAAATATCTACTATCTGACCTTTTTAAGAAAAAGTTTGCTGACTCTGTTTTACATGATTCTGTGTATACAGGCTTTAAAGTTAAAAGGAATTTTTTAAAAAAATCATCATTTTAAGGTTAACTTTTTATTTCTACCAAAAGTCAAAAATGATAGTATTCAATGCTGGTAAAGTTACAGTGAAACTGTATATTCATACACTACTGGTAGTTTTTCTAATTAGTATATTTTTTGGAAAGCTCTATGGGGATATGTGTAAAGCCCCATAAAAATATTCATATCTTTGATCTCATAACACTGTTTTGGGGAATCAAACCTAGGAAATAATTCAAAGGAAGTATATATATATAAAGATATTTATCTAGTATGATTAACAGTAGTGAAAAGCTGGACAGAACCTTAATGCCTTTATATTATGTGACTTGCTAATTAAATTGTTAATATCACCTCATTGAGCAGCATTGACTATGGTAGTTTTGAATACTTATGTACAAACAGTGAAAAGTAGCATGTACATTGACATGTATATATTCATTACAGCTGTGTGTGGATGAAGAATTACACGCAATAAAAATAATTAAAATAGAGTATGGCGGCAGGATTATGTTTTTATCTTACCTACAACTTTTAATTTCATCTTATATTATTGTTTTCAGTAATAGAAAAGGGAAAAGATTTTTTTCTCCAACACTATAGTTAACATATTGTTTCCCTCAATACAGAGAGGAAAAAAATCCATGCAACTTTATAGCCCTCACTTGTTCTACAAATGTCCTTTCCTTCATACAGTATTAAATTAGACTTCTTTTCTGTGCCAAACAAAATGATTCGCTATTTTCTGCCTGTTCACAATATGTAGGAAACAGATTGTCTTAAGGAAATGATGTTCTGAAATTCATTTTAGTTAATCAGAGAAGAAATCTATTCAATTTTTGGTTGCAAAAATGTGACTAGAGTATGTCTGATGACTCTCGACCTTTATTTGATTTTAGTTTTTTTCTGGTTGTGACAGAATGTTCTTGGGATGCAACACAGAATATATGTTTTTTTAAAATTTAAATTCTATGTATAATTATATTTTGAATAGGTAGTTACTCAAATGGTTCAAAACTCAAAAAGTACCTAAGAGTGTACAGTTAAAGCCTATTTCTCCTCACACCAGCCAGCTCCTCTTCCCCAGAGGCAACCAATGTTATCAGATTTTTGTTATCCTTTCAGTGATACTTAATACATATATAAGCAAACACATACGTAATTTTTAAAATTTCTTATATAAATGTTAGTCTACACACTATTCTGCACTTTTTGTTTTGTTTTATTTTAGTAAACCTTGATGATAATTACTTAGCAATATGCAATTCTTACAGTAGGAAATTTTTTTTTTAAGATATGATACCAAAAGCTTAAGCCATCAAAGAAAAAATAGGTGAATTGGACTCTATCGAAGTTAAAAACTTTATGCGTCAAAGGGTACCATCACAAAAGTGAAAAGGCAGAATGGGAGAAAATATTTGCAAATCATACATCTCACAAGGTGCCCGTATTTAGATTTATATAAAGAACTCTTACAGCTCAATGATTAAAAAGATAAATAATCCAACTTTTTAAACAGGTAAATGATCTGAATAGACATGTGTCCAAAGGAGATATACAAGCGGCCTATAAACACATGCAAAGATGCTCATCATCATTAGTCATTGGGGAAATGCAAATCAAAACCACAATGACATACCACTGCACACCCGCTGGAATAGGTATAATCAGAATCACAGTGACAAGTGTTGGTGAGGATGTGTGGGAATTGGAACCCTCATACATTGCTGGAGGGAATGTAAAATGGCGCAGCCACTTTGGAAAACGGTCTGGCACTTCTTCAGAAGGTTAAATTCAGAGTTACCTTATTGCCCAGCAATTTCATGCCTAGGTATACACACCCAAGAGAAGTGAAAACTTGTACGTGAATGTTCATAGTAGCTTAATTCATAATAGCCAAAAAGTGGAAACAGCCCAAAGGTTCATCACCTAACGAATGGAGAAACAAAAGGCAGCATATCTGTGCAAGTGAATGATTATTTGCCAATAAACAGGAACGGGGTACTGACACATGTACAACATGGATGAACCTTGAAAATATACTAAGTGAAAGAAGCCAGTCACAAAGGACCACATATTGTATGATTCCATTTATATGAAATATCCAGAGTAGTCAAATCTATAGACGCGTAAAGTAGTTTAGTGGTTGCCTAGGGCTGGGAAGGCTGGTAGAAATGGGAGGGGGTGACTGCTAAAAGGTACAGCGTTTCTTTCTGGAGTGATACAAATGTTCTGAAGTTAACTGTAGTGATGGTTGCACAACTCTGTGAGTTGAAAGACATTGAATTGTATGCTTTAAGTGGGTAAATTTTATGACATGTGAATTTTATATCTCAATAAAACTGTTACCACTCCCCATGCCCTCCAAAAAAACTAGGTCTGATTATAGGTTCTTTACATCAGATGAACTCTAATCACCCAGGAAAAATATATATATTCTCCCCTCCTTTTTTTTTGGTTGCAAGCATGGCTCCACCAGAGTTCGTTTAACTGGTCTTTTATTGATGGGAAATTTTGTGTTGTTTTTAATCTTTTATTATAGTAGATGGCATTTCAATTAATTACCTCTTATGTAGGTTACTCCATACTTGGGAAAGTAAAGGTGCAGGTAGAGTATGTTTATAGACAGAATGTCATTAAAAAAATGTTGTAGGGTTGTCTGTGGGACAAAAGTGAGTGGTAATTCATTCCCATTTCTTGTTTTTTCTTTGTAGTAAATTGGAGCCACTGCCCTTCTGCTCCCCACACTTTGGGATCTTCATATTAAAATACATATTAGTCAAGCTTCTGTTTTTGGCACAGAAACTTCATTTTTTTTCCCCAGGCATGCCCAGGTCACATTGTATAAAGTGGCAGTAACTGTGCAAAGAATTTTTGTGCCAGGGGATTAGCCTTCAAGGTTATTTCGAAGGGATCCATTTAAATTGTAAATATTAAAATAAAAATACTCCGGGGAGACATTTCCCTCATTGGGTCTAAAGGATATTTACAGCGGGCGTTTTCTCATTCTGGGAAATCGTGTCATTATCAAAACAAACGGATGCACACTCCACCTGCATCCTCTTCTTTTCTGACATATGCTCATTCAAAGAAGGAGTTTGTCCATTTGACCTCTGTTTTGCTCCCACAGACTTAGAGAGGGATGGACTAGTTATCTGTGCCTTTGCTGATACCCAGGTGCTAAGTTATGCCTTTCAACATGCCTTGAGGGTACGAACCACATATTCTCCATTATTTGAAGAATCTATTCTGCCAAAGCAGACTTGCAACTGCCTAGTGTATGCTTTTCGCAGAAAAGGAAAATGAGTTCTTTGCCCTGTGTTTATAACTTCATTTTTTTCCCCATTGCTGTTCTATTTTGTGTGCTTTTGAACCAGTTCTACAGTCTGGTTACCTTTTTTTCCTCATTGTCAGGTGCAGGGCACTTGAGATAAAGTCAGTGTTCTTGACTTCTTGGTTCATTAGTTATTCCTCCAATGACTACTTATTAAGTTTCTTTTATATTTAAGACTCAGTTCTAGGTGCTGCAGTATATGTATAGTATATACATTCTGAAACAGGGCTTTAGCCTTCAGGGAGCCTACTCTTTGGAGATATGAAGCCCATGTAATAAAAAGCAGCAAGATGAGTGACCCAGGTGAGGGCCGAGCTGGCAGCACAGAGCCCAGGGAGAAAGCTACTGGAGTCATTCTTAAGTTGAGAAGCATAGGCTGACCTGTGAGGGCGACAGGCCCGGGAAGGGGACAGACGTCCTAGGAAGAGAGGCACGGTAACCTTGGAGTTTGCTTACCATCTCGGTGGCTGGTTCTGTCTCTGCAGTGCTCGACGGGGACCTTGGATTACATCTTACAGCGCTGCCAGTCGGCCCTGCAGAATATCCGCGATGAGGCGGACAATGGTGAAGTCTCTTTGAAATCCTTGGAGCCAGTGGTTTTGAAACACGGAGAAGAAATCCACAACGAGGTAAGGACTTTCAAGAACTGTGAAGATTCTCTCCTACTTGCGAGCTACCAAGTTATGCGGCCACAGTTTGCTATGAATATAAGAGACAAAGGATGGTTCATTAGTTACAATAGCAGTAGCCAGGGCATCAGCATTTTTGCGCCAGTTCTCCGAGCCTCTGTTTCCACAGGATAATGCACAGTGGGCTGGATAGCATGTGCACTTGGAGGGGTTGTGTTCTAGAAGAGGAGCCTGAGCTGAGGTAACCCGACTCTTCCATGATGGGCAGTAGGCATGTCTGTCGTTTGCTCCAGATCGAGACACAGCTTTATCCTCCAAGTCTGTTAGCAATCCTACCCTTTATTCTGGAGGGAGAAACTCTATCTTCCAAGCGTGTTCACTATAAAGACATCCTTGCAATGAGAGTGTGAAGCAACGGGCAAGATATGTAGAAACACAAACAAGAGACCCATGAAGGATAATCTTCCAGCAAGGACTGATGGAAACTGAAGGTGGATCCTTGGAGCAGGTGGACCCTACGAGCCTTGCCTTTTGTTTAGGAAATTAGTAGCAATTCTGAAGTCTGTGGGACCAGCATGTCTGGATCCCATGAGTCAGTGTTTCAAAAACTTTGTTAGTTTCATTAATACGTTTTCAATTTTTGCTCTGTCTTTGGACTACATATATTGTTATCTCTTCAATACTTTTAAAAGAATCAACTCACCTTTTATGTAAATAAAATTTTTTAAAAAGGAAGCTTTATATTACCACTTTTAAGTGGAAAGCTGGTATCACTAACCAAAAGAAAAAGTAACCAGAAAACTCTAGCCTGTGAAAACAGCAATGTTATACTATTCCAGCAGATGCTTTTGGCTAGAGAAGGTTCTGAGCCTACAGTCTCTATTCTTCATGTTAAGAAGGAAGATTAGTGCACAACTTCCTACACTTTCTAAAAGTCATTGAATTCTACACTGAAAATGGGTGAATTTTATGGTGGGTAAATAATACCTCAAAAAAAAAAACCATTGAAAGTCAAAAAGAGATTACCAAGTGGTAGAGAATCTTTGAAGATTATCATCAATCAAAGACTTTTTCTTTGATATAATTAGAAGGATTGGTGGAGAATTGGAATACAAAAGTGTTCTCAATCATCTCAATAAATAATTGCTGAGCATGCACAAGGCACTCTTTCTGGGTGCTTTCGGATATGTTGGTAAATAAAATAGACATTCTAGTGCAGGGAGATGACAATAAATAATAAACACACTGCATCAGTTTATTATATAGTATGTTAGAAGTTGATAAGTGGTACAGGAAAAACCAAACAGGGCAAGGTAACGGAGATTGAGATAAGCAGAGAACACTCCCGCTGACAAGATGTCCTTTGAGCAGAGACTTGGAGGAGGTTGAGGAAGGGCGCCATGTGGTTATCCGGGGAACAGCGTTTCAGGCCAAGGGAGAAACCACTGCAAGGGCCGTGTGGGTGGGAGAATGCCTGGCGTTCGTGGACTAGTTCAGGGACGGTCCGCTGTGAGTGGTGGGAGTGAGGCTGTTAGTTACAGAAGATGAGGTCACGGAGGTGGTGTGAGAGGATGGGGAGCTGCAGATTGTATCAGTCGTTGGAGGTGTCTGTAAGGACAAAGACTTTCCTTTTTACTCTGAGGGTAATAGGGAGCCATTGAGGGTGTTTGAGCAGAGGAGAACAATGTTCCCACAATGCCATGTAATATCTTTAAAAAGATATTTACTTATCTTATGAGCTGCTCCTCGGCTTGAATAGAGAGGTCTTGAATCTGAGTAACATGTGTGCCGGTCTTCTCTAATCCCCCAGTCTTTGATTCTTCAAGGTCATCTTCTTACTTTCAGAATGAATTCCACATGTCAGGGCACATCATCAGATGCTCTCCTTTTGTCATGCAAGTTGGCATGCTCATGCTCTTCTGGGTTCTGTTGTTGAATGAGAGCACACATGTCTATAATCCTTTCCACGGTTCTTATTGTTTGCTTTCCTCTTTCTTAAAGGCCATGTGCCTTTGCTGGACTAATTATAGGATGAAGCCCTTGGTTTCATGTCTGCAGACTTTTGGGCTGTGTCGGTTTAGAAGTGGTTGGTTTTCCTTGTCTTAGATAGTTTCTAACTAAACAATTTGGGGACTTTGGAGATTGGAACTGAATACCTTAAGAAGATTTTCTTTTTCCAATTTAAGATGCTTAAAAAGATTTTTGGTCAGGTATAAGCAGAACCTTCCTCTGTGTTTATAAAGTAGTCTGTTTTCCTTCTTAAAAATCATAAAATATGGAATTCAGTCTTGTCACCTAGTAAATTTCCCCTCGGAAAATGTACTATTTGATGCCATCATTTGGTTCTCATTTTGTTCTGATCAGACCTGCATCTTCCTTACAGCTACTGGGAAAGGGCTTTCATTGGGTAGCTCTTTGTAGATTGGACCTTAGCATCTCTTCCTGGTCTAATGTCTTTCTCCGTGAAAAAACTTATTTCATTTATTACAGTGAGCACTGACCCCAATGGGCATGTTCCCACATCTCGAGGGAAATGCATAAGCTGACCTGGGACCAAATCAAGAACCCAAACTAACTTGGCAGAAGTAGGTGTCATTTGCTTATCTGTAAGAGTGTTGGAAATGATTTCCAACTGTACAGTGATGTGGTGACTCAGAAATACGGTTTTGGAATCTTACAAACTTTGCTCCCCAATGTCTAAGTGTCCAGTGACTAAGGTTCAGGTAGGTGGGTGGATTCTGTTTGTGCTTCCCCTTCAGACTTTTTCTAGACATTTCTAGGAGAAAAGCTTTTCTTGCTTGACCTTTTTCTTTTTGACTATTCCATGGAGAAGGCAGGTGCAGGTGAATTAGGAAGGTTCTAGAGACGTTTCTCTGGGTCACAGCTACGTAACTAACACTATTGTGAACGTGTGTTCATTTTTCTCTGATGATTCAGAAGGCCCTTCAAGATCCTGCAAGTTCCCTAGGCTGTCAGTGTGCCTTCTGATACCTGTGGGCATTAGGTATCTTTGTATTGTCACTGCACCAGAGATTGAATAATACTGAATTTCCATTAAGTGCATGTCTGAAACCTGGGAGCTTGTTTTAAAAGCATCATGAACCCTGAGAGCACCTCAAGAGAGTTCCGGAAGCTGTGAGCCTCCTGGGAGGGTCTACACTCTGGAGAAGGGATGAAGACCCTCCTCCTGTCATGGCTAGCATGTTATCAGTCAGTCAGTATGGTGAGACTGTGATTCTTTTTAGCCTTGAAGTAATAAAGCTTCTGTTCTGTTCTGAATCCCGACCCTTTGGTTTTCATGCGGCATCCACCCTGCAGCTGCAGCTTTCCTTCCTCATCCCCAGAGTTTGGGGTGGAGGGGTGCACACCTTTTTTTTTTGGTAACTCAAACTGAATCAAGCAGCTGGAAATATTTTTTGCTTCCTTAATTAATTTTAAGGAGGGAGGCAACTGCTTCTCTTGGCAATGTTAGCACTGGTGAGGGTGGCATTTGATGAATATCCTGTAATATTTTTTGCCCACAACATCGAAGTGAAAGAGTCAGGTTATGGAGTTGATTAAAATACATGCCAATGGGTTTGATGCCCACAAAGATTGTATCTCCTGGGCAGTACTTCCACCCCTGAAAAAAAACTCTGTTGGGAATAAGTTTCAGGGTTGAACTTTTCTGACTGGCCTCAGTGGAACGGGGGTGAGCATGAATTGACATGATTGTTAAAACTTCTCTTGCTCAGAAGATTTCATAAGAGTGTGAGATTCTTGAGGACAGTAAGTGGCGGGCCTTGTGGCCTCATTTGGTCTGTTTTCTTAGTATCTACCAAGTGCCTGGCATATGGTCGGCTGTTCATTATTAACCCACTTAATCCTCACCACAAACCTATGTGGTGATTATGTAATTATCCTTATTTTACAGATGACAGAACTATTCAGTAGTGGAGCCCAGATCTGAACTGACTCCAGAACCCTTATTCTTAACCATGACACTGTCTGCTTCAAAAGATAGTTGGGCATCTAAGGAGGAAGATAAAGTCTTTATTTACTAAAATGGACAGGGTCTTTCTTTGCTCTCTTGTCCAACAGCAAAGTTTCCAGGTATGCCCCTCTCCTTGCTTCTGAGTTTTCATTTACTGAAATCCAGACTCTATTGTACCTTTAAAGGCTGAATGAACTAATTACATATGATAATTATTTTGTTTCCTGGGATATCATGGTTGCCAAGGTTTATATGTTTTGTTCTTATAATGGAAAAAACCAGCCCAAAGATAGAAAAACCCTTTCAGCTCTCCCAAACATAGGGCTTGATGCTTTGCTGACAGGTTGTTCCTATAGTGTGAACAAATTTTATGTGAAATCTATTAAAAAGAACTCTTTTTTTCTTGTAACAAATAATGTTGTTAAACCTGTATCTAAAGAGAAGTTGAACTACATTTGTATTCATTTTCCTTTCAAAGCAGTTAAGTTTACCTCTGTTAACCACTGTCTTTTAATACCGCAGATAAGGTTTAGCAACTATTGTCTGAATATTGTCTACATTCCTTTTTTTTTTTTCTGTTTAAACAGCTTTAACTGAAATCAGTTCTACATATCAAACAAACATTTAGTTAATGTAAACTAAAACCCTTTCATATGACTTGGTGTTCTCAGGTTAGTTATTTGAGCCATTTTCACCATTGTTAAATCTTCACAAGTTGCTTTTGTTTGCCTCATGAAAGTTCAATATGGATAAACAAACAAAAAAAATTCTTTGTGGTAACAGGTGAAGATTATGATAGCTCTGTGCCTGTATATGGAACATGATTACCTTAGCAAAGCCAACCTTACTCAACATTAAGCTGTGAAAGCTCTACATTTCTTCAGACAACAGAGGTAGAAAGAGCTTTGGGATGAATGAAGTTGTACTTTGATTATAAAATTTGATTTTCAAGTTGGAGATGAGTGAAAGAAAATAGATAGGAAACAATTTCTTATTCTTTCAAAGCTTTACTCAGCCTCTCACCTACACATATTGGGATTATTTCAACTGCAGGAAGCAGAAAACTCAACCCGAACTGGTTTAAGCACAAAGGGCTTCAGGAATAGCTTGATCAAGAGTCAGTTGATGCCACCAGGACCCGGTTTTTAACTGTTCATCTTGCAGCTGCTTCCTACTGTGTTGCCTCCATTCTTCCCATTCTGCAAAATGTTTGAAGAATCCTCTTCCTGTATCTTCTGACAGTCTCAAGACTTACTCTGATTGAACATATGCCTGTTTCCCCCTAAACCCAGTTATGTGACTAGGAGAAGTGTGGTGGGCTGATTGGCTCAGATTGGGTTGCACGTTCCACTCCTGGTATAAGAGCTGGAGCTTTACCCAGACCACATGGACTGAGATTGGGGCAGGGAATGGATTATCAAATGAATAATGGGGTTTGGCTAGAATAGAATGATGCTAAGGAGACACATATTTGAAGTTTACCATAGTAGGTTCATAGGAAGGAAAATAAATTGTTAGTGTCTTTACTGTTCTTTTTACCTATTGTCACTTTGCCCTGACTGAACTGAAAGTGACAATTTAAATGGCTCTGTAGGTTTTATGCCACCATAATTAACTTTATATTGTTCATGTTGTCTGAGTTGACATTACCACCAGGTCCTCCTGGCCCACGGGTAAATTCTTTGTTTATTTTAGATCTAAGAAGCTTAAAATTGATATCTTCTAATATGTGACTGTGTTTTGCTCTTAATACTAGTTCTTTAAGAAAGATATTTAATGAAAACATATTTTGTTTGATTATATCTTTCCCATTCTACACAGTGCAGGCTGCTGTCAACTTTAGGATCTCAGGATTTGTTGTTGATTGACTTATAGCTTCCTCATGTCCGAGTGATGAATGTGACTGAAAACCCCCTCCCCAGCCTGACCTGGGTTGTCTCAGTAAGCTTTAAGACTACTCTTTTCCTGACTTGCAAAAAGGCTCAGGAGATTCCAAGTTATATTGGGAACTGGTTAGGCTGAGCTTTTCTCACCTTTTCTCACCCTGTGGCTGTGAAGTTACTGGAGGAGAACTGAGTGACGAAGTTTACTGTCCTTGATTTTCCATCACGGGGGCATTATAACCACAGGCTTGTCTTTATGATCCCCAGGTCGAGTTTGAGTGGCTGAGACAGTTTTGGTTTCAAGGCAATCGATACAAAAGGTGCACCGATTGGTGGTGTCAACCTATGACTCAGCTGGAAGAGCTGTGGAAGAAGATGGAAGGCCTGGTAAGTATCTGGGACCGGATTTCCTGGGATGTTGTGCTCTGGCAATCCTCGGCTGCCTAATTTGCATGGGTAAATGCAAGAGAAAGACAAATATCATATGATATCGCTTATATGTGGAATCTAAAAAAAAAATGATACAAATGAACTTATTTACAAAACAGAAATAGACTCACAGACATAGAAAACAAACTTACGGTTCCCAAAGGGGAAGGGGAGGCGGGGCTGGATAAATGAGGAGTTTGGGATTAACAGATACATACTACTATAAATAAAATAAACAACAAAGACCTGTGTAGCACAGGGAACTATATTCAATATCTTATAATAATCTATAACGGAAAAGAATCTGGAAAAGAATAGGTTTATTTTTTATTTTATTTTATTTATTTTATTTTTGGCTGCGTTGGGTCTTGGTTACTGCGCGCGGGCTTTCTCTAGTTGCAGCGAATGGGGGCTACTCTTCGTTGTGGTGTGCAGGCTTCTCATTGCGGTGGCTTCTCTTGTTGTGGAGCACGGACTCTAGGCTTATGGGCTTCAGTAGTTGTGGCTCACGGGCTCTAGAGGGCAGGCTCAGTAGTTGTGGCGCACGGGCTTAGTTGCTCCGCGGCATGTGAGATTTTCCCGGACCAGGGCTCGAACCCGTGTCCCCTGCATTGGCAGGCGGATTCTTAACCACTGCGCCACCAGGGGGGCCCTAGATTTATATATATATATGTATAACTGAGTCACTTCGCTGTGCACCTGAAACTAACCCAACATTGTAAATCAACTATACTTTAATTAAAAAATAAATAAATAAAGACAAAAATTTCTAAATTAGTGAGTTAGGTTACTCTTGGTAAGGTAGTGGGAACAGCCAGGGATTTTGTCAGTACAAGCTTAGTTCAGTGCAATGAACCTTTATTGAGCGTTTCTGACATGTAAGGCACCGTGTTAGACATACACTGGGCAGCGACGATGAGAACAGTACAAGTCCTAAACTTCATTTGCATTTTCATATGCACCAGGCACTATTCTAAGAGTTTTCCCTATATTAATTTTTAAAGTTCTTACAACAGTCCTGTGAGGTGCAGACACTGTTATGAACCTTAGTGTATAGACATGAAAACCAAGCCCTAGAGAAATTAAGTGCCTCGCCCAAGGTCATGGAGTAAGTGGCAGAGCGAGACTGAAACCCAGGCAGCCTGGCTCTGTAGCTTGTGCTCTTAACCACTACATTCCGTTTAACAAGGAGAGAAGCATGAATATAGCCAGGTGTTGCATTAGCTAAAATGAAATCCTGTAATAGAGATTAAAAAAAAATCACCATCCAGAGGCCGGAGTATTAAATTCGGAGCACTGGAGCTGGGACAGTTGTGAAACAGCAGATGTGGCTTTTGGGGACCTTGGGTGGGGAGAAGTAGGGTCGGAGAAGGCATTCAGAGAGAAGCATTAGGCCCCGGGAACTGTAAAAACAAGATCAGGAGTGGGGAAGTACAGTGTGATCAGGGCATGGGATTCAGGGGATGTGTAGTAGGAAATGTAGCTAGAAGGCAAGTTGGGGCCACTTGGAGTAAGTCTGAATTACAGTAATAGTAATTATAGCAAATACTTATGTGATACTTGTTAAGTACCAGACACTATTTTATTTAACTTTTATGACAACCCCATAAAGTAGGTATTTTTTCCCCCATTTTACACATGAGGAGACTGAAGCACAAAAGGTTTACCTGACTTCCTCAGGGTCATACAACTAAGTTGGGGAGCTGGGATTAGGACTCAGGAAGACTGGCTCTAGGGTCATGCCGTGTACCACCTCACTGTTCTACCTCCAAATCGTCAGGTTTGGAATGTAGTGGAAAAGTGATAAAAGCCTGCTAAACTCTTGAGAGAGTACCACTGCACAGACTTTGAGATGTGCTAGAAACAGTGAACTGATTTGCAGAAATGGGTAGTTATTGCTAATCCCTATTTTATAATAATGAAAATATCAAGTCACAACCTTGAAGGGGCCCCAGTTCGAAAGTCTGGGTCAGAATCCAGAAGTCTCTGCTTTTCAGACATTTCCTTAAATCTTTAAACCGTGCCTTTTCATGAATATATGTCGGGGGGAGGAATATTGTAATCCTTTTAGTGTACTAATAGTATCACAAAAATGGATTTCTCCGAAGACTTGAATCAGTGCAAAACGGAGCCTTGTAAAACTGGGTTTGGAGGTAATGAAAAGTTCATGCTGAAATTTCCTCAGTTAGTTCTATTCCTAAAATTAGCCTGTGTAGAGTATGCTCCATTTTTATGGGATGTATACATAAAGGCAGCTTCATTTTTAGGGAATTTCTTTTTCACTGTGTAATTCTGGTTTTGTTTGCATCTGAGTTAGAACTTCTTTACTTGCCGAACCTTGACACTAAGACATCAGTTTGACTTTGGGATTGTAATTTGACAATTCTTTGAATTAGAGCTGGCAAACTCTAACAATTAAACAATTAGAGTTGGCAAAATAAGAAAGAAACTCACTGATTTTTTTTCTTTTATGTTTTTGTATTGCTTTTGTTCAAGGGCTTTTTTTTTTTTAAGTGAAATCTTTGGTTTTGTGAGCTTACCAGTGATGTTCATTATGAATTCACTTAAACTATTTAGTTATTTATATATTTTTTAATTTGGCGGTGATGGCACATTAGATCGACTGTCTCCCTTTATAACTCTTGTGTAAAAATACTCAAAAGAAGAACAGTCTTGGGAATTCTCCAGAGCGAGTTTCCTTGCAGTTGGTGTGGCATTACTAAGTGTTCTGAGTGAAATCAATGGCCTCTGTGTCTCAGCAAGTCTCAGGATGATCGTTATCAGCAGAGTGAAGGTTTGGGCCAAGATAAAAGGAATGGCACTTCTAAATTAAATTTCAGCTTCAAGCCTTTTTTTAAATGAGTTTTAGCAAATTCATAATAATTTACTTTTGCTATTGGAAGAGACAGAAGAGAATAATCTTTGGGCAGGTCTATGGTTCTGTGGCTGTTAGTGCAGTGCCATCTGGTATTTGTGTGTTCTGGGTGGAATTGGCACTGGCTGGTTACATTCCTACCTTGTCCCAGCCCACCTCATATTTTTTCAGTTGTGAGCAGTAGGGGGCAATGTTGAGCTACCAGTTTGAGGCCCCCAGATGCTAAGCCTTTCAGGAAAATGCAGACAAATGCACCATTAACTGTCCAGAATTATCCCTGTTGCTTCAAGTTAGCTGTAATCTCCAAGATTCCATAACACAGGAAATCAGTTGTGGGTTAACAAATTCAACAGCAATTTAACATAAAAAGTGCAGTGTTTGGTGCACATTTGGATTCTATAGAATTAGACTAAGCCAAACGGCCTTTCTGAATGTACTCACTTTGCTTCCAGGGAATATACGACTCAAAATGATGATCCTTTTAGACAAATGATTCTTCTTTATCGTTATGCTGCTTTGAATTGTAAAAATCACATGTGTGTTGTGGAAAGATTTCTCTAATTAATGTATTTTGTCTGTTCTGCAACATAGCATTGATCTCTTTTGGCGAGAAAATAAAACAAAAAACCTCGGGCAATATGTACGTTACTTTTCACCTTTTGCTTGTGATTAAAGCAACCTTTGACAGCCCTCATACCAGGGAAGAGACTTGTGTTGTAATTCCTCTCTGTCTCTGTGTTCATTTTTTTCCTTTGTGGTTGGAAAGGTGTAGTCTCAGGTAGGATATAAAAGAAGAACGGAAAATGAGCTTTGAAATCACATTTCTTCCATTAATGGTAATTGCTTCACATGTCATAACCAGTCACATATTTTAAAAAGTTTAATCAGCTGTGTCTAAAACTCCCCTAGCCTCCACTGCCAATCCCCTGTTCCAGCAAGCAACGTTTTTTTTTTTGTTTTTTTTTTGCAACGTTTTTTTTATCACACTGTTTATTCTTGCCGTTTCCCTCCCCGAGGATAGTTTTACTCTGGGCATGCTCTTGTGATGTAAATGTTAAACCTTATATTTGAATGACATCCTGATAAAATATCACATTTTCCCTGAATATTACCTCATGAAGTTATGAGCCATTAAGCCCAGAGCACCAGAACCCTTTCTTTCAACCTGGGAAGTTAGCCTAGTCTTGTCTCTCATTTTGCTATTCAGGAAGGTATTATGACACTAACACTATTCAAATATTCGTATTTGTGTTTTTTTTTTTTTTTTTAAACCAGCCCACCACCCCACATCCAAGATTAGCGTATTATGGAGAGACTGTTCAGGATAAGAGAGAGTTACCATTTGAAAGAAACTGTACAGGCTTTGCTTTCTGGGTAAAAAATATGAAAAGCCGAACTCTCCTGTGAGGTGAGGAAGTCTTGCTGTAGCCAGAGATTCAACGGATAGGCCATTTGTCTCTTAGGGTCTGGTATCGCACTTTGCAAAACTGACATTTATTTTACCTATAAAAATGTTTTAACACTATTGAATTCACAGTGATACAGAAAAGAATGCTAGGTGTGATGTCCTCTAAATTGATGACATTTATTCATTTCCTTTTGACCTTAAAAAAAAAAAAAAAAGGTCAATTTGGTATAATTCAATAAAATATTCTAGAATACTTTACAGAGTAAACATTTTCAGAAGTACGGATGATTTTTGTACTGGAGAGAAATTTCCTCCTTCTTTTTTCATTGCTTTTTTTTTTTTTTTTTTCTAGAAGACAAGGGTAGATCTTGATCGTTTTGAATGTTTTGAATTGCATTTCCTGTCTTGACAGTTCCTCGTGCTGGGATAGCAGTGCATTTATATGGCAGTTGGCCTTAATAACCTTCATTGGCTTTAGTGGGTCGGAGCCAAGACTGGATTATTTTAATGTATCCGTTTTGAAACAGTGTAAAACACAACGTATAATTATGTTAGGTAAGCTATCGGCTACATTTAATTCTACCCATTTATGTTAAAATTTGGCACGGGAGAGCAGAGAGATGTGGAAAACGAGTAGGTGTTTTATTTAATACTGTTACCAGTTTCTTGCTGTTAAAGTTTTAAGAGAGAAAGATAGTTAAGAATGTGAAAGTTGTCCTTTAAGAGTTAGTTGTAATCGTTTAGTTTCAAGATGAGTCATGCCTTTCAGCTTGTCATTCTGGCCTGTGTAAATCATCTGGGAAAGCTCAGGCCATGGAACCTGCCGGTTGCTGTCTGGCTGAGCCCTTCTTAGTGTAGGTTACACTAAGGTGGGGAATGATTGGGCCGAGGAGCAGTTTGTTTGTTTTTGGAGAGATTAATGAAGCTATCATCACAGTGCTTTAGATTAAATTCTTTGTAACTGAATAGAGGAACAAGGCTGCTTTTTCACATACTGAAATATATGCGAGGTATACTGGTTTTTGCCATCATATTATAGTTCAGTTAGCTAAGTTCATTTTAAACTTTCTTCCAAGATTAAAGATTTTTGGGGGTGTGAGGAAGAAAGTGATGTAAATATAAATGTTAATTTTTTGTCCATATTAACGGTGGAGTCATTAACTTATATATACATATATGTGTGTGTATGTGTATATATATATATTATATTTATATATCTCTCCCCTTTAACGTTAATGTATATACTAAATTATATTTGCTAATATTAATCCTGTTTTCCATTTTTCAGAGTTAGCATTTCTGATATAGGAGCAAAGTATATTATAGTAATTTAGGATCTGGTGTGAAATGTCGAGTGGTTTTAAATGAAGATTTAAACTCCCTTTTCCCTTTTTTGACTGGTACAGTGCTGAGTGGCTCAGGAGAAGCACGGATTGGAGGCAGGTAAACAGTCACAAGCACCCAACAATTCAAATTATGTATGCAGACTCTGAGCTCTGGGACCCTCTATGTTTGTTTAGCTTTGGAAATTTGGAGAAAAGAAAAAAGTCACTTTTCAACTATAGTGGCTTAAAACCCTTGGCTCACATTTTTTCTTACCTTAAACGTGTTCACTGAAGGTTGGTTCTTTTCCATATGCCTCCCTCTCCACCCCTACTCCAATTCCACACCTCTGTATTATTCTATTAAGAGTAAAATATCTGGGGGGAAATTGTACATATAATTTAGCAATGAATTTTGAACAGGTTTTGATGTCTTTGATTGCCTTCTGGATTTCTCTCAGATTTTTCCAGTTTTTTCCTTTGTTGCTGCAGACTTAATAATGAATTAAGAAAAAAAAAAGTGTTGTGAATCCTGTCTTTTTGGGAAGAAATTTACAGTTCCAAGAGAATTCAGGCTTAAGCCTCAGAAACAGAATGTGCATGGAAAGCACAAAGGACTGTGTTTATGATTCTCTTTGAAGTGTTTTTGCAACTGGATAAGGAAAATTTCAGAAACTGTCTGATAGTGTTCAGGGTAAATACTTAAACCCCTTTAGAGAATTTCACACACAGATACTGTGCAGCAGAAAAAAGGGATACTTATGTTTCTTAAAGCTACTACAGCCTACAGCTTTGTACTTAAAGACAGAGGTGTTGAATAGAATTCTACTGAGGATACATCCAGTGACAATATCTCCAGGAACATCAGAGCAAACCAGTGGGTAGGACTTTCTGTTTTTAACCCTTCCATGAGCTGTGTGAGAGCTGAGCTTTATTGGTACCAAGGACTAGGAAGTGCCTGTTACATTCCAGGAATGTTAAGAGGATTGTTCCAGTGCCTCTGCTCTGCTCACCATGAGAACAAGGCTAAAAATGCTGAAGATGGTGAGACAAAGCAGCAGGAGCCGGGAGATTCCAAGGGAAAGCCTTGCCATCTCTCGTAACTCTTATTAGTTTGTGGAGAGAAAAACGGAATAAACAGCCAAGGTTTCTATGTGAGCCTGGTTTCATAGGCTTTAGCTAAATTTTGTTAGCATTTGTTACTAAACACACAGACACACACACACACCCATTTCACATATGGTCGATATATTTTTTAAGTAGACAAATTCTATTGTTAATATATAATTTTAACTACACTGGAATTCAGATTGATGTAAAGGTGCGAAGAGCCCACTAGTTTTCCCTGGGGAGCTATTGGAGCCTTGGCTGCTGGAATTTATTTTGGATTGCTTTGACTAGCAGACCATCGTAGCATTTCAGATGTGAATTCAGAAACCTACGGACCAGATTGGGATGTTAGGAATTTCCATTTTTCCTAGAAAAGATAGAGCATAAAACAAATGTATACTTTATTTCCTCTGGGTTTTTTTGGGGTAGGGAGTGGGACAGTAAATTCAGCTCTAGTCTGTCATTTATCTTTTTATAAATATCTTTGACATATTCTACAAGAAGGTCAGTCTAAAGGAATGAAATGATTTAAAAAAACAAAACAAAACAAAACAAAAAACCCGACAGGCCTACGGTTTTGCAAGGGAAGCAAGATTTCCAAAGGCTACGTACCAACTGTTGGGAATATTAATCAAGGTCTTAGGATCTTATTTCCCAAGGTGGTTATTGAATGGTCCCTAAAACTGTTTCCTTCTGAAGAAAAGTGTTTAGATGATCAAATGAGAGAGTTTGTAAAATATAAAAGTACTATACACATGCAAGTCATCACCAGGAGTGATTTTAGAAGGAAGTGTAAACAGGTGTCAATTTTGGACCCCTTACTTAGAGGTCATTTGACTGAGTCTCCTTAGTGCCAGCATCCCTCCCTGTTTCCCATTTCCCTTCGTCTAGAACTAGGGTCAGTCCTGGAGCTAAAGGGACTCACAGTGGTCTGGAGCTCAGGGCTACTCTCGTAATGTTTCTCCTTTACTGTGGGCTAAATACTTTGGGAGGCGGGGCTGGGAATCTTTCCATATTTTGCAAAAATGTCTCTATGGACAAATGTGCTCCAAGGGCCGAAATCCCAGAGGGCTCTGGGAACACATTAAGTCGACTCTTTTGTGCATTAAGGGTAACATAACCATCATCCTGCTCTCTTCTTGTTGACATCTGTAAAAAATGACCTTTTTTTTAAACCAAAGGAAACTGATATGTTGCCTTTTCGGTCTTCCTGAAAGAATCTCTGTGATCATTTGCAGATGATATTTTTAACACAGTCTTTTCCCTAACACGTAAATTATGGTCAACTTTTTGGTATTTGCTTACACAATCGCAGCCCATCTGGAACCATCTGTGACAATCTCATTTGTAAATTTTTCCTTGATGTGTATAAAAATCTCAGATAATCTCCAACTTGGTTTTGATTGATTGACAAAATTAGCCTTCACATAAAAATCTGGAGTCTTATGGCCATATTCAAAATTAACTTTCAGTGTTCAAGACAAATCTGCTCTGGTTATAAAGACCTGGAACAGGTGGTAGCTTGATAATATATATCCCACTAACTTAAATGTTATTAATTTAAATGAGCACTTACGAAATTGCCCAGAATTATGCATCAGATCTTCTTTAACAGATGTTGAGGGATTAAGAAGGCTTGTATTTTATTTAACGTCATAAACTTTTCATGCAGTTACCAGTGAAATTTTTTTTTTTTTAATTTTATTTATTTATTTATTTATTTATGGCTGCGTTGGGTCTTCGTTTCTGTGCGAGGGCTTTCCCCAGTTGCGGCAAGTGGGGGCCACTGTTCATCACGGTGCGCGGGCCTCTCATTATCGCGGCCTCTCTCGTTGCGGAGCACAGGCTCCAGACGCGCAGGCTCAGCAGTTGTGGCTCACGGGCCCAGTCGCTCCGCGGCATGTGGGATCCTCCCAGACCAGGGCTCGAACCCGTGTCCCCTGCATCAGCAGGCAGATTCTCAACCACTGCGCCACCAGGGAAGCCCACCAGTGAATTTTTTAACGGACGAAAGTAGTGGGATATGCCAGTCCTTGTAATAAATTAGTATTTTCTTGGTACTGGGGTCTCATATCTTGGGCCACCTGAACCGTAGTTGGGAAAGGTGTGCCCTCTTCAGCCATCTAGTAATAAGTATCTCAAATGTAACAAATCCAAAACCAAACTCTCGATTCCCATAACTCCCCCTAGCCTTTCTCCCAGTATTGCACAGTATTGCACAGCCAGAAACCTTGGAGTTGTCTTGATTTATCTCTTGATTTATCAGTGAATCCAGTTAGCTCTATTTTCAAAATAGATTCATGATCTAACTACTCTTTAGCACCCTCTCTGCTACCACCTTGGTGTAAATAACCTCCCTGTTTCTACCACTTATATGTTCACCCCTGTTAGAGTATTCCTTTCAAGTATGTCAGGTTATTTCACTGCCCTGGCCCAAACTCACCATCCCGTTCAGAAATCCAACTTCCTTGTGAGGGGCCTAGTGCCCTCTAGGATCTGTCCACCCACTCTGTCCTCTCCCCACCTAAGTCTTTTCCCCCCTCCCCCTCCTAGCCTTCTTTACTGTCTTTAGAACATGCCCGGTTTCCTCCTGCCTCAGGGCCTTTGCATTTGCTGTTGCCTCTGTCTGGCACATTCTTCCCTCTCCTGACTTACTCTGTCACTTCCTTCCCAACTCTCTGCTCCTGTCCCTCCTTGGAGAGGGTTTTCTCTGACCAAGCTCTCTCTGGTTGCAGAGCAAGAGTGACATTGTTCTGCTTTCCCTCCTACTGCACTCCCCTGCCTGCCGTGATACCACGTATGTGTTTACGGTCTGCCTCTACTTATAGAGTCCTCACGAGGGCAGGGACTTTGTTTTATTCACTATTGTTTCCCCAGCTCTTAGAACAGTGCCTGATATTTAGTAGGTAATCGACCCCTCACTTGTTAAAGAAAATCAGGAGTTTGGGATTAACAAATACACACCACTATATATAAAATAGATAAACAACAAGGATGGGCCTGCTGTAGAGCACAGGGAACTATATTCAATGTCTTATAAATAACCTATAGTGGAAAAAAATCTGAATAACAAAATATATATATATATATATAACTGATCACTTTGCTGTATACCAGAAACTAACACAACATTGTAAATTAACTATACTTCAATTAAAAAAAAAAGAAATGGGGAGTTCCCAGGCAGTCCAGTGGTTAGGACTCCACGCTTCCACTGCAGGGGGCCTGGGTTCAGCCAAAACAAAACAAAACAAAACAAAAATACGAATTCATGTTGGGTCAGCATTCCAGCCTTGCCATTTCCTCACTTTCAGGCTCAATAGCATAGCCTTCAATACATTCTTTTTAACTCTGTACATTTTCCTCAAATGTTAGGTCCTGCTTCACAGGAATATTTTGGGGTTAGTTTTATTTTTAAACCAACATAACCCTCCTAGCAGTACCCCCAAAACATCTTGAACATTAAAAAGTAATAATAGGGCTTCCCTGGTGGCGCAGTGGTTAAGAATCTGCCAGCCAATGCAGGGGACACGGGTTCGAGCCCTGGTCTGGGAAGATCCCACATGCCGCAGAGCAACTGGGCCCGTGAGCCACAACTACTGAGCCTGCGCGTCTGGAGCCTCTGCTCCGCAACAAGAGAGGCCGCGATAGTGAGAGGCCTGCGCACCGCGATGAAGAGTGGCCCCCACTCGCCGCAACTGGAGAAAGCCCTCACACAGAAACGAAGACCCAACACAGCCAAAAATAAACATAATAAATAAATAATAAATAAAAAATTAAAAAAAAAAAGTAATAATAATATCAAGAGCGCAGAGGATATACCAGAATGTTCTGTTTTATGCCTTCGGCATTTGCACTGTGAAGATGGAGCAATCACTGGCGAACAACTTATGCGAATAGGAAAACTCTTTTTTTAAAAAAATGAGAGATGTAAGTAGGTTATTAAGTTTCCCCGAGTAATAGTGCTGTGAAAACTTAGAATCATGGTGTTTTTGCCTCATTTGTTGGCATTCTCCGTATTTTAGACTTCCCTATTCTTGAAAAACTTAATAGAGTACAGTTGTCATCAAATTAAATGAGTTCCCCAACAGAGCTTGGACTTTTCATGACTAATTTCCCAAGTTAGATAGGGAAAGTGGCGTGAACTGGACAGGTGTGGGGTACAGAACTAGGGAAATCTCTGAGGGGCAAACTGACTTCTGCTCGACAAGCTGAAAACTGATTAAAATATTTATCATCCTTTGGGTATGCAATAGCTTTTGATGATGGAAGGCATGTTAATATTCATCTTTGCTGCTTGTCTACCCTTCAGACAGATCCCAAGAAAGGATGTTCAGATGACCAGTTTTCTCTGCTCACCAGGAGTCCTTGAGACCCAGTACAGCTTGGAACCAAGAAATGCCTTGTGATGTGATTGAGCTTTTTCCTCTGGGGGATGGGGATGGGAGGAATACAAACCAGGAGAGACCTTTGGACTGGAAAGCTTTAAAGGATTACTGCTTTCTCACAGGAAGTCTTTTGCCAGAACAAAGGGAGAAGCTTGGTCATTTTATAAGCAGCAGAACTGCCGAGGCCAAGTCCATGAGGCTGACTTGGCTCCTTGGGGCGATCTTAGCCTTACAGAGGATTTTGGGGTAAATGCCATTGGGGGCTGGAGATTACCCTCTCCTTCCCCCTTCTCCTCCGTCTTTATTGAGGAAGTTGTTTGCTGCTGATGCCCAGGTCTTCTGACTGGTTCTTCTGGAGTGCTCCATCTCGTTCTCATCTTGAGACGGAATAAGTATAGATGGTGTCCACTTAGGCAGGCACGCACAGCATAAGGTGGCCTGCTGCGGTTCTCAAGACCTGTCTTTTTTTTTTAATTGAAGTATAGTTGATTTACAATGTTGTGTTAGTTTCAGGTGATTCAGTTATATATATATATATATATATATGTACACACACATACATATATATACACATGTGTGTATATATATATTTTTTTCTTTTTTAGATTCTTTTCCCTTATAGGTTATTACAAAATATCGAGTAGAGTTCCCTGTGCTATACAGTAGGTCCTTGTTGGTTACCTGTTTTATATATAGTAGTGTGGGTATGTTAATCCCAAACTCCTAGTTTATCCCTCCCCCCCTTCCCCTTTGGTAACCATAAGTTTGTTTTCTATGTCTGTGGGCCTATTTCTTTTTTTCTTTTTTAACCTTTATTATTTTATTGGAGTATAGTTGATTAACAATGTTGTGATAGTTTCAGGTGTATGTGAGTCTATTTCTGTTTTGCATGTAAGTTCATTTGTATCTTTTTTTTTAGATTCCACATATAAGCAATATATGATATTTGTCTTTCTCTGTCTGACTTACTTCACTTAGCATGATAATCTCTAGGTCAAGACCTGTCTTTTAATTTTTTCTTTTTTTTCTTTAATGGGAGAAAGAATCTGGCTTATTAGTTTAGTTAATGAAGCAGTGTTGTTTTCTGTCTTGATTGGAATAGCCTTGATTAATATTTTTGAAGGCAAGTAAGAGCCCTGAAAGAAGCTGACCTTTTTATTGAGCTGTCTGAAAAACCTGGCAATTGAATAGAATATTCTCATAAAAGCAGCAGTATGTGAAGACACTTAGTTTCTGTCTTTAAAATCTGAAAATTCAGAATCTTCCCCCTTTTGCATTTTAGTTTCTATTATTCCATGCTGAGATATTTTTATGAAAGATACCTTAGAAAATTGGACAATAATGGTATATTTGAAAACTCTTAAAAGAGTGAAAAAGAAATGTTTTTCTTCACCCTAGTCATTTAATCATTCATCTGCTCCACTTCACATAGTGTGAAGTTATACAAAAAGCGAGGACTTGTGTCTCCCAGGTTGATAAGGCACAAGGCAGTAAGTAATTCAAAGGGAGGAAAAACAAAGGAGAAAAGTGAATTCTGACAGAGACCTTTGGGAATACAGAGGATTTTGATAGCTAGAGCCAGGTAGAGTCTGCAAAGATGGCCGAAGCAGAGACACTGTAGTGGGAAAACACAAGCTCTGCTCACAAATTTGATTAGACTGGATGGAGTGTGGTTTGGGTGAGTCCAGTAATGAGAGAGATTAGGAAGCTTAACAAGGACCATCTTTTTCTAATGCATTTCTCTGTAAGGTAAGGCACTCTCACCCCTTAATAACTGGCTTCCTATCAAAGTCATGGGAAGCAAAGTGCTAAACATGCACAACTAAAAATAAAATGAAACTAGTTTATTATCTTGCATTTGCAAAGATTTTACTTGGGAAACAAGTCAAGATTGTATTATTTGCACTGACTCCAAGACCTATTTGCATCCTGAATACAGCGAACAAGCAACGCTACATTTTCAGAAGGAGAATTACAAATGAGTTGAGGCTTTTTCCAACGAAGGTCTTTTTTATCTTTTTTTTTTTTTCCTCAAAAATTGAATACCGGACCTACTGTATAGTACAGGGAACTATATTTAATATCTTGTAATAACCTATAATGGAAAAGAATCTGAAAAAGAATGTATGTGTATACATATATATGTAAATAAGTTTGTATATATCTGAACCACTTTGCTATACACTTGAAACTAACACAACATTGTGAATTAACTATACTTCAATTAAAAAAAAATTGGATACCAGCCTAATAATTTTGGACTTTGGTCAGAGGCAGGTCTTCCCTTGTGGGAACCACCTGTGATTCTCTTCCGTGTTTAGGAACCTTAGGTCTATTTCCTTTCTTTTCTTTTTTTTGGATATTGGAATTGTGGTTTGGAGGAAATGACATCTCCATTGCCTTTTCTAGAGGCAGCAGTCTTGAAGACGTAAGTACTTGCATAGAAGTATTTTGAAATACAGTCAAAGTGTCATTCATGAGTTACTTGATTTGGTTCAGGATAGCAGGTGTGGTAATCTGTCATTTCCACCGCTGAAAAAGAGCGTTTTCTTTCCCATGCGTATCTCCCCATTCTTTGGCTAATAGCTCCAAGTTAGTGATTGTGCACTCCACGCTGTCCTGCATTTGCCATTGCACTTTGGCATGTCAGTCACACCACTTGAAAGACGGAGTCAGTGTTCGGAATGTAAATTGTGGCTGTTCATTCTGGTCTCTCCCACCTTTATATATAGATTTCTGCTAGACGTTCACTTTTTCCCTCTCTGTGATGTTTTTATTTTCTAGTGACTACTTTGATTACTTCCAATGCACGAGGTGTTAATTCTTGAGTGATTAATAACTCTCTGTGAGTTTGTTCTTCAGATGCGAGCTTCTGCAAGATTGCCTTTACTTTGATTCTGTTTGGGAATCTAAGGTCTTGAGATAATGTAGAGGCCACCTTATTTATTAGTGAGATGGAGAAATGGCATTATAGGGCTACTGTTTATGTACCAGAGAACCTCATGAGAGTCACACCCAGGTGGTGCTTTCCTAGAGAACCCAGTGGACTTCGTACTTTTCAGAATGCCTTCTACTTTCATATCTCTTTTTTCCTCACAGTGCCAGAGAAACTGGTAGCAGAGATGTAGGCAGATTTGTCATTGTCTTTCCAGGCTGGAACATTAATCCCGTGCCCTTTATTTTTTGACTGTACCGTGGTACCCACACTGCTAGGCTCTGACAAGCTGAGGTCAACTGCCGCGGAATCCTGGAGCATCAGAGTTGGAAGGGACCCAAGAGATGGTCACCGCATTCTCTTCTTTTTGGCAAAGGAAGGGCTCAGGAGGTCTTGGGGGCAACAGAGCCAGGTACTGATGGACATAGAACCCACATTCCCCAATTCCCAGTTCAGCATTTTCCACCGTGCGCTAAGTCTCCCGGTGTCTATGCCTTCTCTGATGCATTCACCAACTTTCGGCTGGATGCTAGTAACAAAATATGATAAAAGGAATGTTTCTCTGGAGTCTTTTCTCTGCCTGTGTTTGGGGCTGGCATATCAAAATTAGGCTCTTTCGTGTTGAGGGAAACAATTGTTTCTGTTCATCCAGCGTCCGTTCCTCCTTCTCTAACAGCCTCTGTATGTTCTTTTGGGGACCAGCTTCTTTTAGTGGATGCAGGTGGAGTTGCATTGCCTTCGTCTGGCTACTCCACAAGCACGTGACCTGAGCTAGGTCTTTCAGATCAGCTCTCCCAGGACTATTTGCTGACACGTGCACATGGCGCAGAATTCAAGAAGTATCAAAGCATATACAGTGCAAAGTAAGTCTTTCCCTCCACTCACTCTCCCAGACACCCATTTCTTTTTCCCCAGAGGCTAGCGCTATTCACAAAAATTTTTTTGTACCTTTCCAGAGATATTCTATATACTTACAAATATTTATGTGCTTTTTTTTTCAAATGAATAAACACTGTATCTTAGAGATCTTTTCATATTTGTACATTCATTTAAATAGCTGCATAGCTTTTCATTGTATGGTGTCATAATTTATTTAACCAGTCTCCTACTGTATTCAGTCTTCTGCTTTTGTAAATAATGTTTTAATGAATATCCTAATATAGGCATACCTTGGAGGTATCGTGGGTTCGGTTCTAGACCACTGCAATAAAGTGAATTTGCAGGAAAGTTAGTCACTCAGGTTTTTTGGTTTCCCAGTGCATATATAAGTTATGTTTACTGTAGTTTATTATGTGAATATTTTTAGAATCGTGTCTAAAAAATGTACATACCTTAATTTAAAAATACTTTAAGGCTAAAAACTGCTGACTATCGTCTGAGCCTTCAGTGACTTCAAAAGTCATAATCTTTTTGCATTAACAACATCAAAGATCGCTGATCACAGATCACCATAACAAATATAATAGTAACGAAAAAGTTTGAAATATTGTAAGAATCACTGAAATGTGATTCAGAGACACCAAGTGAACAAATGCTTTTGGAAAAATGGCTTGCTTGATGCAGGATTGCCACAAACCTTCAATTTGTAAAAAATAGTAATATCTGCAAAGTGCAATAAAGCAAAGTGCAATAAAATGAGGTTTCCCTGTACATAAGGTTTCCACATATAACATCTATGATAATACCTAGGAGTAAAATTGTTGGATCAAAGAATATGTGTATTTTCAATTTTAAGAGAGAAGATCAAATTGCCTTACATAGGTAGAGTGTATAGCAGAATTTGTGTGTGTGTGTGTGTGTGTGTGTGTGTGTATGCCTGTGTATTCATATGTAGAGTTTATGTGATGCAGTGCCTATTTTCCTTACATCCTTACCAGTGGCAGTATGTTAACACTTTTTGCAATATGATTGATGAAGAATGGTTCCTGTTTTGTTTACGAAGAAACTGAGGCTCAGAAAGGTTAAGTGACTTTGTTAAGGTCACAGAAGTAGTGAACGACAGAACTGGGGTTTGCAGTTAGCCGAGGCAATCTGGTTCCAGAGTCTGCTCTCTGAATCACTATAATAATCTTAGCTAAAGCTCCATTCTGTTACTTGCAACCAAAGGATCCTGACAGATTTCGAGGTTCCAGCAAGGAACACTCATATTTCCTTGGCTGGTAAATGTGGGAAATTGTTCTTTCACCCTGGAGTTGTCTGCCAAATCATCTGAATCAGTCCAGGTGATCAGAGCAGTTACTCTGACATCCAGCGATAGTGTTATGCAGTGGAATTGAGTTTTATACGGGAAGTAGGTGGCCCTTTACCCTGCTGAGTCTTGGGGTCCAATGCCATAGCTCTTTTCATCAATTGAAGGGAAAGGGGGGGGGGGTCTCCTTGCCCCTGGAGACATGGCACGTTACCTGATTTTCTGTTTAGAGTTACATTCCTGTTGGATTCTATTCAGGTCTGAGTTTCGGTGGTTATGTTCTGCTGTGATGAGCCTCCGTGGCCTCTCCTGCTCACCTTCATGCTTCCTCCGCCTGTCAGGCTTCATTAGGTCATTTAAACGATGACTCACTTTCTGTTCTGGGCCCTTTTCTGCTTGGCCATGGAACTGTGAGTTCAAGTCTTCACCCTGCACACACAGTTTCTAGGTAAGAGTTTATTGCTAGAAGACTTCGGGGAGGATTGAGATGACTGGGGAGTGGTTAGAATTATATTTGCAGGTAAAGGCAGGGATGAAAAGGGGTCACAGGAGGGGTAGAGAGCTCTCCTTTGACCCTTTCATAAACTGCGTCAGTAGACTCTAATTCTCAAGAGTCGGGTGGGGTCCCCTCTACCACTCTGGGCCCTGCTGGGTCACATCTCTTGCTGTGTTGTAAAGTCAGGTTCTACTGCTGATAGCATGGCACATGGTATCAGTCACCAAGTCACGTCAGTTTGAGCCCCTTCCCCTTTGAAGTAGTCAAGCTTAGATACTTTCGGGTTAAGAGCTTTAGCTCTCAAGTTAGTCGAGTGTGAGCCCTGGCTCCATCATTTAGGAGTGTATGATACTGGGCAGTCACATGGGGAGGCTCAAGTTTCCTCATCTGTAAAATGGGCATGATGAAAGTACTGCCCTATCGGGATTGTTGTCTGAGGTAACAGGTGTAGTGTTTCGCACGTTGCCTGGCATATTTTTAGCATTATTGTTTTGAATCTGTCCTCTTCTTTCATTCCTCCTGCCATCTACTAATTCACTGCCCCCTCACCTCTCACCTGAGTCATCCCTCCAGCTCTCGCAGACTCTCAACTCATCTTATGGTTACATATGCCCTAGAATCGATGCTTTCCATTCACGTCTCTGTTCAAAAGACAGCACAGAGTGGCCCTTTTCTTTCCCTTTTTACTCTGCTTCATTTTTCCTCAGAGCATTTATCCCTATCTGAATGGACGTCTTATACATTGATCTGTTTCCTATGCTAGAATATAAGCATCTTGAGGGCAGGGACTCTGTTTTGTCTCTGCCACGTTCTCAGTGCCCACGTGTCAGAACACAACACCTATTTGTTGGGAAAGTGAAGACACACATGCTTTGTGGGTGCAGGGTCTCTCTTAGTCACCTCCTTTGATGTCTTTAGTGCTTCGTACGTGGTATTTGTTGAATGGCCTGCTGTCCCTTCTTCTGGACTCAGTCCAGTTTACAAACTCCCTTGTTTAAAGACATTCGAGAATTATCCATTACCAACTGCAGAAACCTTATCTTTTCAGTCTTGTATGGAATGTGATTTCTCTGCGTTCGAGGCATTCACCATTAGGTTGTACGTGAGAGACACCTATGCAGCTTTTCAAGGATGTGAGCACCATCTCCAGGGACTTGGGTTCAACAGATGTAGCTTTCAATCTTGGCTGCACGTTTGAATCATTCAGGATTAATTTTTTAAAAACATCACGTGGGTTCCACCTCCAGTGATATTGATTTAATTAGTCTAATCTGTGGGCCCAGTGGATTCCAGTGTACAGTATTGCCAAGTTGCAGTAGGTTTAAAAAGCCTCACAGGTGATTCTGACATGGGTTCGGGGCTGAGAAGTACTGTTCAGCAGGTAAGCATCTGACCTCTCACCAAATTTGATTTGATTGAATGGACAAATACATGAACGTATGAGCCAATTAACAGGAAAGATGTCTCACTTTAAACCAAAACAAATGTATTGAGTGCCTGCTGCATTTCCTAAATTCTGTGGAGGACTCAGAAGGGAAACAGCCATCTTTATAATTGATATTCAAGGTGGAAGGAAGAGGATGTCGGTCAAAGGTACAAACAGAGATGTGAAAGCTTGGAAGATGGTGGGATACACGTGGATGGGTAGGATTTCGGAAGTCTTCTTGATCAGCAGGGACTTCTGAATTAAATCTTATAGAATGGGGAGAATTTTGGCAGGTGGTGATGGGGATGGGAAGAGAGTAGACATCTCCCATGGAGGGAATAGCATGTGTAATGGTTGAGGATGGGAAAAGCAGGTTATAGTCAAGCCTCCTAAAGTGGGGCTGGCAGTGCCCCAAAGCTAGTCTCCTTCTAGAGTTCTCTAACTCAGGAAGTGGTACCACTACCCACCTCGCTCTTCATGAGAGAAGCAGGGAGTCATCCTTGAGACTTCCTTCCCCCTTCCCACCCACCCTACATATCCGCTCTGAGAACTTTTATTCCTGAAATATCCACTTTACATCTCTGGTGCTACCAGTCTGGTCCAAGACGCTATCACCACTCCCCTGGGCTCTTGCAGTAGCTGCTCTCTGGTTTCCTGTGTTCTTCACACGGCAACCGAGGGCAGTGTTTTCAAATGCAAATCTAATCATGCCCCTTCCTGTGTCAACTCCTCCATGGGTTCGAGTTGCTCTCAGGGTAAAGATTAAAATATTTTATCCTCAGCCCACCTCTTTTGCCTTTCCTTCCCTCCAGCCACTTCACTCTCCGTATTTCTCACCACCCTGGCATTTTCTCAGCGAAGCCAATGCATTGTGCTTCCTTCTTCTTCAAGGCCTTTGCACACATTGTTTCCTCTTCCTGGAATGTCTTCTTTCACCAAAACATAGGTGTAGATTACTTCTACTCTTTTTTCAGATCTCAGCTCAGTTTGCCGCTTCCTTAGGAAGGACTCCCTTGACCTGTCCAACTGGTCCGGTCCCTGTGCTGTCCTTTCCTGTTACCTCCATGAAAGCCACGCCCAGAAGCTCGAGCTTTATTCTGGAGGCATTGAGCATTTATGGCAGATAGAGCTTAGGAGCACTTATCAGTTTCATGAAGATCCAGTGCTGCTAGAGACATTAAAATAGATGAAGTGATTTTGGGTGGTTAATTTGTGAATCTCATTAACCATCATCCCTTGGCAAAGAACAGGGAATCGTTGATCATATTGTAAAATAGAATGTGAATAGCCATGTGGTTTCTTTGTACAGATTCCTCCCAATTATTGGCATACAAGCCAATTCCATAGTATTAATTTGGGTACTGTTCTCTGCAATAAGACAGCCCTCACCAAATTTTCTTTTTAAGAGGCAAGTCGAAAATGTACAACCATTCCAGGTAAGCCTCCTGGTGAAGCCATTGTCCAATTCTTAACAGTTATGAACAGATGAGTGAATTGATGAGGATGAGGGGAGGATAAGCTGCCTCTGGGTGAACCTCAATTATGCCTTCTGTAACTATTCCTTTCCTAATTTTAGTATCTTCCAAACATCATTCACCTTAGACTTTAAGAAAAGCCAGGGTTCCTAGGGGTGGTCACATTTTTCTCTCCCTTGCCAGACATAAGCAATCCGGGAACCTTGGCCACCGACCTCTTCCTGTCAGAAAGGTCAGGAGCCTTTGTCCTTGGTACTGCCCTATGCTTGTCTAGGTTGAGAGTCATGTGACAAATCAGGAAATATCAAGGGCCCATATATTTTGGCACTAGGAGCCATGCAGAATTTCGACAGTCGTTTCAACAGTGTCATTTAGATGCCATTCATTCTTGTTCTTCTTGTGTTGATGCCCAGAGTCACCATCCAGCTTGAAGGGACCAGGAGGGTCTCTGGTCCAGGGTATCCTTGGCACAGATACAAGAATCCTCATGCTGACTGAGTTGGAATCTCCTGGTGAGAAGTGATTTGTTGTCCTGATTAGAATGTAAACACTTGTTGCAGTTGAGTTTTGTCTCTCATGTGAGTTTTATTATAGCCTTCTGTGTTTATAAACATGTCTCGAGCATGAGGGAGAAATGTGGTAACTTTCAAGCCCCCAAGAGAGTATCCATTTGTTTTCTCTATGGCCTGAAATTAAGATAACTTAGCATCCTTCCCTGAGAGTCCCATATCCCTCTTGCCTTGACCGGCTGGCCTGGGATGGTGCCCAGATTGCCATTTCCTAATTGTTCCATCTTCTTCTAGTAGGGTCTGTAAAGTTTTTTGACAAAGTACTTTTTGTAGTCAGTTGGCATTTACTAGAGGGATGCAAAGTCCAGGTCAGGCTTCAGCCGAATCCAGCAAACAGATACTGATTTTTTTGTTTGTGTTTTAAGATTTAACTTAGCAAGCAATGGAGAAAATCAAGAGTTGCTACACCTGTGGAGCTTACATGCATGTTAAGGAAATAGATGTACACATATATAAGGCATGATGTGGAGTGTCAAATGAGAGGTGGAAACAAAATGTTGAGAGAGAGTGCCCTGGAGAATATAAGTCAGATTGAGAAAGCTGGGGTAGGCTTCATGGAAGAGGAGGTTTCCTTTTCATTGTACCTCGAAGAGTGAACTGACTTTTGATAGGCAGAGTTTTTGCAGGTGAAGAGGAGGGATGGGCCCCATTTTAGGCAAGGGCTAAAGCTCTAGAATACTAGGGCTCAGCTCTAGAACACTAGGGCGGGCTTGCAGAAATGGCAGAGTACGTTGTCACCAGTGCTTCGAGTACCTATTGGGGGTGGAATGGAAGACAGAGGAGCAGCAGCCTAGGAACTAGAGAGCAAGTGAAAAGGAGAGAATGGGGCCAACTTATGAAGAGCCTTGAATGGCATGCTTAGAAATCCGGCCTTTATTCTGGAGATCACGGCGGGGGGTGGTTTCAAAGATTTCTGAAGAGGATTCATTTTTCAAAAGTGTAACTGGCAGCAGCACAGTGGGTAGATTGTAGAGAGGAGAGGCTGGGGACAGGAAGACCTGTTGCAGATATCCTGGTGAGCAGTAACGAGGTTCTGAACCAGGGCGGTGATAGAATAAAAAGAGGGATGAATTCCAGGGTTTTGTTTTGTTTTTAGAGAGGTACATAGAACTTCGTAATTGGATGTTAGGGATGAAAGATGAGGAAGAGTCACAGGCCATTTTGCACGATACCGAGTCTTAGTTCCTAGATGGATGAGGATACCATTTACGGAGCGAAGGAACAGAAGAGGAGGACGTGTAGGGCCATACTGAGTTTGAGGATCCAGTAGAACATCTAAGAAGATCTGGAAATCTCAGAAGGTCTGAAGTGTGGTCGAGTCAGACCCAAGTATAGATTTGGGAGCTGGATTCACGTCTTCAGTAGGCATTCCTTCCGCACCTGTCACGTGCCAGGCGATGTTCTCCCATATGTTCATCCACGCTTGAAAGCTCCTGACACACGGCAGCCATCTACATGGAGACACAGCGGAAGGAAGTGGAGTGAGGGAGCGAGAATGCAGGTGAAAGATTCAAGCAGCATCACAGGCGGAGTGTGGGGTGACCTAGTATAAAGGACAAGCACAGGAGAGCCAGTGAAACAACCGGAGATGGCAGTCAGAGATGTGCGAAGAAAACCGGGAGTAGATGGTAGAATTGAAGGAAACATAGTGTCAAACCCCGTGGAGAGATGATTAGGGTCAAGAGCGACCCTACTTTTGAATTCAGCGTGGAAAATGCCGGTAGGACGGTAAGGGCAGAAGGACAAGGGGCCTCTTCTCAGGCCCTTCAGTTTGACCTATAGCATCCCTGGAAGACAGAGCTGCTCTGAGAAACTTCCTCTCAGATCAGATCACAACAATGTACAGATGGGGCCTTGCAGTTAGCTGTCAGAATTCTGAGTCCCTCCGGCAATCAGCCTGTAGACCTGCAGTTGCCCAGTAGCTGACTAAATAAGGGCTGACTTAAAGCCATGAACATTTTAATTTGCAAAACCATTGTTGTATTCAATCACAAGTGGGGGGCAACTTAGCAATGCATCTCCAAAATGGCACTGGGCGCTGGCCATGGCTTTTACAATTTATGTTGAAAACCAACATTGACCTCTGTGGCATAAAAAAACAGAATGTTGAATATTGTGATTAATTTGGTCTCTAAGGCCAAGGAAACCGTTCATGCTGTATATCAGTTGTAAAGTTGTGGTGGTAGTTATGGGGCAAAATGAAAAATCAATACCAGAACTACAGGATCGCTCTCTTAAAATCCAAGAGGCGTTTTGTTGCAAATTGCATGGAAGAAACTGACCCCCAAAGGGACAGACATACCTTCTTTATTGCACAAGTGTGTGTCTATTGTGGAAAAGCCGAGGAAAAGGGATGGGTCTTATTAGAGTGTAGCTGGGGTACTAGGAGAAGGATCAGATTGTTGCAATTTCGAGTAAAACCTCACTTACAGTTATGTGTGTCCTAAGGCAACCTCAGCTAGTAATCTCCAGAAGGGTTGTGTGGCCAGAAGCCAGGATTACCTGGGTTACACTTTAGCCTCTGCTAATCACATGCTGCTGTTAGACAAGTCTCTTGCCCTCCCCAGTGTGTTCTGTGGTTTTCTGTGTTACGACTTCAGAGATGCATTGACATACTTGAGTGGAAGAGGAGTGTCTTCCATTAGCATCATTATGAATAAGACACCCAAGGGGCTTGTTTATGTTTTCCATGCCTCCAAGTGGGAATATACTTCTTTTCTGTCAAACCTCTGTGTTTAAGGGAGTGGGTGGGGGATTCCTTTTGGTGTTTTTGCCTTTTGTTTTGGCAAAAGTGACTGATCCCTGCTTGCCATGGCAAAAGAATCATCACCCACAGACTATATTAGACACGTAGGATGTGGAGGGTAGAACCCTGTGTAGGTAGATAGGAGTGTTGAGAGCCAGGAGATGACCTGCTCATGGGTCCAAACGTTGGCAACAGTGCCATGGCGAGAAGAAGAAATCTCAACATCCAGGGAAAGGTTCATTCTGGGAGCCTCCCTGCCATTTTCGTAAGTCAAGCAGGAATTAATTAAGTATGATGCATGAGCCAGTTGAAATTTACTACCAGCTTCTTGGCCTAGTACCTTATAAAGTTCTGTCCTTACAGATCAGGTTTCACATTGAGGTCAGAAGAATAAGATCCAACTTAAAGAAAGAAGAGTTAGTGGAAATGCTAAGAGCTCCTTCCAGTAAACTGTACCTCCGTTGGCCCCTTTAAACCGCTTCTGTTCTACGCGACTTACAATTATTTGAGTGCTAGGGTTTGCGGTGGGTTGCCTTGATGTACGGACCGAGGTGATGATTTGTTTCTTTTCCCATCTACTTTGCGTCTCCTCATTTCAACTTAAGAAATGAATTGTGTGGCCTTTTATAATATAGAGATTTAGTGCAGCCATTTTTAAGTCCCTTTTTGTGATCTCAGGAGCTGACTCTTTGCAAAAGAAACACTTCTGTCTTGTCAGAATGACAGTGATGACCCCACAGTTTGGAAAATCTCCAGCAGCTTTGTTCCCTGAAAAAAACGAACTTGATTTGATGAATAAAATTTGGGTGTATTTGATGACCCAGAGGGCAGGAAAATGTCCTTGTCTCCGATGAGGCTCTTACAGTCAGACACAGCGAACATCAGGGAGAAAATAAACCTTAATCTCCGAAGGAAAAACCCTGGAGCATGAAACTGTTCCCACTAGAAATGCTGTAAATCTTGCAAACCATGTAGGTTTTCTGTTTGGGGCAACATCAAAGGCCAGCGACTTTAGAGATTAAAGTGTGTTTGACAAACAGAACTTTCCCCTGCCCCGCTCTTTACGAGATTTGGCCTGTCTCTTGCCTTTGCTTCACCTCCATAGGGCTTCCTTTCTTCCCAAGATGTGGGAAGTCTCATCTCCTCAAATCTGGGGCAGGCTGCGATGGTTTGTGCCTTAAAAGGCCGTTGTAGGCCCAGGTGGCGGGCCCTCAGCTTTCCAGCATTTTCCCGCCCCAGTGGTGGACAGCACCTTCTCGTGGTCACTTCCCAGGGACCCTCTTATTCGTGGAAGAGTTTCAGAGCCTTTTGCTGACTCTGAAAGATCAAACAGCAGGAAGACAGTGGTTTTCCTCAACTGAGACAAAGGAGTTAGTCTTTTACCTCAGAATTTCTGTTTCTTTTCAAACCGTCTTCTCTGCTGTCTCAGAAGAAATACTTGTGTTTTTTGTTTGTTTGTTTGTTTTTCCTTGACGTGTTTCTGTGCTGGGGATGTCTCCATGCTTTCTCTTTTGCAGATAGGAAATAGGTGACTGACTATATTTTTGTTCAAATAAAGAAAAGTTCTTTTCGGATAAATTATCTCTTAACAGAAGAAAAACTTTCCTTCAGTAACATCTTTTTTGGAAAGTAGAGTGTGATAAGATTTTGCTTTAAAAAGAAAAACAGAAAACAACTATTTTAAAGGAATTGGGTTCTGTCAAGTCAAACGTTCCGGCCTCCTGCCAAGTCCCCTGTAAGGTCTGGCCTGGGGCTGCTTCTCAGGGGGGTCAGATAGCAAGTGGAGGACAGACTGGGGAGGTAAATGGCTTTAAGGGTAAACCCCACAGCGTAAAATCTCGTTACTGGAAAAGCACTTCGTGGTTAAGGCTAGGGACTCCCAAGTGGAAGGATGGCGATGGTGAACGGTTAAGGGGCTCACTAAAATATCTTAAATTGTCTCCGTTAAACACGTAGCATCCTTAGAGGTCAGGCAGAGCTGAACCTTGGACAGCTGTACGACAAGCATCTGAGATTGTTTTTAATTGTGTCCCCTTTCTCAAACAGCAGTAATTCTTGTTGATATTGTCAAGAACCTTTCCACCGAGCACAAGCACACCATACTTGAAGGTCAGATGCTTAACCCTTCTGCATGGTTACAATGAAAATGGACCCTTTTGTTTTCATTAATGTATCCCCCAGCCGCATACACAGGGAGAATGGGGGCCTCAAGCGCTCACCAAGCTGAAGTAACTTATTGTCAGGGTGCCACAAAGAGAGCATATTTTCGTTTTCATCCAGCAGTTGCTCCGCCTTGGCCTGTGCGCCCAACCACGAGACAGTATGCCCATTTATCAATGGGCAGAATTTTTGGGTACCATTTTGTTCCTCTGACCTGTGTTTCTTTTTACTGACCCGACCAAATTGCTTAAAACTTTTCCCTTTCTGCTGTCAATGTTTAAAGCTGCTTAATGTCTCTGAAGTGATCCCCCCCCACCCTTTTCTTCTAACACTTTACATTCCTGTTTACCACAGCACCTGTTACTGTAGTGAACCACGAAACTGCAAATGTTATGAGACTCTTAGTGACTGATAATACTTTATGAAATATAAATAGAGTATCTGCTGACTCCGGGGTGGTGTATGAAGGTGAGCAGGCCGGTGATTCATGTATATTTATTCACATATGTTTGTTTGTTGGGGGCCAATCAGGAAAGTACGTTGGTGTGTTTGTTTGTTAGGCAAAAAAAAAAAAAAATCTCTCTTTTTCTGCTCCTTAAGAGTTAACCAAAACGAAAGGGACCAGTTCAGCAAACATTAAATATGAGCCTGAAACATGAAGGCTTCATTGTTACTGAAACAAAAATACCGCAGCAGGTGGTAGACTTGAACAGGAGGGGGGAGGAGGTTCAGTTGTTGCCCATTTTTCTAATCCTTTCAGAAAACCCATTGTCTAAAACCCAAAGTTAAAGTGTCCCTGCTCAGTCTCACGGAGACAATTTCAGCATGAAAGGACTGTGCCCATCACCGGTTTTCTACCACGGTTTAATCTTTGGGTATGGAATGTATAAGCACTAAACAAGGCAGGAGAGGCAATTATCTCTATGAGATGCGCCAATAATATCTGCTTCTCAAAGCATAAAACTGTCCTGAGTGCAGCCAGTTAGAGTGAAGTAGGGATTCGTGCCAACAGCAGTAGTAGTATTAGCAGGTTTTAGATTGTATCACTGAAGACAGAAGTGTGGTTTCTGTTGTCTTTGGGGCTCTCAAAGCAACTTTGTGGTGACCACATTACCTTTTTAAAGCTAAGGTTAAGCCCCTCACAGTCTGTACCTGTTTATATGAAGGTATTTCATTGAGGGTGTAGCTTTTAAAAGGTATTAATTGAGAGAGTGGCATGGACATATATACACTACCAAATGTAAAATAGATGGCTAGTGGGAAGCAGCCACATAGCACAGAGAGATCAGCTCTGTGCTTTGTGACCAACTAGAGGGGTGAGATAGGGAGGGGGGGGAGGGAGACACAAGAGGAGGGAGGGGATATGGGGATATATGTGTATGTATAGCTGATTCACTTTGTTATAAAGCAGAAACTAACACACCATTGTAAAGCAATTATACTCCAATAAAGATGTTAAAAAAAAGATTAAAAAAATAATAATAAATAAATAAAATAAGGCACAGGGATGTAATGTACAGCAGAGGGAATATAGTCAATATTATAATTACTGTGGTGTAAAATCAGTAAGAACATTGAATCACTATGTTGTACACCTGAAACTAATATAATATTGTACGTGAACTATACAGTATTCAATACCAATAAATAAATATATAAAAAAATAATAAAAGGTATTAACAATTGAAGTTGGAATAATTGCTTTCTCTCCCTAAAAATGAACGGAATGTAGTTTCTAGCTCTAAAACTCAGTTCTCTAAATGGGAAGCATTAAAACATGAGTTGAAGAGGGGCTTCCCTGGTGGTGCAGTGGTTGAGAATCTGCCTGCTAATGCAGAGGACACGGGTTCGAGCCCTGGTCTGGGAAGATCCCACATGCCACGGAGCAACTAGGCCCGTGAGCCACAATTACTGAGCCTGCGCGTCTGGAGCCTGTGCTCCGCAACAAGAGAGGCCGCGATGGTGAGAGGCCCGAGCACCGCGATGAAGAGTGGCCCCCACTTGCCACAACTAGAGAAAGTCCTCGTACAGAAACGGAGACCCAACACAGCCAAAAATAAATAAATTAATTAATTAATTTTAAAAGAAAATTATTTAAAAAAATAAATAAATAAAAATTAAAAAAAGACGGATTCCCATTACTGCTCCTGCTGCTGGGTACCAAGTGTCCCATTCGTGTGCCGAGTCCCTCTGTGTTCTCGTTGAGGTTTCTTGATTGTTTCTTTTACTCCAAATCACAGTTGGAATGATTTAAGAAAGTGAATGCAGTGTTGTGATAGTTTTCTATTGTAAATTTCTGATAAGCCTAGAGTTGAAAATCTCATTTTCTTAAACTTCAGACACAAATTCTGATAAATTTCTAGATATTCCTTTAGTCATGTCCTTATACTAATTGCTCATGTGTACACTGGGAATGTTCCTAACCAGAAGGAAGATGCATTTCTATTGCTTAAGCCACACATAAATCTAATGATGGCTGCTGTCTGTGACACTAAACATATAAACAAGATAGCATCTGCCAAACTCAAAGACTTTTCTAACCTTCTAGATAATACTAGCATTCAGAAGTTAGTGAACTTATGGTTACCAAAGGGGAAAGGTGGGGGAAAGGGATAAATTGGGAGTGCGGGGTTGACATATACACACCACTATATTTAAAATAGATAACCAACAAGGACCTACTGTATAACACAGGGAACTCTGCTCAATATTCTGTAATAACCTAAATGGGAAAAGAATTTGAAAAAGAATAGATACATGTATATGTGTAACTGAATCACTTTGCTGTATACCTGAAACTAACACAGCATAGTTAATCAACTATACTCCAATATAAAATAAAAACTTAAAAAAAAGTGTTTCCATCCAACACTCATATTCCTTTCATATATGATATTCATAAATGTGAGAAAGGGTGAAAAAAAAATCCTAAGTGATATTGTCATTTTCAACCTTGATTTGGGCATTATAGCTAGGAAGGCTCTGGATATCTGAAGCAGATCTAGGTGGAAAGTAGTTTGGTAGAGATGAAGCTCGACAACCGTTTGGTGGTGTCCTCTGTATTCAAAAAATGATGCTGGTCCAGGGCTTCCCTGGTGGCGCAGTGGTTAAGAATCTGCCTGCCAATGCAGGGGACACGGGTTCGAGCCCTGGTCTGGGAAGATCCCACATGCCGCAGAGCGGCTAGGCCCGTGAGCCACAACTACTGAGCCTGCGCGTCTGGAGCCTGTGCTCCGCAATGGGAGAGGCCGCGACAGTGAGAGGCCCGCGCACCGCGATGAAGAGTGGCCCCCGCTCGCCGCAACTGGAGAAAGCCCTCGCGCAGAAACGAAGACCCAACACAGCCAAAAAAAAAAAAAAAAAATGACGCTAGTCCCTGTGACCTCAGGTCCTCTGTCTCTGTGTCTAAGTGGAACTTCAGACAATCAGGAAGTGAGCCACTGCTTCTTCCACAGGTAGAGACCACTTCTGAACCCTAGTCTGTTACTGAAATCATTGTCAAAAACTTAGCATCGTTTACCCCAGTTCTGCTAACCACCCTTACTCTGCCACCCCCTGGCAATGAGATCCTGGACCAGTTATTAAGCACTGGTAAAATGGGTTTGTAAATGATACCAACCAACCTTGTAAGGTTGTTGGAAGGATTAAATGAGATGCTGTATCCCTGCCTCTTAGGAAGTGCTCCAGAGTCATTACATAGTTTCATGGGTAGGGGAGTGAACTCTGCTACCAGCCTGCCTAGGGCTTGAATCCTGACGCCACCACTTATCAGCTGTGTGGCTGAGACTTAATATTTTTGTGCCTTGATTTTCTTATCTATAAATTGGGATAATAATAAAACCTGCTTCACCGAACCGTTATGAGGATATAATGAGGAATACATGAAAAGCGATCAGGACGGGGCCTGGCACGTGGTAAACGACCAACTAGTGACAGTGTTTGTGGTGGTTTTCGTTATTGTTATTAATACCTTTATGATTATATTTTATGTAGCCACTGAAATGTGTTCTTATTTTCATAGCTACTATTAATGCATTAGTAATATATACTTAAATTGCTGGTATGATAGGCACTTAAATAGATACTGAATTCCTATTTGAGAACTGTATCTCCCAACTGTGTGTGTGTGTGTGTGTGTGTGTGTGTGTGTGTGTATGTGTGTGTGTTCTCTGAGTAGCTATGTGCCAAGTAGCAAGTAATGCTGACGCTGAAGGCTTGGTAGACAGTGGTGTTTACACAGAGTGGTCCAGGCAGGGACTGCATTTGTCTTGAGTAGATGTTATCTGAGGACAAGTGCAGCAACTCTGCCCATGTGACTTGAACTGAATTATCTTTCCCTCCCAGATTGTTACTTCATTTAGAGTTTAAATAGTCACATTGTCAATAGCCTGAGGTGCTTCATTACAGCAAGACATAGCTCTGACCTCAGGAATCTTAAGAAAAGTAAGATTTTTTTTTAAGGGTGGGCAGGTATACATGGTGGAATTTATTGGTTCTCTCTTTGTTTTTACAGGTCCACATTTTAGTTTTCATTGCCTCAAAATGAAAAGGATAAGAGCACTTAGTAGATCAGGATTAAATGATAATGTTAAGGTTATGCTCAGTCATGAACAGGACAGTCTAGTTGAGTGGAGTAACTGTTTTATTAATCAAAGTCAGTTCTAAGAGCTTTATTGAATTCAGCAGTTAATTTAGGTAACCCCATTGGTCACCCTCCAGCCCACGTATATATTTTATTTACCTACCTAGATCATAAGCTCCTGGGGGCCAGGTACAGTGGCCTTGCAGATGACCGCCTTATAGTAGAGACTCGAGTTGATTGATTTATTACATGGAAATTTGCCTTCAGAACAGTCTGTTCCGTGCGTTCTGTGTGTATAAAATGTGTTGGGCCTGGAGTTGGAACACCTGATTTCCAGTCATAGCTTGACTCCTATACTAATTTTGATATTGAATGAGTTATTTAATGTAGCTGAGCCTCAGAATTCTTATCTGTAATAATGTGGTTAATAATACTTGCTCTACCTAACTCACGTAGTTTTTATGAGGATTACACGAGATAATGTTCATGAAAGCACTTTGTAAAGTGTCCGTTTATACATGTGTTAGCTTTGGTCCCTGGAGTCTGAGGCACGGGTTAGGTTTGGCTCTATTGCTTACTAATGGTGTAAAATTTGGCCAATTACTTAACCTTTCTACACCCCAGTTTTTTAAATCTGCAAAATAGAGATAATAATAGTTTTATCTCATAGACTTATTTTTAGGATTCAATGGTATGATGCATGTGAACAGCACCTGGCATGTAGTAAGTGCTCAGTAATGTTAGCTGCTGTATCATCACCATCATTACCATCATCATCATCATCACCATCATCACCATCATCACCATCATCACCATCATCATCATCATCATCATCATCATCACCATCATCATCATCATCACCATCATTACCATCATCATCATCATCACCATCATTACCATCCTCATCATCATCATCATCACCATCATCACCATCATCGTCACCATCCAGAAGGCATCCGGGTTAGAGATACTGGCTTAACCAGATAGATGGTTAACACTGAACAGGGAGAGAGGGAAAAATAAAGGCTGAGGTAGTAGAAAAATGACGATCAATTTTAGTAGCTTGGTCAGGCACTATTCTTTAAGGGCCTTATGTATAAAAATTGAATCCTGTTAACCCTTTGAAGTGGGTGCTAGAAATACCCTCATTTTACAGATGAGGAAACTGAGGTACAGAGAGGGTAAGTCACTTGCCCCTGGCCAGCTCAGCCACGAACGCAGTTGGACTCGAGAGCCTGTGTTCTTTCTCCCCATCCTAGAATCCACAGGGGAAGAGAGACCTCCTGACTTGCCCACTGTAACATCCTCTTCATTACCTGCCCCATCAGCTTTGCTTAAATTTGGGTTCGGTGCCATCCAGTTCCCAACTCAGACAGGATGACATTTAAAGTGCAGAATGGGGTGTATGTGTATAATTTCCCCCGATCTTCAAGTCTGACATATATGTTTCTCTCATACTCCATACCCCTGTCTGCTAAATGTCCCACTAGCATATCCAGCTTCACGTGTCTAAAACTGGACTCTTCCCTAATTTACTCTCTCCATGCCTCAGTTAAAAAATAGAGGTGCCACTTACACAGTTATTTTCTCAGTGAAATGAGATCATGTTGATAAAATGCTTGTTGCGATGCCTGGCACATAGTAAGCACTAAATGAGTGGACCCTGTGCTGTTACTACCACTTTGTGGGGAGCAGTTCTCAAGGCCTGGGGGCAGTAGAAGGATCTCCGTGGGACATTCTGGCTTCACTCTCCAAAGCAGTTAAATTTCCCATTAGGGCTTTGGTTTGGATATTACTGAGAGAGGGATGGGCAGAAGGTGGGGTGGGGGGAGCCGATATATACAAAGGAGTGAATTACAACAAAGAGCCTTTTCTGCTTCAGTTCTTGTGTAGAAAACATATGTTCAGTGATGCAGGCAGCAGTTGGGTTAAAGACACACTGTAGGGCTGCAGACAAAAGCCCCACACTCTTCCTGCATCACAATGTTTCCAAACATATTCACTTGTCTCAAACCTGTTAGCGACTGAGCTGTCAGCTGGATCCTCTTGCAAGTGTGATTTCTTTTTCCCGTTCCCTTTCAAAGGCCTCCCCCCTCCCCTCCCTTTCTCCCCCAATGTTTTACACTTCATATAATCCAGTGTGCATGACAGACAACTTCAGCCTTTGTGCTACTGATGTTTGAGGGAAGCGGGGAGCTGATCTGATGGAGATCTTGGGTACCTTTTCACTGGCCCGAGGATTGGAAGGCGCTAAGCCACTTTTAGGCCAAACATCATCCGTGGTTCAGTTGCTTAGCGCTTGGTGTAGCTAGCCATTCTTCACCTTCAATTAACAGTTCTGACAACAAATAGATTAGTGCAGTGAGATCCTTAGAAGTGGCGGCTGGGAATCAAGGGCATGTGTATGTCGTGGCAGCACTGGGAGAGTTCTTGCTGTTATTTGTGGAGTGAATACATTTTGACGAAAAGACAAAGATAAGGCAAGGCACTGCTGAAGTAATTGGAGAGAAGTTCGCTGTCATTCTGGTATTCATTATGTGAGATGTATATATATGTCCGTACTGAGTTCTAGGTCCAGGTGGTATCGCTCTGTGCCATGGCTGTCGTTTAAACCTTTCCTTTTTCTTTATTGAAGGTTTTGCAGCAATGGTAGGTTTGTTTCCATGGATGAGACTTTAGAAAGGTACTTTTATGTGTATTACTTTTTATTAGGTATATGTATGTAATATAAAGTATTACACGTAATACTTTTATGTATTATCTAGTAGGGCTTCCATTGCGGTGAACAGTCAGCTAGAAATATAAAGAATTAGCACACTAGTGCTTCTGCCACTGATTTGTATTTACTCTTGGACATTTCGCCTTCCCAGTCTCAGCTTTCCCCATCTATGAAATGGGAATCACACTAACATCACACATTATAGAGCATACTATAGTAAAACAAATCACTGTAAGAATGGTCAATGAAAACACTCTCTTGTCTTTGTAGAAATCTTGTGTTGTGCCTTCATTGCCACACCACTGAGTCACTTTCAAGGCTTTCGCTTCTTCTTTCTTCCAAGAGTCTTGCTCAGACTCTCTTGTGTCACGATATTGTTTATTAGTTGAGTGGCTCATCCTAGAAAGCACCAGCATCTTCCGAGGAAGGCAAGGCAGCGGGGAGGCAGGGAATTTCCTATTGGCTTAGAGCTCTACATGGGCTATTAGCTCATTTCCGTGGGAGAGGCAATTACAACCCTGCTAATGAATAGGCAGTCAAGTGGAATTTCCCATAGATGGTGTCTTCTGGTGTGAGGACAATTTCAACACCTCAAAATCCTGAGACATGAAACATTATATAAATATTTTCTAATGAAAAGCGCCAACAAAGTCATCCCCGCCAACACATGTCAGAACTGACAAAGGAAACTACTGATGGTATTACAGTTTTTAGTGCTGTCATTTGAAAATCCTTGAAAGAAAAACATTGTGGAAATGTATATCTATTCCCCTTAGACAGAAAGTTAACAGTCTGCAAAGATTTTAGTAATGGATAAAGCTAAGAGGCTGTAAGTTGGGATAGAATTGTACCTGAGGTGGCACCTTCCCATGTGGCCTGGAGGGGAGTGTCACTCAGGGCCAACAGTAGAACCACTGGAAAATAAATGGATTTTCTTTCCCACATTGAACGGATTCATTTCACAGAGTGATGGGAAAGGGAGGTGAGGGTAATAAGAGTGTGTGTGAGAGACTTTTCCCCCTAGTGTATAGGTTTTGTTGGTTTTTTTTTCCTGTTTTGAAGGAAAGTGAATGCTTCAGAGGCTAGAATGATTCCTGGGCTCTCTTGGCAAGAATAATTATGCTGTTTCTTTCACCTCTCTGTGAATCAGCTTTATTATATAGACTGCACGTAATAGTGACTAAGTGTAGACTGTACTGAAACCAACAAATCTATTAGGGTCCTTGGAAAACAGGGGGAAAAGAACAATGATTTTGTAAACTCCATAAAGGTCAAAAAAAGGCTTTCAGTAAGTATGCAGAGACTAGAAATCAAATCCCATTTCCTATCATAAGAAGCCCGTTGTTTTAGCCCCAGTAGTTAACGTACTGTATGTGAAAGATTTAAGACTGGTTGGAAAGCTTGGCTTCTGTTTTATTAGGCTGCTATTGAAAAGCCAACAGCATAACTTCGACTAGGTGCTTTGAGATTTCTTAATGGGCTGTCAGGGGCAAGACACCAGGGCTGTGCTATACTAGCTCTTTCCTGTACATTAAAACAACGGGGGCCAAGCGATCACATACAGAAGTATGAATGACTTGATGCTTTCTCTGTTCCATATGGCCAGCCATGTCTTTGACAATTAATCACATACAAAATCAGTCGAGTGCTCTCTGAAGCCTTGAAGTCAACATTTAGTTGTGCCCGTGCCAGCGGAGGCAGTGGGGTTACAGGCGTAAAATAGCAGGATGAGGGCTGCTGGCGCCATGGCCCAAGCTGCTGGCTTCTAGAAGCAACACTTCCTTTCCTCTTCACCTTTTTTTCCTTTTCTTTCTTTCTTCTCCTTCCTTCCTTTCTTTCTTCCTTCCTCCCTCCCTCCCTCCCTCTCTCTCTCTCTTTCTTTCTTTCTCTTTCTTTCTTCCTCTTTCTGCTTACTTTTTTCCTCTCTCTGTTTCTTCCCCTGTTCTCTCCTCTTTTCTGTCCTTCTTTCTTTCCTTCTTTCTCTTTCCTGATTTCTCTCCTGCTTTCTTTCCTTCCTTCCTTCTCTCTCTCTTTCCTCCTTCCCTCCCTTCCTTCCTGTCTTCTTGCCTTCCTTGACAAACACCTGGATCATTTTTCACCACTATCAGAAACCCCAGAGTTGCCAGCTTGGTTCTGAAGTCTAGCTTCTGCTCACTGCTTCGGCACCCCAGGTTCAGCGTCTGGGGCAGGCTGTCTTTTTCTCCAGCAGCCTGGCCATCCCAGCGGTCACCCACACGGCTGTCCTGAGAGTTCATGCAATACCAGACAGGCTTCTGTGGCTCTGGAGCTTTTAGTGAAACACATCAAGTGTAGTGATTTCTATACTGGTAGGAGGAGAAAAATGGGAAGTACTATGAAAGTGCTTTGGGAAGAAAGTTAAGTAATTATGCAGATTCACTGCTGTGGTATTTTAGGATTTAAAAAAAAATCGGTATCCATTATCTTCTGTGATCTTTTTTCCCCATACAAAATGCTGCTGTTGACAGTTGTAACAATTTCTAATATCTATTGACCATTTTGTATATGCCAAGCATTGGGCAAAGTGCTTTCGATGGATGATCTCATGTAATCATCACAAGAGCTCTAGGTGTTATTACATAGACCCCTTGACAGATGAGGAAACTGATCAAAGAAACGTTTTCCCTGAATTCTTTCCCCATAGGCATTCGTGATGATTCTCAACTAGCTCCCACATCCCAGTAGTACACAATGGAAAAATGCCAAAATATGTCTTCCAGGTACATTTTTGAGGATTCATTTGGTAAACTCTGCTGAGATGTTCATGCACATAAAGTGGGTCTTTGAGATGAACTGAACCAAGTGTCTCTTTAGGTGGGAATAAAAGGCCGCATTGTTGGCAGCCTCTTAGAGACCTCTGCCTTTGTGCCTTCCTTTCAAGACAGCCTGGCTTATCTCCTGCTTTCCTTGGTAAGACTGGGAGGGGTGGGGGAGGGGAGGGATGAAGACAGCAGCCTTAAGTAGTCCAGTAGACGGGGCACCCAGTGGTGACTTGGTGTTATCTCTTAGCCGAGGTCATCCAGGATGTGTCTTCTCAAATTCAGGAAACAGGGGGAAGAAAGTTTGAACATTGTGTAAACATTAGCACCCCCAAAACCTCTTGCTCCCTGGAGAGGGAGATAAAGTAGGCAAAAAGGCTGAGAGGAATGTTTATTTGTTCTGCTGGGCTGTGGATCCAAGCGCGCTGGAAATCTTTGGCGGTACCCAGTCCAGTTTAGAAAATGTGAAGGCGTCACTCAGCATTGAGCTGCAGAGGCCTCACAAAAGAGCCATCTGAAACTGACAATCAGTAAATGAAGGAAGACCCGAGATCGACCTCTCTTTGATGGGACTAAGGCTATCTCAGTGGGTTCTGTGCCTTTCTTCTTCTTTTTTTTTTTTTTTTTAAAAAAAAGGGGGGGAGGGGGAAGAAAGAAAGAAGAAGAAAAAAAAAAGTGTTCCTGAACTTTTGAAGAGGCAGCCCTGGTTGGGTTTTTGACAGCCCGTGGCAATGTTGATGTGAGGAAATAGCTTTCCCAGCTGATAACATCTTAAACCAAGTTTCTTCACAAGTTGAACCTTTAGCCCTCATTATCAGTCAGAGCATATCTTTGTAATTTGTGTGTGCAGAGGGGAAATACAACCCTAACATGAGGCAGCTATGTATATAAAGAGTGTTAGGAGCGGCATTTTTCCCACCATGACAGTAGGACTTGTTTTGGTGGTGGTGAGGGTAGGGAGATGCTGGGAAGGTGGGAAAGGCATGCACTTCTGGCATCCTGGTGTTTATATGGCTTTTGAAATTGGGATAACAGCAGCAGATTTTTTTTTTTAAAAGTGAACTAAGCAGAGGGATCACCAGCCATATTTGTAGACTGCCTCCTGTTTCCATGTATTTTCTTGGACAAAGTTCTCTGATTTGTAAGAAGGATGGATTAAGATTAAGTCTAGGTTTCGGAGTTGAAGGCCTATCGGAAGCTATTACTCCAGATCAGAAAGGAACCAAAAAAATTAAAGACTTACATACCATTATTAGTAATGAGTAAATACCGTAATGCTCCTTTTAAATCTCAGAGTGATTCCTGTCTGAAAACCTTATATGCTACAAATTCTGCATAATGCATGTGTGTTCATATGTGCTTTCTTTATGATACCCTGCAATCAGGACATACTGAAAGTTACTGAACGTAAAAATATAGCCAACAAGAATTAGGTGAATTGCTCAGTTTTAACTGAATGAATTCCGAATTGGGGGACTTTTTCCAAGAAAGATGTGAACTTACACCTAAAATTTAAGCCTTCTTAGAGCCTTATGTTGGCTTTCCTTTTCTCATTCTTGATCAGTCTCTGTCTCTCTCTCTCTCTTTCTCTTTCTCTCTTTCTGGTTCTGGATTTTTTACTTAATCTTTTATGCATAAAGTTTTGAGCCAGGAGAAGCTAAAGACGCTGTGGAATTCTTGGAGGTCCTTAGAATGTGGGTTGCCAGAATCCAGAGTAGTTTTCTCTACTGAAATGGACAGAGTGAGACTTCTTCTTTTGGCTTATCAGGAGGGTATGCATGGATTAAATGTTATCGTAGCGTCATAGTAAAACTATCTATTTCTAGATACATCCATCCAAATGAATATTGCCCTTCTAAGTAGTCACCTAGGGATTGCAAATACTTAATTTTTCTTGATGCTTTTGTTTAAAAATAGGTTTTGTAACTTTTTTCTTAGATTTATCTTCAGGAATAGTTTGAATCAAACCAAAGCTTGTTTCACATATTGTGTTTTTTTATCTTGAATAGTACTATGTGACTGGATTGTTCATCTTATTCACCAGACATGTCATTTGTCTTTATTTGTTCAACAAGTATCTATCAGGAGTCCACTTTCAGGACCTGGCACCAAACTTGGTACCTTGGAGGATATTAAGAAGAAATGGGTATGGACCCTATCTGTTCTCATAGAGCTCACACTCTGGAGGAGGCAAGCTCTAGTGAATAATTAATTGCAATGGAATGTGACGTGATTTGTGAGATGCTCAGGGGTGACACATAAGAAGGGGTGACCCACTCTACTTAATGTGGTGGAAGGTCGTGGTTCCTGCAAGACTTCACAGAGGAGGTGTTATTTGAGATGTTTCTTGAAGAATTAGTAGTTACTGATAAGTTATACAACCAGGTACAGGAAATACTGTAGTCTAGAATAGTCATGTATTTTCAGGGAACTGCAATTAGTTTTATATGGAATAGAAGATAGGAGGAGCTAAGATTTGAGAAGTAAGCAGGGCCTATATTAAGATGAGTTTTTTTATTTTTAGGGTTTTTTTTTCAGATTAAGGAATCTACGCTTTAAAAAAAAAGTACTTTTTTGTATCTCTCAGAAGGCAATAACTGAAGGCTACATGAACAGAGGTGCTCTGGCTTAGGTGGGGTTTTGGAGGCTGAAGCTCCTTGTCTCCTCTGACACTGACAGACTCCTCTAGTAGGAGGTAAATTCATGAAAGGGGTGAGGTTGACCCAGAGACGCTAGTTTGGGCGCCATTTCATGGTCCAGATGAGAGATGGCCTGGACTAAGCCTATGGCAGTGGGGAAGAAATAAGTCTAAGTCATATTGAACAGACAGGAATAATAGGTGTTGATGTTTAGGTATAGGGAGGGCAGAGAAAGGAAGAGGAGGAGACTGGGGTGATTCCTAGATGTCTAGTTTGGATGACTGCATTGATAGTGGTGTCATTTGCCATTCTAGGGAAGTAAAGGGAGAAGGAGCAGGTTGATGGAGAGCAAAAATTGCAGTTCAAACGTGGATGAGTTGAGGTTGAGGTGGCATGTTGGAGGTGTATGTTGAAGGAGAGCTAGCCGATGGTTGGCTCTATGGGGCTGGAACTCAGCAGAGAGGTCTGCTTGTAGGTAGAAGTCTGCATGAAGTCGTTGGCCTACAGGGACCCGTAAAGCCATTGGAGGGGGAGGTCACCCACAGAGAGCGCAGGCAGCAGAGAGGAGAGGAGAACCAAGGGCAGAGCCCTGGGCTGACTGCAGTTGAGGGTTTCAGAACGAGGAACCCCCCCCATAGGACACTAAGAAGGACAGGACAGGTGTTGGGTAGTGGCCTCAGAGAGAGACAGGTCTACTAATGGAGTGGGGTCCAGTGAAATCAGGACTGATTCTAAAAATAAAACCCAACCTCCAGGGATCAAGATTTTCTCCCACTAGGGATACGCAAAGGAGGATGCCTCTGGCTTCTGGTAGAGAGGCTGTTCAGTGGTTGCCTGATTTCCTTGAATTTTTTTATTTCAAGTCGTAGACACTTTAAGGAATCCTCTTGCTAAAATAGCAGAGCTTACCTTAGCACAAGGTTGATGAGTGCCTTTAAGATGAAAGTAAACAATCATAATCACAGTGGCACAGGACTGGGCAACTAGTCCTCACGGGAACCCGTAGGGAGGCTCTGTGGTCATCTCCATTCTGCAGTTGTGGGAGAGACCACAGCTAGGAAGTGGCAGCTGGGATTTGAACAGCCAGCTCTCTTTAGAATATTCTTAGTCTTTTCCTGATAGGCCAGCATTTCCATAGATTTTGGTTGAAACAGAATCACTAATGAAAGGAAATTTAACCTCCAGAGCATGATCCCTAAACCTGTGGTTTACTTTCCCTATATTTTGGGGGGAGGAAAGGGGGAATGTGTTTCGGTAATAGCATACTGTTGAAAAATTGGTGCTTGTTTGAAGACAGTTCTGTGTTTCTACTGATGGTGAAATGGGCTATTAACATTTCCTGTGTAAAGCCAACCCTTGACGAGCCAACACTATTATAAGGATAAAAATACCACTAGTAATTTTTATAAAAAGAATGCCCTTTGACACTCTGAAATTTCTGTTTGTGCAAGGACTTCTTTTCACTCTAAATGTTATGAAATATTTTATTTTAGGGGCTGAGTGCTCAATCTAAGTTCACCCATCCTTTTCCAATATCTAAAAAAAAATTTTTTGGAACAGAATTTGTTTTGTAATCCAGATACGTTTTTCTATATTTTTACTAACTACTTATCTTTTAGACATACTTATATGTAAATTGTTCTCTACATTCTTTCTTGTCCTAAAAATGTGATGAGAATGAATTTTAAAAATTAAAGTTTATAAAATTTACATACAATAAAATCGACTTTTTTAGATATACAGTTCTATGAGTTTTAACATATGTATAAACTCCTATAACCACCACTACAATCAGGATACAGACTAGTTCCCTCATTCCAAAAATTCCCTCACTGATTTGCTCTCTGTCCCTATAATTTGCCTTTTCCAGAATGTCAAATAAGTGGAAGCATGCAGTGTTTTATCTTTGGAGACTAGCCTCTTTCACTCAGCATACTGACTTCGAGATTCATCAAAGTGGTTGCATATATCAATTGCTCGTCCCTTTTATTTTCTGAGGAGTATTCCATTGTATGGATGTATCACAGTGTGTTTATCCATTTACCCTTGGAAGGACATTTAGGTTATTTCCAGGTTTTGGCAATTACGAATAAGGCTGCTATCAACATCTTTATGCATGTTTCTGTGTGAACATAAGTTTTTATTTCCTTAGGTAAAACCCTAGAAATTGGATTGCTGGTGATATATTAAGTGTGTGTGTGTGTGTGTGTGTGTGTGTGTAACTTTATAAGAAACTGCCAAACTCTTTACCAGAATGACACTCTTTTGCATTCCCACCAGCAATGTATAAACTTTTAATAACCTGAATACTCTTTTAAACACTCTTGGCTTGAGGTTGGCAAATTGTGTTTCACAGTTCCTTAGGCTTTTGAAGAGATATCCCACGACAAAGGGAGGACCTCCAGGTCCTCCATACCTTCAAAGCTTCAAAGAGAACTGCTCCAGTTTGTTTTGTATGTTGAATTTCCTATAAGAATACATTTAGGGAGAAAAGAGGTTTATCTGTGAAGTACTGGAAAACCATTGAGGTAGGGCAGTGCATCCGGAGCACGGGATGTGGACCGTGGTGTTACCCAGGGTGCTGCTAGGTGGCGCTCCAGGACTCTGCACATGGTGAGGACAACTTGGAGAAGGTGATTCCCTTTTCAGCTCCTTTTCAATTCCTGTAATTGTGGCAAGGAGGTCTTCTTTTAGACTGATATGTCTCTAACATTCTCCTGTACTTGTTCATGTCTTCTTTTACAAAGAGGAAGCTGGCTTTAGCCTCAGATCCTTCAGCAAGCAACAGTATCCATCTAGAATGAAATAAACATATAACTTTGATATTAAATATTATATACTTTATGTACAAACATGGTAAGAATTATGAGACTGAGCTAGAATGACTAAAGTTTGGGAAACTCAGAACTAGGGGAGCTGGTTACTTAAATAGACCAGGAAGTGAGTCCTTTTGTGAAGTGAAGAGAGCTCCTTGGTAGAGCACATAACTGTCTCTTAGTTTATATATTTTATGAGTTTTAAGCCTATGTGATAGTAATTTCCTAAAAGAAGACAGTCTTCCGTTGCTCTTTGTTTTTGCAATACTTGTTTTTCAAGTTCCTGCTTTTATTACCGATTTGACAAATATTTATTAAAAGTCATTAGGGGAGCAGTGGGGATACAGTGGTAACTAAACAGACACGGTCCCCTGCCCTCATGAAACTCACTTTCTTCAGTCTTTCCTCCTTCCCCTCTTAGAGGCTCTTCAGGATCCTTGGAAAACAAGGGCTTCTGGATAAAATTTAAATTATGTGAAAGGCAGAGAAGAGATAAATGACTTTTTTAAAAAGTTATTTTAATACAGTCAAATGGAGAAATAATTTTATTTTCATCATGTCTTTGGAGCCATCTAGATGTATATTTTGTTTTCTGTTTGAAGCATTTTTAGGTAAAATAATATGTACCTGCAGACATAGTGATAAACTACATGACTTTTTGAGGTTCCTTCCGACTTTAAATACGTGAGGTGGGGTGTCACAGACAAGGAGCAATGCTGTTGATGCCAGGACCTCTCCGAAATTAGACATCTTTTACATTAGAGGTCGCAAATTGGCAGCTGCCTGAGTTCTGTTTAGCCATTGTTGTTTCCTGTTTGGCCCACATGGTATTTAAAATATTTGGGGGGGAAGGAGGGGCGATATAGGGATGGGGGAGCGGGAGGTACAAACTGCTGGGTACAAGATAGGCTCAAGGGTGTATTGTAGAACATGGGGAATATAGCCAATATTTTGTAATAAATGTAAATGGAAAGTAACCTTTAAAAATTGTATAAAATGCAAATCAGTACTACAATGAGGTATCACCTCATACCAGTCAGAATGGTCAGTATCAAAAAGTCTACAAATAATAAATGCTGGAGAGGGTGTGGAGAAAAAAGAATCCTCCTACACTGTTGGTGGGAATGTAAATTGGTGCAGCCACTATGGAGAACAGTATGGAGGTTCCTTAAAAAACTAAAAATAGAGCTGCCATATGATCCAGTGCATATATCTGGAGTAAAACATAATTTGAAAAGATATATGCACCCCACTGTTCATGGCAGCACTATTTTGAATAGCCAAGACATGGAAGCAACCTAAGTGTCCATCGAGAGATAAGTGGATAAAGAAGATGTGGTGTATATATACAATGGAATACAGCCAAAGAATGAAATAATGCCATTTGCAGCAACATGGATGGACCTAGAGATTATCATACTAAGTGAAGTAAGCCAGACAGAGAAAGACAGATATCATACCATATCGCTTATATGTGGAATCTAAAAAAAAAAGAAAATGATACAAATGAACTTTTTTACAAAACAGAAATAGACTCACAGACATCGAAAACAAACTTATGGTTACCAAAGGGGAAAGGGGGTGAGGAGGGATGAATGAGGAGTTTGGGATTAAAATAAACATACTACTATATATGAAACAGGTAACCAACAAGGACCTACTGTATAGCACAGGGAACTATACTCAGTATCTTGTAATAACCTGTAATGGAAGCGAATATAAAAAAAGAATATATATATTTATATATATATATATGTATATATGTATAATTGAATCACTTTGCTATATACCTGAAACTAATACAACATTGTAAATCAATTATATTTCAATAAAAATTTTAAAAATAAAAATAAACCAAATTTGTATAAAAACTAAAAATTTAAAAAATTAGTTTCCAACATTTTAAAATTACAAGTTTTCACATTTAAAACAAAAACAGATTTCTTGTTTCTTTTGAAAATTCGTGAATCTGGCACTGCCAAAACAGCTTTTCTGAATGGCAGAGTTGGCTGGGACTGAGTAGTGACTGTCTTTTTAGATAGAGCATATGCTCTCTTCAGGAACCTTGCTTCACTCATTCATGTTACCTTTCTGGCCCCAATGGCTATTTGAATTTGCAACCCTGCTTTAGATATTGGGAGCCTGGGCTTCATGCCATAGAATCGCCTAGAGAAACCCAGCATTCCTCCCTGTGCTGGGGGGCCGAAAGCGTTGCCCTGGGAGCTCATAGAGTATCCAGTTGGTTATATCGCCGGTATAGTAGCCGTAATTCTGGGTCCAGGAGGAAGAGATCAGGGTCCTTTTTCCTGGCTAATTCTTGTCAGGTTATCGTGGATCCTTCCTTTGCAGTGAAGATACTACTTCCTGTGTTACCTGTTTGTATCAGTTAGGGTGCTTGATTGTAAGCAACAGAAACAGATTCTGGTGAATTTGAACAAAATGGAACTTTATTGAAAGGATATTGGATAGCTCAAGGTATCAAAAGAAAGAATGATCTGGACTCAGAAAGTTCAGGAAACCAGGAATACTTTGAGGACCATGGGTGGTAGAAACTAAGGAAATAGATAAATTGCCTCCACATTTGTTTCCCCTTTCTTTGTCATTCTTAAGTGTCTAAAGTCCTGGAAAAGAGAATCAGGTTGGCCTGACCCACATCCTTGTTGGGGGAGAGCAGGACACTTTGGTTGACAGTGATTACTGTCACTTCTAAGATTACATAAAAGACTTCCCCACAAGGAGATCTGGGTGCTCTTATAGGAAAGGGGGACTGGGTATGGATGAAAGGCAACCAAAACAGCAAATGTTCACCACACCTCTTCTCAAGGTTGTCATGAAGATATTAAATACACACTGTAAAATGTTATAGAGGACTAAGTAAGTAGTATTTCAAGATCCATGAGAATCAAATTTTGAGTGCGCTTTTCAAGTAAATGAAGGTATTGACATCAGTTAAATAAGAAATACACTGAGTAATTAGAACAGAGGAAGTGGCAATTTTATTCCTTTTGGCAACTGCTTTGGTTATAACATCTCCAAAGAAGCCCCGCTACCTTTACATGAAAAACAACATTTATAAATCTTAAAGGTTTCTACTCCAGTTATGTGAAGATAAATACATGTGATGAAAAGTTCTGTGATTAAAACTTGAAAGGCATTTGCTCACTCAAATGTCAAGTACCAGTAGAATACTTTCCATTGTTTTCTTTTTTTTTTTTTTAACCCAGATTTATAGAATTGCCATTACATGATGCTATCTTTTTTTTTTTAATTTTTATTTTATTTTATTTATTCATTTTTGTCTGTGTTGGGTCTTCGTTTCTGTGCGAGGGCTTTCTCTAGTTGCGGCAAGCGGGGGCCACTCTTCATCGCGGTGCGCGGGCCTTACACTATCGCGGCCTCTCTTGTTGCGGAGCACAGGCTCCAGACGCGCAGGCTCAGTAATTGTGGCTCACGGGCCCAGTTGCTCTGTGGCATGTGGGATCTTCCCAGACCAGGGCTCGAACCCGTGTCCCCTGCATTAGCAGGCAGATTCTCAACCACTGCGCCACCAGGGAAGTCCTCCATTGTTTTCTTAATTGTTTTTCTAGTGTCACAGACATTTGCATGTTTAAAATACACATAAAAAGAGCCTACAGAGATGAGCTGTAGATAAAGTTGAAATGACAGTTTCAAATTTGAGTTTTGATGTAATGCTACTTGTTAGAGTAAGCAGGGTGTCACGTGCTTGTGCTTTGACTGCTTGAGTGTTTTTGTACTCACCCGTGAGCCTAAGTTTTTTTTAAGGACCACAACAATAACCAAAGAATAAATGATTCTTCCTCAAATCATAAGTCTACTCTGTATAAGAATCCCTGTACCTACTATTCAAAATATGTAGTGGATTTTCAAAGCTGGAAAGATATTCATGGAGATACACTGTTCTCTGATTCTTGTGCTCTTAGTGTTTCTTTCTTTGCAAGCTCTTGATTTGCAACAAGCATGTAAAATGAGTGAACCCCCTCCTCAAAAAAAAAATTCCTGGCATGGATGGAAATAGAAGTTAATGATTCAAATAAGAAAGACAGTGCATAAGCCTCAGCTGGGTGGCAGGAACGAGAGAGAGGGAAAGTCAGGGACTGCTCCTTTTTAAAAGGCCAAACAAACAACTCATGGTAAACTGTACGTGAAAATTATTTCTAATAATAGCTCGTGGTAGGCAGTTCCCAGGATAAAAAAGTCGTTGGTGCACTGAGAAAATTAGAACGAGAATGCACAGTATCTTGATGTGTTACTTAAGGCAATGGAGCTTTAGAGTTTACCTTATGTGCCATGTACATTGATTAAATACAAAATATATGCTGGCCATTTTTGACCATCATTTATTGTATTGATTTGTTAGCAGGGGAACTGTAATAAAAAAAACATTGATTTACTGTCCTTATTTGCTTATGGGCTTTTTTTTTATTATTAATTTTTTTACTTTCTCTTTCTCTTTTGGGGGATCATTTCTTCTAGACAAATGCTGTGCTTCGGGAAGTTAGAAAAGAGGGGACCCCTGTAGAACAAAGGAATGAGATCTTGACGGCCATCCTCGCCACACTCACCGCTCGCCAGAACCTGAGGAGGGAATGGCACGCCAGGTTTGTTTTATTACGAAATGGGATTTGTTGTCCCTGGAAAACAAGAGCTTTCTTTGGCTAAGCCCTTCCTGGCGGCTGGTCTCATCCCTCTCATTGGAGGGGCCATGAAAAAGAAGCAAGTTACAGATGCTTTCAGCCAAAGTTAGCTTTCCTACACATGGTACCTACATTAATTGTAATGATCCATGATGTCATCTGTATGCATGTATGATTTATCCCCGAGTATAACATTTAGCAGAAACGTTTGCATCTTGAGAGTACTGTAATTTAAGTACCTGATGTTGAAGAACCCTTTTAATCAACCATCTAAAAGACGAGCATTGCTGTTTAGTTAGAGCAGATGTCTGGGAAATCCACACGGTACTCTTACATCACTCGGGAGGCAGATCGCTTGAACTTAGTCTATTCAACAACCCCATTTTCAGAACTGACCAAATAGAAATGACTTTGGCTTCAGCCTAGTTTCTTTGCACATGGACTTAGCTGTGGTTAGAAAGCTGTTACGGGTAGCAAGTTTCTACAGACCATCAGTTTTTACAGAATTGGTGCTTGCATACTAAATGCCACGTTATCCTGCTCTTCTTCGCACAACGGTTGGTTGGTTGGTAGAAGCCTGGAACCAGTTCCCTCAAATGTTAGAGTTATCCTTCAGATGCATAATGTGTATTGTTGAATTACCATCTGTCTCTAAGCAAGAGGTAGAGGAATCAGGAAAATTATGCTGGATTTTGTGTCAGAGTCTTATTCGATGCTTAAAAATTCTGTGTGCCTGGGAGTCAAGAACATTTATTGATAGCCATAATATTCTCCAAATGAGTTCATGCCACAGAATTACAATAATTGATGGCTTTACTAGTAACAATTCTCATAAAAATAGATTTGCCTGAACAAGGCTGAAGAGGAGCATTTTCCAAGGAAGGAGACAGCTAAGAGTATGAACTGTCCATTCTGATTGGGTATCAGAAAGCTGCTTTTTCACATATGTGTATTGTCTCTGAATTTAGACTTGCATTGAAACCATAATTTTAAAATTCCCAGTGACATTCTCCCCTTGCCCCCTTTTTTGTAGTGTGGTCGGGGTAAATGACAGTTTCAACTACAGTCATGAAATGACTTTCAATCGAAGTTTCAATAATTAATTTTAACATTTTCTTTGTATTACAGTTTAAGTACGTATATTCACTGAAGTATGGATATTTTATTAAATAGGGGAATATCCATGAGGGGACATCTAAGAGGCTTCTCTCTCTCCTTGACCTTTTATATCTTTTCCCCTGGTGATTTTTTTTTTTTTTTTTTGACTGCGCTGTGGGGTTTGTGGGATCTCAGTTCCCTGACTAGGGAGTGAACCCGGGCCCTCGGCAGTGAAAGCGTGGAGTTGTAACCACTGGACCGCCAGGGAATTTCCCTGGTGATTCTTACTAAATAGGAAAGGGATAAAGAAAGAGAGAGGTGGCAGGGGGAGAGAGAGAAGGAAGGAAGGAAGGGAAGAAAGAAAGAAAGAGAGAGACCCCTGTAAACTCTCTCCCATCCCCCCAACCCCTCCAAAGACAGCACAGCTAGAGGAAATGTTGAGAATGGATGTCTTCAGTTGAGTGCATTTGGTTTGTTAACAATAATTTCCTAATACACCAACTCATCAGACAGCGTGGCCAAAATGGCCTGTTTAAAAGGAGTCTGGTTTCAGCATTTCTGGCCCTTAACTGCTAACAATTTAATCAGGAGCTGGTGCCAGAGCTGAAGTTGATGTAGTCTAGCATCTGAAACAAAACTTCTTGAGTCCTTTGTGGTAGGGGAGGAGACAAGAAAGGGCTTAGCAGCTGACACTCTGCAGACCTCCTTAAAACTAAACACCTGAAAGAAGATTTCAAGCGGGTGGTGTCTTGAGAGCTCAGAAGGAAGTGTCCTCAGAGTATTAAATAACCATAATCCTTCCCCCTACCCCTTCGCCAGCGCCATTTGATGTTTCCCATCCCGGTGACCTATCTAAAAGACTCATCCATATGATCTGTATAAACAGACAGTTACCATACACCTTTCTTTTCCTCATCAAAGCTTCCTCTGGCCGTCTGGAATCGGGCATCGCCTCGAGTAGCCATCAGGCGTGTGGTGGTGAAAGTTATAAAACATCCACTGCAGCGCTGACCGAGCTGCCAGTGTTTCAGACGCTGGCCTATTGTGTACCTTGGAATTACACGAGGAAAAATGTGCTTTGAGAGATAATAATTAGCGCTCGCCAGAGGCCAAGCAGTGGGTTACGGTATTTTACTTTCATCAAAGCTATCAGGGGATCCTTTAGATTCAGATAATAGAAATTTTTTCCCTCTGAAAGTTAAATGCAGATGACTCTAATTACCTGATATTGCACGTTAGAGAACGCATTAGGAAGAGTACAACTTCGAGAAATTTAGGTCACCTGAGACTCCGCAGCTGGTGGTAGCTTTAGTATAAGTCTGTTGTAGTAAAGGTTCCCCCCACTTCAGTAGGTTCGTTTATGTTAATGATATTAGGGAGACTATATTAAGTGCAACTTGTAACTTGGTTTTAAAATATTTGTCTCCCTCTCCCCGGCCAGGAGCCGAGCCATTGTTTGGGACTCACTGAAGTCTCTTAAACTGAAAGCATATGTTCCCTGTAATTTAGCTTTTGGAGGAAAGTGTCAATTCTGCGTGACTCGGGGTAACTGAGTTTGTCACAGTGTCACACAACCCTGGGATTCTAGAGGCACATCTGAGTGCTGTGGGTTTCCTTCCCCAAGCCCAGTAATCCCATAAACAACCCTCTCCAAATAGGCTTATTAGGGCTGTCTATTCACTTCCCCAGAGTTGAATGATCCAAAGCACTTCGGGAGAAGCCGTGTGAATGCAGGGTAAGTGTTAACAGAAGTGGTACAGAATTTCTGAAGATTTGGCTTTGTTTATACAGTCCACTCTGCCTGATGGACAGCTTGTTATAGCTTTTAAAGAACTGGGCAAGCCCTCTGATCTGACCCCTTCTTGACCTCTGCAGCCCAAAGGTCAGTCTGCAGCTAATAAACTCGAAGGTTCTTAGGGTCTACTGTAGGAAAAGGCAGAAAAAGAGCAGCTGCACGGGCTGGGTGTCTCAGGATAGGCTGCTTTAGGGTCACTCTCTGATAATGAAAATGATTACCAAATTATATGGAAGTTTAACCGCAGTAGTGAGTGAGAGGAGGGTGGAGCCCAATGTATTAGGTTTGATAAATGAACTGTGAAGAGGCCCATCTGGCCCTCAACATCTTTTCTCCCCCTCTTTCCCTACCAAGGGGAAACATTTTAAAATAACAGCAGTACATATAGACTCAATGACCCATGCAAGGAGCTGGAATGGATTAAGATTTAATGGTGACAGTGGAAGAAATTATCATTTGAAAAGTGCACTAAAGAAAAGGTACAGTTCAATGTCCAGGCCTGAGTTGTTTTTCTAAATAAGAAATAATAAAAATCAGTGCCTTTGTTTATTTTGCACATGTCACAATGAGAAGCAAATTATTTTTCTCCTGCTTGCATGCATAGTCTAGAGAATGTAACTAAGTCAAACACTAGCAAAAACGCTTTACAAAGAAATTGTGATCTGTTTCAGCATCTGGCCACTGAAGGTTATACATTCTTTTTTCTTTTTTTTTTTTTTGATACTTAATATACATGTGACTCTTGCACACTGTTTTACTACCACACTTGGCAGTTTTTCTGTAAAAATAAGAAAGCACCTAATGTTAATTGGGTAGATAGTCTGTTCCTTTCTTTATTCCTTTTTCAAAGAAACATCATAGCGATGCTCATTAGTGCCAACAATGGGTCGGTCACAAGCTATATGTTCCCTTACTTGTTAATGGATAAGAGTAATCTATTTAAAGCTCTCTCCCAGCTTCCTGTGGGCATTGAGGGTCCTGGTTTCTGACCAGTGACATTGGCATTCACAAATCTCCGTGCTCTTCTTCGAGGGCACATGCCATGCCTCTACTTTCTGAAAGAGAACAATTTTATTCCATGAGCATTTTTGTATACTTTGTATGCCTACTGTATACAAAATACTGTGTGAGGTGCTGTGTATGAGATAAACTCTTAAATTGTGCTCAGCGGCCAATTTAAGAATTTATCTGGGGATGAGAATTTAGCAAGTTCCTAGAAAGAAGCTGTGAAAAGCAGTGGAAAAGAAAGTGGTGGAGCCCTCGTGACCACAGCAGAGTGGCATGTTGCTTTTGCCCTCCCAGGAAAGTATTTAACTGTAGATGTCTCTGAAGTCTAGCATTGCCGTACTGTTGAAAATCCCTTATGTTGAACTCTATTGTCTACATGATACAAGCCTCACCCAGACAATACTTATGTTTAAAATAGAAATAAAAACCTTCTAAACATTACCCAAAGTTAGCATTTTTTTCATCTTAGGTTTTGACTCAACTGTGTATGTCCATGGGGATTTACAGTGAGCAGAAAGCTAGGTGAAGGATAACTCGGGGAGCTGAGGAACGCTTCTAGAACGAACGAACTGCACCTTTTAACTTTAAAGCACTCTCCTTTAAATTTTTGCTCAGTAAGGTGCAAATACAAAAAATAAGACGAAAGCCAGGCCATTCGGGGGTTTTTGAGAAGCCAAATTGAGATGTAATTCATATAACATAAAATTAATCATTTCAAAGTATACAGTTAAGTGGGTTGTTTTTTTTTTTTTTTTAGTATATTCACAAGATTGAATAGCCATCAGCATTATTCAGTTTCAGAGCATTTCCATTACCCCGAAATGAAACCCTGGACCTGTGAACAGCCACTCTCAATTTCCCCTTCTCCCCACAGTCTCCATCAACCACTTTCCGTCTAATCTGTTGTACCTTCTGTCTCTATAGATTTGCCTGTTCTGAACATTTTCTATAGATGGAATCATATAATTTGTGACCTTTCGTATCTGGCTTTTTTTATTTAGTGTAATGATTTCAAGGTTCATCCACATTGTAGCACGTATCAGTTCTTCATTCCTTTTTATTGCCAAAAAAATATTCCATTGTATGGATAGAACACATTTTCGTTGATCCATTCATCAGTTGATGGACATTTGGGTTGTTTCCACTTTTTGGCTCTTATGAATAATGCTGCTGTGTACATTTATGTACAGGTTTTTGAGTGGCATGTTTTCACTTCCTTTGAGTGTAAACCTAGGCCTGGAATGGTTGGGTCACATAACAACTCTATGTTTAACTTTTTGAGGAACTGCCAGACTCTTATCCCCAACTGCTGCACCATTTGACATTCCCACCAGTAGTACACAAAGGTTTCGATTTTTCCACACTCTTGCCAACATTTGTTCTTTTACCTTTTTTAGATTATAAACATCCTAATGTTATCTCATTGTGGTTTTGATTTGTATTTCCCTGATGACTAATGATGTTGAGCGTTTTTTCATGTGCTTGTTTAACACCATTAGTTTTTTATTAGGAGATTTTAAAACATGACAGACTTAAGGACTTATTCCTTAAGTGGTAAAGAAGTCACGAGCCTGTTAGGGGTATTTGGCTAATAAGATGGATGGAGTTCCAAACGAACCTGGCATGAGTGTGCAGCTGTGCCCATCTCCCCATTTCCATGGCTAGGCCTGGCCCTTTATTTATTTGCAGGTGGCCCACGCGCATATTTTGTTTGTTTGTTTCTGTAGACCGCCCACTTCTCCCTTCTACCACTCTCTTTCATTTCTTTCATTGTAGAATCTCTGAGCATTGCACACTGGATAGGAATGTAGCCTAATTAAGTGGAAACTCTCCACCTAACTTCTTAACTTCTAGGCTCAAACAGGGCTTACTATATTCCCATAGTAGACAACTTCATTTGGGTCCAAGGAGCTTAAAATGGTACTGAGAAAAGTTTTTTAAACATGTTTATGGCAGTTTCTTAGCAAAGCTTTTAAAACTACTTCCTTCTAAGAGTTAAAAGTAATTCTCTAGACCTAGACGTCTTTATAGACATGTCTTCCCCATATTGGGCTTTGGCTTCTCAAAAAAAACTGCCAAGTTAGCATCTTTTCTAGACAAGTAAAACAACCAAACATCTTCCTGCTGACCATCTTGCTCTCCTCCACAGCCCCAGCCATCACCCCTTACCTCCAGGATGGACCCACTTTGGACACCTTTGTTAGGGCTCCAAAATCTAGTTGTCATAACCCAGACCTTGTAATGAATAGGATTTACTTTTCTAAGCGAGTCCGCTTCAGAACCCTGATCTGGGTGCAACAAGTCTAACGGTTTGTGTAAATGACTCTGTGGATCGACTCTGGTTCTAAGGCCAGCACATTACGGTTTTCTCCATGGTTATCTGGTCTCTCCTTTTGTCTCCTGGCAGGATTGAGTTCTGTTCAAAACTGACAGGTTGGCCCAGTCCAGTTGCACAATTATCAACTATTATTTACTGAGTGCTTGTTATGTACAAGTTAACTGTGTTCAATGCTGCGTGAAGTGGCAAGATGAGTATGAAACAGCCTCAACTCTGAAATAATTTATAGTTTAATGTAGGGGAGGGCAAGGAGAGAATAATAAGAACACAATGGCTAGCATGCAGATTTTCACTCTTTTTTTTTTAATTAATTAATTTATTTACTTTTGGCTGCGTTGGGTCTTTGTTGCTGCACGCAGGCTTTCTCTAGTTGCGGAGAGCGGGGGCTACTCTTCGTTGCGGTGCGCGGGCTTCTCATTGCGGTGGCTTCTCTTGTGGAGCACGGGCTCTAGGGCACGCAGGCTTCAGTAGTTGTGGCACACGGGCTCAGTAGTTGTGGCTTGCGGGCTCTAGAGCGCAGGCTCAGTAGTTGTGGCGCACGGGCTTAGTTGCTCCACGGCATGTGGGATCTTCCCGGAGCAGGGCTCGAACCCGTGTCCCCCGCATTGGCAGGCGGATTCTTAACCACTGCGCCACCAGGGAAGTCCCCAGATTTTCATGTTTTTTTGTGTGTGGCACTGTAGGAAACTGAAGGATGACTTAGCAATGGAGTCTCATCCAAGGAACTTACAGTTTGATAGACGCTTATGAGAAGGAGTAACCCAACATGTATTATATATGTACTTGATCCTGTGTTTACATGTTTGTCTCTCCTACCAGAATGTAAGCTCCTTGAGATTGGGTATCTGGCTGTGCACCAATTATAAAACCTGCACCCCGGATCATTGTAACTTTAAGCTGTCTCCTCCGTTAGAACGGTGCCTGTGTGAGCCACATCCTTGCTGCCTGATCATCTCACATCCCCTGTGTCTAGAACAGTGCCTGGCACTCAGATTGATTCAGTGGCTGACTGAATAAAAAAAGCTTTCTCCTCAATCCACTCCTGTATTTATAAGTATATATGTGTTTCTTCTTAATTTGAAGAGGAATGAACGTTTGAGACACTGCCAGCGGTGGAAAACTTGAAACTGGTTGTAAGGAGAGCTCTCTGATAGGCACTTCTCTGGTATTTAGCTCCCAACACAGCACCTCTGACCCTTGCTTCCAGCATGAGAGAGGAAGGGCGCCATGGGCACAGGCTGACTTGGGTACTTGAGGAAGAGCCCAGGGGTGAACAGCATGGAACTGAGCTGGGTCCAGGACAAAAAGACATGGTTTCCTCCCTGAGCCAGCCATTCCTGAGTCCCTGCCCTTCCTGGAAGTGAAATAGAATGAATGAAGAAAGGAAGAACGGGGGAGGGAGCAAGGCCTCCCTAGGGGCATTTCTCTGAATAAAGGAATAGGTTTCAGGCCAGGAGGGACAAAGCTGAGGCTAAATATGGCTCGAGTCCATATTTCAAAGGACAGCTGCTCCCTGCTGGTTATCTGCTGACATCCTGATATGGCTTTGATGGTATCAGTACAGTGATGAGCTCAGTCATGGTGACTAGGCATTGGGGCCAGAATTTGTTTTCCATCCTAGAAGTTGTGGTCACAAAAAGTGGAACCAGCAGGCTTGAGGATGGGCTATGGGATGATGAGACTGATGTAATTATCTTCTGAGACAACACGTGGTGAGTCATCTGACCATGTCACCTGCTGTCATTCATGCTACAGAGAGTGGCTGCTGCTTCTGGCCAGGTTATTTGGGGACCAAAAGCTGTGGCATTTCCAGTTCAGTAGCTGTCTCCTGCAATGAGCTAAATTTGTGTGCAGCATTGTGGGTGGGAGTGAGGAGTAAACGAAGAAGATCCCAGGGAGCAGCGGGGAGGCTCTGGCCGGCTAGTTGCCATACATGTCTTTCTTTTTTAATGCATCTGCCCCATCTCCTTTAATAATTGCAGTTTCTGCTTTCTGCTGCCCTTAGCAGAAGAATGTCCTTTGTGTCTCTGAACCAGATGACTCCATAAAATCCAATAACTCCATAAAACCTCCTCATAAATGTATAGGAATTGAAACATTGTATAAATTTAGAGCAAGGATTAAATGAGTCTAGAGATAGGGTTACCTTTTTTCCAAGATACAGCGACTTATCTTAAGGAGGCAAGTGTTGTTAATGTTATTACCATTGTTACTGTCATTATTTGAACAGTTTTACGGGGGACAAAAGCCAATTGACTTCTGCGCATCTTATTTATAAAATCAACACCTAGGTTTCGGTATGAGCCCTGCTTCTGGCAGCTTTCTATGACTGGCTGCTGGCTGTTTCTTAGAGGCAGTGCTTCTTCAGCTTTTTGAGAAAACATGGATTCATTCATTTACTTATTCAACAAATACCTATTAAGTGCCAGCTATTTACCAAGCACTGTTCAGGGAGTTAGAAACACAACAGTGAACAAAACTGATGAGAATTCTTCTCTCATGGAACTTCTATTCTAGTGGAATGACAAAAAGTGTTTTCCTAAGTGGAACTCTGAACATTTCTTTTAAAAAAAATGCACGCAGTTGCCACGTCCTGCCTATTCAAACACTCAGAAGAACCAAAATGTAGTTATTCGGTGGAGATAGAGATAAAATTTTCTCTTCTGATGTTCCTCCTAAGGTGATCACTTGTTTTAAAACTTGCAGCTTTAGTTCTAGTGGGTCAGATTTGTGAGATATGAAGGGAATATCTGTGTTCTGAGGTTCACCATCCTTGGGAGTCCACAGCATTAATTTCTCCTTAGATAGTCCACACCTTGGTTCCCAGTGACTTTAAAACAAAAGATGTGTCACCTTAAAGATCCTCACTTTAAGGAAGCCTTAAATTCAGGCCACATTATATTCACAAATATCTCTTAAGAGCGAACGGGAGAAGGTGTATGTATCTCATCAGTGTTGGCGGAGGAGGGGATTCCAAGTGACAATGCACTCCAGCACTTGATAGATGGTGGTCATGGTCACTGTGAGTGTGCTGTCAGTCATGCACTGATTCTGCAAATATTTGTCGCGTGCCTACCTGGTACCAGGCACTATTGTAGGCCCTGAGGTTATAGAGCTGAGTAACACTTCACTAGGTGAAAAAAACAGCATAGTCTTAATAATGCAATGCAAGAGATTAAGTCAGGATTTTGGGGGAAACCCTTGTCCCAGGGATGAAAGTGGCCAGTTCTCCAGAAGTGTTCTTCTGCGACTCATCGTATGCCTGGCCTTCGTGAGGAGCCCTGCTCCGTTGTGAAACCGTGATGGCTGCAAGTGCGTAAGAGCTGCCCGTCTCCAAGTGCGAGTGAGAAATAGGGGAGAAATGTGTATGTGATTATGGGTCATAGGATAAATTCTGGGCTATCTTCTCTCCAGAGAGTTCTCCATGTTAAATGGGGGAAAAAAATGTATAGAGGTATAGAGGTTGGGAGCATAGATGCTGAGTCAGATGGCTTGGGTTTGAATCTTGGATCCACTTCTGTGACTCCAGGCAAGTTACAGTGAACTCGACAAGTTACTTAACCCCTCTGAACCTCAATTTTTCTCATTTGTAACTTGCCTGAGGGGATAATAATAGAACCTATTCTTTAGGGCCGATTAAGGGATTCCACGGAAAACACCTAGAGCAAGCACCTGTCGCATACTAGGTGCTCAATAAAAATTACCCCTCTTCTTCAGATCACAACAAACAAGTGAAGAACAGTCCGAGCCAGACTCACCCAAATTGGCCTCTCCTTTGAGAGAGTGCCCCCATGTAAAATCCAAGCCTCCTGGTATGGGCTTGATATTGCTGAGTTGGTGAAGGAAGGAGCATTAGACAGAGCTCATCCTGTGTCAGGCCCTGTCCTAAGTAAGGACTGTCACATTGAATTGACAGACAGAGGTCTGAATACCAGTTTGAATCCCGTCTCCAGCTGGCTCTAGACTCTGGGCACGTCACAGACACTGGATGTCAGCAACTTCATCTACACAAGAAGTGGCTTGATCCAGGTGACCTCGAAGGCGTCTTCCAGCTCTGACAAGGTGTGACCCTCTAAGTTAGATCCCAGGGAGTCACTAAAGGTGGGGTAAGTGTCACTCCTGCTGGCTTCACCTTTCTACCTCCATCGTCCTCAAAATCTGCAGTTGTTCTAATTTTAGCAATACTAGCAGCTAACATTTAGTGAGAACTCACCAAGTGCCGGACAGAGTCGTAAATGCTTGAGGAAGTGAGAAAAGGGAGGCAGAGAGATGCAGAGTCATTGCCCAAGGCAGCACAGCTAGTAGGTAGTGGAGATGGAATTTAAGCCAAAACAGCCCAGCTCAGACCTCTGCTGTGTGGCCACAGCCGGAGCAGTAACAAGGCTTTCCTCTCTGTCAGCCACTCACGTGTTCTCGCAGTGCTCGACCTGGGTCTCGCAGTATAAGGGTTAGAAACTTCCCAGGATCCTTCCCAGCGTGGAGATAGGCAGGCGTGTATCTGTAAATGTTTATTTCCTATGGTACCTAAACACGTTTCACACTTTTTAGTTGTGGAGGCATCTCTCTCTCTCTCTCTGAGGAAGTAGTTTCCAGCTCATACTTTATAAATCTCCCTACCATAAATCTTGTAAAGGAAAGTTACTACCTTTATAGCTATGTCATCTCTTTTATACTGGTTACAATCTTTTAGGAGGTGGAAGAGTAGGGGCCCAGATGAGAACATCAAAGTTTAGCCTCCAAGAATCTGTAAATCCTCTAAGTGGAGGAATTTCGGAGCCGGGTTATAGTCAAGGCTGATTTGAGTAGATTCCCTTAGGCTGAACAGGTAGGATTTATCTTCTCTATAATGGGTTAATCACCGCTGTACAGTATGTTTATATCTGGGAAACAATTTACCGCACTTGAAGAGCAGTAATTTTATTTTATCTCAGGGGTGTCCCTGATGTATTTTACAACTTTCCTCTGTCAGGTATATTCCGGGTTCTAGATAAAAGTTTAACTCTGGCTTTCAGTTGAGGAAGTGAGGGCAGGGTGGGGCGCGGAGGGGGTGAGGAATAGCTCTGTCGGCCTGTAGGGGACACTGTTGCATCATTTATCAGAATGATTTTCACCATCTTGTCCCAGGACAAAACAAAACAAAACAGACAAATCAAACGACAAAAATAGATCAGTCACCTTAACATTGCTTATTGAAATTATTTGAGTGATTCTGGTGTGTTTAGAATATTAAGTGTTTTGGTGGTATAGCTCAGGCAGCTTACTATCCATGCAGGAAAGGGATAGTTTAGTGTTTCTTTCTGAGAGGGGAGTGATTGACACGCCTTTTCTTACTAGCTTTCTGTCCATCCTCTTCTCTGGACAGGGTGCTACTTTGTAGTTTAATAAACTTGAGGTTTAGTGGACCATCTTGATTTTTTTACAAAGATAATACCCACGTTAAATTGAAATGCTTCAATTCTATTGTGTTCTGAACGAATATCATAAGCCTTGGGAGGGCATTTTGGAAGTTCTGATTCCCTTCTTTTTATCCAGATCTTTATCTTCACTGAATAAGATGTGGTTTACTGAGAAAATGAAGTCATGTCTACGAGACAGGCTTGTGGAGGGCCCGGTCTGAACTCTGAGAAGCACCTTCCCAGATTCTCGGCCCGCTCTGGGTTTGGCCTGCCTCTCTTTCCAGCCTGCCGACAGCCTCTGCATCCGTGTCCAGGTGCCTCGTGGCCTTGCCAGAAAAATCTCCACCCTTCCGTGGCCAGCTCTGGCCTCTTCCCTCCCAGAACAGGAGACCTGGAAGGCGATTGTAATTAACCCCTGGAAAGCATCGGTTTTGCTAAGGCAGCGTGTGCCGTAATGATACTGTTAGCTCGCCCCCTTTCCAGTTTCACCATCAATTATGCCATGTGTTTCATCCAGTTGGTGCTACCCTTCCAGTGTTAATTATAACCTACAAGACTGTTACAGTTAATTTTATGGCAAGCATATTGTCTTTTCAAGGCTCTGGAGCAGCTCATAAATTATCTTGAAGGTAAAATGTAACTTGGGGAACCAGTTATGAAAATTCCATCCATCTCGCTTAGGAGCTGCAGCTGCTACTGTCAGCTGCCTCGCTGCCGCATTGTGAAGGAATTACGGTGGGTCAAGTTTAAGAGGGGAGGCCCAGGCTGTCACTGAGGAGGAAGGCTGTCCTGGCCCTGTCAGACAAGTACCTTCTGCCAATCCCTGGTGGTTCCACTTTGCAGGCTGGAAGAGGCAGGCAGCACAGGTGAACGGTCCCCAAGCTGTCTGTATTCATTACTTTACAGAAACTTGTTGTAGGCAGGCAGGTCCGGAGACCTCGCCTCTTCTCTGTTGTCTTGATGTTAGGCATCATCTGCAAAGTGTGAGAGAGATAACTCTATAACTAACTCTGGGCTTGGTTCCGGAGAGCCCGGGAGGAGAGAGGCGGGAGGCACCAGGGGCCGTGCCTCCCAGCAGCCTCACGCTGGCCACTCTGGGTGATGCCCGTCTGGCCAAAGCCCTTGGCTTCAACAGGCATTTTCTTTGTGGTTATTATTTTGTATCCAATCTGATCAAGTGAGATTTCGCTGTGAACAAATGTCCTCCTAAAATTGCCTACTAAATAACTTAGCAGGTTCTCTCATTGGGATAATAAACACCCTCCTTTTCTGTTTCCTCACACTAAGTAGAAGCTTTACATTTCAGCCCTTGGGGCTTTGGCATTATTATTTTTAATGACTTGAACACAAGCCTTTCATTTAGCTTGTTTGTATAGTTACTGTAAATGATCTTTCTGCTGTTGGGTCTTCATTTGAAATTCTGCATGTTATGCGCCCTTTAAACGCTTTGAGGGGGGCCTCTGAGAATTGGGAGCCGTATTAAGCACAGCATCTTCCAGCAGCACTGAAAACAGACGGTGGCAGAAAAGTCAGAGAGGGTGTATTAAGAAAGTCCGCGTGCATGTGGAAATCTCCGGGTGAGCGTGAGCGAAGCAAACACGAAGAGTGCCGTCTCGGTGCAGGGTGACAACTCTGCATGGTAGGTAAAGTAGGCCTTCCCTAAGCTGTTGATTTCTCCCTGTGTATTTTGGAGCATGTTCTGTGTGTTCACACAGGTACTTGCCTTTGTACCAAGGGCCCCGAAGACCATTATACCTGGGCTGCATGACTAAGAGAATGAGGCCTGGTTTTTGTCTTTTTTTTTTTTTTAGGTACTGTGATTCTTTTTTTTTTTTTTTTTTAAGTAGAAGTATAGTTGATTTGCAGTGTTATTTTCAGGTGTCCAGCAGAGTGATTCAGTTTATATATATATATATATATATTCTTTTTCAAATTCTTTTCCATTATAGGTATCACAAGATACTGAGTATAGTTCCCTGTGCTATACAGTAGGTACTTGCTGTTTACCTTTTTTATATGTAGTGGTTTGTACCTGTTAATCCTAAGCTCCTAATTTATCCCTCCCCTGCCCTTTCCCCTTTGATAACCGTAAGTTTTCTGTCTGTGAGTCGATTTCCATTTTGTAAATAAGTTCATTTGTATCATTTATTTTAGATTCCACATCTAAGTGATGTCATATGGTATCTGTCTTTCTCTGTCTGACTTCACTCAGTATGATAATCTCTAGGTCCATCCATGTTGCTACAAATGGTGTTATTTCACTCTTTTTTATGGCTGAGTAGTATTCCATTACACACACACACACATCCCACATCTTCTTTTTCCATTCATCTGTTGATGGACACTTAGGTTGCTTTCATGTCTTGGCTATTGTGAATAGTGCTGTTGTGAACATTGGGGCACGTGTATTTTTTTGAATTAGAGTTGTCATCTTTTCTGGAGAGACCTGGTTTTGAGGAGTTAAGAGGGCACATGAAATGGTGAAATCATGCCCGAAGAGCCACTGGGCTTTCTCAAGGAAGTGTTCTTCTGTTCTTCGTTCTCAAAATGATAAAACAACTTAATACTTGGGTACTTGTGAGTTTTCTAGTGAATTCAGACAAGAGGTTGCAGACTCAAGTGTCTACAGGGCCCGGCAGATAATCTAGACAAATGAAGGCAGAGAGGTGGGATTGAAGTGAATGGGGAAGTTCACACCCTATCTGAAGTGGGCAGCAAGGAGGCTGGACCCGTGTTACTAGGTCTCCTACATTTGCAAGAGAAGGGGAAAATTCAGATCATGTGTGTTGTCTTATGAAGTCTCCTAATGATTTGAATGTTAGCAATAATTCAAAGATTTGTACCTGTTGTTCAGGCTGATCATTACATGTCTGCAGACTGGATGGTGTGGTGGCTAAGATTCTGATATAGAATGCAAGTCCTGCCTGCTCTGAGTGAAAAATACCCGCAACCTTCTCATACTTCTAGAGAAGAGAGGCAGTGACGCTGGCCGGAAGACCAGGATGCAATCTGGGTACTGCCTCTGCGATCTTGTAACATTGTTCTGCTCTATGTCGGTCCTTGCTTGGAGGAAATGTTTGCACGTACTTTTTGCCTTTAACTTGGCAGTCTTTCATCTTTCATTTTACAGAGGAAGCATATGAGAGTTTTCGAAAGTGAATGAGGGGTATACGGTGCTCATTGTCACCATAAAAAAGGCGTCTGCAAAAATGTTGGCCGTTTGGAATCCAATGAAGAGTTTGGTTCTCAGGAAGGAAGGGCAGGGACTCCATTGCTGGTGATCACCATTTCTCCTATTACACCTCGAGTGTATGCCTTATCCCCAGCTCCACCATGGGGGAACCCAGCTGTTCCTTCATGGCACAAAGATGTCATGTGGTCAGAATAATCTTTCAGTTTCATTGCTCAGACTGATGGCCACATGGAGGTATGGTCAGGGAAGTTGTTAAATGCACGTGGGTTTGATCTTCTGGAGAAGAGGAAAACATAAAACGATTTCTTTCCTTTAATAAAAAGAAAAAGGTAAGCCTAAACCTTGGCTGCCGCTAAAGTCAGCTGTTACGCATGCGTGATTCAATTTCATTGTAAATATTTCATAAGGGTTATTAGAAGGGAGCCCGGCTGACATCACAGCCCCAACTCTACCAGAGGAACCATTTCACTGAAATAAGCCAACGTTTCTAAAGAAACATGAATTTCTAATGTAAAGTTAACATCAGGTCGGAAAACCCTCTGGAAGAAATGTCTGTATCAATGTTTATAATCTCTGCATTTATGGATTTGCAGTTTGTACAAAAGACTCCCAAAGAGGCTTTATTTTGGTTAAATAAGACCAGCTTGTGAAATAGTCTGTATATCCAAATCCATCCTAACCCAGTGTCTTGGCAGGCTTTTATATAAATAACGTCTTTTCCAAAATGTGTGTATTTGAAAAAGGAAGAGGAAAATTAAGTGGCAAACTGTGTCTCTGGGTTGCCATAAACTGACAGAATCTTAGAAGCAGAAAGCAAAGACTGACAGCTCATTCATTCTTTGAGCAAATTACAGAGCTGTACATTAATTTATGGATTTTGTTGATGCATGGAAGGTTGTAGTGAGAGGCAAAATGTTTACCCTAACTACTTTTCCTTTTTTTTTTTTTTGGAGTAGAAGTTTGTTTAAGCTTTTTTTGGGGGGGGCTATGTCACACAAATTATGTATGAGTTTTAGAGGCATTTGGCAGAAAAAAATGAAAGGATATTCACATTTTGTAAAAACTTAATCTGCGTTCACAGATGGTTGTGTTCAGGTGCTATTTTAATTATGAGGTAAAAAACAGCCCCACACAGTAGGAGGTCATCTTAATAAATGGAGAGACGCTTTTGTCTTCAAGCGTCAAAGAGCCTTGTTACAGAGAAATTTAAATACTTTATGCTACAGGGGAGAGTCTCAAAATGACCAAGATACTTGGAGAAAGCAAAATGATGGACTCTTCTCGAGATCAAAGGAGTCCACTAGACATGTTTTACCAGCGTGTAACTTTGAACCTCCTTAACACTGGTCATTTTAGCGATGGCTTTTCCAGTGATAAATGTCCACCATGGATATCTTCATGTGATCAGAGGGAAAATAAATAGAACAAATTGCAACTATATCTTTAAAATTTTAATCCCAATGGAAGTATTTCTTTACGGTTCTTCAGCTCCAAGGGCTGCTTTGCCCTTCAAGATACAGCGCCCAGAAAAACCAAGAATAATTCAAATGCTGCTGTAACGTACAGCTTGCATTAATAACACACAAATAGAACAGTCTTCTTATTAAATATCAGTCATATATTATAATAATGCTTTACTGTCCTTCCCTTAGTGGGGAATTATGAGGACCTCATGTTAGGACCTCAGTGTCCTGACATAGTTAATTATCCATGGATAATGGTTTTCAGCCATCGCTGTTCTGAGGGATGCAGCTTTGTTGTTGAGGGCTTATTAAGTGTTTGCAGACTCAGGTGCAGTGCACCTATGCACTTTCCTACAGAAGCAAACAGCTGTGTTTTCTTTACCATATTATACATCACAGAGAGCATCTCATTTATTATAGCTGAGCTAATGGTACAAGTGCAAACCTTTATGTCCTGTCCTATACAGCGATAATACATTTGCTGTAGAGATGTTCGCCTGATTTTCATAAGTAATTAATCTTTTCTGGTACCAAATGTATCACAGGAAAATGGGTTAGCACGGGGTCAAAATACATTTAATCCGGTCTGCAGAGATTGGAGGAGACCTCTTGCGTATAGCGTCGTTTTTTCTTTCACAAGGGCCTCCCCCTGTTCGCAGTCTCCCCATCAGCACAATGCTCGCATTACTAGGGACTTAGGCTAATGAAAGGGAATTCTTTTCAGTCCTTCAGCACCAAGACAGGATTCCGACTTGAATATGCGCTAAGTGAAGTAAGCTTAGTGACAGTCACCCACGTTCGGTCCCTTGACAAGGCTGTGTATTGTCCACGCAGATAGTGGTGGTGGTTTCTGTCAAATCTGAGATGTCTCCCAGTTCATGCAGAGGTGTGCCCTTCGAAAATGTGCCAAGGTCTCGCCCAGAGGCCCCTGAAGTGTAACACACAGTGCACAGGTGGCACGGAAGTTGATTTTGTAATATACCGAAGAATACTTTGTATTTTAAAAGTTAGGTATTTTGCTTTAGATTAGAAAAGTGTGGTTGACATTTGGATCCGTGGTTCCCAAGTCATATTGTTGAGGACAGGACTAAAGTCCGTCTTTAAGTTGCTGTCTTTTTTTAAGTTGGTTTAAAGAAAAATTCTGGAAATATAATAGTGTAGGGTGGTTCATGAATATCGCTGAAAATCATGATGGTGGATCACGTCATCAAAGGTTAGGAAGTGCTGACCTTACAAACTGAAGGGATTAAGAGACAAGTATCTTAATCATAATTATGCTATTAGTTATGAAGTAGATGATGATCATCGTCATCATCATCATTAATAATAGCAGCTAACTTCTAATGAATCTTTACTACATGCCTGGTACTATTCTAAGTGTTTCCCCCATATTTCCTTGCTTACTTTTCATGCCAACCCGTATGTAGATAGCTTGAAACTCAGAAGGTACCTCAGTTAAGGTAGCTAAGACCCAGAAAGGCTAGGAATTTACCCAAGATAACACAGGTTGTAAGTGACCAAACCAGGACTTGAGCCCAAGCAGTGAGGTTCTGGTGTCTTCTTTTTAATCATTGCCTTTTCTACATCTTGATGGGTTAAGAAATATTTTCCTCTGTCTGTTTTCTAAAGAGGAAAGGTAGAGAAACATGAAAACATGTAACACTATATATAATTATATATATAATGTAAGTAATATTTAATTTGTATATATTATATATATGTGATGTATATATATATATGTGTGTACATATATATATGTATATGTATAATATTATAATGCAGTAGTCATCCATGTTTTGTGAAAGCTCTAACCTATGCTACTGATTGGGCCCTGCTTGGTCTATATTCTGAGCCCTTGGCTTAGCTAGCATCCTGGATGCTTGAACAGATGCCTTAGAACTTGAAATTCTTTATTTGAATGAATGAAAAAGGGGGGGCAGGAAGATTATAACCCTATTTTTTCAGTTACTGCCATAGAAGCCTCTGCATATGTACTATTAGGGGATAAGTGACACTTATTTCTCACCAAACAAGGGCCTAGGGAGCAAAAAATCTTTGGCAACTTCTCATATTTCCATACTTAGAAAAACATCATAATTCTTTCACCCGTTCACTTCAAATATATAGAAACAATGTCTAATCTTGTCCTAAACTTAAAATAGAACTCTTCAGCAAATAGCATGGTGAAAGACAGAGAGTTAACCTGTGACAATTAATCTCAACTCTTAACAAATGAAATGAATAGAAGATCAAGCCCTCAGGACCAAGATGTAAGTAGGAATTAGGTCTCCTAGGTCCCAGAGCAAGACTGAATGTGCACATTTGACGTTCTTCTGTGACTCTTGGTTTATCTTGACTTCAAATTCCAGAAAGATGCTCAAACAGGCAAGAATTCTCATCTGATATTTTTCTGAGCCAAAGTGCTTCGTTTTTTTCGGTAGTATTTATGACTAGTCACATTGCACAAGGAAACTTTACTTGGGTGAGGTGTTAAGGTGCGGAGAAATGGGTAATTGGGCCACTTAGAAAACTGTCCAGTAAAAGTTTCCAAGCCAACATCCCCAAGGGCCAAGAGTCATCATGAACAATTACTTGAGAATTGTGAGGTGCTCAAAGAGGAAAATTGCAGAACAAAATGGGTTGAAAGAATGTGTACTCTTGTCATTTCACGTTGAAGCCAGGGGCTAAAACTCATGCCTTGCACCATTGTAATCTACAGCCATTTAATTTGCTAACAAGACTTAACTCATCAGGATCCGCAGCCTCCTCCTCCAGGATAATCAAAACAAGAAGCATTTGCCTCTGGAGGGTAAACGTTGTCCATCTTTTATTGTCCAGCCCCACCATTTTCTTTCTGGCAGGCTGAGATGAAACAGAAAGCTGATATTTGGAGCCACTGGAATTGTAGGCCTTGTAATTTAGAAATATCCATTTTATCCCGTGTAATTTCTTCCCTAAGATTCCTCAGTCTAAATCTGATACAGGTAGGAGCCAAGACAAACAGTAACCATTTATAGTCATCCAGACCAGTTTGAATTTCACCCTAATGTAAAGCAAAGAGAGTTTTTGGCTTCATTTCAGGTGTGTAACAGGGGTAGAAAACGCATTTAAAATTCAGCAGCAAATGTTACCATATGTTTCCATAACAACTGCAAACTTTTATGTTAGAAAAGCAATAATATAAACATGGAGAAATCTTAGAACAGTAAACTATTAATTTACCAAATATAAAAAAATCCAGCACGAAGGGGCTTTTATAGCCATAGAAGCCATGAGGGGGCCCAGCATCCTGTGAATTTCTCCATTATGTGGCAGAAAATGCTGCCGGTCTGTTTAAATGAGCAAATCTTTTAAAATTATAGGTACAGTGTCAGTTCTCCACAGTGCATTTTTCTGAAACAATGTGTGATGGTGCCAGCTATGGCTGATTTCTTTTACCATACTGAGCTAGTAAAATACCCTTTGGTAGCTGCCCCCGATGCACATCTGTAAAATAACTGCATTTTTTTCCTTCACCCATAGCGTCAAACTTAAAAACGAAGGCTAAGGTCCTATAGAAAGGGTAGTGCCCAGGAGCTGGCTCTAATGCTTGCCAAGGAAAAGGGGTTCATCGATTGTTGATATATATGAAGAAAGTTCACAGTTTTCTCTCTAACTCATTTTGGAATATCAAAGAGATGAGGGAAAAGGGGGAAAAATGGATCTACTTGACCACATCTTAAGAATAAGGAGTTAGTCGCGTTAGAGTTGTTGAAATCACTGCCAAAGGAAATGCATAGTTCTCTGATTTCTCTGGGGGGGCAAAGACACATCTTTTAAGGGTTGTGTCAGAAACATAACAATGTGTGGATGGGTCTTTCATTCGAAAAGAAGCATGATTTTTTTTCTTCCCCTGAACCTACCTCAGAGTGTGGATAGGGTTTTGAATCTTCTCCTGGAACAAAACAACGTTACCTTGTCATTTAAGGGAAGGTGATGCACCTTGCCCAGGCTTGAAACCTGGGATGATGAGATAACTATTATTGAACATACTGATCAGTGAAGGTCAAAGAGAAAAGAAGGTCAAAGGGCGGTAGGCTGCCCTAAAAATGAAGTGCAGAACTCCAGAGGGGGCGCACATCCAGGAAGGGCCCTGGTGCAGGTTCGAGAAAGGGCTAAAATTCTCAAAATTTCAGAAGGTGGAGCAAAGAGCCTCCACCGTTTCAGCTGGGGTAGGGTGTGCGGCTTGGTCTCCCTGCAGCCTTCGTGATGGAACTCACAGGCTGCTGAGCCAGAAGGGCGGCAGCAGGGGCTTTGGTTAAAGCAAAGCTCAGAGTGTTAGTGGGCCAAGGAGAAGGCAGAGGCTAATAATGTTTAAGGAGCTGAGGAAACCTGGCCAAGCAGGAGTAAGGGTGAGAAGCATGACCAAGGGGAGAAGAAGGTGAGATGGGGCTGGAGAGGCAGGAGGGGTCAGATCTTAGGGTTGGGGTAAAGATTTCATTCCATCATGGTGTTTGCTGTCTCCAAATAGAAGTGGATCCAAATTCCATTTACAAAGCATTTGGAAAGTTTCCACTGTGTGTCCAGTGCTGTGATAGGTCTTCAATCAAGGTTTAAGGTAGTCATCAGAAAGCAGACAGAATTGACTATGAGATAAATGCCAGATTAAATGGCATCAGCCATAAGTAAATCATGAGCTCTTTGAAATAAGTAGTCATTATGAGTTGGGAAAGTTTTTATGGAACGAAAGAAGGAGTCAAAGTGGAGCTTAGCAAGTATTGAGCACCTACTCTGTGTTGATGCCTTTATATGTATTTTTGTGTTTATTTCTCCCAGTAATCGTACAAAGGTTGAGTACTACTGCCTCCATTTTATAGATGATGAAACTGAATTCAGAGAAAATAAAATAAAGATGGTTATGCACAGAACTTCAATTCAAACCGATTTAACATGTTAGAAGAGCATCAAAACCTAAAAACCACTAACCTGAACTAAAAGTGTTATGGGTTTTTGAATAGCCCTATGATGTATTCATTCTCTCATTTGCTCAGTCACTTGCTGTTCATGTGCTAAAATGTCAACACAGAAGGATCTGTGTGTTTGTTTTTAGGGATGTGGGGAAGAAAGGGGACTCTAGGGAGATGGTGGCCTATTATGAAACCAGTCTCTGGGAGAAAATCCTCTCAAATAGAGTAGGCAGTGGCAGCTACTAAGTGGCAAGGAAAGCAGACCTAGTCCCCGGAGGAGGAGAGGAGAATTAATGGAAGAAGTAGGTGTCAGGTGTGACCTTGTAGGGTTGAGGAGAGCACCAGGGTGGAAAGACCCTGAAGACATTGGAATGTAGAACACATTATCACTGGTGTTATTTCCTGGAGGCAAGCAGAAATGCCATAAAAGGAGGCATAATGCAGCCATGAATCACCAACATTTTCCTCTTTGGTCTGAGAATCTCTAAACTACCCTATTTAAAATTTGTTTCCTAGGAAGTAGTTGTTTGCTTCAGGGGTCCTGTCCTTAGGTTATCTTTTGAGGGACGGCCCTGGGTGGTGGCAGGTCAGCCTTAAGGTGACCTTTTTTTCAACTGAGGCCATAGCCCCACAAACATTTTCTTCTCCCCTGGCTTCAGCTGGGCTGGCATTTCTGACAGACGTGTAAACAGATGCCAGCATTGTTGCTAATGACAGGTGATTATAAGAGGCATGGGGGCCAAGGTAATTAAACCACGGTTTGACAGGAACATTTGGCCATGTAATATTTCAGCATAAGAAATATCTTTGCAATGTGCTTTTTCCCCACTTGGTTTGGTAAATAGAATTCCTTTTTATTCTTCAGAGCGTGGTGCTTTGAGATCTGAAACTGTCCTGCCCGAATTTTTCATGGTTCATTGTAGGGCTGCAGAAAATGGTCACCCTTGGACTGCGCGGGGATCTAGACAGGGGCTAAGACTCTAGCCGAGGTCTGCTCTACAGCAGTAGTGGGAATAGAGTCTGTGACCCTATTGCTAGGATTGTACTTGACATACTGTTTTGTCCAGTTTGGTAGTGGTAATGCCTTGAGAGAGAAAAATGTGAATTATTTTTATACCACTGTCATTTCAGCTTCTCTCCCTATTGCCAGGATTTATCTGATGTTGCTTCCAGGGATCGAAAGATAGCTTCTTCAATTCTTGGGTCCCCTCAATTCCCACTACTGGAACTAGGAAAAAAATCTGGAATCACCACTAACCTGTTGTTACAAGGAATGATAAGTAGAAACAGTCATCAAGATACGGGATTTGTTCATTTATTCATTAGATTTAAATGTAATATATTTTTTTAAAAACCCACTGCATTCTTTTTGCTGCCAGGATATTAGCGATGCCTGTAGAGACACTTAGAGACGACCTCCTGCTAACTGCTGATGGCTTCTAGCTTATGATTTTATGTTTGAGGGAATCTTATCTTCTATTGGATAAATAGCAGACCTTCCTAGACTTAATATTTATAGTTTTCACTACTGTACTAGCTATATGAGTCTTATTTATAGTACGTGTAGTAGCATGTTCTCTTTTAATAAATAACAGCCAACATTTACTGCTTATTATGGTCCTGGCGCTTGTCTAAAACGGGAACTTTTCCCAAGCAGGTTAGTTCATTCCTTTGCTGCAAAACCAGCTTTTTAATACTCTTGGTGTAGTGTGTACCTGGCAATTTTAAGAGATCAGTGAAGCAGACCATTCAGAGAAGGCCAGATTACTGGCTGGAGAGCTATTTCTTTTCTTCAGCCAGTTTTGATTTTCTCAGGGGAGGGGTAGAGGAGGAGATGAACTGGTGAGTACAGTTTGGTTTATGCCAGAGGAGAGCTGAGTGATTGTGACTCTTTGTGGGCTGGCCCCCTCCAGTGTGGAAAGCTCGCGGCCAGCTTTTACATTCTGCTTCAGGCTGCAGTCAGTTTCTAAGCAGAGGCTTTTTTAAAGCTTTGTCAGATAGGTTAAAAGGTGTCCCACCGCCAGTGTATTAAAAGAGAGAGAGAGAGAGATTAAACTCACTAAGCCTGCCATGTTCCCTGTAAAATATCAAGTCAAAATGATTTTTAAATCCAAAGTTACTAGACTTAGGGGGTGCGACCTTTAGTGAAAATAGCCTCCGAACCGGGGAGGAGAGATCTGTGCAAAAGACAATTGGCCCACAGGCTAGTGGCCTTGGGAAAACTGCGGCTGAAGCCGAAGTGAGTTGTCTTGTTTCTCTGCCTCAAGGCCAACAGAGCACCAACCCCAGGTAAATAGCCAGCCTGCATCCTGGGCCCCTGGATTCACCGTAGAGTTCCAGGTAGCAAAGCCTGGGCTCAGCTCCTGGGGGCTACAGGGGTGAATAAGTCACAGTCTGGGCCTTCGGGAGGCTTGCATCAGATGAATACTACTGCCAGGAGTAACACTTATTGAACTCCTACTAAGGCATCCAAGTGCTTTACATGTATCAGTAATGCTTTTAATCCTAAATAATATTACTACGAGCTGGTTCTTACTGAGTGCTTCTCTGTGCCAGGCATGAAATTTTTAAGTGCTTTATGTGAATTAATTCAACTATTACAGCAGTCAGTATATATATATATATTTCTTTTTTTTTTTTTTTTAGCATCCCTAATTTTAACAAGGGGAAGCCAAGGAAAAGGTTGTTAAGTAACTTTCCCAAGGACACAGCATTGGGAGGCAGAGGAGCTGGGGTGACAGAGCAGGCAGTCAGGTCACCAAGCCCGAGCCCAGGGCCCGTGTCCTCAGGACCAGCATCAGGACCACCTTGTGGGCGTGTAAAACAGGGACTGCAGGCCCTTTCCAGGTGGGGCTTGAGAATCTGCACTTCTAACAAATTCTCAGATGCTGTTGGTGCCCACAGCTCTGTGCCAAGTGGAAGAGCACAGTGGAAACCAGCAGAGAAAATGAGATATTGTATTACTGATATAAACAGAGTGCTTTGAGAATACCAACAGCAGTGATAGTATTATTGTTGTCGTTGTTTTATTATCATCATCATTGTCATTAAAGCAGGCATTGAGTGCTTGCTTTTTACTGGGCACCATCTTGAAACCACGTAAGCATTGTAACTGTTACTACGGGCTATCTCATTTAATCCTCACAACAACCATGTGAGGTAGGCACTACTGTTAACCCCATTTTATGGCTGAGGAGACTGAGGCACGGTGTACAAACTTGCTTAAATGCCAGAATGAGGATTCACACTACCCCGGGGTCATTCCAGAGCCCAAGCTCTTAACCACGAAGAGGGTGATGTACAGCTAAAGGGCATCAGCCACCTCCATAGAGCAGGGAGCCCATGAGTGGGGCCCCGAAGGAAGAGGGAGTGGGGGAAAGGCTTCCCAAATGGAATGGAGGTGTGCAGAGGCCCAGGGGCTGAACGTGCGAGGCGTGATAAGGAATGAGTAACATGGAGCGTTCTGTGTAAACTGCGTGGGAAGAAACGCAGCATGGTAAGGCTCGGAAGGTAGGCCGAAGGCCTTGAAAACCAGGAGTCGCTGGCACTCCAGAGTGGACTTGGAGCTTCTGAGCACCTATCAGACGCATTCTTTTCTCAGAACTCATCCCTAGACTTCCAAACAGTGATGGAGTCATTCTTTGTTCAAGGTGCTGCTGGGCCTCCCCTTGTCTGCCTTTCATAGCTTGAAAGTGTCCGAATACGTTCCGAGAAGAGTTTCATCTCTAAGGTCTCTAAGGTTAGCGACCCCGTGACAGTGACTCATGCCCTGCCAAGGGACAAGTGAGTTCTATACACCAGCCACATCAAAACCAAACGGGCATGCGCGCGTGCATGGCTGTAAGTGTGTCGGTGTATAAATCCACTAGCACACTTAGAAAAGGCCTGCCGTGGCACTGGTGCAATGGTATCGTTGGAGCTGCCAACTTGTTTTATTTCTGATCTCGCCTGGCAGCCCCTGGAGGAGAGGAAAGTATGAATTTTTATCTCCCATTGACTAGACTTTCATTATATCGTGCTTACAGACACAATGTCAGCACATAAAATGTTAAACATCACTGGTCTGATAGAGGCTCCCATTGTCTTAACTCTGGTGCTGGGGGAATCTTGCTAGCCTTGCCGTAGTGGTTCTGTCAGTGTAATATGACATGAAGCATTTCTCAGTAATGACAGACATTGAATATGAGTGACAGGAACTCTGACCGCCAGGAGTGGGTTCAATTACCAGAGACGGGAGTTACCTGAGATAAAACCAAAGGGCCCACTTGTGCTTGGTTTCGACCCCTTGACTCCCAGATCCAGAACAGCCAAGACAAATGGCTGATTAGCCAGCCCCTAACCCTCTTTTTCAGTGATAAACTTGTTTGGATTTCTCTGTCCGGGGGGAAAAAAAAAAATCTATGGGTGGCGTGTTTCTAAAGGAAATATGATCAGAAAACAGTAGGGCTGCTTGGTGCTGGCCAGTTTTGTCTCTCACAAGCATACAACCAACAACTGTCACTCTATCTTGGAATGGATCTAGGACACAGTGTCCAGAAATCAATACAAGATCAATGATGGCTTGGCTGTCTGAACCCCACCTTTCTCTGGCGCAGCTCCGGTGCACCTGTAGCCAAGGTGACGCCAGTGTCAATGAGAGATCCTGCCATCAGAAGCTCTCCTTTTTTCTTTCCTGCAGGCTGCTTTGCTCAGCGTCGGGTGCCACTTTATGCTTGTTTAGAGACCACTGCTTCTAGCCCGAAGATAAGAGTTCTAGCGAGCTAGCCAATTAAACTGTCGCAGGCCGCCCTCACTTGACTAGCTCTGCAGAGTCATTTAGCCAACAGACATTCCTGACTATTAAAGCTCGTAGCAGCATGTCTCCAGAGCTGGAGATAAAATGAATGAAATTTGTTATTCTGGGCTGACACTTGATCCCAGCTGTTGAACTAATGCTGTTGCACCTGAAGTTTTTCTTTATGGTAATTGCTGTCTGTGTTATTATTTCATAGACTAAATTGGAGAAAATTGCAACAGGTATTAAATTCTTGGAGCTAATTCATGGGAGTTCTATTGTGCATTCTTCCAAGGTAGATTCCAACTTCTGTTCAAGGCTGGGAAGATGGATTTTGCTAGCCAGATGCACGGGCTTGTGTTTCATTATTATCAGAGGCTTTCCAATTTTAGGTCTGGTCAGGCATTTATCAGCTTTACCTGAAATCTGTTTTTCAATCTACTTTTGTTATTAATTCAGTCAGCATATGTTGGGACAGGCCCTGGGGAATTGTTACGATGACCAGTATCGTAAGTGATTTGCACCAGTCTGATCCGTGACGCATCCTTGGTGGTATCACTGAGTCTCTTGCATCACGTATGCTTAGGTAAAGGGCAGTGTGAAATAAGACTTCTCACAGGGCACCTTTGGCATCCACCACTCTAAACTGGTAGTTCTTGAGCACCTCAAATAGTACCACTTCCATGAGAACTCATTGAAACAGGTATGCTGGAGATGTGGTGTCCAGCAGCCTTCCAGTGCATCTGAATCACTGGTCCTCACTGCCCGTTCATGCTCACTGTCACCTTATTTGTGTTAACCTCTTTCACCGGGTGTCTTCCCAGAGTTAGGGGAAATCGTTTAAATGTAGACTTTCGATAGTAGCATATGAACCATATTCAGAGTTTCATGTAATCCCCGAGGGCTCTGTTTCTGTAGTAGATAGTACAGGAGACCATTTCTTTTAGAGCATTTGCTTGTTTGCTTAGCTTGTGGCCAGAGCTAATGGTGAAGGCCCCAGACAGGACCCAGAATGAGAATTTTGATCTGATTAGTCATAAAAGTACCGTGCTTGCCTTCAAGTGAATGCTTTGGGGGAACAGAGACCGTGATGATGTTGTCACTTTAATTTCTCCCCGAAGACCATGACATAGCAGGGCTCTTTCAATTTCAGGTACATACTCATATCTTTAGAATCCAAAGACTTTGTCACTGTCCCCCCACTAGGAAGCAGTAGACAGGCTCCACTCCATATTTTGACTGAAGGCAAATGGGAGAAACTTGAACCTCAAAGTAATGGAAGATAGACCTAGGGATTTGTGATTGTCATGATTATGCTTCATCATTCTACCCCCATTCCTAGGGATAGTCTATAGACTAATTCATGGGTCCCCTGATAGAAGGATATCTGGGAGGCCCATAAAAATTCATCCAAAAGTCCTATCAGGTACTTTCTCTCCCCATGTAGACATCTGTACTTTGACTGCTGATGGCTAGTATCAGACTGTCTGTGGTAGAGGATTTATATTGCAAGTTGAAGTCCGTTTAGTTCGCAGGATATCAGACATGCTGAATGTATGGTGGTCCACATTATTTCAGATATGCATCAGCTTTATTTAAATAAGCTATTTTGAAAATTCAAATCTGCCGAAATTGATTTACTGTAATTTATAGCAAAGTTCACCATGAAAAAACCTGCATTTTCTTTCCCCACTGAGAAAATGAAAAAAATATTAGCCTTTCATTGGTATATGAAATGTATAGCATATGTGTAGAGTATTAAGTATAGAATATTTTTTTAAATCCTGGGAGATTTCTTTTCTCACCATCAAATCCACTAGGAAAAAATGGGCATTTTCATCAAAACTAGACCAAGACTAATCTTTGTTGTATTTGCTTAAATTACCAAATGTACAGTACAACAGTTTTGGGTATTTTTAAGCAATATATTAACAAGCAAACATTGACATTCATTTTTGTCTTTGGTATTTGAGGATCTTAATGATACCACAGTAACACAAGTAAAAGCTGTTATGTAATAGCCGCACGTGTGCATTTCAGATCCAGAACTCATGCTTCTTCACATTTCTGCCTCTGTATCTCACTAGTGTGAGTGATAAGCTCTTCTCTCCAGATCTTACCTGGACTTATTGTTCTATATCTTTTGAATTACTGTCGGGGCCTCGACTGTTTGGCCTGTTTTGTGTGGATTGCATGCGGAACATGGTGGCAACCTCAGCCAGTGAGCCTACCTAAGAGCTCGTCTGACAGCTGGTTATTCTAACAACGTATGTAAAATAGGAGTCAGAATTTGGAAGGCTCCCGAGATGAGGGCAGCAGAGAGGCTGACTGAGATTTGGGCTCTCCAAAGACGAAGTTAAAGGAAACCAACCCTCTTCTCTGTAGTACTAGAAATTCAGACACCTCTAGACAGGTCACTAGAGTAGAAAGATTCTCAAGATGGCAAAGATTTGGATGAGGGGACACTAGTGCATAAACAGGAAGGACTCTTGAAAATTTATCCAGCAAATCCTGAAATGATTCCTTTCTTCTCTCATAGACTCGAGTTAGAGAGCGTCAGGCCTTAGGTTAAGTGACTTGAATTCCCTGTCACAACTCATCTCATTCACCTGAGTTCAGAGAGGTTTTTCCTCACTTTCCCAATGAAGAAACTGGGTCTCAGAAAGCTAATGTGGAATAATTCCCAACTCACATTTTTAAAGTCATTTTAGCAGGTGGGACTCAAAGCTGGGTCTGTTGCTTCTGAAGCCATGGTCACCAGTTTTAGGTTTGTGCCTCTGTGAGAAGACTTGCTCTTATCTTGGAAAGTAGTAGAACTTTCAGCAAGGAACTTGAAGCAGATTGCTAAAATTCCCCCTAGTTGTTCCTGATAATAATGCCAACCCAGTGCTAAGCTTTCAGTCACTGCTGTGAAAACTAAACCATGCCAGGATATAAAACAAAGTGTATTTCTTCAAATATAAACTTTAAGCCAGTTTTCATAAAGGTGAGTTCTTTAGAATTGGCAGGGATGCCACGTGGATCACAGTAGGTCTTTGTCAAGGCCAGAGGTTGGCAAACTTTTTCTGTAAAAGGTCAGATAGTAAATATTTTAGGCCCCATGGGCCACTCAGTCTCTGTCACAATTGCTCTACTCTGCTGTTGTAATGCAAAAGCAGCCATCGACAATATATAAATGAATAAGTGGGGCTGAGTTCCAGTAAAACTTTATATACTAAAACAGGTGGCAGGATTTGGCCCTGTTTGCCAACAAACAGGATTTGGGCCTTAGTTTGCCAACCCTTGGCCTAAGCCTTGAGGAGGACTTATGTTTAAGGGAACCAGAACACAACCAATGTTTTATTCTCTTTTCATTTATTAGCTGATATGTAGATTGCTGGTGAGGGAGATGTCCTCTCAGCATAGTTTGAAACCCTTTCCGTTGGCTTGGATTTTAAAGTTGTTTTCTTTCTTTTCTTTTTTTAAAAAAAAAATCTCTTATTTAAGCACATGTTAAATGTGTCCATGTTCTTTCCATTAAATATCTTGGTTGCCTTCCCAGACTTCAAATTGCAGTGAATTTATCCCCAAAGGATGTTTGGTATCAATTCTCAAGATGCAATTTGAATGTAGTCTGTTTCTATAATGGAAGCAGGATTCCAAATCTTCATTATTTAAGTTCCAGAGAAAATAATGAATCACTGAAATGGCTATTACTCAGCACTGTTAAGATATACTGAATCCATTGTTTTCTTGTCTTATAGCTTTATACCAGCTCAAGAATAAAGTAGTGTAAAGATTTAATTTTAGGGCTGCATATGAAGCATTAGATTATGATTTCTAGTTAAGCCATGCTGAGTTCAGATTATATTATAATGAAACTTTTTTTTTTAACTCAGCATTTTCCATAAGGTAAAACTAAAAACAAACAACAACCCAAAAAAACCAGTTTTTGAGTCCCAGAATCATTTACCCTAACAATTGTAATAGTTTTGGGTACTCCATTCCTATAATAATGACCCCCTTTTATAAAATATTCCATCATGTTGTCACCATATAATAGGGGTTAGTGGCATCATCTTCTTTGACAAAGAGGGAATTAGTAGTGGTACTAGTATGATAGCGGTAGTATTATTTAACTGGTGGTGTGCTTGGGCAGTTAGCTTTGCTCTTTGAAACTCCTAATAAAGGCATCAGTGGTATCCTCATCTTCCCCACCCAAGGGCAGCTATGTTGGGGAGGAGGGAAGTTTTTAGAAGGAATTACATTTCAACACCTCGACTTCTTGCTACCTGCCAGAAGTGCACGCTTGCTACCCCTACTATTACTGTTAAGTAAGGTACTTATGTTCTCCTGATTTATCCAACACTGTACGCATGAAATATTTAGTTACCCTCACTCTGTCTTTCCTCTGTGTTTTCTAGAGCAATAACACAGGGCAGTATGCATTTTGCAGTGAAAAACCCTATTATCTTGGATGAGCCATCTAACTTGTCTGACTTTCAGTGTCCTCTTGTGTAAACTCAGAAGAATGATACCAACCTGTAATACCAAACTTAGTGGGGATGTCTATTTAAGTGCTTTGTAAATTGTACTTATCACCTATGAGTTATTTTTGCTGTTTGACTAGCTATCTGGCCCTGCATTGTTTAGGAGACTCCTCTACCATCATTAAAATAGCTAGATCCATAGCCTATTCCTCTTGGAACGTACTGCATGGGGTTGCCCATGTGAGAAGCAGTTTAATTGCAAGTCAACCAGGGTTGCTCCATAACCGAATACCAGGGGGCACTGTTCCCATTGTGTTGAATACGTGGTACCCCCAGAAACACAATTTCAATACTAAAATCAACGAGTAAAATTCCAAACACCTGCCCTTGTAACTTCTGATTTGGAGCTCATATTTGAAACTACTGTTTGTTTTCTCAGCATATGACATTTTAATATATAGGACAGAGCTTTCTCTGTTACCCCCCTTTCAGGGTCTTTTGTTGATCTTGGTTTCTGTTGCTCTGGAGAACAACTGCCTTCCAAAGCTCCTTAAAGTAAATCTCATGTATGCCCTTAGTCTATATTTAGAGTTGGACCAAACCAAGAATAGCCTCTAAGTTGGGTGACCGACTGGCTGTCATTTACATGTGATGTGACCACAAACAGAAAGAAACTTAATTTTAATGTATGTAGATGTGAGGGACAGGTGGATACAAACCGTAAGACTCTAGTACCTTCTGCCCATATCAGATGAGCTTACACCCTTCCCAAAAAGCCAGCCAGGAAAACATATGATACCATTTGCAATGGTAGAATGTTGCATGCTGTTCTTCTGTAATTATAATGGCCTGATCCATGTGGGGTGGGTGAATCTGGCTTAACAATCATTAATCTACTGAGTCTTAGTATCAGCAGCCCATCTTGAGGAGCAGCAGTACTTGGCTGGATGAGTAGGGCTTTGATTTCATTGTAATAAGGATAGCTTTGTTAAAATTCTGCTGCTCGGTGGTACCCGAGGATTCTGGGAAGAGAATCCTTGTCTTTTTCTTTTCTTCTTTTTCTTCCCCTTTTTCTGCGTGGTGGGGATGAATGGTTTCTGTCTCTTGCATTCCCTAGGTTACTATTTATGCTCTCCCTTGATCTCCTGCTTGTCCCTTTATTTCTCCACGTTGTGAAAGTTTCTTTCTGTGTGACCAGGAGTCTGTTTAGCAGACCATATTGTGAGTGAAGGGCCAGCGTTTGTTGCCTGATTTTGGCAATGCTGGGCAGTCAGCTGGGATGTAATTAAGACTCTGAGAACAGGCTGTCTTCTCCACGGGAAGGGCATGTTAGATGGTGCTGGGATTTGGGGCTGTCAGTTTGGCCAAGGCTGGAGACAGAGAGCTAGGGACAGAGATATTTCCTTTCATTTATAATCCCTTTATGCACAGTGTATGCACTTGGCGAAGTTTACATGTAACCTAGTGGCTGGAGCTTACAAGCCAACGCAGTGCAATTAGCATATGTTACATGTATATTTTAGTAATATTTTAAAGCAAGTGCGTATTTCCAAAGTGAATTATGCATGGATGACAGCAATAGGGTTGTGTTGCACTGGGTGTCAAATCCCACAACTTTTTGTCGAGACCGTGGATTTTACACTAAAAAGGCAGAAAGACTAAACGAAGTAAAACAGTTTTAATTTTTAACAGTTTGGTTCGGCCCAAGGAGCCAGGCTGTGACAGATATAACTGACATTTGAATAATTGGATTAATTTAGAGAAGGGCAAATCCGGTTTTGACGGTTGCGCTTGTGTGTATTTTTTTTTTTTTTTTTTTTGCAGGAGTGGAGTTGTGTGGCTTAGATATGCACTTTGTGTGATGCCAAGCAAAGCTTGAGGAAACTCCACAAAATGATTAAAGTTGTCATTTAATTAGCTTGTTTGCATATATATGTGTATGTGTGCGTGTGCATTCTTCATATGTTATATAAAAGAAATCCGCGGTATATACTTCATTCACCTCTATCAGTGGCATACATATATATATATATATATATATATAAGCAAATTATATGTGCTCTTGGGAACTTAGGAAATAGTTTGAGGAAAATATACACCATTTGAGAGACAGTGTAGAAAACGTGCAGACAAGGAAACTCACCATGACATTGGCAAGCCCTTTTCCTCCCCATACCCTTGTGTTAGAAACCATCACAATGCAGCAGAAGAAAAGCCTAATTTGGTATCTGGGGTGATCAGTAGCCAAATTCCATGTGGTTAAGTCCTCGACCCTAAATTCCTTCAGCTTTAGGTGGCTCTTTTAGCTTCTTGTGCGAAGATCATCTCAGCAACTTGAAACCAAATACAGCGCCACAGCACCCCCCATCCCCCCGAAATTCTGTTAATGAAACATGCCATCTAAAACCAGCACGCTCAGGCTAGACCTTGCGGCAGGCAGTCTTGAATTGTGGCTCTGGGCTGGTTCTAAGAGCCTTTTCCCCAGCAGGACATTAATAGACATTAACACCCAGGCAAGAAGTGTTGATGTGCGGTTTATAATGTTAGCACCCGGTCCGGCAGGTCTAACACATGCTGTAGGAATCTTGTACCGACACATGTGTGTGGGGAGTCAGATTAATGAGGACCATAAAAGGAGAGACATTCCACACGGGCTGGGGACCTCATCCTAACCTCCTTTCACCAAGCAAACCTGGTGCTCGCCTGGCTGGAAATGGCCAGTTGGATGTTTTCAGTATTAACAAAACATATATACACTACTGTATATAAAATAGGTAAACAACAAGGACCTACTGTATAGCACAGGGAACTCTCCTCAATATCTTGTAATAACCTCTAAAGGAAAACAATCTGAAAAAGAATAGATACATATATGTATAACTGAATCACTTTGCTGTACTCTTGAAACTAACACAACGTTGTAAATTAACTATACTTCAATTTAAAAAGAAGAAGAAATAGAAAAAAAGAGGAGGTTTGGAAGTTGTGTTTTGCTCTCTTGTTATGTGATCATGGAGCCCAGAGTGCTAGTCAGCACTTGCCATTAAAACCCCTTCTCATCAGGTGCCCTTCAGGCTGAGAGGAAAGGAAACTTTCACACAATTCACAACCTGACCGCGAGGCAGACCTTATTATTTTCCTCCTTCGGCTTTCCCCGGCTCTTCTTCAGGTGTTTCTGGATGGTTCGGAGACACTTTCTGGTTTACTTTGTAAATGGGGCAATGAAGTGTTCTTGTCTCCTGCCTGGCTCTCCTTAGGGGATTCTCAAAGCCTTTTAAAATTGTGTGTTTTTCTGGGGCAGCCTTGAAAGTCCCAGGAGTGAAGTTGCCATCTGTCCTTTATATTAAAAGAATCTTCTGTATTGTATACCTGATGGGCTTGTCCCAGAGATAGATGTTGTTAATTAAAGGACAGCATTTGTCCTTTATCTGAAATAAATCTTCTCTCTTGCCTGAAGAACAATTTTCCGAGCTTTAGGAAACAGTTAAGGACATTCTGCTTGGAGTCTTCGTGTTTGCTAAAGGTCCTCAGTCCAGAATCACTCCCTTGGCTTTTACTTGATCAGACATGTAGAATAGTAAAGTAAAAAAAAAATTTTTTTTAATTTTTTGCTCGTTTTCTAACTAATTTATCTACCAAGATTCTAGCTTTGGCAGAGGCTTATGTAAATGAGTGTAACGTATAGTGTTAGTGGCAATTTGTGACTTTTTGGTGGAGGTTTACAAACAACAAGCTCCCGGCCGTTCTTTTCATGCTGTCTCTTTATGCAGTAGATAATGATGGCACCTATACCCTCCAATGCCACCTCTCCATTTTGCTACTGCACAGGCTCTGTTCCTATACCCTCTGCCCCTGGGAAAAGAAAAATGCCAACATCTGCCCACAGCAAAAAGAGCCAGAGTTCTGTCAGATCACAGCTCAAATACGTACAGGGAGAAAGAAAGCATCTTCTTTAACCTGCTGGCTCTCTGTCTCAAGAAACTCAGAAAATAACTTGGATTTGTAATATGGAAAGGCATCTCGGGCAGGGTGGCTGTGAACTGATGTCTAAGGTGTGTTAGCCTCTGTAGTCCTATTAAGCTTAGAGAAGGAGGGTGGCCAGAGCCTTGCAAGGGACTAGCTTCAAGGAAAAAAGGAGACCGATTATAGCGGCAGAGACATTGCCCGAGGAACACGGCCAGGGTCAAGAGTCGAGATGGGTCCAACTGTCCTTTTGTTGGTACGGAAGACCCCGGAATCGCCTGTGCTGTGCATGGTGAGGAGAGTAGTGGATTGGACCATGATTTTCTGGTGATCTAATGGTCCAACCAAAGCTTAAGCTTAATATGCAATGATTCACCTTTAAAGGGGGATTCAAGTTAGGTACCATTTCCCATCATCTGTTCTTTTTCTTTTTTCTTTTTTCTCTTAATCATACAGAGTAGGAATCGGGCAGGTGACATGATAGAGTGAAGCAGGCTTCGGTGAAAAGACAAACAGGAGTTGTGGCAGCCGTGACAAACAGGCCAGCACTTACACTGTTTGCAAGGGCCAGTCGCCTCTTCACTCTGGCCAGTTGTTACCTTGTGGGAATGTGAAGAATGCTCAGAATTTTCAGTAGGAGCTGTGGATGTCAAACTGTTTGAATTTTTTAATATTGGCAGATAATTCACTGTTTTAAAACCGTATAGGCCAGATCAAATCATCTATAGTAAGATGTGCTTTCTGGGTTGCTAGTTCTATTAATGTTTTGGGGATATTTCCCTTTGAGTCTTTGTCTCCCGCATATGCATTTTATATGCATGTTTTAAAATAGTTGTAATCATAGGAGCCTGTGTTTTCTCTTACAATTACAGGCAGTTTCCTTATAGGGCTACAGGACATTCCATCAAGGAAATGTACTGAATATGCAAAATCATTCCCCTGTTGGACATTTAAGTTGCTTTTGATTTTGACACCATTACAAGTAATGTGGCAATTACATATTTACTCATGCTGCATTTTCCTTATTTTGGATTAGTTCCTTAGACTCTGAAAGGAGGATTGCTTAATCGAAAGATACGAATGTTTTTATGGTTTTCAGTAAGTATTGCCAAATTGCTTTCCAAAAGTGTTGCACCAGTTTGCACTAGAATCAGCAAAATCGGAGTATACCAGTTTTCACTGTATCCTTGCCAGCATTATTATATTTCAGAGATTCCCTCATCCCACCCCCCAATTGGTGGGTGAAAATTAGACCTCATTGATGTTTGAATTTGTCTTTATTTGAGGGTTTCCCATAAATCTGTTGACGAATTGTATTTGTTCTTTTAATATCTGTATTTTCTAATACAGATATTAAAAGAACAAATACAATTTGTATTTGAGGCTAAATTTTGTTGAGGTTTTGTTTGCTTTTGTGTGTGTTGTTTAAAGTTGTCTCTGTTAACAATTGATAAGTAATTTGGGAAGGGAGAGCCTACTTGGCCAGGCCCTCCTCCAGGGGAAGCCCTATCTCAGCACTGTTGTAGCTGCTACTTTTAACTGTGCATTAACTTGGACTTGAGCCAGGGCCCAAGCAGGGTCCCCTTCCTGAAGAGGGGCTCTTGTGTGTCTGGTGAACCACAAGCTCAGGGCTGTATCTGCCAATATGTTTTTGGCAGAGCCCTCTAATAAAGTCCCATCCGCACTCTTCTATGAGATGCAGTTGCAAATTTGAATGATGATTACCTGAGGCCCTTTTTGGGTAACAGCTAATCTCCACGTCTTAGATGGTTTTTGCCCGTTGCCTCCCCCCTTCCGTCCTTCACCACTGGGCTTCATGCATGTTCTGACTACAGCATAGATGATGTATAATCTGAGTTTCTTATAGCATGGTCTAATGGAAAGGGCCCTGTGCCAGTAATATAGAGACAGGGGTTCTGTTATTGGCTCTGCCCTTTGTTTAATAATAGCTTACCAACAACAATTTATTGAGTGCTGAAATACTTTTTAGCATTCTTCATATATTATTGAATCTTCATAACAATCTTACCAGGTAGAAAATATTATTATTCCCGTAGGGGTGAGGAAACTGAGGCTCAAAGAGATGAATATTTGTCTAACATCAGACTTCATTTTTCTGGACGAAAGTGAGTTTTTCATTACTCAAGGTCTCAGTCTTCTCATCTGCAAAATGGAGTTACTTCTCTTTACCTCATAGCGTTGGCATGGAACCAAAATGATGTCCTATATATTATTAAGTTGCATTGAGTATTGAAACCCAGGACGTGTAAAAAAAAAATTGTAGTTATTAACTTGTTCACCTCTCTGGCCCTCAGCTTCTTCATTCATAAAATGTATCTGCTGGACCAGATTATTTTCATTGGTTACTTTCAGCTATAGCATCTCCTCACTGGCTGCAGACTCAAATCTTGGTGGGGGCAAAGCAAAAGCCTATGTGGTTCCTGGGGGCTGTGCTGTGTTTACGATTGCATCCGAAGTCAATTCTGCATGCCAGGGCTATCCATCCCTCTGAGCCATTTTTCCTGGGAAGGAAGTACAAAGTTTTAAGAAGGAGGAATTTCACTCTTTGCTGTGCACGGAGAGTGCAGGAAAATTCTCATAATGGGGTAGTTGAGGTACCAGTGTCCACTGGCTGCTTTAAAGCCATATGGGACTGCTTACTTTGGCTCTGAGGATACTGCGACTTCTTAAATATAAAAGTGGGAATGTACCTTATTTCTGTTTTTCCTCATACCTTACCCTCAGGTGGGAACTTGATTAACCAAAGTGGTTAATGGAGAAAGAAAGGCACCGAGTCAACTCCACACAGAAATGCATTCAGGTTTAACTTCATACATATCATTTTTTTTAAAAAACAGGGGTTCAGGATCCCATATGGCGCTTAGCCTCCTAAACAAAGATCATCAGCCCTAGACGAGAAGCAGGTGGCCTGGCATGGAGAGCAGAGGTTATTTTTGCCTCTGGGCTCCTGCCATTTCAGAGTTTCACAGTGGCGAGGCTACACAGCAGGAGGCTGACCCCAGATGCTCCCCCTTTGGTGGGGATGGAGCAGAGCAGGCCCATGGCCACTGCCGGGTGTAAACTTGCTCAAATCTAGGTCACAGTAGCCCTCCCAGAGAAGTGTCTGTCTAAACTTACTCGCCTTTGCTACTTAATTGCTACTTCCAAACCTGATTCATTCCAAGTGAAGTCACAGCCTTAATTGTTTCACCCATCTTGTGTGCCTCCTTAAAGCCTGCGATGATGATATTTTGGCATTTTCTTTCAGGTCAACTCTTGGGCAGCAGGTTGAGAGGACTTAGTTTTGAGGGTGGTGTTAGGGACCAGAAGTTTGGGAACTTCCCTTCTCCTTCTGACTCTGCCTCTCCTTAGGGTTTAGTTTCCTGACTGGAGTCTGAAGAGATTTTTAAAGTAGGTCAGGAATTTCAAATTCAAATGCTGATGGGCAGGTAACAAACAGGAGTGAGAAGGGAAGAGAAAGAAGAGGGAAGTGACTGTAAAGGAGCATGAGGGAACTTGGGGGATGGGGTGGACATGAATACCTTGATTGGGTGATAGTTTCATGAGCATATACATTTTTCAAAACTCATTGAACTTATTACTTAAGATCTATGTGTTTTATTGTAGGTAAAATAATTGTAAAATAAGTAAAATGGACTACGTAGTGAACTGGAGAACACATACTTTATTTAAAGGCAGCGGTGAAAAAAAACCACTATAATTACAGCATATTTTTCTACTATTTAATCAAATTGAGAAAATAAAAGTAACATTTGATTCTAGGTAAATTTATGTTTATGAATAAAAATCACTGACGAAAAAAATTTTTTTATAGACTTATTTATTTTATTTATTTAGTTTTTGGCTGTGTTGGGTCTTTGTTGCTGCGCGCGGGCTTTCTCTAGTTGCGGCAAGCGGGGGCTACTCTTCATTGCGGTGCGAGGGCTTCTCATTGTGGTGGCTTCTCTTGTTGCGGAGCACGGGCTCTAGGCACACAGGCTTCAGTAGTTGTGGCACACGGGCTCAGTAGTTGTGGTTCGTGGGCTCTAGAGCACAGGCTCAGTAGTTGTGGCACACGGGCTTAGTTGCTCCGCGGCATGTGGGATCTTCCCGGACCAGGGCTCGAACCCATGTCCCCTGCGTTGACAGGCGGATTCTTAACCACTGTGCCACCAGGGAAGCCCCGATGAAAATTTAAAAATAAATAAACGAAGGCGACAGTGATGAGCTCTAGCCAATTGCTTCTCTGCAGAAGGTGGACCTAGCGTGGCTACATTTTCAAGAAAAGTCAGAAATTTAGATATTTTTATAAAATCTCAGGATGTATAGATTTGTGGGCCCTGTTTGGTCAAACAGAGCATCAGTTTGTGCTCTTTGAACTAGAGGCTTCTTAAATTTACCCTAAGGATCATTTGAGCTCTAATATTGAATGATTCTGGCTGGCTATGAGACCTTGAACCAAAAAATTATACTTAAACCTTAAATTGAAAAATGAAAATTAAACTTCAGTTGTCTTCACCTATAAAATGTTGATAATTCATGGCTAATCTTACAGGGATCTGGTGAAGAGCATATGAGTTACCTTTTCCAAAACCGCTTCGAAACATGAATAAGCAGCGTATAAATCCATGTCACTATTACCTTTATTGTTATTCTAAAGAATTATTTAAATTTTTAGAATTGCTACTGTTCAGAATTGAAGCACTGAGCTTCTTCAAGGTGGCTAGTAAAAACATCAAAAATTCACCAGGAGTAAATATGGCTTGCCTGCAAATGAACGTGCAGACTTTTCATTATTCTTGGAGGGGAATGTTTCTGTGGTGTGTGAGAAAAAGAGAAGGCGTTTCATTTGTGCAGCTGCTCGTATAAATTGCAAAACCTCTGGGAGCTGAAGTCCAGGGTAGGGCAGTAGCATATAAGGAAATGCAGTTGATGCTGTATTAAAGATTCCTTGTCGCAGGCATTTACTGCCCAGGAATCGGAATGCTCTATCTTGTCACTGACATTTTGTGAACAAGCAGCCTGTATTGGATGGTGATAAGTGGATTATCTTAAATGTCATTCTGCACTGTTTTAGAGTTGCAAGGAGAGTTTTGATATTGAGTTGTTAGTTAGTATATTCTATACCAATCCTTTATGATGAAATAATCTCCTCAAGTTACATCCAGAAATGTCAAAGTTGCTTATTTCTTCAATCACCCATAGCAATGTTTCCATTACGAGGTATGCAGAGAAGATTGTGTAATAATGTCAAACTATTTATAGAAACGTTTCCTAGGAATCTCTACTCTCCTTGAGTTGTTTGTGTATTTAATACTAGAGATTTGTTTTTATATTTATGTATAGTTTTCTATTTCTAAATTGACTTCAGCTGAGGTTGTTTCACTAGTCTTTATAGAGAGTACATTTAAAAATTGATATTAGCATTCAAAAACTAAAACTAAGGCCAGTCTAACCTTTTTAAAAATATAAAGATTTACTTCATATGGTTTCAAATATTGTAATATTCTTCTGAGTGTGTGTATGTGTGTTACAACTGTGTGCTAAATATTATATGGATGTTATAGTCATAACAAAATTTAAATATGCTGTTTATTTAGGATCAAGTAGTATATAGTACTTTGACCAAAAAAATCTGTTATTTATTTTATGCTAATTTATGCATCATTTCAATTTGTAGTATTTCTTTGAAATTCCAGGTTTAATCAAATTAATACTACTACACAGAATGTAGTCATTTGTATAAAGATTTGGTCCAGTGGATTTATCTGGAAATACGTACAAAGTAGATTTTGAAAGCATGTCTCAAGTTTTACCTGGCAAAGTTATTCTAAATGTTGGCTGTCTTCCCTAAAGATAAGATCTTTCTACACACAGATATTGAAATTATTTAATATGAAATTATTTAATATGTAGTGACTCCCTTTAGCCCCTCTGTACTCTACTAATCTTACCCCTAACCCTCTTCCTCCACAATCCTTAAAAAAAGGCATGCAATGTGTATTTAAAAGAATCAAAATATATAAATAATAACATTAAGTTGAACCATATAAAATTACTATTTTTGTAGATCAAAACAGTCACATAGCAGCAATTTTATACAACTCACCCTAACCGTTAATATTTGTATTGTGTTTGCTATATGCCAGACATGTGCTTGATGTATATTAATTCATTTATTGATTATAGTAATCTTATGAGTAGGTACTATTATTACCCCGACTTACAGATGAATAGCTGAGGCACAGATTGATATAAATAACTGTTAGAACCAGACAGCCTACCTCCAACGTTTGCCTGTAATCATTGTTCCATGCTGCCTCTGCAGAAAAGCAAACTTCCTTTGGCTCCCCCACCAAATGTATTGATTTCCCCTGCAAAAAGTCACATAATCAGCTTGGTGTGTATCCTTTTAGAATAGATCTGCCTCTTATGTGCTTGCTCACATTTATATATGCACCAATAGAAAATACATGGTATTATTCTTTTCATTCTTTCTTTTTTCTTTCCTGTGCAATGTCTTGTCTTAATTTCTTCCTTTCCTCATTCATTCCTTCTTCCCCTCTTTCTCTGTTTATTTTTTACAAATAGTGCAAACCATATAGTTCTGCAACTTGGGTTTATTCACTGTAAACTAGCTTAGAAAGCTATTCATGTTGCTACATAGAAATCTAATTAATTCATTTTGACTGCTGCATGATATTCCATAATATGGGTGGTATATCCTACCTTATTTAACTACCTTGCTATTGATGATGTATGAATTCTTTTCTTTTTTTCTTTTTTTCTTTTTTGCTGTCAGAAGTCATATTGTAATCAATGCCCTTCTTCATGCCTCTTGGTCCATATATAGAGCATATATTTCTGTGGTGTAGATTTCAAGAAATGGTATTAATAGGTTAAAGTGTGGACACATTTAAATTTTTAGTAACTGTTAAATCATCTCTAAAAGAGCTGTGCCAATTCCTATTCCCATCAACTGTGTATGAAGAATTGGTATCAATTTATCAATCTTGATTATTTTTGCCACTTTGATAGATGAAAAATTCTATCTTGTGGCTTTAATTTGCATTTTCCTGATCACTAGTGAGCATCTTTTCACATTATTATTGAACATTAAAATTTTTCTTCTCATATTGCTTGTTCATACCCTTTATGCATCTTTCTGTTGCTTATCTTTCTCTTATTCATTTGTAGTTCCTTATATGTTCTGTATGTTAATTCTCTTCTGTTTGCTGTGTTTCAAATATGTTCTCTCAGTCTGTCACTTATTATTTAATTTTGAAAATTTTATTATGTTATCTTTTATTTTAGATGTGTCTTAATATGTTATTCATTTCAGATACTGTTGTCAAATATATTATTCTTTTCCTTTATAGTTTTTGCATATTATATCTTTCTTAAGACTGCCTTTCTTACTCCATATTTTTAAATAAATTCATTTTTATTGTATTCTAGTGCTTTCATAGTTTTGTTTTTAATGTTTACCTCTTTAATCTACCAAAATTTTACCTTTGTGACTGGTTGTTAGGTAGAGGTTAACTTTACTATTTTTTTTTTCCAAATGGTGAAACCAATTGGCACAATAACATTTTTAGAATAAACCTTTCTTATCTCTATTAATTTGAAAAGACACTTTTATCATATACTAAATTCCCATAAATGTGTATGTCAGTTTCTGCACTCTCAATACTGTTTGATTTATTTTTTTGCCTAATTACCAAAATGTTATGTTTTGATATATTGTAGGGCCAGTGGGCCCCCGCCCCCATTTTTTTTTTATACTTTTTGTTGATGTTGTCATGCCTTTTTCTTCCAGATGAATTTTAGGATCAGTCAAATTTCATTTAAAAACGTCCCATTGGCATTTTTATCATGAGTGCATTGAATTTATATATTTATATGTTAGAGAACGTTTAAAAAATTAAGTTTCCTCATCCATTAAGATGATGTATCTCGTATTTATTTATGTCATCTTTTGTGTCCTTAAGTAAAGTTTTAAAATTTTTCTTCACATCTTCTTAAGTTTATTTCTAGATATTTCATAGTGTCTGTTGATATTGTGATGGAATTACAAGTATGTAAGCTGGCTGTTGATTTTTTATGTTTATTTAGTTACCTTATTAAACTCTTTTATTAGTTCTAGTAGTTTTTCAGTTGATTCCCTTGGAATTTCTAGGTAAGGAATTATCTAAAATAATAATGATGTTGCCATTTTCTTCCCAACACAGGTACTTTTAAATTTTCTTTTTTCCTCTTAGCTGAAATTTTCAGAATAATGTTGAATAGCAGTAGGAATAGTAGTCTTTATATTTTTCCTGTTGGTAATAAGAATAGTTCTAATGTTTTACAAGTAAGTTTGAGATTTGCTGAGATTTCTGTTTTTAAAATTTGTGTACCCTATCTTTTTCACAGAAAATATATTGTTACCGTTTTCTCACTCTCCCTTACTTGATAAAGGTAAATATCCTTTATCAAGTAAGGGAACTTTTGTTCTCTTTAGTGGATATTGCATTTAATCGGATCCTATTTTTTTAGGAGGAGGTTGTCTATTGAGATGATCATATATATTTTTTTCCTTTAATTTGTAAACGTGGTATATTAGATTATTAGATTTTACACTGTTGAACCATCCTTGCTCTCCTGGAATAGACCTTACTTGATCCTGATGTAATGTACAGATGGACTTGATTTGCTGGTATCTTATTTACTATTTTTATATCCATATCCATAGGTGAGATTTCCCTATAGATGTGTTTTCCTTCTAGAGACCCTAGTTAACAGGCCTCAGTAGAGCTCACTCATTCCTAACCTTTCTGTGAAGTTGACCTGTTTAAAGTTTGTCCAAGGCTTGATTGGCTTTTGGCTATTTTAGCATCAAGGCTTTTGCATGCAGCTTCCCTCATGTCTTTGAACTTTATTTCTATTTATAGCTTTTCAGAGTCAAGGCATGAGTTTGCTCTTTCAACTTTTTTTGCTCTTGCCTCCCAGCTTCTTTATGGAGAGAGAGCGTATTTCATTGAGTGTATCTGTATATTGACTGCTTTATTATTTATCCTGCTTGAGGCATGCAAATCTAGAATCTATGGGTCATCTTTAATGAACATATCCTTAATTATAATTCCTTCAAATATTGTTTCTGGTCTATTCTCATCTCTCCTTTTGGATCTTCGATTACATATATATTAGACCATCTCACTGTGTTCTATATCTCTTACCGTATCTTCATTATTTTTCAACTTTCTGTCCTTTTGTAATTCATTTTAAATATTTTCTTATGATCTGTATTCGTATATGGTTTTATATATAATTTATGTAGGTTTATAAATTGTTGTACTGATAAAAAAATAGTATTTCATTGAAGCATGATGCTGCACCTTTATGAAACCTGTAATTGCCCCTTTTCAGTTGGACAGTATAAATTTTTCTCTATCTTCATTCTTTCCTTGTTAAAGCTAGTTTTATTTATTCCTAATTTATATCAAATGTTTCCCTAGGAGTAGACATTTCCTATTTTATAGGGACAAACACCCGGTTTGGAGAGGACAGTATTATGTAGTTTTTTTTAGGAATGTCAAACATTTGGCATGCCTAGCCCTACACCCTCTTCTCCTGCCCACAGCTGATATCACTGATCTTAATGCAGGTTTTCCTCCTGAGCTTTCTCAACAGCTACTACTGGCACTTGAAATTTAGATGAAATCTATTTGCCGTTCCTAGAATCATGGAAACGGCGTAAATTGGAAGGCAGGAGTCCTAGGCTTTTAGTCTCTAACTTGCAGTGTGGGATCAAGCCATTGCAATACTTAATCTTCGTTTCCACATCTATACAATGAAGAAAAAAACTGGGTGATCTTTAATGGATCTTCTGTTTAGAACATTTTCTGATGCCTTTTACACACTCCTTCAACATTATTTCCGGGCCCCAAATGTATATATCTTGAAGATTTGTAAATCTTCACCCAAATGTACATTTGTAATTTTGATATCACCGTTTTCCTGTTCAATTACACATTTTTGAGATTCTAAATACACCTGCTCTTTAGCTAATTCCTTTTTTGTTGTTTAATACTTTCTGCTACTCTTAAGATTGATAAATGCTCATTGTAGAAAATTTGAAAACTATAGAAAAACACAAGAAGAAAATAAAAATCACCCATACACATACTATCCAGAACTGTTAACATTTGGTGTAGGATTAGGAATGTTTCTCTTTTTAAAATTTGTGTACCCTATCTTTTTCACAGAAAATATATTGTTACCATTGTCTCACTAATAATTTCCCTCAAAACATACAATTTATTTAACCACATCTCTTTTGTTTTTTACTTTTAAATATTATGACATCCTTTTATAAAAATCTTTGATCCTTTATTGAACAGATTTCTAGATATGAAGTCACAAGGTGGAAGGGAATGTACATTTTAAGTCCCTAACAAATCATAGGTACTTCATAAATAGGTGTGCAGTGAATTTTTGAATAAAACGTTACCAATTTGATTTCCAGAAAGAGGTACCAATTTACATTTTCATCAATAGTTTTTGAGACTGCCTCTCCCTTCTCATGTTTGGGAGCATGGAATAGTACCATTAAAAAACTTTTTTTTGCCGAGTTTATGGGCAAAAGTAACATCTTATTTCTTTATCGCTACTGTGGTTAAACATGTTTTTCATGCTTATTGGCCATGTTTGTGTATATATGAATTTCTTATGCCTTCTGCCCATATTCTCCTTCCTTTGGAGACATACATGTTAATGATTAATAGCTACAATGGCTCTGAATGCATTATCAAGGTGCTACTGTGTAATTTACAGTTGGAGCTAATCTTGGTCTGGGGGGGGTGAGTCGGGGGTGGTGGAATTCCCAATATAGAGGTACAGAAGAAAACTTAAAAAGTCTCTGTACATCTGGTAAGACTTTACTGTCGCTGAACAATAGTTCTATAATTAAGGAGTAATAAGATGGGGATTAACGTATACACACTACCATATATAAAATAGGTAACTAATAAGGACCTACTACATAGCACATGGAACTCTTCTCAATACTCTGTAATGACCTATATGGGAAAAGGATATAAAAAAAGAGTGGATATCTGTACATGTTTGACTGATTCACTTTGTACAGCAGAAACTAACACAACATTGTAAATCAACTATATGCCAATAAAAATTTAAAAAAATAAAAAATAAAAAAAATTTTTTTAAAGGAGTAATAGTAGTCTCCTAGCCAACTCTTGGTAAATTTTGAAGCTCCTTCCATGCTTGCACCCTTCTGGGAGGCCTTCAGTTTGCTGTCTCCTTGGGAGCTTGTTTGATTCCACAGGAAGCATTAAGCCAAAGCATGTTTCCTCACTAAGTCAGATCTCAGGACCTTAAAACCTGGCTTCCAGATTTATGATGCTCACCGGTAGAACTCCACTCACGGCCCTTTGTGCCAACAAAAGAACCAAACCTGCTGATTTCAGCTCCCTGTGTGCCCTTTATGAGTCAAAATATGAAGAAGACAGAAGCAGTCCCACCCTGAACTCAAGAAGAACTGGTTAGTCACGAAGCGAAACCACATGATTTTGCTCTTTTCTATTGTGTCTCCTAATTGTTTTCAAAATAGAATCTCTTGGTTTATTCCTCATTCTTCTAACTCGGTGCTATTGGGGTCATTTTACCAAACAGTTGTGAAACAGTCACTGACCTCTGCTTTCTGGTGAGATTATTTGACAAGACTTGCTACCTGGAAACCAGAGTGGCTGAAAAGAGACCTCTTGATGCATCTTTCAGGTTCAGTACTAGGCAAACATGTTAGACTCTGCATTCGGGCTCCCAGCAGAGGGGGTGCTGACACGAGGGGGGAGGGGCTGAAATCCAAGGCGCCCTCCCCTCTGCAAACTGGGACTCTGTTTGCCCACATGGGCACCTTTTGCTTTCTTTCTTTTCTTTCTTTTTTTTTGAATTTTATTTTATTTAGTTTTTATACAGCAGGTTCTTATTAGTTATCTATTGTATACATATTACTGTATATATGTCAATCCCAATCTCCCAGTTCATCCCACCACCACCCCCACCTCTTTCCCCGTTGGTGTCCATACGTTTGTTCTCTACATCTGTGTCTCTATTTCTGCCCTGCAAACCGGTTCATCTGTACCATTTTTCTAGGTTCCACATATATGTGTTAATATACGATATTTGTTTTTCTCTTTCTGACTTACTTCACTCCGTATGACAGTCTCTAGATCCATCCACGTCTCTACAAATGACCCAATTTCGTTCCTTTTTATGGCTGAGTAATACTCCATTGTATATATGTACCACATCTTCTCTATCCATTCGTCTGTCGATGGGCATTTAGGTTGCTTCCATGACCTGGCTATTGTAAATAGTGCTGCAGTGAACACTGGGGTGCATGTGTCTTTTTGAATTATGGTTTTCTCTGGGTATATGCCCAGTAGTGGGATTGCTGGGTCATATGGTAATTCTATTTTTAGTTTTTTAAGGAACCTCCATACTGTTCTCCATAGTGGCTGCATCAATTTACGTTCCCACCAACAGTGCAAGAGGGTTCCCTTTTCTCCACACCCTCTCCAGCATTTGTTGTTTGTAGATTTTCTGATGATGCCCATTCTAACTGGTGTGAGGTGATACCTCATTGTAGTTTTGATTTGCATTTCTCTAATAATTAGTGATGTTGGGCAGCTTTTCATGTGCTTCTTGGCCATCTGAATGTCTTCTTTGGAGAAATGTCTATTTAGGTCTTCTGGCCATTTTTGGATTGGGTTGTTTGTTTTTTTAATATTGAGCTGCATGAGCTGTTTGTGTATGGTGGAGATTAATCCTTTGTCCGTTGATTTGTTTGCAAATATTTTCTCCCATTCTGAGGATTGTCTTTTCTTCTTGTTTGTAGTTTCCTTTGCTTTGCAAAAGCTTTTAAGTTTCATTAGGTCCCATTTGTTTATTTTTGTTTTTATTTCCATCACTCTAGGAGGTGGATCAAAAAAGATCTTGCTGTGATTTATGTCAAAGAGTGTTCTTCCTATGGTTTCCTCTAAGAGTTTTATAGTGTCCGGTCTTACATTTAGGTCTCTAATCCATTTTGAGTTTATTTTTGTGTATGGTGTTAGGGAGTGTTCTAATTTCATTCTTTTACATGTAGCTGTCCAGTTTTCCCAGCACCACTTATTGAAGAGACTGTCTTTTCTCCAGTGTATATCCTTGCCTCCTTTGTCATAGATTAGTTGACCATAGGTGTGTGGGTTTATCTCTGGGCTTTCTATCCTGTTCCATTGATCTGTATTTCTGTTTTTGTGCCAGTACCATATTGTCTTGATTACTGTAGCTTTGTAGTATAGTCTGATGTCAGGGAGTCTGATTCCTCCAGTTCCATTTTTTTCCCTCAAGACTGCTTTGGCTATTCGGGGTCTTTTGTGTCTCCATACAAATTTTAAGATTTTTTTATTCTAGTTCTGTAAAAAATGAGGGGCACCTTTTTATAATTTGCTCAGAGGTGCCAAAAAGGCTTGCCGAAGCCCTAATCAACAGTCTCTACAACTCAAGGAAGAACCTCTTCTTCCAAGCAGGTTAGGATCCAAAAAGCTGTCCATAAAACCTTGTGTTTGTAAATCCAAAGTGGAATGAGACAGCCACTGGTAATACAGTCTGTTGAAGACATAATTTTGCTCTAGTATTTAGGTTTGTTCTTGTCAATAAATCTAAATAGAAAGTTCTTAAGTTCTAAATACAGTAGAAAGTTTCTTAAGAAACTGTATTTAAATAGCTCAGTATACAACCGGTATATTTTTTATGGCAACATTGGGGCTTTGTTTGTTTGTTTCCTGAAGCGACCATAACTAATACAGGATTAAATGCAAAAACTGTTTTCTGCTACAGCTTGGCATTACGACATTCTCAGTTCCCACAGAGTCGTGTTATACACAAGTCTAAACAATGTGTAGCCAGTTTTCCTCACAATGAGATAACAGGGCTCTCCACAGTATTTTAGGCCTGGCAAGCTACGATTAAATTTGGAAGTAAAGTTCTAATGGCATCTGCAAGTGAAGGCCCATATTCCTTTGTGTTCCCCAAATCGTCACACCAAAAAAGAAAAGAAAAAAACGAAGCCACTTTCCCCTGAGTAATGTCAGTAGACATGGAGGAAAACCTGAAGCCTTTCTGCTCTTAAGAGCCATTCTGAGCCTAATTTCAATATCGCAGTCCTGAATCTCATTGAAAAATTAAGCAAAGGCTCACCCCCACCACCCTCTGTGATTAGAAAGCATTAGGAGGGAGGTATTGGGGGTAAATCTCAACCTTATTCTTGAGGTAGGTTGAGGGTCGCACTCTTATGAAAGAGCATGGCACGCCTCAGGCGCACCATTTTTCTTTGTCTGTCCAAGTTGGTGAATATGATGGAGTAGAGCGCTTTATGTGAGATTCACATTTTCCTTTTTCGTGGGGGAAATTAAATTTTAAGTCATTTTTAGTAGGCGTTTTGTTCAAATACCATAACCAATGAACAGATGAAGAAAGACTTATCTTGATGGTAGTCATGTGCTCTCATGTTATAATCAGAGGGATTTCGGTGAAAAAGCTTGCCTTTAGAGGTCAGGAGGCTTCATTCTCTCCCACACCACATCCAGAAGTTACCGTTATAACACCTGCTCGTGAGAACTTGTTTAGCCTCACTGGTACAAATTCGCATCTTCCAGTGACAGAAGGCTCAGAAATATCACTCTCTTGGAAGCTCTGCCCAGGAAACAGTTTTCTAACTGGGCTTTGCAGCTGTTGAAACTTCATCACCTTTCACCTGAATGTCTACTATGTTTTGCAAATGAGGAGCCGGTGAGAAAGATATGCAGCTCGGAGCTGGCAAAGTTTTAAGTAGGTAAAGCTTGTAGTGTTTAGATCATAGCCCGAAACTACTTAAGGCTTCTGCTAACATGGAAATCAGACTCTTTACTGCTGAGAGATTGGATATTCAGATAGATTTTTTTATGAAGGAAATAAATATTTCAACATGCAAACACTACCCAAGCGGGTAGTGATGCTTCAAAACAGGGTCAGAGGTCAGATTTTTTTCTGTTTGCTTTTGGGGATGAAAAGTTGAAAGGTATTGCATATTACTACCTACCTCGAGCCTCACATGGTAAAACAATTACTGCTAGCTGGTGCAAAATATGTACATGCATTTCTGTGGTCAAAGATCCTGAGATTTCTCTCTGCGTTTTTTCTGGTCCTCATTATAAAAAATATATCATGAGGAATGATGGGGTTTTCTCCATCATAAGTGTAAAAGAGTCAGGCTGAAAATTCATGTCGGATAGTTCAACTTTTAACAAACTTAATTTCAGAATAATAAGTAAGAATAAATAAGAATACGATGGATTTTTCCTTTAGAGAATAGTATAGTTCATTTTCATGGTTTGCCTTTAAAACGTGCACCAGAGCCCTAGGGTACTGGATCCGTTTTAGAGGAGCCGCTGACCTAGTGGTCAGCCAGTCTGAGTGGATGGGGGCCCAGGATGTCTTCAGGCAAGCATAAGGGACGGTGGCACCTTGTTCCGCAACTCAAGCACGGATTCAGTGGAGTGGAATTTTGGTCATAGTTGGAATTGCTAGATAGGACCTAGAGCTTCTGAAATCCTTTTTTCTCTGCCTTCAAGTAGCGAAAAGTAGTACTGGCTGTGCAGTTAATTAGTAGTCACACAAAATAACAGAAATGGTAAGCTGGGATCCACACAGGAGCCAGCAGGCAGTGTCAGTGAGGGAAGCAGGCCAGGTGCCATGCGACAGGGAGTTGCGGGGACCAGGCGGAGCCAGGAGGCGCAGCTTCGCTTTAAAGAGGACAACCAGCCGCCCTGAGGGAGTGCGGGCCCACTGTCGTGGACTTGCCAGGTTTCTTTTTTCTGACGGAAGCCGGAAATCCAGATTTTTATATGAAATGTACTTATAGAAACATTTTGGCAACTAATTTTTTTAAATGTTTTTAAGCATGTTGAAGGCTGGAATTTACCTACAAGCCACACGTTTGTGACTTCAGCTTTCAAAAATTACAGAATGTGGAGTCAGGGGCTTAGTGGCAATACCTTCTCCTTCTCCAGGGGAAGTGTTTATAGGCTGGTGTATTCAGAACGATGACTGTTCTGTGGTTTCAAACCTTACCGCAAAGAATGCAGAGTTACTCTGAGATTGAGAGCAGCTTGTCACATTTACATCGTTGCTTTTTAATGACATAGGTCTTTTGTCAGGGCCGACTTAAGGGAGTCGAGTTCCAGAAATGTTTATAGGGCAGAGCCGCCCTCAGCTTTCTCTTCTTACTGACTTTTAACCCATCACAAAGTAATTACTTTCTCTCCTCCTCCCTCCCATCAACCTTTGGAATGTGGTTATTCTTCAAAGTTCATTCAGAGGCAGGACATTATTCACGTTTCCTTTCCCAGAGCCACTAAGCATCAACAGAAGATAGTGTTTGTACCGCAGTCAAACAGATAAATCATCACTTAATGTGTGCTTTTGAGTAATGACTGGTTTAGTAATGATCAGATAGACAAGAAAAGACCTTGGCTAAGTCAGTGATGTTATGACATGATTATTTTAATAATTGTTCCTTTTGGTTTCTTTTGGGATGTCTAGCTGGCATCTGAGCTTCTTGGGCAGAGAGTGTAGTGAAATATGTTTGTTTTTCAGGGCAGAGAGGAGTGGTGGTGAGCAGTGAAATTACAGTGTGTCCTCAGCTACCATTGATATCCTTCCAAATAGATGAAGTTTAGTTTAAAACCTGCCATTAATTCTTGGCCTCTGGCAAAAGTGGTACAAGGTTGCCTGTTTGTTCCAGTGAGTGTATGGGGGTGGGAAAGGGGGAAAGGGCAGCAATTAGTCAACGACATTTATGACCGATTTATAAAATACAAATGAAATAATTGGTTACAAAATCATGACAAGCCTTCACTTGCCTTTTGCAATTGTGTTCTTAACACATTGTGAAACTTTATGAACAGTCTTTGCAGAAATCAAACAGCAGCCGGTCTGAAGAGATCAAGCCAAGGCACTCGACTTGGGGAATAGCTATGGGACAAGAAGATTCTCAAAGTATGTTTCCCGTCCTCTTCACAAATACACCTCACTGTTATTTTAGATCCAGAGACAGTCTCAGACAGGGAGTCACCACAGTTTTGGTGTAGCAGACCTAGCCAGGGAAAAGAAAAAGAAAATCTTTTAAATGCATGGAAGCCCTTTGAAGTCCTTGCTAAGATTGAAGTTCAGGGTGTTTGTAGAACGTTAGAGAGAGACAGTATACATGTCCGTAGCCCTTTCTTCACCCATTAAAACGTGTGAGGTGGTGTTGAGGAAATAAATGCCAAGGTTGACACCAAATTTGGGCCCTGGGTGATTTTTCTGTTTTTCAGATCTCCTTTCAGCTCCTTACCTCTAACCCTTAGTCTGTCCATCCTTTCCCACCTTTAGAGAGAGGACATTGGCTGAATAAAATGAAAAGGGGAGCCAGAAGCTAATTATGTGTTTAAAGGTATATTGAGGTGTAATTTGAAGCTCATTTTGAAAAGAATTTGTCCATGTCTTTGTAAGGAAGTTCTCAGCTTGAAGAGTATAACCCTCAATTTTAGCAGAGATGTTCCATTTAGTGTTTTTTTTTTTTTTTAAATTCTTCTGAAACATTTTAGACCCACGATCAAAAGGGCTGACTGGATCTAAGTCTTTTATTTTCTACACTCCTGAGCAAAATTCAGAAAAACTGGCTGGTCTAGTTTAGAGAAGAAAGCTAATGGGGAGGGGGGGGTGGTACTTTCAAAATGCAGTCCTACTCTAAATCCTCTGCTTTTAGTGATAGACTGTTCTAATTTTGAAATAAGTTTATATTGCTCTAACACTCTAAAAGTCCAGTTTTCGTCTCCGACTCCTTAAAATAACAAATCATCTCCAAACGCCTGAAATTCCCTTTAGTTAAAAATGTGATTGAAATTGAAAAGGGAAAGCTAGGACTGGACATTACCCTGCAAATCTAGGTTAAACCGGGTTGAGTTTTTCCAGAGTCCACCGTTTAGGATTTCAGCCGTCCCAGACCGGCACGTGGTGTTTCCTCTGCTCCTTTGTGAAGACTGACCGTGTGTTCCCTTACCCGTGCTCCTAAGCTGAATATCATCGCAAATGCTCTGGATCCTTCTGCGGAGAGCCTTTGTGTGGCACACAGGAAGGGATGGGTCATGAATATGCAATGCCTGATACGTAATGTTGTCTTCTTGTAAAACTACAAAAGGAGTGTTCTGATCTCCAAGTTGGGAGCTGATTTCTGATTTCAGCCTAGACAGGTCTGCTTAAAACTATAATCAAGCTGATTGTATTGCCCTGGAATTCTAATTTCCAATTTAGGGTTTTGCTATATAATCTCTAGTAGAGTGTGTCTAATCTTCATGAAACCCAGAGTCTTTATAAAAACTCAGTGGATTTTCTTCCACGGGTCTAGGCTGAGCTGTAGAGACATTAAATTACTGAGTAAATGAAGGCAGTGTTGTTATGTCACTGTCTTTTTGAAAGACCAACTCAAATTCTATATGCTGTAGCTTTGATCCTTTTCATTTAATTCTAAGTACACTTGTTATTATAGTAACTGTTGTTTGTATGTTATTTTAGCTTTTTACTTAAGTAGCTATTTAGCAATTTAAATGAAAATGTAATTAGGTTACATCTGTTTTACATGCATGTAATACCACGCAGATGTAAACTTCTATTAAAGCCATATTTTCTTTTTGGCAAGGAAAGGCAAAAACAAAATTGCACCAATCATTGGAGTACATCTTGCTCTTAAAATAAAAGAACTGTATATACAAAGCGCTACGCCATTATTTACATGGTGGTGAGAGTACATCACTTCAGTTTTTTAAGTAAAAGAACAAATGTCTTCTATTTTATCTGGATACAGAGTCTAAAATGACAGTGTAGCTTCCCCCATTCTGTGGGTTTGTGCAGACAGGATTGCACCCATCTCCACATCATAAACCCTGGCTCCTATAATCCCACGTGCTGTGGAGTCAGAGAGCCGCAAGAGTCTAACTTAGCTCTGCTTTAACTGACTTTGGTGAAGCCACTTTACCCTTCTCTATTATTAAAAACAACCCCAAGAGTAATAGTATTTTCTCGACCTGCCTCATAGGCTTGTTGTGAGGATCAAGTGAGATAATGAGTGAGCATGTATTTTGCAAAGTATAAAATGTAATTGTTAGAGAGCATTATTAGTATATTAGTCCAAAGACAATATCAACAATAAGCCCCCCTCCCATTCCCCCCACATTTTTGTGTGTACAGTGGGGATTGAACTCAGAAATTAATTCTCTTGTTTTGGGAGCCATTGCCTCTCTTACAGCCTCTTAATAGGATTTATAAAACATCATTTCAGACAAAGTCATTTATCTTATTTGCTAACAAGATACAAAATTTGGACTGTCTGGAACCAGGTAATATTTTAAGAGTTGCCCATTTGTTCCATACATGTTCAGCTTTTCAGTGCAGTCATTTTTAATGGTGGTTTTTATAGCATCAATAAAAATATTTTCATATAATTCTTCCTTGTAAATATGGTTAAACTTTTAGCTTTCTGCTACTTGGTAACATGTTAAATAACTTAATGTACTTTCAAATTGATTGTTCAATGCCAAGACAGTAAGAAGCCAAGAGGAGCCAGCTTTATAGCGTTGCTCTTTTACACTGAGGCCCTAAGCTGAGCTATGAAGGAAAAAAATTCCAGCAGAGTTTGCAATATCCAACTTGTTAGAGTTTTTCCATCTCTGATTTTGAAAGAGGGAGCATGGGTTATATTGCTAACAGCTCTCTCATACCTGCTTTAAGAAGATAGTATTTTAGATGGCAAGGAAAGGAAATCTTCCATCCATGTAATGATCTGTGTACCATTTATTGAGCACTTACTGTATGCCGAGTGCTATTCTAAATGCTTTGTATATTATTTCATCCTTTAGAGCGAACGCATGGAGTAGTTACTGTTGTTATGCCTCATTTTTTAAATGATTTTTTAAATTTACAATGTTGTGTTAGTTTCAGGTGTATAGTAAACTGATTCAGATATATATCTATCCAGATAGATATATATCTATGTATCTAGACATATCTATATATCTATATCTATCTATATATATAGATATCTATCTATATCTATGTACCTATCTATATCTACCTATCTATCTATCTATCTATCTATATTCTCTTTCAGATTATTTCCCATTATAGGTTATTACAAGATATTGAGGGTAATTCCCTGCGCTATACAGTAGGTCCTTGTTGTTTACTTATTTTATATATAGTAGTGTGTATATGTTAATCCCAAACTCCTAATTTATCTCTCCCCCCTACCCCATCCCTCATTTTTGAGGTGAAGAAATTGAAGTCTAGAGAAATTAAGCACTTTCCCAGGGTTATATAGCTAATAAGTGGTAGAGCTAGGATTTTAACCTTGGCAGTCTGGCACCAAGGCCTAGATTTTTACTCACTCTACTTCTCCATACCTCATGTAATACTAGGGCTTTTGTTGTTATTGCTATCTCTTTGTTTTTACTGGTTCCATCATCTGAATCAAGCATCTGTGACCTAGAAAGACTCTTAAGAGAAGACTTCCCTTCCTCCCCAGATCCCCTTTTCCCAGTTCAGAAAACCGTATTTGAAAGACATAGGTGCCACAGAAATAAAAATAAATAAGACATGGTGCTCATGGTACTTAGAGTTTAGTTCGTGAGGGCTTTGGGTAAGGGATATGGAGAAATAGACTGCCAAGGAGGATGGAATACATACTAAAATAAAGATTCAGCTGATGCGCTCAGGGAGCACGGATCAGAGAGTGATCAAGGTCAGGGGAAGCTGCACTAGACCTGGGCCTGGAAGAATGTGTACGATTGTGACAAGCAAAGGACACAGGTGGCATTTCAAGCTTCAGGAATAGAATGAGCAAAGACTTGGAGAAAAGAAAATGCAAGCTGGCCTGCTGCAAGAGTTAAAGCGAGAGACGGTGAAGCCTCAACTTGGGCACCGGCAGGAAGAGCACAGCTCAGGAAATAGAATGACCTTGCAAGGGTAGGGGGATGGGATATGGCAATTGATTAAAGAAGGAGGGAGAGGGAGAATTTGCGGAGGTTACTGGGGTCTCCGGCCCAATAGGCTAGTGGTAATGTTCATCATAAAAGGCAACTCAAATTCAAGAAACACTCATATAGTTAGAGAGGCAGAACCAGGTAGAAGGTAAGAACATGGACCCTCTATTCAGAGAGTCCTGGGTCGGAATCTGTCCTCTACCACTTACTGGTTTAGTGACTTTGAACCAGTTACTTGTTTCACTCCCAGTTTCCTCATCTCTACGATGGAAATAATCTTAACACTCACCCTGTGATGCTGTTGGGGAAAAGCTAATAGCTGTGGAATGCTTAGCACAGTGCCTCGTAGCACACGTTAACTAATTATCAGTTACTAGCCTCTTGCTTTGGGTGAGTAGGCTTTGAATCCCCATTTGATAGATGAGGCTACCAAAGTCTGGGTAGGCAGAGTCACTTTCTAAAGTCCTGCGTTCAGCGAGGGCTCGCCAGGGTGAGTAGAGACCTATACTCTTGCCTCTTGGTGCAGTGCTCTGTCCTGCTAAATTCTAGGTACCTCACACTCAGTCAGTGTCAGGCTGAATCTTGTGGTGGTGTGACTTTGACCTTCTTTCCATAGAGGATGACGTAGCAGAAGCAGGTACTGTCTCCTCTCATCCCTTTACGGCCATTGGTTGAGCGTGTATTATGTGTCTAGTGTGCTGTTACATGTTTTGCCTACATTTCTAATGACAGATGATAGATTTAAATGTTCTCCCTTTGCTTTCTTTTATAACTTAGGCATTCACGTTTCCAGAGTCTTTTGGGTCCACCGAAGGCAGTTGTATCCTTCTGCGTGTGCCCTGCAGAACGTTCATGACAAAATAAATTTGTATTTCTTGATGACTTGCTGGTGCAGGAAGGCCACCCAAAGCGTACCCTTTTCTGTACCCTAAATCTCAGTGTGTGTCCTTCTTTTTCTCCTTTTGTGCCCAAGTTAAGCTATTAAGTAGGTAATACACTGTTAAACCCAGATCATGGTGCTTGGGAAAACAATGCCCGAGACTCATGAATAGTCCTCACTGTTAATTGTTAAGCTGCTTCTGCCGGGTGGTTGACCTCGCAGCGTTTGTGTTGTGACCGCTCGTTTGCGTTGGTGAGGTGAATGCCTATCTGCCATGATGGCAGGAGTCGGATGAGTCTGGGAAGCCTGGACACAGTATCAGATCATGTTTCACCCAGAGAACAAGACTGATTGATGGTGTTACATGAGGGTGAGTTGGACCCGGCACCACTGTACCACATGCTTTTTTATTCCCTCCTCTGCTCAGTATGCAAGTACAAACAGCTTTAACACAATTTTTTACCTAGAAAGGAGCCTGGGGCTGCATCCAAGTACATTTAACATATGAAAATTGAGCTGCTTTGAACTTGTATGTTTTTGATAACTGCTTGGTATGCTTCCTGGAGGATCACCTGTAGGCTTTTCTTTCCAAATCCTAATCCCTTTGATTGAGTGCCAGGATAGATAACTCTCATTGAATCACTCCAGTCTCATAATTCTTCCTTCATTCGGAGTTGAAAGGGAACAGCTCCAGATTCAATAGGCAAATCCTCAGATTTAGCTAAAGTCATTCAAACACTTTAAAACTAAAATGGTTTTGTTCTAAAATAGGGTTCAGATGGGCTACTGAATGTTTGCACAAGCTAGTTGCTGCCACGCACTGCGGGATGGGGTGGAAAAACACCCTCGTCTCCACCTCCACCGCCACCCCCCCTCCCCTTTTGCTGCCTCCTTGACCGAGGATTAAAAGGAGGACAACTTGGAGAGTTTGAAGTTTCAAAGCAAGTTGACGTGATTGTTTTTCAACGTGGGCATGAGAACAAGCTAGACGTTTCTTCTCTTCTGTCCCCCCTAAGACCAGGCTAAACATTCCTGCCCTCTCCTCCCAACCCCCTTTAGGAGGAAGGAAAACAACCGTGTTCTTTTTATCTTTACAAATGTGCCTGGTGGGGACTAATCTAAACCAGTTCAAGATGCTTTTATTGAAAACTGTTTAGAGGAACGGAAGGTGCTGCAGAATTAGAAAGAAAGTGGCATCTGGGCCTCTTTGCCGTCCTGCCCCTGAGCTTGCTGTCTGTCTCTGTCTGGCCCTGTCTCTGTCTCTCTCTCTGTCTCTCTTTCTCTCTCTCTCTCTCCCTCTCTCTCTCTCTCTCTCTCTCTCTCTCTCTCTCTCTCTCTCTCTCTCTCTCTCTCTCTCTCTCTCTCTCTCTCGGCACTAACCTGGATTTCTGCTGAGATCTCTGTTTCGAGTCTTTTCAGGGATCATGTTTACTCAAAGATGGTTCCTTTCTGCTGAACATCCTGTGTCTGTCCTATTTGGCCAGAGAGTGCTTCTGTTGGGAAAAGCCATCCTCTTTCTCTTTGTACCTAGTGCCCTATTTCAAAAGGAAGCCTGAAAAGTCATTTCCAGGTTCTGTGTGTGATTGGGTCCTGCGTGGCTTATCAGAGTGAATGTTCCCTCCTGGGTGAACAATCCTTCCCCTTCTCTTGGCCACCAGATGAAGAGATGGGCCCATTGTCAGAGTACTGGGGATCTGAGGCGAGACTGGATTTATTCTCAGGTTGAACTTGAGGCAAGACTGGATTTATCCTCCCCTGGCTAGTTTCCCACTTCCAAAATGAGGCTACTTCACTAATCGTTGACACCTAACCTTTGTCAAGAACATGGTGTATTAGTAAAGTGAAAGATGTTATGTGGTTATGAAAAAGGACAAGACTGGAATCTACCCCATAAGGGAGGACAAAATGATTCAACAGTGATCCAGACCGCTCCTCATCTGAACCCATTTTACAGTGTCCTCTTGGACTACACGTTCCATCCAGATCTGTACTAGGACTTGACCTTGCCTAGCTTGTGAATTTCGACCCACTGATGGTATAAGTTTATTAACAGCCTTGTTCATTAGATCCTTCTCCTGTTTCTGCTTTTCTGTTTCTCTCCCTGAAAGGTCTTTATGACATTGTAATCATTTATAATTTTAAAGTGCCTCTAATAATGCCTAAAAACAGCGCTTGATTTTAACGAGTGCCGCTTAACCATAGAAGGGTTGTGTCTGCGTCCCTGTCAATTCTTACAACGATACTTTGGAATGAAAGTAGAAAGTTTATGACACGTTTTATTATATTCCTAAACGTGAAAGAGGATTCTAATTTCAAAATAAGTGGCTATACTTTTTAATTCTTATTTAGCCTCTGTAGCTGTTTTAATATCCCTTTTATGGTTGACTGGTCAAGGTTTTAAAACAAGTTCTTCGGGGACTCCATGCCCATTAGTCCCTGGCCATAAAACCTGAACTTGGCTAAAATAAAACATGATGCCCGTGGAGCAATTAAGAGGAGAACTTTCAGAGATGACTGTGAATATGAAATGCAGTGATTTATTTTATTAATGGATTTGGGGGAAAACCAGCCCACCTCTTTTAAGCTCAACTCTGTGTATTTGGGGATTTTTATATTTTTAATTTATTTCTTTGTTTCTCTCAGGGCAATAGGGGGTTCCATAGCGGGCCCTTAAGGTATAGCAATCCTCCTTTTGTAGCCTACTACTTCTGAATATGAGCCTTTATTTTTTTACTTTATGTGGAAAATGGGGGTGACGTCACTTAGGAAAGCACTTTTCCCCAGAGTGGTTTTGGGAACCAGAATCTGGTGATGTGCTATTTTAAAAAGCGATAATGTAGTAAAGCTAGGCTTTGTGCTTTAAATAATTGCAGGATTTATGGGATCTATCCCTAACCTGTTCAGTTTTATGGAAGGACAAAATACAGGTTTTCATTTCATCAGAGTTTCTTAAAAACCTAGAAACGCAGTTGACAGTTATTTCTCTTACATGATAATAGAGTCTTTGTTTATTAAACATAGTCTGTAATGTTTTAGGAGTGCTGCAATTTAGTAGCCATTTAATTTGCAAATGGGATTGGGCCTCTCTAACCTTTGAAGGAAAGAGTTACTTTTAATGCTTTAAAACTTTCATTGACTCTCAGTTGCCAACTAAAGGTTAAGGTAGGTTCAGGTTGTAAGAAGCTTCCGTGCCTTCCAGCCTCCTCTCTGTTTCCTCTGCTACTGCCCCCCCCCGCCCCGCCCCCCGCCCCAATGGTAGGTCTGCTCCAGAGCATTTACTGTATCCCAGATTTTCCATCTACTGTACTCTTAGGTTTCCATTCCTCTGCTCATGTTTTCTTCTCTCCTTGGAATCCTTCCTTACTTTGTCTCCTCCACCCCACCCCACCCCCAGCAAACTGCACTTTTCCTTTGCCTCCAGTGCAGATGTTTCCTCCTTTAAGAGGCCTTCTGGACGCAGTATTCAGGGCTTCCTCCTAACCCCGGGCAACACGTGTAAAATGTATGCGGCCGCCCTGTGGGCATCCTTCCCCTGCCCAGCAAACTGACCACCTCTCTGGTCCACGGCACTTTCTACAGATCTTAATTCTTGCACTTACACGTTAAGCTTATTAGCTGTTTGTGTAAATGTTTGTCTTGTTCGCCCGAAAGTAAGCCACTTGAGGGCCGAGGTGGCCGTAACTCTCTCTGTGACCCAAACTGCCACAAGGGAGAGGCACAGTAACTCTCAAATGAATACATGAACGAATGTTTTCTTGCCTGAAGAAATGTCAGGAGATGCCTAACCTAAGAATCTGCGTGGACAGAAGCACTTTTTTTCCACCTGTTTTAAAAGTTATTAATCAGCCCACATGACACTGCTGAGGAAACCTCGTATTAGAGCTAATGAACATTAAACTCAGAGACCATCAGGAGCTGGCCGGGAACCCAGGGGTGGCCAGTGAGAAACCTCGGCCTAGAAACTTGAATCTCCCCCGTTTCACGGCCAGATCCCCTGGCAACCGCACCAGTGTTGTCCTGGCAGGCACACTTTGTTGCCTGTCGGGCAGCCAATTCCCTATCCCTACCCTGCTTCTTCACCCCGCTCAGAATCGAATTTTGTTCGGCTGGTGGATAGAGGGCCCTTGATTTCAGGGAGGTTCAGCCCCTCTGCCAGCCCCAGAGGGTACATCATAGTTGGGTTAAGCAAGCCGTGGCATTAGATGCTCACTCTCCCAGCCTCCCTTGCAAGTAGGGGACCATGGGACAAGTTCTAACCTATGAGTTGTAAGGCAAAGCCTGCTAAGGCTTCTAGGAAGGATTTCCTTGCCAGTAAAAAGACAGAGCCTTATCCTCTGCCCTTTCGGAGGCTTCCTGCCTTGGTACCCAGTGAGAGGACACGATGTTGGAGCTTCAACAGCCAGCTTTCAACCATAAGGGGACAAGTGTGAGGTCAAAAAGCTATTGCACTGGTGTTGGTGGAATGGATGGTCAGAAAGAGCCCGGATCCGTGATGAACAACGTCAAAACCCCACCTTGGGCTTCCCTGGTGGCGCGGTGGTTGGGAGTCCGCCTGCCAATGCTGGGGACATGGGTTCAAGCCCTGGTCCGGGAAGATCCTATGTGCCGCGGAGCAACTAGGCCCATGTGCCACAACTACTGGGCCTGCACTCTGGAGCCTGTGAGCCACAACTACTGGAGCCCATGCTCTGCAACAAGACAGGCCACAGCCATGAGAGGCCCGTGCACCGCAACTAAGAGTGGCCCCCGCTTGCTGCAACTAGAGAGAGCCCATGTGCAGCAATGAAGACCCAAAAATGCAGCCAAAAAAATAAAAGAACAACAAAAACAACCTCCAGACTTCTTCTTAAATAAATTAGTATCCTGATGGTTGCAGCTTTTGAGAGTTAGTTTTCTGCTCCTTGGAGCAGAGCACATCCTAGCTGGTTCAGTTGCTTTTAGAGGGAAAAATAAAAATGAAGACAGCATCCTAAGAGGAAAGATAGTAGCTGGATAAAACGTGGAGAAGTCTTGACAACGTAGTAGCCGAGAAATTTGGTGGCTTGTACATCTGTACACTTCTATTAAGTGCAGGGGAGACCCACTGAGAAGGCCTGCAACGTTCATCATTCAAGAAACATGAAAGAGTGATCTCTGATATTCCTGGCACTGGGCAGGAGGTGGACAGGTTCTATCCGTAAGGAACTTCTGGTGTCTAGTAAGGGAGACCGGTGAGTAAGCAGGCAGTTAAGAATGTGATCGTTGCTATCTTTTGATAGGGGTGCATTCAGGGAACTTTGGGAAATCAAAGGAGGCCATGGAACCCGTGATAGGCTGGGGAGAAGGAAGGGTCAGGAAAGGTTTCCTGGAGGTATTAATATCTGAGTCTTGAAGAAGGAATAGGACTTTGCCAGGCAAAGAATGGTGGGGAAAGGAGAGAAGGGGCACTCAAGACAAAGGGGATGTGTGCTAAGGTGAAAAGGCACGAGAGAAATGCAACATTTGAAAACCGCAAGTCTTTTGCCCTATTTGATCTAGATCTTTCTCATTAAGATTTGGCAAAACTGATAAGAGCTACAAATATTCTGTATACTTTTGGTATTTGAAAATATTCTATAGTAAATTTTAAGTGAATAAATGGGAGGTGAGAGATGAAAGCATCAAGTATAAAGCATCATTTCCCAATGCGTGCCCCTCATAACTCTCAATCCTTGGGATGTTAAATGATTTTAAGCAGAATAAAAGAGGGGAGTGGTTTCCATAGTCAAATAAATTTGGGGAACATAGGGTTAAATAAAATTGAATAGTTTTCATTCCTGCAACAATCCCCAAAGCCCTTGATACTTTCGTGTTAATTGTAACTCTCCAAAAGGAGGCTACCGCCTGGAGCATTTCCCCAAATATATTTGACCATACATACACTCTTTTTTATATAACCCTCTGCAGAACTGAGGCTTTGAAAAGCGTTGGTGTAGACTATTCCTACAGAAAGCTCGACTGAGAAAGAAAGTATAGTCACAGGGTGACAACTAGAATGGGGTCTGAGTAAAGGGAGACATTTCATAAGATGGGAGAGTCATGAGCATGTATATGCCAAGGGCGAAAAGCAGTGGTGAGGGAGGTTATAGACACTGGAGCATGGGCGCATTATTGAGAGGGCAAGCAAGGTAGTACTTGAGGTTATAAGAGGGATGGAATCTTAAAGGACTTCTGCCAGCATCTCTGTTCAAGATGTCAAGATTGTTGTAACGTGTTTCCATGTTCTAGGAGCCGATAAGACTGTAGATCAGAGACCACACACACACACACACACACACACACACACACACACACACACACACACACACACACACACCAGAGTCTCCTTACTGAACTTAGGTATCAGTTGCAAGAGACAGAAAACCCAACTCAAACTGACTTAGGTAGAAAGAGTTTAGTGGTTCACACCATCGAAAAGTGCATAGTAACTAGCTTCAGGCGTGGCTTAATGCAGGGATTAACCGTATCATCAGGACCCATCTCTCTGCTCCTAGTTCTTAGTTGGTTGCATTCTTAGTTTCCTCATAGCTCCTGGCAGCTTTGGCCTTTTCTGTTTGCAAGATGGTTGCAGCTCCAGACTTCACATCTACCATCACACCACTAATCCTATAATAGAAGAAAAACTTTTCTTTCTCAGAAGCCCCAGCTCCTTACCGTGCCTCCTTAGTCTGAGTGATTTATGAGTCCTTTCCTGAATCAGTCCCTATAGCCAGGGTCTATAAAATCAGTCAGTGTCCAAGCACCCTCACCATCCCCCCTCGTGAATGGTGCTAATTCACAAAGGAAAACCAAGAATTCTGTATCTCAAGAGTGGAATATGTTAAAAAGGTAACTCCCTCCCATCTCCAGAGAAAGGAAACTAACTCCCAAAACAGAGCCTTTAGATTTTACCCAAGATGATTTTAAATTCTAAATGTTGGAATGTGTAGGATCCCAGATCTGACAGCATGAATTAGATCCCTCCGTTTGGAGCACCCAAGTAAACGAAGGGTGTTGACAGCTGTCGTGGGGAATGCTGACTGATGCTTACTGAAGAAGTCCTGCAAGAAATCCTCTTTAGAAAGAAATAAAAAGCAGTTTTTGAGAACCCAGCTTTCACCAAAGACCAGAACCTGTCAGCCACAGGCAGAAGTCATTAGCAGGATTTATACATGCCCCTATCCAGCACTGAGTCAAAGGGAGATACGCCAAGGGGATTTCTCTCTTCCGGAAACCCACCAGAGGAATGAGGAAGACTTTCCGGGTAAAGTTTCAGAGAACTTAATGCATAAATCCCCTTAACAAACACTGGGATTTGGGTTTGTAACTCATCCCTCTCAGCTTAGGTCTTGTGGAGACAGGCTGTCATAGCTGCCATGGGACCAACACAACCAAATCGAGGAAGAAAGGGGTAGAATTTATGGCAACAATATGGAAACTGCTGAAAGTGGTGACTTTTTCATAATGTGGCACTGGACGCATTTTTGCTTTCAGGACACTTGGTAGCCCTTGAGCTGTTGCTAAAGACCCCCTGAAAACAGCCGGTGGCTGGGTGGTAAGTGTTGTCCCCTCTCTGTGATTTACAACTCTGTGACCTTCATTTCTCCTCTGATAGAGACTGGGCCATGAATTGGCCGGATTTTCCCAAACTCTGTGGCAAGTGAGAATGGGAAAGTCTGGATTCTCTCCATGTCTGAATCACAGACGATATCATTAATTTGCTAAGTTTCTGCCTCACAAGGAAATTTTAAAAACCAACACACAGACATTTCCCCCCACCTCTGGATTGACAGACATTCTTCCTAGAGGTACCTCTGGTTTGGAGAAAAGCAGCCAGAATTTATATCCAGACAGCGTGCCATGATCTCTCTTTACCTATTTGTTGCATTAGATATAAAGTCAGAACAAACGGTGAGTCTCAAAGGAAAAGATCCAGAATGCATCCTGACGAATAAGAGCAGGAATGATCTTGCGTGATGAATGCTGTGCTCTATTAGTGCTTTGGCCGTGGATTTGGCCACCATTCAACAGCCTCCACGGCCAGCTTTCTACGTGCTTTCTTTTCCTCCTCCTGTTTGGTTGCAAACTTATTTTGACTGAGGATTTACTTGTCACCTCATGTTTACATTTCAAGTTATTGCATTAAGAAAAACACGGGAGAAAGCAAACAAGCAAGTATATTCCCACAGGTCACCAGGCGTAGAAATCATACTCAAATTTCAAAGAAAAGGAAGGGGGTTGGGCTGGAGAATGGAGGACAGATATATTTACGGGTCAAAAAAAACCCTCCTAACTTTTTGGGCTCAAGTCAGATCCTGGATTGTGGGTATTTTTCTCAGCTACTGGTGATTCCTGGGACTGCTAACCAGGGGAGATTCTGGTCCAACTGAAGTTGCCATCCCACAGAATCATGCTACCATTCTGATTTCTCTGACTATTAGTGACTGCAACAACAAAGAGAATAACTCTGCTTTAGGAACTGTTTCCACAGTGTCTCTAGGGGACAGGTTTGCTTTGGTCTATAAATACCCCAAAGGCAAGCTGAGACGATGTAAATTAAAGAAATAGAGCCGGTGACAACCAACTCTGTGGTTTTATTTGATTTTCCAAAACACATGTCCATCAGCATGTTGTAGACAACACAATATGATTAAAGCACAGCAATAATCACCCATGTATTGCATTTTAATTGGTATAACGTGTGATGTATAGTAAAGTTGGAACCACTAGGTATACTTTTACTTTTGAGCAATTTCTTTGATTCATCAGACTTTCTAACAACATAAAATATGAGTCAGGAAGTCTGCACTGTGAGCTGGGCTCTGCCCCTCATCAGCCTTGTGACCTTGGATAAGTCACTAAATATGTTTGGATCTCGTTTTCCTCGGCTATAAAATGAGTGGTTTATGCTAGATAAAAATCTAAGTAGTCTTCCCCTTTCAAAAAAGTCCAAAACCTTTTCTAGTCTCTGGAATTTTATTACTGAATTCAGTAATCTTAAGTCTCTTTAGCAATTGAGTCTCTTCCTTTTTAATATATGACGAAGATGACTTTTGTCTAAACTTCGGATTTTTTTTTGAAACTGATTTCAGTAATTGCATCACACATCACACATTTTTTAACTAGCTTATATTAAACAAGAGAGAGAGAAAAAAATAGCAAGAACAATATAGTTTTTTCCCTGACATTCCATTCCATAAGCATTTGCCCTGGAGTAAATGTGAGATAGAAGTCAGGAATCTGTGCCTGCTTCTCAGAGGGTGAATATTTTCCTATTTTGAGTGTGATTCTAACACCTTAAAGACGTATTCTTTTGGTGCAATATAGCCCCAAAACATAAAGCAACTGTTTGTTGCCTAATTGAACATTTGGTGCTTAACTGAAGAGCCATATCTGTTCCAGTGGTGGAGGGAAACCTAGCTGTGTTGGACTTAACTGAAAAATGGTATTGACCTACAAGTGACAGGTAAATATTTGAGTTCAACTTGGAGGGATTTTTGAGTGTAATTTTGAGTCTTCCTAATTTTTGCTTTTTCAGATGACTTTAGAATCTGATAGCCCTCCCCTTTGCCCTGCTCCCAAAGCATAAGATAGGACTCATCGATAAAGACCATTAGATTTCATGCTTCTTCTCTGCTTCCAGTTGGTCTGAGAAATGATAAGAGTGGAGTAAGGAATGGGAAAGCGTGTTAATCCCACCCACTGTACTTTATGGCTTTTAAGGCTACTGAACTAGCCTCCCAAGACTTAATCTTTCTCAGTGTCCCTTGGGAACTTGCCTTTCAGCATGTGGTCACCAGGTTGTGCTCTCAGACAACATGTAAGCCACCAGCTTCGTGCTCAGCCTTCCAACCCTGGTAGAATTTGGCCTCAGAAGGGGCTTCCTTGAGGCCAGATGATTGGTAATATTGTGTTCCAAACACTTGAGGAAAAAGACCACAAATTTCTACTTGAATATATCCTTTTTACCACCCAAAAGCAAACGAATGGAAGAAGACGAGGAGAAGACACGTATCAGGAGTACTATAGTCTTTTTTATCTGGTTATGAAGCTGCATGCATTTTTAACCGATTCTAAGCAAAATTATATATTCTACTTTAACCTCTTCATCCTTATATTTCCCTGGTGGCCATTTCATGGAAGGAGATTTCTACTGCTCTTGATATTTACATTACAATTCCAGAAGCGCTTCAGATCTTCAAAGCTCTTAATAAACTGTGACTTTCACAATTATTTTTAAAGCAGTGATACTTTAAAAAATTTGTTGTGATCACTTAAAATCGTATGTCATCATAAAGACAAATTATAACAAGTGTTGATGACGAGAGGGAAAAATTACAGCCCTTTGTATTGCTAGTGGGGATATAAAATGGGGTAGCCACTTTGGAAAACAGTCTAGAAATTCTTAAAATTGTTAAACATAGAATTACCATGTGATCCAGCAATTTCACTCCTAGTTACCCAAGAGAAATAAATACATATATCTATACAAACTTTGCACACAAATGTTCAGAGGAGCATTATTCATGAAGGCCAAAAATGGAAACAACTCAGGTGTCTCTTGAATAATGAATGGTTAATCAAAATGTGGTATATCCATACAATGGAATATTATTCGGCAATAAAAAAATGAAATAACAACACATGCTACGATATGGATGAATTGTGAATTGCTAAGTGAAAGAAGCCAGTTACAAAATACCATACAGTATGATTCCATTTATATGAAATGTCCAGAATAGGCTAATCTGTAAGAGACAGAAAGTAGTGGTTGTCGGGCTGGAGTGGGCAGAAACAAATATACTAAAAGTCACTGAAATATACTCTTTAAGTGGGTAAATCATATGGAATGTGAATTATATTTCAATAAATATAATTCAGAAATAGGCTTAGAAAATGTTTAATTATCTTTACTTAGCATGTTACATCTTCAGGGAAATGACCCTATTAAAATTTTGCAAGTAAAAGCAACAGAATTTCCCATGTTGGGTTATTCTTTGGCTATAACTATCTTCCAAATCAAATTGAAATTGATATTTCCTCATCATTACTATGAGCTGAGCTACTGCATGAAAGTAAGATATAGCTGTCAAGTAATTACAAAACACCCATGTTAGGCACCACATACTATTTAATGAATTTGCATCCTTAACCAAAGAGGAGAGAGAACAAAATGGGATGTCATACATGTACATGAGAATTTTCCCATAGGCCAGATGAACACTCTTTTGGTTTTGATACCAGGCACCAGCTCTAATACGATGAAGCCATGTAGCCTGATGACATGGAAATTCAATGGAATGCCTTAGCATTATGGGTTATTTCCAGGCAGAACCAGATTTCTTGTCTTCACATCAAGGTAGGTGTAAAAGGGAGGAGAACCTATATTTATATGTGTGTGTGTGTGTGTATATATATATATATAATATTATATTATTAGTTATATTACTATATTGATAGCTATATAACATGGCTGTTTCCCAAGCACTATGCTAATATAATACATGTAGTACATATTACTTGTATATGTACTCATTTAATCCTCATGAGAGTTTTTTGAGGACGACATTATTATCATTTTGAAGATGAGAAAACCTGAAGAGAATAGAAGTTAAGTAACTTGCCATGCTTACCCAGCTAACTCTCACTCATGATTCATGAGGCATTTACCAAGCAACTACTACATACGGGCCTTAAAGATACAAAGAAGGATCAAACACAATCCCTGCCTTCAAAGAACTTAAAGAACTGTGCTGGAGAAGAATTTAGTTACGTCATTTCAGAGGTAAAGGAACTCAAATTGGGGAGTTTTTGGGCATCTGTCTTAGGACTGTATGGCCAAGATAAATTGATAACATAAATGTAAGCATCAGTGTACAAATGGGAGGAAGTGTCATGGAGAAAATTTTATTAAATGTGTCTAGGACTCTTGGGAACTACTCGTTCATTATTAAGTTCTTTGATGACACAGACCATTGCTCAAGAATCTCTTCCCAGAGAAGTTTATAAACATCAAATGGTTTCATGATGAGTAGTTCCAGAAAGGGTTAAAGTTAGCTTCTCTGGGACACATAATGGGAAAGTGGCTGAACATGATTTCAAAGGGATTTTTTAGGAGAGAATTCCAATTACAGAGAAGTAATTTCCCTTTCTAGCTTACTAAGCTCTCTTTCAGACTAATGCAGTTTCAAGATTCATATCCCTTCTCCCCTTATTTCAACAGATATTCTGAATATGGAAATCTTATGTCAAAACTTAGCCGAAGCCTTCATCAGGCTTTTGAAAGGCTAAGTAAGAATTCTGTTTCTAGGAATAAAAAGATTCTGATCAGAAAGATTCTTTGCCGGCTAGAGTTCCTTTTTTGGATGGTAGTTCAAGCAGTCTTTAATCATGTTTTTGTTGATTATTTATTAGCTTCCCTGGGAAATCAAAGACTTGGTAACGTAAAATGTGTTTTCCTTAAGATATTTTATGAATCAGAATCCCCAGTAAAGAAATAATGGAAAATACATTTCCTTTGCTAATATGGACTAATTGGGAATTAAAATACCTTCCTCTGGTGAGTGCCCCACATGGAAATGCTAAATGACCCAACTGGCCCAATTGTACCAACCACGGTTTCTGTACACCCAGACAAACACAGTTTGTCTCTGCCACCCAGATGAAACTCTTATGCCACTGCTAGATAAAGAGAGTGTTTTGTCAGTAAATCAAAACTGCAGAGAACTAGAACTAATTTAAGCGAAAGGATAGGCTCCAAGCCCAGCTGTGTGGGTAAACCCACACTGAACCAAATGGGGGAACTAATGAAACCTAAAACGTGTGTATTCCAGCCGTCAGCCTAGCGGCTATGTAACACAGGCTCGCAGGGTTTGTCACTGTGAGAAGCGTGAAGACTAACTTCCATCTTCAGCCGTGTGGGGCTGACAGCCTTTGGCAGTTTTGGCCAATACCACGCTTGCTCTTGGGGAGCCAGCTTTGGCTAGCTTCCTGTTGGAGGTGAGTGGAAGTATGACATATACTTACTTATACAGATCATCCTGATCAAGTGGAATCAAAGGGCATTTGAAAAAACAAAAGTCTACCAAAGTAAAACACGAAAGAAATTTGATGCATTTTATGCTGTTGAGGCCAATATAGTTTTGGGAAATAAAAGATGGACATCCCTGAAAAACGTAAAAACAATTCAGAGTAATAAAATATGTGTGTGTGACAGAGGCAAGTGGACCATGGTGGTAAAGGGCACGACTCTGAAGTCAGATGGTCTGAGTTCAAAGCCCACTCTGCCACTTACTAGGTATGAGACCCGGAGCAAGTTGTTTACTTGCATCGTCCTCTATAAAATGGAGATGATAAGAGTACCCGCCTTGTAAGGTTGTTGTCAATGAATCGATATAAAGGCGTTGAGAATGGTATCAGGCATGTAATAAGCGCAACATAAATTGGTTGGTATTATTATAGATCAGAAGCCACAAGCTCGAATGCTTGCAATGCCCAGGAGCACCGGCACAGTCCCCACTGGCAACAGAGACATGGCCTAGTGACGTGGAGCAATGGAGAGTGGTGGGGACAGTGGCGAACTGTTCTTCAGCTACAGTCACCACTCTGCTCTGCGCTGGATGTGGCCATACGGGAATGCTGGTCCCGTGTTGCTGTATCTTCTGGTATGTCAGAGGAAGCTGGAAATCTGGATTTTATTGAAAATCTCCCAACTCTTTTCAGTGTGGTTGATTTATTTTAAAACCCTCCACGAGCCAAATAAAACACTGTCTGCAGGCTGTGGGCCACCAGCTAATGACCTCTTTGGTCTAATAATGAAACATTTTAATGTAGCTTATGGAAATCCATCTGATGAATTTATTGTCACACCATGAAACAGGTTCATTCTGAAGTCCGGAACTATCCATCGGGCTCCTATTAAGTGTCCGGCCTTGTGCCGGTGCTCAGGCTACAGTAGAGGCGAAGACAGATAATCCAAGGAAGGCACACACTTTACAAGGTTTTTAAATGAAGAGAAAGCAACACCTGGCACTTAATAGATACTCGATCAATGTAGGTTCCCAGCTCCTTCCATTACCTCTGATAAGTCTAGACCTGATCCACTGAGTGTTTGGGAGCTAACCTAGGTTTCTGGGTAATAATCGTGTGATGCAGTTAAAAGCAAATGAACCTGCCAACACTATCGCAGAAGCACTCTACTAAAGCGCTGTTCCTCTTAAGTTTCCTGCTTTTTCTTTGGTTCATCATCCTAACTCTTTTACTTGATAGCCCATCGGTACTTAGGAACTTGGGCTATGATATTTTACAGTTCTTTGCACGTTGCTCCACAAATTTTTCTATTTTCTTCGAGAGTACGAGCTTCCTTCACGCTTCCAAAGGGTGTCCCGTGGGACACTAATCCTGTGAGCTAATCCAGTGTCATTTGAGAAATAGGGAATATTATATATCCCCTCCTCTTTCTTGGAGATTCACAAAGCCCATTAGCAGAGCCCACTTAAGGCTCTGAGGAAAAACTGCAATTTAGGAAACTACTCGATAAGCATTGTCTCAATTACTGTTTCCCAAATGTATTTGACCAAGGAACCCCTCCTCCTTTTTCCCCCCAGTTAATGCATCTGAATATGCCTGGTTACTGATACTGTTTGACCCACTGGGGGAAAAGCTGGATTGCCAATTGTAGTTCCTGTTAGAACTGTAGTTTCCTCCAATTTCTTCCCCATGCCAGCATCTACAGATAAAGGTATCTCCAAAGGCTCACACTTCATTTTCAATTTGAGTGTGGCAGTGGCCATCCTGTTGCTGCCTAGCAATTGGATTGTAAATTCCTTGAGGATAGAGCCTGTCATCCTTGTCCTCTCCTCAGCACCAAGCACAGGGTCCTTCCACAGTGGGTGTTTAGTAAATGCACATTGAATGCTGTGAGACTCCTTTTGTCACTATGGTGTTTTAACCAACCAGTGAATGGCCCCGGCAAAAAAAAAAAAAAAAAAAAAAAAAAAAAAAAAGCAATATATATCGCAAGAGATGTTAACAATAAATGAATTCCAGTAAAGAGTAGGTGGGCATTTGGGGGTCCTATTCTTTAACTTTTCTGCACATTTAAGATGATCTCCAAAATGTAAAATTCCTTTCAATTCAAACTGTGTTCTTAAACGGTGTAAATCATACCTTGATTAAAAAAAAGCAAACAAACAGATTGCAAGGTTTGGCTAAAGCTGAGAGATAGGAGCAAGAAAGGAAAATGAAGGATGCCCATAAACAGGTCAAGAAAAGAGGATGGAAATTTACCGGGGAGAAGAACAAGTGAGCAATCAAATCAGCAGGTTGGGATTTTTCCAAAGATCTGTGCCTGATACTGGTTTCAAGATAGTATCTCCCAAGAGCCCAGTTCCCAGGCTGCATTCCACCTCGGGTCAGCCCGGGCCTCCCAACAAGCCTTGCGCTGGTGGTATCTGCCAGTACATTCTGTCTTCGCAAGCTGTTGAGTCCTCCACTATCGCCCTGTCCCCAGCGCCCCTCTCCCCACCCCACCCCCACATACACATCTGGCCTTTCTGCTGTGAGGCCAGTCCAGTAATCTCCTCCACCATCATGCAGCTTCTTCCGTGACTCGCCCCACCCAGGCACAGTGCTCAGTGCTTCATGTCAAGCCTCAACCTGACCCTTCTTTGGAGAAAGAGGAGTTAGCGTCAGAGTTGAGGGCTCAGCTGTAAAATGGCATTTCCCACCCTCATCAGCCATTGAGGAACCAGAGTTTATTTTGGACCATCCCTGTGAGCTTTGCGCAGACCCTAACGGCAACACTGAGCTATTGTCCCCATTTTTCTGAGCCTCAGTGGCTCTAATAATGTCTTTTTGGTGTGGGCAGCGTGCCGCTCATTCTTCGGCTTTAATACAATTCCTTCCCTCCTAGCTCTTCACATTTGTAAATCTTCAGTAACACATACGTGGGAAATCAATATGACATGCCCCAACCCAGTTGCAATGGTCAAAGGAAGACCATCCAAGCCTTTAACATCAGTCTTGTTGACACTCATATTTTTACATCCAGTCCCACTTCCTCACCTCCTGTGTTTTATGAACGTGAGTGATTTAGGACAATGAAAGTCACAGGATTTTAAATAACTTAACTCCTAGGTGTGTTTGGTATGGAAACAAAGATAACCCTGTTCAAGAGTGAATCTGTGCCTCTGGGTGAATGGCCAGGTGTTCTTTTAACTGAACTGTGAGACTAATTTCTTCCTGGCCTCTGGAAACCAGCTGAAGCAGTGGGCCAGCTGGTATATCTTCAATCTTGCATACCAACATCTTTCCCTGATTCACAGATTTCCTTTATCCCCAGCACTTCCTCTGGTATGTGCATCCCTGACAGTAAGCGATATCTCTTATTGAATTTGGGCATTTTTAAGACGTGCGTCTTTTGGAGGGGGAAGTGGGGAAGGAAGGAGGGTGGATGGTTACAATAGAATATTTCCAGAGGGAACCTCCCTTTAATCTCACTCACCTCTGACTCTTGTGCATCAGATGATCTCCACACTCATAAGGGGGTGACACTGAAGTCATTGAGGATAACATTATGCACATGAATATTTCAGTGATCTCAGAGAAAACAAAGTTAACTTACATCCAGTTGTTGTAATATCCATGACTAGGAGTATAAAACAATAAGAAAGCTATGGAGATTGTTATCTAAAGAAGTTTCTTTTGGAAATTTTCTGAGAACTTTCAGTTGCAAAGCACAGCTTCTTTTTCTTTTTTTTTTTGTATCTGACTTTCTTTTTTAATTTTTATTTTATATTGGAGTTTAGTTGATTAACAATGTTGTGTTAGTTTCAGGTGTACAGCAAAGGGATTCAGTTATACACATACATGTATCTATTCTTTTTCAGATTCTTTTCCCATTTAGGTTATTACAGAACACTGAGCAGCGTCCCCTGTGCTGTACAGTAGGTCCTTGTTGGTTATCTGTTTTAAATATAACAGCATGTACATGGCAATCCCAAACTCCCAATCTATCCCTCCCCCCACCCATCGGCCCGGGAACCATAAGTTCATTCTCTTAAGTGTGTCAACTGACTCACTTCCAGTGATTTGAGATTTGGAGAGGCCCAGAGATTTACTTGGTGAGTCACAGAGCAACTCTTGACATTAGGAAGCAGAAGTCTGTACCTGACAGTCTGGTGGTTCTCAGAATACTAGATCATATCCATAATTTATTTTTCCCAAATAGCTGTGACATACAAGATTCTCCATGCACTAGCAAGGCTATTTGAAGATCACAGGTAAGTGATAGAGGACCAGTGGTGACTTGAAGCATGTGCACTTTGGCAGTGTGCACCTGTGGACACTTGTAGTATAATCTGTATCCTATCTTACAAAAATTCGAAAGGAAATGCAGTTTTCTTTGCTAGTGATAGATGGGCTTTGGTTTTCAAGAGCCTGCAGTGCTTCGGTTGGAGGTCTATCTGTTTTAGAGAGGAAATTTACAGGGGCCCCCCAGTGTGAGCTGCACGAGGAGGCAAACTGGGGAACCTCCTTCAGTCCGGTGTGTGTGAGAATTTTGGCCCACCGAACTGAGTCATCACTCCCACGGCTCAGCTGGAGAATGCCATTCTCATGTCATTGGCACGAGTCTAGCTTGCCTGAATTGTGTGCTGTAAGATGTGCATGGGATGGGTTTTCAGGCATTTTTAAATGGAGAGAGATGTCCTGGATATTTCAGCTGCAGAGGCCCTTGAACTGGATGTTGTCAGATATTTCCATATTACAGAAACAATGATGTTTCATGTAGAGTATTGTAGCAACGTTCTCTCCTAAGAAGGTACATCCCCTGTTCTGTTTACACACAGAATTGTGTGTTACAGCAGGTCTTTGCACTTGGTGGCAATTGTAATTTTTGAAGTAGCACCTTATAAAGCAACAGAGATTTCATTTTCAAGAGGGAATTTCCTGTGGCTAAGAACTAACAATAAAATAATAAAGCAGTGTCCAGAGCAGAAGGGACTGGGACCAGAGCAGAAAGTTTAGACCAGCTTTTAACAAAAGATTTAAAAATTTTAAGACTTTGGAAAAATTCAACTTAAAAGATAATGTGAATAATGATAGCAATCATGTTTCTTGATTGTCATATGCCAAATCCTATGCCACATGCTTATGTAAATTTTTAAATTTCATCTTCACAGCACTCTATGAAGCAGGTACTTTGTTATCCCTATTTGCCAGATGAGAAAGCTGAGGCTTCACCGATTAACTTAGGGTCAGACAGCCTCCAGCAAGGGGGGAAAACAGACTTCCAGCTCACGCGGTCAGCCTCAGAGTGGTTGCTCTGGGCTATTTCTATCTTACCTCATATATCATTTCTTCCTACCGCAGAGGTCACAAACTAAGAGCCAGGAGGCCAAGTCTAGCCTCAGGTAACAATAGTAGCCATGGAGCAATTACTCTGTATCAGGATTATTTTATGCACCTTCCTTTATTCCTTCATTTCATCCTCAAAACAACTCCATGAAGTGGTGGCAATTACTATCCCCATTTAAATGTAAGGAAAAGTGACATTGAGATTAAGTAATGTGTCCCACATGTTAGCACAGCTAACCTCCAACTCCAGACAGTCTGGTCCCAGAATCCATTCTCTTAACCATTATGTTAAAAAAATGCAGTTGTTTGCTAACTTTTTTTTTAATAAAAAAATTTTTTTGATTGAAGTATAGTTGATATACTATGTTGTGGTAGTTTCAGGTATACAGCAAAGTGATTCAGTTATACATATATATATTTTTTTCTTCAGATTCTTTTCCCTTACAGGTTATTACAGAATATTGAATATAGTTCCCTATGCTATACAGTAGGTCCTTGTTGGTTATCTATTTTACATATAGTAGTGTGTATATGTTAATCCCAAACTCCTAATTTATCCCTCCTCCCCTTCCCCTTTGGTAACCATAAGTTTGTTTTCTGTGTCTGTGGGTCTATTTCTGTTTTGTTTATAAGTTCATTTGTATCATTTTTTTTACATTCCAAATATAAGGAGTATCATGATATTTGTCTTTTTCTTTCTGACTTACTTAGTATGATAATCTCTAAGTCTATCCATGTTGCTGCAAATGGCATTATTTCATTCTTTTTTTATGGCTGAGTAATATTCCATTGTATAAGTATACCACATCTTCTTTATCCGTTCATCTGTCGATGGGCATTTAGGTTGTTTCCGTGTCTTGTCTATTGTAAATAGTGCTGCTATGAACATTGGCGTGCATGTATCTTTTCGAATTAGAGTTTTCTTTAGATATATGCCCAGGAGTGGGATCGCTGGATCATATGGTAACGCTGTTTTTAGTTTATTAAGGAACCTTCACACTGTTTTCCATAGTGTCTGCACCATTTTACTTTCCCACCAACAGTGTAGGAGGGTTCCTTTTTCTTCACACCCTCTCCAGCATTTATTATTGTAGACTACTTGGTGATTGTCTGCCAACATTTTAAAACCTGGATATTTCATACAAGTCTGACTGCTCTTGGAAAAAAAAACAACAGAAGATTGGACAATACTGGTACCCTTCCACCTGGCAACAGTCACTTGGCAGCAGTGGGTAGCTGCCCGTTTTACAGGGGATATCTCTTGCCTGATTGCTGCTACCCCTCACTTTTGCTGTGTTTACTCTTTGGTTGCCCACCTGGGCTTTGGGGGCATTTTATTTTGCATTCCCGATCTACGGTCTCCCTAGTACTGGAGGTGCCTCTGCAGCAACCTAAATGGCTTTTATTGTAGCACAGGGTATTCTGTGCATTTCTCCCAAATAACAACAAATTCCTCCTCTCTGCCTTCCTCCCTGTCCTCTTCCCCCAATTCCTGCAGGTCTAGTGTTTGTGCTCAGTCAGGCGGGGAGCACGTGAGGTTTATAACGTTTTCTCTCTGCCTGGTCCACGGCACTCTGGTGGTGCTTGGTTGGCAATGACCGAGGTGATAACAGCATCTCCAGGCTTTGGCACGAAGCTTCGTAGGCTGTTGTATGACACAGAGATACCCAGCCTCTGTACATGTCAGAGCAAAATACAACTCTGACTTCCAGAAATGAAGAGAAAGATTTTGGCAGGTACATGCCTCCTTCTAAAACTAGAGATTTAAATATTTTAAAAGGGCTTCTCCAAGAACTCAGTCTTGATTATTTGTTTCATGTTGGGCCCAACCAATGCATTATTGGTAAGATAATGAGTGGCATTCACCCAAGAGTAATCCTTTCAGGGATTTTGATGATGCAGTAAATCATGAGTGTAAAGCCTGAGTGGTTTATGCCATTAAAACCTCAAGATAGAATTAGACTTGTAATCACCACTTGCCCATGTTTTGTCATTTATGATAATTATGGTAGTAATAATCCGTGTATTGTTGAGAAGTAGCAGTCAGAAGCATCCATCAATTTTTTATCGACACCAAATCAAGTTGATACTTCATCTTTGCTGCAGAAATGTAGATTGCACCAATTAGTCTAAAGAAATTGGGCAGTCATTAGCAATGAAGTCAGCAGTTAATCTACAGGACATTTCTGGCCCCTCTGATGCCAACAATCCCTCTTAATTATGTGGAATATCGTGAGCTTCTTTGGGATTCTGTCAATAGTGCTGTTGTTAGCTTAGAACTAGAAGAAGCATCTATGTCCCTGCTTTTATTTTTTTATTTTTTTAAATGCCCTAATACCTTGCGGTCCCCACCTTGTACCCCTCTGTGCTTCTGGGCAAATTTATTCTGAAGCAGAACACTCGAATCAAAGCAGTTGGCATTTCCTTTCTCTTATTTAGAAGTAGGAATTTTCCCCAATGAGCTTCTTTCAGTGATGGTGTGTTAGCTCACCATCCCGTACTTGTTAACTATTATTATTCACCTTACCCAAATCATGGAATAATCATCTCTTTTAAAAAAAAAAGGAAAGAAAGAGAAAGAAAAGTCAGAATTTAGAGGAAAAAATTCCAACTAGTTGTGAAGAAATCCTGGTGCTAATGAGCTTTCTGCATCTGCCTCAAGTCTTTTCCCCAGGCTAACCCAATCTCCCTCTCCAGACATTTTCAATCAGCGTAGCCCACAAATTGTACTAAGCAGCTGAATAATGCAGGGTGGAAATTTCAAATATATATATTTTTTCTATTTAGGAAATTTGGAAACAAAAGAACAGGCAAAAATAACTCACCCATAATCTCCCACCATGACACCAACTCTGTAACCATTTTTTTGTTACACACATGTTGAGCTCTTAAACCTACACGCATGTTGAGCATTGTTGTTTTAGTGTTATTATTATTATAGTCTTTTTTTTCACTTGTCATAATTATTTTTCACTTTACTAACAGTTTTAATCATCATTTTTAATGGAGGCATAATACTCTGTCAAATATAGAGTATATATGTCTCCATGTTTTGGATTATTTCCCTGAGATAAATTGCCCAAAGTGAAATACTGGATCAAAATTTATAAGCTTCTTTATAACTCTTGATACATATTGACAAACTGCTCTCCAAGAGGATTATACCAATTTAAAAAACCCCACCAGTAATGTATGCAGATACCAGTTTAGTTTTCATGAATGAGATTTAAATTCAGATGTGTTGTTATGCTTGTAGCTAAACTAAGACTATAAATGCTAGCCTTCCATAATGGTCAAATGGGTACAGTATCAAATTGTGCTCTGACTCAAGTTGGCTGAAACAAGGGTGATTATTATCTCACATTACAGGAAGTTCAGAAGTAGGACAGCTGTAGGTTGATATGATCATAGGCCCAATGATGTCACTGAATACCTGGATTCTTCTAAGTTCTGCCACTGGAACCTTTACCCTTATGCTGGCTTCCTTTGTGTTTCAAATGGCTGCCGCCGCTCCAGGCATCACATCCAGATGTAGAAGCAACGGCAATGGAAAGACATCAACCCTTCCAGTGTCTCCTTCTCCAGAGTGCGAAAATCCTTCGAAGGAACTCCCAGTTGACCTTCCCTCTGGTCTCATAGTCCAGATCTGGGTCACATGTCTCCTCCTAAACCAAAGACTGGCAAGGGAAGTGGAAACACCATGATTGGCTTATTAACCAAGACTTCCTCCTGAGCTGGCATTGGAGTCCATTTGCTCTGAATGTTGAATAAAATAGAAGTTCTGTTAGCAAGGAGCAAGAAGGAAATGGTTGCTGGGGAGGCAACCAACAGTACCTCCCACAGACACCATGCTTTTCTTTCTTCAGTCTCTGGCACACTCTCAGAACCATTGGAAATTCTTTAGTAACAGTTCACGTATTTAATGGATATATGCAAAATGTATGCAAGTACTGGGCTTTGCCCCGTACTGGGCAGTGCTTGTAAAGTCCTCGTGTACGGTGGTGTGTTTCCTTTACATTTTCCTAAAAACCGACCTCAGTGCTGAGCCCCGAAGACAGAAACCGGGAACTCCTCTATTTTTATATACCTTTGGGGCCAAGGTCTCCAATGGGGAAGAGGTAGAAATTGGAGAATTTCCTGTTCGGTAGAGATTTGACATCTAGTAATGCCATCGTCAGGGTTTCTGCTGAGACTGAAGGTTTACAACCTGATGAAACAAGCCTTGCTGTCCAGTGTGAATGTCTCAGGCTCTGTGCATCTGATTCCACTGCACAGCCCAGCATGGTGAACGTTTCATTCCTCATTAGCACCTCCAGGGGAAGACCAGGGTAGAAGAGGGGGATTGAGGAATTCAGGTCAGTCACATACTTCTTGTTTTATCTCCTTGCAGAAAATGGCTGAAATTCCTGCCTCAAAGAGTATTTTGAAACGAATCTAGTTTATTTCTACACCTATTTCCCCACTCATGGTACAGATTATTTAGGAACATTGTATTTTAGTGTAAAATAAATAAGAAAAAAAAATTTTTAAGCAACAACAGAAAAAAAAAAAAAAAACCCATGTTCCTGGGTTGAAGAAACCAGCCTAGATGCTGTATGCCTCAGAAAATGTACTATTTTGCATTTCATATATACAGTTGGTCATAGGATACAGATGTTGTCTATATTAGTGCCTGACTTGCAAATAGTGTTTGGCCTCAGGGATATTAAGGTGATCTTGGATCAAAGCTGCCCATTCCTTCACCCAGGTAGATGAGGGCCCCAGAGGTACCCATTTCCTACCACACCATGATGGAGTCATTGCTTCAGTTGTTTTTCTGGGTGGGGATCAAAAAAAAAAAAAAAAAAGAAAAGGAAAAGAAACCCCACCTACTATTCTTGTGTGCTTTTTGTTTTACAGTTTCATAAGGATTTTTACAACATAATTACATGTTCTAACTATGAGATTACATACATTTCCACCACTTACATAATCAGGTGTAATTATACCAACTGCTTGGACAGACAGTGATAAAGCACTTGAAGCAAAAATGACACAACGAAATGCTATTTCAAAAAGGCTTTGGGAGCGTGTGCTCCACAGTCCCCTAAAAGAGGTGGATCAAGATGAACGTGATAGCCTTCACGTAGCTATTAGCGTTTTTATAGGTTATGACACCGAGAATGGTTTGTATCATTTGGTAACTATCCTAGAGCTACTTGTGCAGAAGCTGGTCGAGTTCTGGTTTAGTCTCCTTCTTGGCCTCGCCTTCTCTCCCTCCTGCCCTTGGCACTTCCTTCCCCTCTTCCCTTTCTACTCTTCTGTCCTCCTCCCTACCCCTTCCCTTCATTTAGGGACCAGGAAAAGGGTTTGAAACTGTAGGCTAATGGAGAGAGATGGCATAGATTCCTAGGACTTCATCTCTCACTAAAGTGATCCATGGATGAAAATGTTTGAAGGCAGCTGGCTTAGAAGGGAGAATGTGGTCCTTAAAATTTTTCTAACTTACTCCCCAGAAGGTAGACTGGATATAAAGTCAAGGTCCATTGGGTTTCACAGCCTTTTTTTTTTTTTTAGCGTGGTGTCATTGTTATATAGGAGACAAAAAGGTCGAAAGAGGTTAGCAAACAGATTACAACGTATGTAAAATTAGGAGCCTTGGAAATGAAGAATAACAGACAATTCATTAGAAACAGCATGCTAGTTTATTATAATTGTTTTTTCCATCGCTGATAACAAAATATAATGATAGGGTAATTTTTTTCCCAAGTCAACTCCTTTCCCTCAGATGCTTTTTTCAAGAAAAAATTTTAAGCAAAAGGTTTTTTAAATAGATTTTTAAAGTTTTCTTGGGGGAAGGGGGGGCTCTTGTTACATTATTAGGGTTTCTCCAGAACCGTTCCATCATTCACCTACTGAATTTTTCTTTATTAAAAAATAAAATAAAAACAAATCACCTGTCCTAAGTTTGTAGTTCAGAACAGTTTTGGGGGACTAGTTCATCACATTCTCCTAAGGACAGTATCTCTTAGGTGTGCTGCCCTTAGTCCATATGGAGCAAATTAGAGAGTGAAAGAAAGGAGTTGCCACTGTTTCTGATTGGTTACGGTAGTATTGGGGAAAAAAAAATTGACTTGCCCCTCTCTGGAGAAGAAAGATGGATAAAACGCTCTTTGAACACGCGAGGCTTTTTTCTTTTTTTTTTTTCCAGTGTCGGTACAGAAGGGTTGCATTTATATTTGGCTTTCCAGACCTGTCTCTTGACCTTCTAATTACTTTATTTGAAACAGCACTGAGGGTATAATAAACCTGGAGGTTGCCTCTCCTTTGCTTTATCGTAAATTAAAGCTGCCGGTTGGTTGAGGTGAAAGTAGAGGCAGAATGTTCATTACCGCTCAAGTGACGGCTTGTCAATAGCAGTGCTTTTTAGTTTGTTCTAGTCAGCACTTGCTGTGCATTTTGTTGGACCACTGGGAAATAAATACAACAAGATTATACATTTGGAATACCACAAGAGTTCATGAAGAAAAAAAACACACAAGTGATAAATTATACACTCCGTAGAAAGTGACATGCTATCTTGTGCTATTAACAACCACAGATAATTGCAACGAATTGTAATTGCACTTTGCAACTTACAGTACAGTGTGTCCAACATCAATCTTAATAGTGAACAAAGCAATTTATATTAAAACTTAATTCACTTGGTAACTTTTGGCTGTGTACGCGGGAGCTAACAGATGTAGCTTTTCAGAAAGTTCAAAGGCATTTGAAACGTGGCAAGAAATGCTAATGCAGTAAGCCTTGGAGAAATATTGCATTACTCCTTGTAATGAAAACAAATGTATGTCATTATCTCCCAGTTTGTGTTTATTTAATAAAATATGCAGTTTGCACATTGGTGAATTCAGTGTTTCTGAATGGGTATAGAACGATGTTCTATTTGGAATCAGAGGCCAAATAGGACTAGCAATTATGTGTCTAGTATAAATAGTCTGCTTTACTATTTTAGTAGAATGCACCTTAATGCTTCGGTGGGTTTTGTATGAGGTGTAACAGCAAACTGGCGTAACTTTATTCATGACTTTCCTTAGATTGGATGTCTTTGAAGCAAGAAAGGGAGATCTCCCGGAATTACTTAAGAGAACAAGCATATTTGTTTTGTGAGCTTGACTGATAGCCAGTAGAGCAGTTGAGTGAAATCTCTAAACTGATTAGGGCTTTAGTTCAAATAATCTTCTACCTTTTTCATTAATTTATTCCTTAATGCTATTTTGCTGCTTTTCTACCAAGGATAATAACCTCACACTCGCTGACCTCCATGAGTGGATGACCTGGAGCCCATAACTAATCTTATTTATTCTCCTGACCAGCCGAACTTCATTTACCTTGACTGGATAAAGAGCCTTGCGTGGCTAAGCTTCCCTTCCTTCGGAGCTTTCTAGTTAATCTACAGTGAAGGGGTGACGATAGACTTTCCCAATCAAGATCCAGAAGCATCCGGGGGCAGTGGAAGCTTGGTGCCATTTCTCTTCCTTTCTTGGAAGCATTTTTCCTGCATCATTTTTCACCCTTCTTGAGATTTTAAAAATGATAGAGAAAAACCGGAGGCGGGGCGGGGAGCATTTAGCCACAGTCCCACTGTCCTAATACAACCATTTTCATTTTGAAGTTAATTTCCAGCCATGGGCCATATGAATACAATGTTGAATATAGGTGTCATCATTGAATAGGTATAATTTTGTATTCTGCTTTTTTGTTTAACACCAGTGTTTCCCATGTTGTTTTATAACTTAATAGTTATGCATTTTTATGATGATAATAATCCATTAAGTTTCAATAGTGTATTTTATTTAAGCAGTTCCCATTATTGAAAAGTTGGGTTACTTCTGCTTAGTTTCACTCTTATGAATAATGCTGCAATAAAAATCTCTTTAGGTGTTTTCTTCATTTAGATTGTTTCCCTGGAATATATTATTAGAAGTGTACTTACTGAGTAAAAGGTATAAACATGTGTGAGGCTTTTTGCCTTACATGACCAAATTGCTTCCTGGACTAGATACAGTATTTTATGTCACCACCTGCAGTGTAGGAGTAATATACAGTTTTATCACAGCAGTGTTGAGATTTATCCTGGTTCTTCCGTGTACAAACTAAATGACATTGGGCAAGTTCCTTAACCTCTCTGCCTCATTATTCCCCATCTGAATAGAGGAGATCATAGTAGTACTTACGTCATGGATTATTATGAGTATTACATTACTTTATATATTTAAAGTTTTTGGAACAGGAAGCAACTAAAGGTTGCCTTTTATCAGTATTACTATTATATTACTAAAATTACACTTTTCTCCTAATTTAATATCACCTTCTATTTAAGCTGAAGTTTTTAAAGGAAACGTTATAGTAGTCCATTGGCGCTGAAGTCGTCAGTAAACTCCGTAATCAGCAACTTCTGTCCGTATTCAATGAAAAATTTAAATTGCTTAGGCACTTTAGCCATTAGGAAGAACTCTGTAGTAATGAGTATAAAGCTGCCTATAAAGCAGAGGCTTTTGGAAGCTCCCTCTCTTAATTTATAATAATAAAATACCTCTTATTCCAGAACTCTCTAAATGGGCCTTGAAGCCTTAGGGTTAGGGTGTGCTCATTCTGCAATTCTTATATTCAGTAAGAACTCAGTTTCCCTACTTTTAGGTATTGGGCTCTGCATTAAATGATGTCAGGTATCTGTTGGTTTTTCAGTAAGACAAAGAACTGGTTTCCTGGGTCCCTTAATTTTGGAAAATAGAGTTCAAATTTATTCACAGAAAAACCCAAACAAATTTTATTATTTCGTGGGATGATTTTGTTGTAGCAAACATGCTGCGTCCTATTGAGACTTGAGTACAGCGCCTTCCGAAGCAAGGAGTCAGAGCAGTTTGCCCTGTGTGACCCTGGAGTCCCTGGGCAGACTCTGCCCTCGGCTGGGCATTACCTTCCCCAGGCAGAGGCTGGAAATTACTTTCTTGAGACCTTCTTTTAAACAAAAGGAAAGTGGCTGCCTCATAGTTCCCTTCTGATGATAGTTTCTGAGTTAGAATTCTTTGGTGGCAAGCAACAGAAACAAATACTGGCTAACTTAAGCAAAAAAAAAAAAAAAAAAATGGCAGGAGGGAGAGGTTCTCTTTATGAAAGGCTATGGGGTGGTTTACAGCATCCATGAAAAACAGCTCAGACAGGAGAGGAAGAAGTGCAGCTCCTAGGATCTGGGCAGTAGGAAAGCATGTACACTTACCAGGAAGGAATAAGCCCTGCTCCACTCAAGAATCAAAGTCTGATGGAGCCCAGCCCGGATCTTGCACTCGCTTCTCAGCTGGGGGAGGCCAGAGTATCTTGATGGCAGTCCCACTCAGACTGCCCACTACTGGGGGGGAGCAATTTCCCAAAAGAAAATTGGAGTCCTATTACTAGAAGTAATAAGAAAGGGAAATGGAGGCTGTACAGCTAAAAATAACAAAGATATACTGAACTTTTAAAAAACTGTATTATTGGGAATTCCTTGGCGGTCCAGTGGTTAGGACTCTGTGCTCTCACTGCCGGGGGCCCAGGTTCAGTCCCTGGCCGGGAAACTAAGATCCCACAAGCCAGCAGTGCAGCCAAACAAAACAAAACAAAAGAACTGTACTTGTAAGTTTGTGCTTTATATATAATAAATGTTTTAAAAAACCCAGTGCTGGCTTAGCTGAAATCTTAAATAAACAAACAAATAGATAAATAAATAAATAAATGACTGTATTACTATAGTGCATCCTCAACTATAGGAATTATATATTTTCTAATGATTAGAAAAGCAACTAAATGATTACAGACACCATAAAGTATCTGGACCACCCAGTGGCCATCGCGTATGACATTAACCCTAAAGATAAACATAGCTCAGTTTTATTAGTCGTTGTGACATTGAGGACTCATAATAATCAGGCATTTTGTAGGAGAAGTGTCTCACGTTTGGCTGCAAATATCGCAGACCTGAAAGACAGTGTCTTCAACCTTATAGGGATTTATATTTCCTTCATTTGAGAGAAACCCACGAAGACTAGGGCCATTATGGGTGCTCCACAACACCACCGATGTTCGCGGTTCCTTCAGTCTTTCTGCTCTGCCAGGCTTTTGAAGTGGCTTCTATTTTCAGGTTTCCTTCATGGTCACAAGAGAACTGCTCCAGCTCCTAATGTCTCAGCTACATTCCAGGTTGGAAGAAGGAAGAAAGGGGAGAAATGCAAATGTGTCTGGCAGTGGAATCATCCCCTTCCCCCCCTTTTAAGGAACTTCCCCAGAAGCCCTTACCCAACAACCTCCACCTAGATGCCATTAGTCAGAAGTTCATCACTTAGTCACACCTGTTGATACAGGAAACAGAAATGTTTTTCAGCTGAGTACAGTACTGCTCCCAACAAAAGCAGGATGCGGTAAGGGAGGGGGAAGAGGAGGATGGATGCTATAGGAAGGGAACCAGCAGTTGCGGACGCAGCCCCCTTGTGGGGAGTAGACACCCTTCAGCTCTCTCCTGGTAGTCCCTGATGTCACCAGTATTATAGACTGGAAGCCAAGGGAGTTATAATGAAGTGTTTTCTCGGGTAGAGAGAGAAGTAAGTGGATTGAATGATGAAAACTTCAGGTCATCAAATAAAGTTCCAACATTTTCTTCTTGCCCCAAACATTCACAACAAACTCTGTGGAGTAGAAATTGAAGGCAAATGTGCCATGCCATTTTTCTTTAGCCTTTTTGCAATGCAACAGGGCAATCAATACAAATCTTTGCAGTAATCATATATTGATTTTCCTAGACTATAACTCCATTTAAAGCACTTTTATCCCCAAGAGTAGAAACATTGGAGGCTATCCGAGGAGGAAGTAGGTTTCCTTGACCCCATCTGCAGTGCACAATTGATTAACAGAGGGTAGTTATGAGAGAGAGAGAGCGAGAGAGAAAAGAAAGAAGTCACCGAAAGGTTAATACTAGCAAAAGAGAAACATGATTATAGGACGTTAGGCTTCTGGAAAAATCATAAGGTCGGGACAAGATAATGATACCGTCTAAAAGTCCACGAGATTTTGAGTACTTAACATCCTCTTACTGTGTACCTCCCACCCCCCAACAACCACAGCTGAATTTGGGGAATTGACAAAGCTGTGAATGGACAGGAGTTGACGGATAGATTAGGTTCGGGCTTGGGATGAGCTGGGTTGAGAGATACCAGCGGAATGAGAGATACCGTGATAGTCTTTCCTGAGTCATTTAGTCACCAAGTACTAAACTCACACTTTAATGTATATCATATGGAGGGTTTCCTTGCTTCAGACAAAGCTAAAAGAAAAAGAAAGAAAAATATTTTAAAACACTCATTGTAATCCCTTTTCTTAAGGAAACAAAACACAGAAGTACTAGTTCTTTCCCTCCTCCTCATCATTTCAATTCCTAACAATAACAAAAAATAACATCCACCTTCTGAAAATCCCAAGAGTTTAGGTCTGCTGAATATTTCTATGCACAGCTGTCTTCATCCCAGAGACAAGGAGAGTAATTGGATGGTGACGTTGACAAAGGAAGGCCAATTCTGCTCTGCCTCTGGCCTGAGTAACTGGGATGTCACCGAACTGAGGGTGACGCTTCCTGCAGCAACCCCAAGTTCCCAGCTCTTACACATTCCTTGCTGGAAAGGCAGGAGGGCGCTCTGGGGTTCTCTTGTTTGCAATATATTGTTCCTAGTGTATGTCTCTCCCTTAACCCCTCCTGTTTTTGTATCAAGGCTGGGTTCTCACAAACAAGCTCTGTATTAAACTAAAAGGTGCACTGTAGCCTCATTATCCTTCTCAATGTGCTGTACTTGATACTGTTTATTTTACTAGCAACTCAGGAGTTTGTGTTTTGTTTTGTGTTGGGTTTTTTTTTTTTGTTTTTTGTTTTGCTTCAGGCAAAGCAACTAGTACACATTGTCAGATAAAGTATCTTATCTGTCAGCAGCACCCTTGTGAATTAATCATAATTCAATAGGCTTACTAATCAAGATTTGAGATGCATGTTTTGATAGAGCAATCAGAGATGTCTAATCTATCATTAGTTGACAGTCACTTCAGGCAGAGTGTGAACTTGGCAGTAGTTAAGACTTGTCTCTGATCCCTTTGGCTTGGCCCACCAGTTGGGTAGCATGGCTGATGGTAGCAGTGGACCCAGGCATTGAAGCTAATTAACTTCTGCTTCTCATTCCCCCAACTCCTCCCTCCCCTCCCACCAATTTTCAGAATAGGTGGGGTGGCATTCAGCTCCTGTGAACTTCCTGTTCATGGGATCAACAGATTTAAGCACATGCTGTTCCCTTTGTCATTTTTACCTGATAACAAAGGTGTGCCAAGCCCAAGTGACACATCTCAAGGGTGATTTATGGTGTCGCTTACAAATGGTGGTCAGAGAAAAACATAAGTGTAATCTATCGTTAACCTTTACTGATTACAACCCTTGTCACGTCATGTGTCACTAAAATCTGTACCCTATTTGACTGAGTTGTACATACTTGGGGGGGATTTACAACATAGCTTGCACATTTGTTCAATTTGATAGTCTAAATGAAAGCTTTTGTTGTAGGTTAGTATTTTATTGTACACAATGTTTTAAATTCTGAAATAAGATCCTGTAGTAGTAAGTTACACTGTGTATATTACATGGTAGTCATTCATACATTACTGTGGGAAAATTAAGGATAGGATCATTTTGTGGAGGAGTCTTTTACCAATTTTTCTTTTCCTCCCTACATTTTTATGAGCATAAAGATAATGCTTCCTCGTTGTAAAATGTTTGGAAAATTCCAGAAAAGTCTAAGGAAAAAGAATTTTAATTTCTCAGAATTCCATCAGCACTGAGTTAATATTAACAGTATATCATCCTATGAAAGTTAAATAAATAACAGCACAAATACCTCAATGAGTGATGGCCTGACTCTGTCATCAATAAAGTATAATTCTCCCTGGCATGCTGTTCTGGAATCTGTGGAACACCAGAAGAAAATCCAAAGGAATCCAGCAAGATGAAACTCACAGGGTTTCATTTTCTGCATGAAAGCCATGTGGGAAAGCTCATTTAGGCTGTTAGTGTATCCAACATGTTGAAAGTGACAACTTTTCAATTTCACAGGCATGTCACAAGCCTTCCTAAATGAATGCTAGTCACACTTTGAGAGAGTGTAGCTTGGGTGATTGAGACAGGGAAGAGTGGAGAGTTACCTAATTAGACTCCAGGTATAATTACATAAGGCGTTCCAGGCAGCAGTGTGCTGTGTGTTAATTAACTTTCATGCTGAATGTGCAGTAGCACTTGAACAAAGAACAGTTCACAGAGGAAGAAAAGCTTCCTCACGTGCCCTAGCTTTAGTTATTTTCTTCCTAAAGCTACCTTCCCTGTCCCCTTTTGTTAGTTGAGACATGAGGCATAGGGCAGGCTATTTTGCAAGAAGTTTATCATTTGGCCCTGTAACTGCCTACTTTCCCATCAGCAATCTTGTGTCCTAGTCCTCCTTGGTTGATCCCATTCCTGTCTCCAGGTAACAACAGTGGGAAAGGCACTGGTTAAAGAATATTCTTTCTTCTAGTAAATTAGTCCGTGGTTTCATTTATGCTGGCCTCTGCTGTCGATTGCTGCCCGAGTTCTTAACTAACACGATAAAGTATTACACTCTGTAAATCCATATAAATCAACTCTACATACTTGCATGAGAAAAGATTGCAGGTAATCAATGAAGCACTGTGTATGGATAGGGGCCAATTAATTTTCCACTCCTCTCGCGGTCCTCAAGTGGGAAAATCCCATTTTGAGGTTCTCTGCTCCTTCTAATCCTGTCTCCTTGACATCTCCTGGCTTCATTTTGCTACTAATAAAGTCTATAGGATGACACACAGGACGACCCTGTTCACAGAGGAGATGAATGGTACTTCTAGGATTCTCTGTCCGATAGCATGAAATTAACACAGATTAAGGACTTACCAGAAATGTTAATAGGTCGGATTCAACACCTTTTTAAAATTCTGGTACCTCTTACCAGTTACGAGAAAGAAATGCTTCAGTTTTACTTAGTACTAATAAACGGTCTTGATTTTTACTGTCTTATTGGAAGAAAGGAATGATGAAAACCTTTGTTGGATAAAAAGCATCCTCTGGGAGCCCTGTGACTGGTTGGGAAATGTTTCCAAGCAATGCAGCCCTAGTGCAGATGAGGCTCACTCACAGTTGGACAATTTGAGTACTCCCTTTCCATAATTTTCGGTTGGACATCTAGTGTCCGCATTGTTTTATTCCCCTCTAGCACCCAGTGTGGACCAGATCAGCCCTTCATAGTCAAAAACAGAGCAGTCAGTTTTGACCGAGCACTTGCTCTTTTCAAGATTAGGTTTGGTGCATCAGGAATCCAAAGAAGTCTAAGACATAATCCCTGTCCCCAGAGAGTTTACCATCTGTTTGGGAAGAGAAGACACAGAAACATGAAAAAATAAACTCTAATAAAGGTCTTAAATAACAGTTCAAGACAACACTAGGAAAGGTATGTCACATGACAATACATGATTGTCAGATGCACTTACAGATTTCTCTTAGAAGAGAGATATTCTTAGACCCTTCTAATAGTAGAGGCTCATAGATACCAGTTGTGAATCCCTGAAATATTAAGAAAAGCAGTACTACTCTATAAAAACGCTTTTCAGTTTCAAAATGTCACTGCTAAAGAGAAATCTGGTCTATGTAACTGGTAGAATAATTATTTTAGATTATCATTGAAATGAAGGCATACAATTTACAAATTCTGATAAAATTCATGGACCTCTGAGAAAATGCCAGGGGACCTCACAGACCCAGACGATAGATAGTCATTTCATTAGCAAGGTCCAAGTTCAGATGGTGGGTTCATCTCAAGCCACGTAGATCAGATTTTCGGGAATAGTTGACTTTCCAGTTGGGTAAAATGTAGACGGTTGGGAAGAGGTCATTGCAGTTAGGTAGAATTCATTAGGAGGATCAGGATAAGATAGTAATTTAGTAAACATAGCCTAAAGTAGTTAGGCTACCTGGCTAAAATAGAAAGTTTCAGAAACTTAGACCAAGAGAGAGATACTAAGAGATGGCTGAGTTCTGGGAAGCCTTCAAAGGTTTCCAACGCTGAGAGTGACATAATGCTGGTGATATTTTAGGAAGATTAGTTTGGTGGCAGGTGTACAATGAATTGGGTTGTTCTTGTTTAAAGGAGTGTATTTGGAGTAGAGCAGTATTCTTGAAATAACATGAGGTGGGCATGTACTAGGCAGAGCAGTGATACAGAAGAGAAATATGAATTTCAATGGACTTCTAATGTGAGAGAAGTTTATACCAATTAGTTACAAAGATGAAGAAGGGGACAGAGTCAAGGGTGATTCTCGATTTCAAACTTAGAAATAAACAGACATTTAGAGGGAGGGGGTTGTGTACTCCAGCACTTAGTTTAAGTACAGGGAGAAGCTTTAAGGATACAACCAAGTAAATAGCTATTGATAAGACCTAAAATGCAAAGAAAGTGGCACTGCCTTGACGTTCTCCTGGTTGATAAAATTATGAAATTATCCCACAAAGGATTACTTTAATCTTCATGTCAACTCAGCGACCTGAGATATAAGAATACTTAAAGTACAAAGCCAGTAATCGAAAGAAAACAGATTTCCAAATGTTTTCGCGATTTTGATATTTTATTGTGGGTTAATAATCGCCTTAACTATCTTCTTACAGGGCTTGTGTTTAAGGGCTTGTTGATGCTTCTACCAGTTGACAGCCAGATTCCTTCTTTGCTTCTATTTAGGTTAAGAGGTTTTCATATCACCTTGGTTTTCAGAAACTGACAAATTGGCCAATGACCTGTCAGTTCCCGAGTGACTTTCTTTCACCTGCTCACAGAGATAGTGTTGTCTCTGAAGAACTAGTGCTTTTCTCGTAATGTGACTAAGCCTCTGTAATCCTTGAAGAATTGGCTGCTTTCTGTCTAACAGAGAAACGAAGTTCAGGCTGTGGGGCTGGTAAATCTCTGGGGCAACGTCCTCAAGTTTGAAGAGTGAGGAGAAACGGGGCAGAAAAACCCTGTATTTCCTGCCAAGCCTGTTGCCTCAGTCTAGGAATCTGGATCCAGGCAAAAGGTTGAGTTGAGTACAGACAGCTGTCTAGTCTAAAACTGTCTTTATGAAACTTGCACTCCTCCCATTCCAGGCAATAGGAAAAGTTCCACATTGGTCAGAAACATATGAGTCCTGTGAGCCCCGAACAGTGTGACTTTTTAATAGGTGATGGCCTTTAAAGTCCTTACAACTTTCCAAGTGTCTAACTTATGATGCATTCAGTGTTGTGTTGCCTTGTCCACATTTTAGCCATCTCAGCATCACTTCTGAGTGGCGACGGTCAAAGGTGTCTTGCACGGGCCCCCTGGCACTTTGAGGGGACATAGCAGGTGCAGACCAAATTCTGAAACCATTTAAAAATCTGAAAATAAAAAATTAAAGCTGATTATTTCCCTTATTACTGAATGGTATATGTGAAATCACCTTTCTAAATAGACTTTACATTAAACATTGGCTTTCCTCTCTCTGGGAAGGTAGATGTTTGTGTAACAAGGAAACAAAGCCGCTCTCAACAGCACTTTTCTAATAAAAGATCCCGTTGCTTTTCCATCTTAAAACCAGAGTTTAAGAGCTTTATGATTCAAAAATGAAAAGAATTCCCTGGCTATATAAGAAAAAGAAAGAGTGATTGAAGATTTGAGCCAAAAAAAAAAAAAAAATGTGCCTCACTTTGCCATCTCAGCACAGCCTGTTGGCATGAGCACATTGGGAGGACAAAGCATTTATTTGGAAATAATCATTTCCAGTTCTGCTACAGTCATTATCCCAGAAGTTTCCCAAATGCTCTGCTGTGTATAGTACTGTACCCTGGAACCTGTTTAGCCACAGGTGGGGAACGAACTGAGCTCTCGAGACCAATAGGATGGTGTGAACATAAGACCTGGTAACAGAGCTCTTTTAGTAGTTTTCGGATCTTGAAAAAGGTCATTAATGCTTTCAAGCCACTGAAGTTTCTCTAATTCTTCTGGAGCTATACTTTTTTACAATCATAGTTTACGTTTTCACAGAAATTGGCTTGAAATAATTTCCAGTGATAAGCTGGTGTCTGTAGCCGTGTGTATTAGGCGCTCACCCCTCATTGGCAGTGTGTGCTTAGGAAATGAAGCACATTGAGTCACCAGCAAAACATAATTGGAATAAATCCCTTTCACAATAATAGTACGTGGTCACCGTTCTAAACAGAGAGAGTTTGGGATCATCCATTTGATATCATTTTTGTGTGTTACTGTAACCACCGAGATCAGAAAATGCAGAGTTGGTTCCAAGTTTCTCCTTGTGCTCGGAAAGAATTCACACACCTCTCAAAGCGACTGATAGTCAGCAGGAAGGGCCTTATTGACGGAACGGGATCTGATTTGTCCATTTTGTTATTTTGGCTGTAAAACATGTTCTCTTTAGTCAAATCGTCTACTTTTATTTTAAGGTATTCCTGAATGTAAACTTGCAAGATAACTTGCCACATCAGTACTGGATTGGTATAACAATTAAAGCACCAAGAAAATAGGTGTTGTTTCCAAGACCACATAGCTATCCAGACCATATCCAGAAATGAAATGAGACCCCCTATGAGGCCTCTTCTTCATTTTGGTTGCGGGCAGTCACTGGGGTTCTGGCCCTTCAGTCGGGCTTTTGGTAACATGAAGGGGGGGGCGTTCAGCTGAATGCATTGTCGTCACTGGATGTCCTGGAACTATGTCGACACGTGACTTCCCAAAGATCTCTTAACCAGACACTGGTTCTCACAGCTCCTCCCCTGGGAGCCAAGGGTCTTTAAGGTACTTTGAGGGGAGGAGAACAGTTAAGAGGTCTAATCCATAACTCTAAACCCCCATGCTTGGGGGAACAGTTGACATGGTAGGTTTTAAGGGCTCCTTTGGAGCCGTTAGGGTTTGTCATGCTGAGGCCCACTGGAGAACACTTAACTGTAGGTCATTGTCCCAGTGTGTTACAAGGGTCTTTAACAAAGCAGCTTCCTGCCACTTATGGGAAACCTTGGGAACGTTTTGACGCAGACAAACCCAAGAACATTCTTTACGTTTGTGCTGAAATAACTGGAATTGTCAGACGTTTTTGTATCTTGCCCTCACTTCCTCCCTCTTTAAATGAAACCACAGTTGTACATTGGTCCCCGGGTGTGGGATATATATCGAATACATTTCTTTCCCTTTCCAGTTTCTTTGTTTTTGAGGTTGGGATTTGTGGTGGTGATGGTGATGGTAGAGATAGTATAATGAACAAACACAGTTATCACATCCAGGGGCTGCAAAGTTTTAATTTAGAAACGTAATAGAGATCACGTTGTTTCATATGGAACCAATTCCTCCTGGCTTTCTTCCCCCGAGGAGTGAAGGAAATATCTCTGCTATATGGTTAAATACCTGATAGATTAGACCTGCAGATAGGTGGGTAGATGAAGGCAAAGCACAAAAAAAGCTCACGTTTTCAGCTGTCTATCCTATTTTAAGGTTCCAATCGCCCCTCAGTATTCTGAATTTAGCACATTAGTCCTAATCTAAATTTTTTTTTTAAAATAAGTTTATTTATTTTGGCTGCATTGGGTCTTCGTTGCTGCGCATGGGCTTTCTCTAGTTGCGGCGAGTGGGGGCTACTCTTTGTTGCGGTGTGCGGGCTTCTCATTACGGTGGCTTCTCTTGTTGCGGAGCACAGGCTTTAGGCGCACAGGCTTCAGTAGTTGTGGCACGCGGGCTCAGTAGTTGTGGCTCGCGGGCTCTAGAGCACAGGCTCAGTAGTTGTGGTGCACGGGCTTAGTTTCTCCGTGGCATGTGGGATCTTCCCGGACCAGGGCTCGAACCCGTGTCCCCTGCACTAGCAGGTGGATTCTTAACCACTCTGCCACCAGGGTCCCAGTCCTAATCTAATATTTAGCTCTTTAATGTTTTCAACATTCTGGCTGGACTCAGTTCCCAGCTTCCGTGTTACCTATCTCTGTTAACATCTCTGCATGCATAAGAGGGCAGTCACTAGGGCTGGACTGAGGGAAAACAACCAGAAGACCAGACCCCATTTCTTGGGGCCAGGAATCCAAGTCCCTAGCATTGAAGGCAGAATGAACTGAGAGGATCCCTGGGTCATAAAGATAGATCCAAGGGGTCAAAACCGAAAACTGGAGCCTCTTTTTGCCCAGAACTCCAAGCTCATTCAGAAACTGGTTTGTTTCTGAAAACACTGAAGTTTTGAGCGTTCTAGCTCCTTCTCATGGTTTCCCACTCAGTCATACAGAAGTTAAGGTGTAGGGTCAGAAATAATTCACAGGTAGTCTTTGTGCTAAGCAAGAGTCTGTGGATTGAGCTCTAGCTCAGCCAGGACATTTCCGTGTTATTTGGGTTTTTACAAGCTCATTGCCTCTGTTCCTCTCCTATAGATGGAGCAAATAATACTGCTTTGTTTCTTTCCTTTTAAATTACCAAGAGGTATGTAGATGTGCAGTAATACTGAGGACACTTCACGGAGACTGTTAACTATGAGTGCTTTTTGCTAGGTGAGATATACAAGTGAAATGAGGGGCGTGACTGTTTTGGTAGAACTTGGTCAGGGATACAGAATATCTCATTAAACCTGATCTTAGGAATAGATGTGGGTGGAGGTTTCTGTCTTTGATTTCTGCATTTCCCTGCATGTCTGCTTGCTCCCTTCTTTCAGCACACCAACTTTTGCTGTATCTCTGTCCACACGGCTGAAAGATGGCTGCCACTTCTGGAATAATCCACTCTGGCTCAGGAAGGGCAGGGATGGTGAGGCCACCCTGAACAAACATGACTGCCAGGATCCTGCTGCTGAAGCCATGTGTGTTGGAGAGGTCAATTCCCATAAGGGGGGAAGGAGGGACATAACCCAGTGTGTTTCCGCCGTACCACTCCTGTAAGGGGTATGTTAAAGTGTACCTGTAGTTCCTTGTATTCCTTAGAATAAAGTTGCTTTAAGGCATGCACATAAAATTTTAGAGCAGGAAAGGATTTTAAAGTACACCCACCCCTACCCTCTGTGTCTCATTGAGGAAAAAAACTAAGGCAAAGGGAAAGTGATTAATTTCCCAGAGGTCCTAAAGCTGGGGAATAGGGTCCAGTGCTCCTGCTTTTAGGCAAAATCATCTAATATATCCTTTATTCAGTCTTCTTCTGCTGTATCACAGCTGCACATATTTCAGATGTTATTTTTTCCTATTGCCTAGAAGTTTTTGGATTACAAGGGATTTATATTTATAGTCCCTTATTTAATAGATGGTTTAAGTTTTTATAGACTCTTCTACTCTAGAAAAAACATAGGTAATGTTTATGAAGACAACATGGAAGCATGGGGAAATGCTTATGATGTGCTATGAAATGAAAACAGCCAATTAATGATTATTTAGTCTTTATGTTCAAAAATATGTAAAAATATGCATGTGAATGTCATCGAGGTTTATTAGAATGGTGGTATTATGTATAACTTTAAATTATCCTCAAAGCTGTCGTTATTTTTAGAATTTTAGAAAGCACGTTTATTGAGAATACACCCTACTCTACTTCTCATCTTAGAGCTTCCTGAACCTGTATACCTAATATTCTTGCTCACGGAAGTGAACTTGCCCTAATATAAGGCCTATATTTTTTGGCACCACTGGAACCTTTATTCCAGTAGTGAACACATCAAAAATGAAATCCTCGTCGCGGTGGCTACAGCTGCATTAAATTAGGGTCTAAGCAGAGACTTGGCCCCAGAAAGATGACCCACCAGAGGCAATCAGAGGATATTTTCAAGCACGAATAGAATCAGAATCTAGGAGTCGGGAAGAACCTCACGTCGTGTAACTTGACCCCCCTGTGGGCTTCGGAGCCGGTGATAGAAGCATGGAACACTTCAGGTCTGTAGAGGCACAAGTTTGGCTAAAATCCAGGTAGAGGGCTCTCAGTGCAGTGGCCTCTTGGTGAAGCGCTTTCTGCCGTGACACCAGATGCGACAAGATTGTGTTCCACTTGGGAAGGGCCTTCCCCACTCTCTCGGTTGCCCTCACCCCGCAAGCCTCGCTGTCTACTTCTGACTGCAAAACTGGGGGAGAAAATCCAATCTCTTAGACACCATGAGATTTTTCATCTGCCCTCATGGCTGTCCACGTGTAAAAGCAAGACAGGACAACCAGAGCAGCCAGCAGGGCTTGGGAGGGCAGGAGGGCACACCTCGGAAAGGGGGGCCTTTTGCTTACATGCTCCTTTTCTTCTACTTGAAAAGGGCAAACTGGATTGTCAGGGAGGATGAGAAGTGAAGGGAAGGGATCAAGAGCCGAGCTGACACTACACGCGTCACACCTGTCAGGGGCCTTTAAGCCATTAGCTCCCAGACTCCAGGAACCTGCTCCTTCTAGCTTTTTCTACAGCATGTAACGGCGCCGCATGGTTGGGGCTTAATGAAGGTGTTGTTAATGAATTTGATGAGGAGGACAGGCTGTCAGAGGCGCCTCTGCTTCTCCAAAAGTAGGAGAATCTTTGTTTCAGAGCTGATACAGAGGGATGGAGGAGAAGGAACGATACTTTGCCTTCTGGAAAGAAACTATGTAGAGTTCGAGAGAGAAACCTTAACACCTCTACAGGATTATCAAGCATCTTAGCCCTACAGGAATGATCTGGCCCATTCATTCATTGACTGATTTATTCATTGATTTATGTTTTTCTTTCAACAACCTTTTACGTCTCCCACTGTGCCGAGTACTGGAGAGACAGGACCTTGGCCTCATGGAGCTTACAGGAAGACCTGTCCTCCACACTCACTCCACTACATATATCTTGAATGCTTAATATATATGGTAACCATACAGAGCTACAGACATGAACCAGACACAGTCCTCGAGAAGTACAGGTGTCAGGGATGGATCCTAATCGTAATCTCTCCAGAGTTTTTTAGTCGCTTGGTCACTTATTAGGCCTCTCACTTCCTGTAGGAATTTGTTTTCTTAGTTGGGCTCCAATCTGCCTGCTCTAATTTAAACTTGCTTTCTTCTGGTCCTGGCCAGCCCTCAGTGTGCAGGGTTGCCATCGGTACCTGCTGTTCAAGGCACGAACCAACAGTTCTCACCTTGGCCACAGTTGCACTTAGCGACTCCTCCCCGAAACTGCATTTAAGCAGGGGTTTTGGGTTGAGCCTCGGCAAACCTCAATTCAAATCAGAGTTCAAACCTCCTGACTGGTGAGTGAACCGCTTTATTACTTACGGTGAAAAAATGGACTTAAATAATCCTTTTAGGGACACAAGATGCAGTGGCTTGACCTTCTATTCAGATTCTTTTCTTTCCAGTAATAATGGTTTCAGGTCAACATCTCTTTACATTTGGTTAATTCCATTAGGATCACTCCAAAAGAGAGGTTCCATCCATGGCTTTGAAACCCAAGTGGGATGAAGAAAAATCATTTACGTGGTCAAAATTTCAGTTATACTAGCCAGATTAAAGACTTTCTACTGAATTAAAGAAAAATTTGACACACAGATGATTTGAGACTAATTATTGAAGCACACAGAGAAATCTTCCCTGAAGCTGTGTACTTCCAAGCTCTCTTGGTGCTTCTGTGTCAGTGGGAGAGAGCCATATTAAACAGATATATAAATAAGATCATTTCAGATAGTGACTTAGGAAATGGGGGTAGAAGGGTGGGTAATGTTAGAGCGGTCAGAGGAAGCTTCTCTGAGAGGTGACATTTAAGCTGAGATCTGAAAGACCTAACGGCATGGAGTTAGTGTTCCAGTCAGAGGGACAGTAAATCGGAGTTTCTGAGGTAGGACTGGCCTTGATGTCTTCAAGAAAGAGGAGGAGTGTGGAAGCAATGTTCATGGCGGAGTGATAGGAGATGGGAACAGTCAGAAAGCATGCAGGGCCACAGGAAGAAGTTTCGATTGTATTGGAAGTCCAGAGAGTACTTTCGAAAGCGACACACAGACTTTTCTAAGCCATCAGCAAAGGGAAAATGAGTGAGATGTGTTTTATTTAGGACTGAAGAAGAAAGCGCTGTGGTTTCTCCCCTTTTTGTACCTCCACATTGAGTTACACAGATATTAATAAAATCAAATCATATTTACAAAAGTGCTTTGAAATTTTTAGAGCACTATAAATTTAAGGATATTGTTATTAAATTGTTTAACATAATTGAGGGTATTATTACTTTACGGTAGAAGCAAATTGTCCCTGTTAGACCCACCTGGCAATTCCCTGAGGCCTACCTTGCTCTGAGGACTCCAGGGCTGTTTTCCATACCTCGTGAGGGTTTCAGGGAGGAGGAGTCCCACCATTTAGACCCACAGACGCTGAGGAGAGAATCCTGGTTTGGCGCACTGCTCTCGTCTGAGTCTGTGGGAGCAAAGGTGAAGCCGTCCTGAGGCTGTGATTCCCAGGTTGTCTCCACTTCTGGAGCCACACGAGCTAAATGGAAATTATGAAAATATCCAGGGCAAGAAGCTAATAAATAAGAAGTGACAGGCATCGCATACTAGGGGATTATTTGACTCTCCTGCAAGACCCGCGATGAAGGTTGAGGGCGTCTAATCATCCCCAGTAATGTGCTGCCTGATGAACTCCTGATACAAAAGGAAATCTGCTCTATCGAAAGAACTAACGAGAAGATTGATGTACCGTGCCCTTTGACGTGGGATGTTTCTAAGAGCCTTTTTGTGACCTTTGGTTTCTAAATGTAGTCCTTGCCTGTGATCTCTAGAAAAGATAAAGGAATATGTTCCAGGTTTGTTCAGTGGTACCAGGAATAAGGAAACTAAGATTTGCGTTACAGGGGACTTCCCTGGCAGTCCAGTGGTTAAGACTCTAAGCTCCCAATGCACGGGGCACGGGTTCGATCCCTCTGGTTGGGGAACTAAGATCCCACATGCTGCACAGCGCGGCCTAAACAAACAGACAAACAAACAAACAAAAGATTTGCATTACAGGATGGTGATTACCATTCATGCTGGCTCTTGTCTGGGCCTGGCCCCCTCTGTGGAAGGCCCTGGCAGGGATGCTGTAATCATGTACTAAATGAAGGCAAGAGTCGTTTTGCTATCTTTTTACTAAATAATTCCACCAGTGTTGCCCAAGCCAAAAGTGTGGCACAAATTAATTGAGCAAAAGAAGTGATCTGCATACAGTTGTTTTTTCTGTTCTTATTAGGATCAGAAAGGGCAATTGGATGAAGATCATTTCAGGGGAAAAAAAAGCGTATGTTACTTATTGTTTGGGGTGAATGCTTTTAGGAGAAAAGAGGGGATGCCGCGTCCTTAATAACTCTGGCACGCCACACCAATTCTGGTCGGCCTGTTAGATTAAACACGAGCACTCTCTCATTATTCCAGCAGCCTTGGCTTCCCCTCCAGCTTGATACGTATTCCACGCACAGTCAAGCCTCTGAGTTGACATCTTCTTCTAAAATTGTTTGGCTGTAATAAATATAAAACTTTCACCACCGATGTAAAGCATTGCTGGTTGGCATCATTTCCTACCCCCTTTTAATTATTCCTGACACTGTGGAGAAACATCTAATATAAATCTGTAATGTGTACCGATGACAAACTACACGGTTGAAGGACCATGTAATTTCTCCACAATTAATTAAAGTGCATGGAGATTTTTTCCCCCCCTCTTTCTTGCTTTCTTTCTTTTTCCTTTTTTTTTTTTCTTTCCCCCAGCAGCCAGATGCCACCGACTGGCTCAAATAACACTGCTGTCAACTGTAAAAAATTAAGATCCAAACCGTAAGAAAGGTACTTAGATAAAGAAACCAGATGCCCGGTTATTTGTGATCCCCGCACACATCTTGATGTAAGCCGCCATTGTTCAACATCTGTATTTCCACAGCCTTAATTATGTACTTAACTCAGCGAGTCTGTCAGCAGTTGATTTCCACAAGTATCGTCACTTTGCTAAATCTTCTATGAAAAAATTGAACGGTGCCAATCAGCCAAGGGATGAGAGACACTAGAAGATCTTGTGCAGAAAGAGGCTGCTGCCTGTTCACGCCCGTGACGCCGGCTGGTGTTTATGGGCACGTGTGTGTGTGTGTGTGTGTGTGGTCACTCGGAGAGTGAGGGGAAAAGAAACGCTCGGCTACCACTGCAGGCTGATCTGCCACCTGGAATGGATCAAAAGCAAATTAATTTTCATTTTCAATTAGGAATACAATTAAATCCAAAGTGGTGAGGGGGGGAAATTGTAATGTTTACATACCGCCCGGGTGGTGGGAGGGCGGGAGGGAATACCAGGTGACGTGAAATACAGGTCTTTGTATCTGGGCGTTTAATTCATTCAGGCGTTAGGGGGATGGCTGGGGCTGCCGCCCGCTGCCACTGCGTCTCCCTTCCCCAGGAGCGCCGCCCCCTCCTTCCCCTCAAGCAGAGTTTTCGGGAAAGGGAAGCGGGGAAGGCCCGTCAGGGGGTAGAGACTGTAAGAGGTCCCTCCTTGGGGCCCTGCCCTCTTGCTCTGCCGGCTCTTTTCCCAGGATTCTGCAGCGCATCAAGGACGCGGATGTTTGCGTGAAGAGCCTGAATTCGGAAACAGGAATTTGGCTTTGCGATCTGTCCCCAGCTTGCCGGCTGTCAGTATCCAAGCGGTACCTGGCAAGTGGATCCCCCGTCTAAGTCTGGCCATCGTCAGAGATATTGAGTGATTGTGTGAAAGCAATCTGGCCGCTGAATACCTCGTGTCACGGGATCCGAGAGCTCTTTTCACTTGACTTTTCCTCTACATTCAACTGTTGCCTTTTGTTGGAGTAACGGAGCGGGGCGGGAGGGGGGGGGGGGACCTGTGGCGGGGACAGGATGCTTCCCGGCTGCCTGGGGAACAGTTGGCCCAGTGTGTTCATCACCAAGGGTGGTAACTGGGGGAGCTCTGACCCCTGTTTTAAGGCAAGTCAATTATTTGTCAATTATGAGATCTAGAAATCCAGATAGGAGACTCTTGTGAAATGCTCGGCTCTGTGGTTTGGGGGCGGATAAGATAACAGTGGTCTGTTGACTCTGAAGCAGGAGTTTCCTCCCTGTATCCACCTGTCTGTCTCCCAGGGCAGTCACATTAGGCTATGCCCTAAGCCTGCTGCTATTGCTGATGAGAATCTCCCAACTATCTGTCTCTGAGATCAGCCTCTTTGAAAAAGCAGAGTGGGTGATAAATATTTCGTCATATGAATAACAATGAAGATAGCTTCAGATAATAGCTGATATCTTTCTAAAATCCTCCGGGTGATGGATTAAGAGGAAGAGAAGGTTCTGGGTCATGGAAACAGCTGCTTTTGGTGAAAGATTCTCCAAAGCAGTGTGGTGACCACAAATCCCCAGCGCTCCCGTCCATATTTTACTCCGTGCGACCCCACCTTCCTCGTCCCAATGCAAGGGTTTACGTTACCTCCCTGCATGGTATTTGTGCTTTAAAAGAAGATTTTATTACTTCTGCTACAGTGGAATTTCTCTCTTTACTAGACAGTTGGCATGACCACAGCCTGAAACCGCGTCGGGGTGGTCAGCATGCTGGGATCTGTTTTTCCCCCCTTTAAAGCTATTCTTTTCTTTTCTTTATTTTTTAAAAGGGGGGGGAAAAAAAGCTTCAACAAATCAACAGAACTATTAACTTTCTGATTTATTTGCTAGAGAGCAAAAAAAAAAAAAAAAAAGAAAAAAAACCTCAATGTGAAGTGACAGAAACACCAGAACAGGCAGTAGGAAAACATTCTACGTGCAAGATTCCAACTGAAATCACACCACAAGCAGTGGGTTATCTGGAGATAGACATCTTCAATTTCCTGATTGCACAATAGCAGTGGGATTTCTTCTTCCTCTAAAAAAAGCATGATCCATAACATTGACATAAAAGTTTTCTGTGCTTTGGGTTCCCCAAGCTCCTCCTCTCAGGAGCAGGCTTCTCTCTTCTCCATTGCTAACAGTTTTCACCACTTCTCCTTCAAGGGCAGAGGTCAGTGTTGCTAACATGATAAAGGCCAGAAGAAATCTTCACAGGAGCCTGGGAGATTAACTCTGCCCACCTGGCAGATATCATGGCATTTAGTAAATAGATTCCTCTACCATCAAGCGAAATAGCACTGAGAAAATGAACCTGGATCGGTGATCTAATAATAGCTGCATCTCTCACACACATTATCGCTTTGCACGTATCTCAGGATTAGGAGTTTCGAAGGATTTGAGACTGTGGTTGGGGACAGTTCAGGACGGTGTCAACGTTTGTCCCAGCTGGGCTTGGGCTAGGCTTTGCAGTTAGCTGACCCGCCCTCCTCACGAACTGGCACAAGTGATGTGTGGTCTTCAAGTGCACATGTCTTCCCAATGCGCTATATTTTTCCTCGCCCCTAAGTTTCTGATGACCCATTTCTGAGATGGAAAGTTCTTGGCGTTGGCCTCTAACTTACATCACTTTTGCACTTCAAACTGCCCCGTGATCTCAAAAGCAGTCCTCATTTTTAAATCACTCTATATATCAATACTTCATTTGATTTCACAGAATGTTTTAAAATTATATTTAAGAGGCAGCCTCTTTCATCTCATGTTCCCTTGGCTGGGAAACAAAGGAAGTCTCTTAAGAGGTGTTTTACATTTTATGACTACGGAGAGAGAGCATAGTTCTTTAATAGGCATATATGTAAGAGAGTTCCACATTACAGGTTTTCAGAGATTAAAAGTTCTGGAACAAGGCCGTTTGACAACATCTTTGAAGGGCAAAGGAGCAAACAGAAACCTCAGAGGTTTGGATGCCAAAACAGAACACTCCCTAAACTTGTGGGCAACAGGAGCTTTTCTGAGATCATATTATTCTCACCGATAATAGCGTTCTGCCTTGACAATGGGTGAGGGCTGTGCAAGATGGATCATTCTTGTCTTGTACTTCATGGTTATGGGCATGTAATGTGTTCTTCATTGAGCCAGGCAATTGACAGAGACGCCAGTGCATTTAAGACTTGAGTCTACTGGAAATGAGACTTGCATTCTTGCCAGAAATGGATGCTTTTCTGTGTCCACCACTATCACACATCTTGATATTTTTTGTAATCCTGACTCTTAAAACAATAATATCAAACAACTCCAGGGGAAAAAAAGTTAAATATTTCCATATGAAGAGCTGATTAAATTTGTATGGTTTTCTTTTCAGTAAAAACTGATACGTGATGAAACACAGTACAGCTGGCTGACTGGTTGGGACAGAAACTCCCATGTCTTCTGATCTTTCTACCAGCAATAAGGGCCGGTGCCCAGTGACCCGCCATGCTGTGCCCGGGGTTCTGAAATGCCCATTCCCAGGGCGTCTGGACCACAGAATGCAGCCACTAAACCGAGTCAGCGGTCACCTGGTTAGGTCTTTCCTCTTAAGTCATACGGTTCTCCCCTGTCCTTTCCTTCAAGGGCAGGCTGAGTCCATGGGAAGCGTTGTGGTTGACAGCGGGCAGGTGATGTTCTGTCAGGATTCTTTCACTTGAAACTGGGGGGAAAAAGCCTGGCTGGGAAGTGTGGGGAGGTAGCGGCAAAGATGATTTATTGGCTCATGTGTTTGGAAAGGTCAAGAATATCTGACTTTAGGGCGGTATGACCTTGGGTTCAAATGAGTGGCCATGGTCTGTGTTCTGCTCCGTGTAGCTGCTGCTACCTCTTTGGTGTTGGTTCCACCGTGGCGGCCAGCAGCTCTCGAGGCTCTGTCCTTCCGAGTTCATACCCCATGGAGTTCCCAGCACATGTGTTCATTTGCCTTGATGGAAGCTAGGGGAGCAGGGTGATGCCAGGACTGGGGGTGACTGCACTAGAAGCCCTGGGGCTGAGAGCCCCAGGAAAGCTTTCCTGGAGGGCAACTAGGAAAAAAGGTCACAGACTGAGTTGGTGACAAAAACAAGAGTATCCCTCACTTGTGCCAAAGGCCATTCCACCAAAACAGTAAGACAGGGAAGTAGACCTCTTGGATCAGGAAACTTGAGTGTCATAGAGAAATCGCATTCACTGCTTCTGTTTCCATTCCCTTTAAAATATGAATAATAAGGGGAAAGGGCTGCTCAGTTATTCGTGTGGCTGTACAGGCTTGACTCTTAATTTTCCCAGGGCTCAGAGTGGGTAGGTCTCTTCTGCTGCTGCCAGCAGTGGCCAAAGGTGTATTTTTGTTCAGCAGACGTGAGGGAGATGAAACCATCCTGCCATGTCTGTGCTTAAAAAACGTGTCCATCTGGCCCCTCTGCAGACAGGAAGTTGCCAGAGTCAGGGACTTCTCTAGGCTTTGGCCAGCTTTGACCCTTGCTCGTCACACTTTCTTGGAGCTCTCCTTGATCTCTAGGATAGCAAGGCACCTCTTTTGTCTTTATTCTCCTCGTTCCTCTCTCTACCCAGCCTCTTCTCCTCCTCCGGGTTTTCAAAGATCATCTCCTGCTGGGTCTCAGCTCAAACTTAACTTGGTTCCGTGGCCTTGCCATGAGAAGAAGAAGTGCCCTGAACCACCTGTGATAGTAGCGACTCTTTCCCTGAGTGAGGTCAGGCACTCAGAAAATGGGTAGGCGATATTTGCAGTGGGTCTCCTGTAGACTCCTCAGCCGGGGATGGCAAAGGTCCTCCAACTCAGAGACTTCGATTTTGTGTTAGAGAAAAAGACAAGCTTGACTCTCAACATTGGGGAGGCTCCGGGGAAAATCGTGTGTGCCGCTGAGCTATTAGAGATCTCTATTTGTCAAACGGAGTGTTTACTGTGGGCTCCCTTACAGCCCTCCCAGCCCTGCTGCACCAGGAACCTGTCGACAAACAAAGCGTTTACCCTCTGAGCATTTCTTTCTAATTAAAATTTTCCATATACCCAGTACACAAGGGCACGTTTGAAATGTAAATTTGTCATTTTCGTAGGCGACTTAAATCAGCTCCACCTACCTTGAGACTGGTTTCTCCTTCGGCACGAGGCTGCACCTTCCTAGTTTCCCTTTGGTCTTGTGCGGCTCACGCTCCCCGTGTACTTAGACCCTGGTGTGGTTGTTGTTGTTTTCCTTGAACACTTTCTGCAGTTATTTGTTGTAATTATCAAGTTCATTTTTCCCTAATAGATGTGATTCAGTATATTTAGCACTGTGTAATGAGTTTTCTGCCTGGTTGAATCTTAGCTAATAAGGAATTCCTTAGCGGCATCTCTGACAGCTGCTGCGGATCCCAGGTCTGTGCGGCCACAAGAGACCCCTTCCATGAACTGCTAGCATTAGAGAAATTAACTCCATTACGCTCACCATAAAATTGAGGCTGAAATTTGATTACCGATAGACCCTCAATTCAACTAGCAACTGTAAAAATGGGTGGTGCCACTGGGGAGAGAGGTGAGTGAGTGTGAAACGCCGGTGTCCACTTTTCCGTCAGTGCGTGTGTTCAGATATTTCCAACCATACCTCCAATTTACCCCCTGAGCAGGACCAGAGAACAGTGCCAAGCTGGTGGCTTTATAACCACGCACTTTGGTGGGTATGAGAGACCGGAAGTCTTCGTTACTGCCGTGATGGTGGTACCTTATTTTTAGTGCTTCTGCCTTCACTGAGCTAAGAAACCTTTTGGTGTGTTTTTGGCCATCGAAACTACTTGCCATTGTCGCAGGCGGTCCAGATTTGTAAGGCTAAAGTGCTGAGGACAATTAGTAATTGGTGACTGACTGCTATGATGTATAGTTGCTTAGCAACGGTGTCTGAATTAAGTCTCTGGAAGGGGCATACAGGAAGAGACAAGACAGGAAGATGAAATAGGTACCATTTCGATGTGTAGGTGAGTCGGTAATGAAAAAAGAGTAAAAGGTATTTGTAATCATAGAAATGGCTGAGAGGAAAATTGGGGCTCCAGGAGAGAAAAGACGGAACTTAGTTCCTCTCTTGCTAAATAAAATAAGAGTAAGTGGCAGTCGAACCAACCCCATTAATTTAAAAGCTCCTCCTCTTTCTTTGACACTTTACTGTGATTCCAACACAAGCAGAACTCAGGGAGCATTCTTTACCCCAAATGCAGCATGAAAATTCATGGAAGGGAGAGATGGAGACTTGAGTTGTGCCTGATTCTTGAAATCTTTAGGACAAGCTTAATTTAGCGTTAGTTCATACCAGTGAACTGGGATTAATTGGGGGACAGGGCCCAGTTTTGATTCAGCCCTGCTGCGGTAGCGGGGGGATTGCTACTCAGGAAGCCAAGAACAGCATATCCATTTCATTAGACTCCGCTGAGTTCAGAGATTCAGCCGACTAAGCCATCACCCTGAACTCCCTGATTTAGTGAGCTGGTTTAGCCTCTGGAAGGCCAGATGAGCCAAAGAAAGTGGAAAAGCAGTAAAAGACCTTGATCCAGATACGGAGCCTTGTTAAGGGGCTGCCTTATCTACACAAGGAGCTATGTCTGGAGGTCTGCAAAGGTCCAGGACTCATTACTGCTAGTGAGGGCTGTTTTGCAACTAGTGTTGAAACACTGAGATAAAGAAAGGATATATAGGAATTAAAAACAGATAATGTAAACACTAACAAAGAGTCTTAATCCCCTCAACTGAGTGTTTTGCATGTTTACCTCTGATCAGAATTCTTAATAATATCGAGTGAGTTGCAATTCAATAAAGATTCCCTAGGAAGAAAGAAAGTCGATCCTTGGATTAAAAAAACAAAACAAAACAAGAAAAACAGAATCCCCCCAAAACTTAACACTCACTGTCTTTCTATTATTTGAAAAATAAAAATGAAGAAAATTTTAAATAGTAAATAAATGACACAGGAAGGTTTTGTTTTGGCTTAGTTGGGTTCAGATCATTTAGGGGTACAATGCAATCCCCCATTATCTAGTGATTAGAAGGGCATCTTTAGGGCTCAGAAAGCAGATTTTCTATCTCCACCTATGACTTGTTTTCCCTCTGAAAAATGAAGGTGTTTTGATATAAAGTTATTATTTTGCAATTGAGCAAGTCTTTGCCCTCCTGGCCTGAAGTTCCTCGCTGGAGAGAGGAAGCTGATAAACATCTCTGATTCTTGCCTGCTACCTATTAAGGGCTCACCCTCACTTAAAATCCAGCACTCTATTTTCAGGACAATGTATAATTATTTGGGAAAAATCCAGAATGATGGCTAGGGCATAATAATAGCATGTATAAAAAGACAATCTGTCTAACGGCCTATGGTTCCAGTTTATATATCTTAAGCTAAGGGTGCCCTGTGCTCCTACATTCCCACCACTCTACGTAATACTCATATTCTAGTTTTTTAACACCCAGCTTCCCTACTGGATTGTAAACTCCATGAGGGCAGGAGCCATGTACCTTGCTTTCCACTGACCATTGTATCCCCAGCACCCAGCACAGGGTCTGTTACATAGAGGGAACTCAATAAGTGTTGGTTGAGTTCATTGTTATCTTAGAATCTAGCAGTGGTAGCCAACCTCCAAGATGGCCCCCGGTGATCCTCAGCTCCTGGAATTCACAGCCTTATGTAATCCTCTTCCTTTCAGTGTGGGCTGGACTTGGTGACTTGCTTCTGACAAACATAATAAGGGAGAAAACTAGGTCATAAAAGACACTGTGGTTAATCTCAATCTCTTTCTGTCTGGACCACTCACTCTGGGGGAAGCCAGCTGCCATGCTGTGAGCAGCGTTATGGAGAAGCCCTCACGGTAAGGAACTGAGGCCTTCAGCCAACAGCCATGGCAATGAGCTTAGAAGTGTATCTTCTAGCCCACATCAAGCCTCAGATGACTGCAGCACCCTCTGATACATTGACTGCATCCTTGTGAGAGACCCTGAACCAAATTCCTGATCCATAGAAACGCTGAGATAATCATGCTTACTGTTTTAAACCCCTAATTTGGGGGGTAATTTGTTACACAGCATTAGATACTGAATATACTAGCCAGTTGCCACAGGCATCACTTCATTCACTTGTTCATTCAGGGATTACTTGTTGAATGCCAACTCTGCCAGGGGCCGTGCTGGATGCTGGGAATAAGAAGACAAATAAGGCAAGGTCCCTGCCTTGGAGAGCACTGAAGTGCTGTCCATTTAGATGCAATGGGCATACAAAGGAGAAAGCTCGAGCAGGGTAGGGTTGGGGGGTACCTAAGACTGACACAGTGGTCTCTTAGACACACACAAGTACACCACAGGAAACACTTTTTCCCAACTGTACCTTAGCTTAGCCCAGCTTTAGACAGTTTTAGCAAACTTTGTTCAGCATTGATCTATATAGCACTGAGTCATTACAGAGCGGGTCGGCCACTACAGAAGAAGCATCGGAAGATTTCACCTCTGGGGTGCGACTGTCCCATGCTGAATTTGACTCATTTTGAATGGTTCTTCCCAGTCTGTCAGTTTTATTTATCCCTCCTTGATTTCTCTGTCACTAACACTCTATTATCCAGGGGTCTTTTGATTAGAAACAAATGGTTTGATTATTTTTAAAAGGACAAAAAAACATGAGATTATTTGAATGCTTTGTGTGTTTGCTGGATGTATAAGTGCAGGTTTCACTGTGACTGGTGGCTGAACAGGTGGAAGAGTCGTGCCTGGGCTCACCAATGGAATACTTGTAGAAAATGATGAGAAGATAAAGACATCAGCCAGTATAGCCCTGATATATTGATGGTCAGTACTAAATCACAGTGGAAGGAACACATGTCCATAGGGACCCTGCTCTAATGGCCCTTAGAACGGCTGACTCATTAGTAGACCCATTTCCAGGACCTCATGCTCTAGGCTAAGCAGAGCTTGCCCTGTGCATGGATGGTGCTGTATGGCTGACCTAGGGCCTGAGGATGAGTGACACAGGTAGAGGGGAGAATTCACTTTGCAATAAAGCAGCAGCTCTGCCGGGCCTGGGTCCTCTACCCTCTAGGGGCTGGGGCTCAGGAACGAGAAGTAATAGGACCGGCTACCAGAGAACCCCAGTAATACTATCAAGATGCTCCCAGGTTTAGAGATGACTCCAAGGAGGAAGGAAGCCGACATATTCTTTATCCATTTGCCGCAGGCCACAGCGGGAAAGCAATAAGATGCTGATACCATCCTCTTGCAGGTATAACTGATCTGAGGGGGAAGAGGGAGGCAGTCTAGGAGAGACAGCAAAGATTATTTGGGCTTTTCCCACCTCCTCTGCACAAACAGGAGGATGAAGGAACAATTGGTAGTATTCAGGGCCTTTATTTGGATTTTTTCCTCCCCTTAAAAAAAAAAAAAAAAAAGCTTCCTTTGTATGCTGCGGCAGTGTCTGTTTTTGTTGTGGTGGTTTGTTGTTTTAAATAGGAGAACTTGTGAAATGAGACTGCATGAAAGATGGACTTGTTTTATATATGGGATATTGCCTGTCCTTCAGATCTATGTGTCTCGCTTATGGAATGAACCAAAGTAGGAGAGATAAACTAATATTTTGTATAAGCTCAGCCAGACAATACAGATGATAAAGATGTTTCATCTTCTTATGCATGCAGAAAATATGAAAAATCGTAGTTTACACATATTTGCTCAATTCAAGTGTAAAATTGGGCCCCTCGATTGCCCTGGGCCACGGCGACTGTGTTAAGGAAGCTCGATTTACCTTGCAGCCGAGTGAAAAATGATCAGAATATTAGACTCATCTAGCCCACATTAAGGAGCCATTGCATTTCCCGACAATTTTATGCTATCTCAATATGAAAACAGAGCAATTTCAACTCATATCAGGTTATGATCGGCAATTACAGTTGCATAATTCACCTAGTTGCCTCTTTGCAGGGCCTTTATTTTCCCTCTTGGTGACATTCCTGAGAAAGTGCCTGATAAAAATGTCATATATCATCCCAGCTTTAGAACTCGTGAGGGGGTAATCTGCTGTGCCTTGCTGAGTCCATATTCATCACTGGATTTTTGACTTGGAGGGGTCATGACACTCATAATTTCCTGTTTGATATTGTCCTCACCGGCTCTGAAAAGGGCTGTAAACGCTGGGTTGTAGGCAGTGGTTAAGCCCTGTTCCAGTGGGGCTCATCACCAGCAATAACAGTGCATTACTGTGGCTCGTGCTGTAGTTGGCCGTTTCGAAGATAATTAGATTTGATGTCAACATTTCTTTATCACCTGCATCCTTTTGTGCATCTGTGTGTCAAGTTGTTATTTCCGGATTTATTAGCACCCTCAGAGCTCCTCTCTATCTGTCAGCCTGTGTGCTGTTTGTGGTGACAGTTGTAAAGTTAATTACTAGTACTAATGAGCACGGAGCTCTTGGTGGACATGGCGTTTTGGACATTTAAAACTATAATTAGTTGGGTTTTTTTTTTTCCTTGTGTAGTGCTTCAGTGCAGAAAAAAAACTGTTTAAAAAAATACCTTCCGTTCCATTTTGACATTCTGTGTGCAGTCAACTTATCTTTTATTCAAAGGCTCCAAAAAATTCAGTTCTGTTTATTTTTCAAATAGACTTCCTTTCCATTGTAACTCCATGAATAATTTCTCTCATTCCTTACTTCTCTTTCATATGACCATTTCATATGCCTTGAGAATTAAGGCTAGTGATGGTGGAATGATCAAAAAACATACTGGGAAAATGTTGACCTCCACCCAATCAGTAAGTAGGCTGCAAATTTTCGCCTCATAACTCTCCTCTTTTCGAATCTTACTCTGGATTCAACTGAAGGATTCAGTGACTGGCGAAGACTGGATAAAATTGAAAGAGCAATAGATAGTTCTCTGGGTGGCTGGATCCTACCTAATAGCCAGTGTTTATGTAGTATTCATTCCATGGCCAAGAATCATGGTACAGCTCCCCTAGATTCATCCTTGCAACAAAGCTGTGAGATCACTACTGTTATCTCCATCTTAGAGATGGAGAAGCTAAGGTTGAGAAAAATTAAGCAACTTACCCAAGGTCTCACAAGTAGGAAGTTGCGCTGAGCTGTGAATCCAGTCAACGTAGCTCGGAGCCTGTGCTCATAACTACTCCTCTAAAGACATCAAGTATGCTTTCACGAAAAATTAGCACACTCCTGGGGGCATGTATTCTAGAACAACAAAAAGCCATCACTTACTAAATCAGATGGGCTCATTTGTATTTCACTCCCAGTCATCCAGGGATGCTAGTTTCAGTGTAATGGCAATTATCTGTGGCATGTACTTTATGGAGGTATTTTGTTTGGTCTGCTGCGGCGGCAAAGCACCACTCCCTTGCTGCTATTCATATTTACTTTCTATTCATCATTATCTGCCATTTTGCTAAATAACTATCCTTCCCGGACATAAATCATCTATAAAAATACTCAGGCTCAGAGGAAATTTCGCCCTGGCACTGCAATGATGAGATAACTATTTTCATCTCTTGTTGAAGCATTGAGATTTATTGGCTTTCGATGGGCAGCTGACCAGGCATCACTCTCTGCTAAACAGACTCCCACTTGCATTTATTCTTATTGCATTTAGCGATTCAAAATGGAGCGCTCGGGATCCCTCGAGGGTCCGTTCCCAGCCTGGGTGGGGTGTTATTACTTTATATTAGATAAGGGAAGGACACACAAAGAAACATGTGGCGATTTGGATGATTTTTTATTTCCGTTTAGCAGTGATGACAGAATGTCATAGTGAAATGACTTCAAAAGTCATTTTTCCCCACTGCCCTGGTTCTGCAGCCCTGTCCCTTGAGGGCTCTTCCATTGTACAGTGTTATTAATTCTGCTAACTTTCAGACTTCATTGCTGACAACAGGCCTCTTGGCTTTCGCAGCCTATTACATTAAATTTCCCATCAAACCATGTCAGCCTCTGAGGTCACAGATTTCGAGAGAAGCTTTAGATATTTTGCCATCTGACTTCACGGGCAGGTGTTTTCTAAATTGCTTTTAGGTTTGTTTTTCCAGTGTCAGAAATCAGATTGAACTTATTTAAAAAAAACTCAAGACAGTGAGCGCTCATCAGGGTAAGAACAAAGCGGAGCGCAAGGCACGTCTGAACTGGCGCGTGTTTGTGTGTGTGCGCGTGCCCCCGCCGTGCACTGGTATTCCAGTTGACCTTTCGGTGGGAAAGCAAAGCCTTCCAACTAGACTTCATCCCCGACCCCACCTGGTGAGTAGCGTGTCTTGTTGACTATCTATTTTTTTATTTTTTTAAGCAACTATCGAAGCCCCCAAATAATAGTGTGACCTCCCTGGTGAACCGAGCTAGGCTCCACTGACCTTGATTTTGGAGGGATCTGTGAAACTGTTGGGTGGCATTCGAAGGTCACTGGGCAGGCCAGTGAAAGGATTGTGGGCCTGGTTTAGGACCATCATGGCTTAATGTGGAATCCTCGAGCAAGTTCCCAGTGGCAATAAAAACTCCGTGTTCCCCTTCCTGTGTTAATTTCGCCGTGCTGTTGCGGGATTAAAATAAAGGAAAAGCAGAAACCTTCCTTCCGACTTACATGGCCACAGGCACCATGTTGCTGTCAAAATTACATTCCGAAGGAAGCGTGTGGAGGAAAATGGAACCGGGGCTCCATCTCAAGACAGAAAAGAAATGAGATGTTATTTTTGAAGCAGTCAGCTCCCGAAAACGATCACAAATCATTTGGCAAATCCAGCCTGCCCTCGAAGTTCTTATTTATTATTAGTTCCAGTTAATATTTCTGCTCTAAAAATGACAGCATTCAGATCTCAGCTTGCCACGGCCGCGCAGATTTACAGGCTTGGCAGGGAACAGCCTTGTGGTTCCCTCACTGTGTGTTGTCTGTGTGCCGGCGAGGGTGGCCAAGTGACAGGCCTTGGGAGGAGGGGGAAGGGATCCCCTGTCGGGCCTCCGCCGTGATAGATGTTCAACACTTGGGTGCCCCACCTCCGCGCAGGTGACAAGAGCGTGTGGGTGCCTGGTGGGAAGGGGTGAATGCTGGCCCTGCCCCCTTTTCTTCTCTATAATTTTGAGAGATCACGCATCTCCCCTGAACCCATCATTAGCTAGCTGTCCCTGCAGGAGGAGGTGGTGGAACCAGGCTCGGGCCGGAGAAGGATGGGCAAGGCGAGGTAGTGTCACCGCGCTTCCCCTGCTAGCAGCCATAAGGTGAGAGAATCATTTGTGGCACTCTGGGGACAGTTTTGTCACCCTGACAGTAATGCTGTTATGCGCCGGCTTGACACACAGGATGAATCCATAAAGACAGATAAGTAACTGTGAAAGTGTCTGGGGATCAGGCTGAGTGCCACCACTCACCTGCAGTGACAAATAGATAGTCATGAAGGATTGGAAATCCTGCCCGACACAGAGATCTGTCAGCAAAGAGATGGACGGCAGCCCCGCTGACACCGGCGGCTGGAGTGACACGTGCGTGTGCACGTACGTGTCCCTGCAGGGGGTCCCAGGAGGTTGCCTTCAGAGCCTCGCTGGGGAAGGGGGGAGGCTTTTCCCAGGGGGTTGTCTGTTGGTGTGGTTGCAGGGGGAGAGGATTTCAATGCTCCATCTGTATTTTTCTTGGTGAAATGGAACTGTGCGTGTTGTGTCTTTTTATTGGTGAGTTCAGGCATATTTGGTGAAGAAGGCTGTGTCTAGTTTCCATTTTCCCTGGGATTTTTTTTTTTTCATACCAATAGGGGTCCCCATCTGCAAATCGAATGAATCCAAGTTTTGATAGTTAGCAAAATATGACCGCTAAGCTGTCGGTGTGAGGGGCGCCAGGCAAAGGGCAGGAGGAAGTGGGGGGGCAGGGGGGCTCAGATTTATCTTTTATGCTGGAGAGGTTTGTTAGTTCTGGCTGAGAATCTGCTTGTCCTCACTGAAAGAAATTCGGAGGGAATCGCTGGCCAAAAAAAAAAAAAAAAACACCAGGCTGTGTGCTGGGACTGCTATTTCCCAGTTGGGCTGGAGACGCAAACAGCACTGTGTGCTCCAGTGCTGAAACCCGGTGTCGTTACCGTGCAGGCTGTCCCATCCTTGTTTTAATTATTCTTGAGGTCATGAATGCCGGGCTGTGCCCTCCCATCTTCCTGGATAGTTATGAAAGAGACGTGAAGTGACAAATAAGCATACGTGATAAGAGTAAAGACCGCCTTGGGTCACCATCAGGGGTTGGAACAAAAGCCATTTAGAGCTCTTGTCTTCCTTTTACCTAGAAGGACGATTTTGATCCCAGGGTTGAGCGTAACCATACCAAGGGTTTCAGACAGGGTGGGTTCTGTGTCTTACGTGCAGGTGGGCAGGAGAGGGGAAGGAAAGCAGACCGGTGGTCAAGCGTCTGTTTTTCTGTAACGGTGATCAGGATTGCTGGTGTTGATAAGATACTTGGCTACAGGGTATAGAGACTCATCTAGCAAATCCTTGTTCTGACTGTCTTAATATAATCATTTTTGAAAGAAAGGAATTACCATAATATGCTCTTTCCCTCCCCCCCAAATGAGTCCTCTTGCCCTGTTCCTTTGCTGTCATTTTTGCCACCTACCTTTGTCACAGGTGGAAGTGTGCTTGATTCATCTCACCTATACCTACCTACCCTGTTAATTTTACTTCTAGGAGCTTAATATAGAGCTCCTTCTATTTCTGGAACTCTCGTTTCCTCAAAAATGGTTACATGTAGCTTAAACTATTACTACTACTAATGCTGCTTCTACTACTCTGATTGCTACTACTTCTATCTGAGCTGTATTGTATATATTTAAACATTTATTCCCCTGGCCAGGCAGACTCTTGCAACCAGATTTTTCCTTAGAAAACCCTGGGGCCTATTTGTTGGTTTTAAGATTCTTTATTTTAGTTTATAGTTTTGGGAGGCTAAGGATGTTTTTAAGCCATTCAGCTATAAAGAAAACGGTTTTATTTTTTTGACCCCAAGTTCTCAGTTTGACATGTTCTGACCCTATCATTCTAACCGTGATTTAAATTCTGAATTTCCAGGAGCCTTATTAAAGATGTCAATTTGTGCCCCACAATGGTAAATGTTCCTGTGAACTTTGACTCCTAAAGGAAACTCTATTTTAAAAGAATAAAAGATTTTCCTGATAAATATGTTCCTCATTTTAGGCTAATACTTTCAGTCTGAATGCTGGAATGGGGAAGGGCCAGCCCATTCCCTGACCCCACTTGCTCCCTCATTTTGTGATTCAGTGCTATTTTACAACCCCCGGCATTCGATTTTTATTTTGCCAAGATCACTTTTGTAAAGGGATATAAATCTCCCAGTGCACACCTGATTAAATAGGCCTGTACGTGAATTATAAAGAGGGTAGGCCACTTACCATCACAGGGCTACAGGTGAGCCTGCCAGATACCCAGAGCTCAGGAGACTGAAGGAAACTCTTAGCTCTTTTTGTTCGCTTGGGAGCCAAGGTCACACTGCTTCTCAGGGCCTTGGCGATGAAATGCGAGCCGGGGGCCTTTCCCTGGCTACAGATCTTCTCGCTCTGGATTTGCACAGATTCTCCTGGAAGTTGTCCAGCTCCTACCCCCCTATTCTCATTGGATGACCACAGTGGCCACTGCCAGTGGGACCCTGAGGCCAGGGAGAGCTGAGTTGTGCTAATGCTGGTCACAGTGACCCTTTCTGTTCTCCTTCTATCTGCTGCTTTTCTGTCTACATGCCAACTTGATGGTCAGGACGCTGACCACCAGAATGTGTCAATAAAAATGTATCAAATGATGCTAGTTTCCTCAGTTTTAGTTCCATACCCAACTTCTTAATGAGAGTGCTTTGGGAGAGGAGTTTCTTCCGGAGAGTTTAACTTACCCTATCACTGACTCTTCACCTGGTCAGACTACTAACAGAGATAATTCAGCCACCTTTACTACCTTCCCAGGAATTGAAAAGTCCGTTTGGTATGAAGATATTATTTTTTTAAACTGATGTGCCCCGCCCATTTTTGTATCGTGCCCATCAACACTTTGCATTACCTCAGCCTCCTCAAATCCTCTTCACCGTCCCCCTCTGGTCTGAGTGATCGTCAGGGACCTTGGTGTGTTTGGAACCCATGGACCAGCGGCATCTTTGGAGACTCTCAGGAGGAGACCTGGTTCCAATAACTTGCACAGCAGTGCTCTTCAGGGTTGACTAACCACTTTTGCACACATTATTTCTCTCGATCCTCTTTAACATGGTGGGGTGACTAGGCAGATATCATTGGCCCTGCTATACCACGGGAAAATTCGGAGGTGGAGAGGTCCCACTCCTAAGTGGCTGGGCTGGAATTCACCATTTCTACTGTCCCAGGAGATCTGTGGGCAGTGTTTCCCAGAGTCTTTATAGCCGTCCGTGCAGTAGGCGGGACAGGTGATGATGACCCACTTTGCAAGTGGGGAGGCTGACTCGCTCTCTTGGGAACACAGCAGATGACAAGTGACACAGCTGGGAAACATATCCCAGACCTTCCAGCTCTTAGACCAACACCCTTTCTGTTACACCGTGATTAACTCCACAAACAAGAAAATCTCGGACTTCCCTCGTGGCGCAGTGGTTGAGAATCTGCCTGCCAATGCAGGGGACACGGGTTCGAGCCCTGGTCTGGGAAGATCCCACATGCCGCGGAGCAACTGGGCCCGTGAACCACAATTACTGAGCCTGCGCGTCTGGAGCCTGTGCTCCGCAACAAGAGAGGCCGCGATAGTGAGAGGCCCGCGCACCGCGATGAAGAGTGGCCCCCGCTTGCCGCAACTAGAGAAAGACCTCGCACAGAAACGAGGACCCAACACAGCCAAAAATAAATAAATAAATAAATAAATAAAAATAAAGGAATTCCTTTAAAAAAAAAAAAAAAGAAAATCTCAAGAGCAAAACTACTCTTAAGTCTTTGTAGAGCTTCACCCTTCATATGATTCCAAATTCCCATGTCAATCAAGCTGCAGTTCCCTGGGGGAGATCTCGCGAGAAGAAGGTCTCCTTGGGCTGGCTGTTCAGACCAGACCGGGGAGGGCTTAGCAGCGTGCCCCACACCTAGGGGACACTCACCAACTTGTTGGCATTGGAGATGCTGAGGATCTGGACCCACGTGCTGGCACTACTTGCCTTTCGCTGACTCATGCCCTGAGCATTTGCAGAGTGCATGGGCTGTAATGCAAAGATGGCGTGGATGAGTGAAAGAAGAGTGTCAGGTGTTGCTAACGACTGGCAGGAAAGATGTCTGCGTCAGTGCGGACATGCCGCCAGCACAGCCATCTCTCAGAGCGGATACTGAAGGCACGAGAGAGAGCGTGCTGGGGAAACCTCCCATCCCTAAAGCCCTTGCTGGGGTCTTATATCGCAGGGGAAGCTGGAGCAAGGCAGAGTGTGCTGCATTTGCAAAGGTCAGGCTTTAATTACATGCACAGTTAAATGGAAGTACTGCAGAGAGGTCACACTCATATTTCTTCGGCCTTCATTAATGTTCTTGCTCTGTCACTTTCTCTTTCCTTGGGTTTGTAAATGAAAGTTCCTTTAAGTACATTTAAAAGGATTATTTATTTTTAATTGTTTTACCTCTGGAGGGAGAGGTTACCTTTTTTTTTTTTTTTTCTTTTTTTGAGCAGTTAAAAAAAGAAACTTCACCTATGCATTTCTTGCTAATTTATTTCAAAGGCTGTGCTTTTTATAGTCTTATCTACTAATGCCTTTGATTAAAACACAAGCAAAAACCAGCCAACATGAACAGGTTGAATGCCACATCTGTGCAGAAGATAGCAGCTCACTTATTTATGGCTCAAAGAAATGGAGCCTAAATCAAGCTAGCTATTGCTGGAGAGTGGATAAGCGGCCATTATGAATTATCCTTAATTATAGCGATTTCCTAAACTAATAAACCTGCTAAATCTTTATTGCAAAGGTTAGTTTACGCAGTGCGTATAAAATCCGCATGTGCTTCACATCAGACACCAGCTGTCTGACAGTGTGTTCCTATTTCTGTGAGTGTTCACATAAATTTTATGTAGGTTATATTAACAGTCAGTCCATATCACTACCCACAGATGCCAGTAGACATAAAAATTGCTCTCTAGTGAGCCTAAATATCCCTAGAAGCTAGTTGTGTCTAATGTTCCATGTAGTATTTGTACGTGAAAGCACCAGATTGGAGGGTTATTCACAGATGAATATTTCAATCCAGTTAGTTCATATAGGCCTACTTAGCCTTCGTTGCTGGTTTATTTGTATGCTAAATAATTCACCAAAGGTTCTTGTTTACTTTCTTTAGTAGTTTCTATGAAATGCAAACAAGGGAGCCAACTTTAGGTTTTCAAAAGGCTAAGCATCTCTGTGTTTAAATGCAGGTCAGAGCAGCAAATGCAGTCTTGCCGACGGGCTGTCACTCAGTTTTACCCATTCTTCTTCTTCTTCTTCTTCTCCTTCTCCTTCTTCTTCTTCTTTTTCCTTCCTCCTTCAGATATGACTGGAGCTTGCTACTTTCATAGGAATTTTTGGCTGGACTATCTTTAGTCTAAATGTATCTTTTTCAATACCTGCTATAGGCTGCCTTCAGTTTACAGAAGTAACCACCCAAAGCCAGCAGCAACGAATGCCTCCTTGGCTTCGAGAAGCTTCCCCACAGTCCTCTGGGCTGACAAGAACAGGTCGATTCTCGGCTACTGAATGCCCTTGTTTTCTTCCTCTTTTTCCTTTTGCTTTCTTTCTTTTTTTTTTCTTTTTTCTTTTTTTTTCCCCCCTTTTTCTCCTCAATGATTTTTTCTGGTACATTTCCAAATCTCAAGATTTGAAAGGACAGCAAGTAGGACCTTTCTCTTTTCCTGGAAAGCTCCAAGCCAGACCCACCTCTGTCACCCTGAAGGACAGAAGGGCAAAGTCCACATCTAAATGATGTAGCCTTTAGTGGCCCTCAGAGCATATGTCCACCTGGGTGGGAAGGATCGTTGTCTTCCATGGTGACAGTTACCTGGCCCTATTGTTCAGATGTTCCCGTGGCTCAGTTTTTATGTGAAAAATACCTCTCTGTCCCCCACATTCTGCAAATGTTTCTGATCCTAAACATTTGCCCCTGAAGAGAGTGGAAAATAGCCTCCTTCATTTTCAGCCAGGCGCTGCCAAGATAGTGAGAGGGTTCAATAGCAGTGCTAACTTTTTATTTAATAATATTGATTTTATCATTTTTTACTACTTACAGTGGGGACTGGTCTGCTGATAGTTATTTGACCTCCCTTTGTGCATGGCTGTGGAGTGCTTCGTTAAAGCTATCGACATACCTCTCTCTTCCCCCCATCCTCTTCCAGCAGCCCATCTCGGCAAATAATATTGAATGCAGTAACTGTTGCCTGATATTGATTTCAGACTGTGTTCATCACACCCTTCCCAGGGCCAGGCAAAGAGCCTCAGCCTCCGTTCTGTAAACCCTTGACTGCTGTAGGCTGAAGTATCATTTCCATCTCCTAAGCAAGAATATCAACCATATATGTTTCAAAAAAAAATTACCCAAGAAAATGAAAGCGTTTTTTGACCTTGATTATTTTTTTGCACATACATAATTAAACTGATCTCTTCAGTTTTATGCTGAGCTCTTTCTGTCTTTTTTTTTTTTTTTTTTTTTAAGGAATACTAAAAGATCCAAGGATCCCTGAGCTGGTAGAAGGAACTCTGATTATATTTTAAGCTTCTGGGATTCAGAGTTTGGCACATTCAGCCAGACCCAGGGCCTCTTTGACCTTCAGTTTTCAGCCAGCTGGGGCTGTTCTCAGCACCTGGGCCTAAAAAAAAAAAGTTCCAGGTTTCACCTCTGTGGAGTCAATTGAGGTGGCAGCACATTTAAAAGAACCAGGGTTTCACATTCAGGGAGTGGCCAACTTAATATGGTGATTATAAACATCCATAGGAAGGACATGACGTGTAGTCTGGGTGGGTTTGTATATTCATTGAGAAGAACACCAAACACCAAGCAAATAATACTGGAAATCATAAATTTTATAGACAAAAATAAATAATAATAATAAGGCAATAGAGAATTTGCACCAAGAGTGATTATATCTGGGCGGTGGAATTATACATTATTTAAGTTTTCTTCTTCAGGCATTGGGCATTTCTACATTTTCTACATTTTCTTTTGGAGTTAGAAAAGGAACCCTACTCAGAAGTATTATTTTTCAAAATGGAAAGGTTACTAGAAGGATTGGAACTCCAGAAGATTCCTGTCTACCAAAGTGAATACATTAGCCAAGGTTGAAATCGACTCAGTGGCCATGCTAATCTCTGCTCCGAGGGAAGCACAACAGACATGACTCCTGTCGCCGTGCACCTGCCAGTTTGTATTTTGTGAATCCGATAGGGATTGAGCCAGCCTTTGCCACTGAAGTGTAAGGGCAAAATGGTTAGGAAGAAGGGCTTTGGAGTCAGACAGACCTGGGTTTGATTCCTGGTTCTTTCTCTTGCCAGCTATGACTTTGAGCAAGTTAACTTACTCTGTACCTCACTCTCCTCATCTGGAAAATGGGTTATTGAGAGGATGAAATGAGATTCTGTGTGTAAGCTCTTTTTTTTTTTTTTAATAAGTTTTTTTGTTGTTTTTTAAATTTATTTACTTATTTATTTATTTATTTTTGGCTGTGTTGGGTCTTCGTTTCTGTGAGAGGGCTTTCTCTAGTTGCGGCGAGCGGGGGCCACTCTTCATCGCGGTGCGCGGGCCTCTCACTATCGCGGCCTCTCTTGTTGCGGAGCACAGGCTCCAGACGCGCAGGCTCAGTAGTTGTGGCTCACGGGCCTAGCCGCTCCGCGGCATGTGGGATCTTCCCAGACCAGGGCTCGAACCCGCGTCCCCTGCATCGGCAGGCGGATTCTTAACCACTGCGCCACCAGGGAAGCCCTGTGTGTAAGCTCTTAACATAATGCCTGGCATCTAGTACTCAGTCAGTAAACCGTAATCGTCATGAATGGCATCTGTATAGCAATTTCCTTATCAGACCAGAGCCCGTAACGGAAATTAGCATACTCACAGTCTACAGAATGGTGATTTTTTTTTCCCCCTTAAGCCCAACCAGCAGGACTCAGATGAGATCTACCCAGTGTCTAATACATATCAGATTTCCAGGACAACTCTGATTTCCACTCTTTGATTAAAGGCAATTCATTTTTTATTGTATATCTAAAAGAAATTTTGTTTTTATGTTTTCGTTAAGATTTTAAAATAAACATTCATATCAGGAAATAAAAACTTAAAGGTCTTTATTTGTAGTTCTGAAAATATAATCACCATACTGAGAGTTCTTTAGCATAGAATGTACCCCTCCCCCAAACAAATGTATACACGCCTCCTCTCTGAAGCGAGGATTCTTCCAGAGAAACGCTAGACAAACGTAACTGGAACCCTTAGACTGTCATCTCATTCTTGTCGTAGGGTCAGTTTTGCTATTCTATTTGTACAGTCAGAAACACTCTCTAATACCACGGATGGCACAGGATTCTTCCCTGCAGGCAGCCATCTTCAGGGCTGAAAGCAGAATATAAAAAGCAGCTAAATTAGAGACTTTACACAGTTGCTGGAACCAGCTTAATGAGAGACAGCGAACATTTTGCAGGCTACTGAACTTCTGAAATGTGACAATCCAAGCAAATGAAATCATGGTACCTCTCATTGTAGTTTAATTGGACTCAAACTTGGCACGAGGGGCTGCTGAAAGCTGTATTCCAGGAGACAGACAGGAATCGTGCACCAACGAATTGAGCCCACACCACGCATCTTACAACCGTCTGAGCTCCACACGGCTCTCAGGACTGACTCTTGTGGTCAAGAGAGAGAGAGAACTGCGGCGAATAAAAGCAGAGATGATAAGGCGGGCCAAATCCTGGCCTGGTGAATGGCATACCTGTCACCCTGAGTTACGCACTTGAAATAGCTCAGCCTCGTGGCAGGCCGTACAGGCCAATTTATTTTAAAGAGGCAAAAAGAAGTGAAACAAACTTAGGCCCTCTCTTCTGCCTGTTAGGGTGTCAAGATATCAGTGTCAAGGAGTCCTCTTAACAGAAGGGTGAGAATGAGTTGGGCATAAACACTAACAAGAGAAGAACTAAGCACGGGCCTCCTGTTGAGTGGAGCTAAATGGAATCCCAGTCGAGTTACCCAAAAAGCAGAAAATTACCATAGCTGTCAGGAATGGGCCCAAAATCCTGTCAGGCTACAGTCAAGGGAACGGAAACTACATGAGGGGAAGGTGCATTTGGAGGAGGGAATGATCTGAAGAAGCAGATCGTTTTACCATCTGCCTGTCTGGAGTCAGGAGGCCCTTGGAAAGCTTAGAAGGGTCTCTGGGCTTCCTTGTTTTGTTGCTGTGTCCTTTGAGTTCTCGGAGTTGAAACTGATTGTATGAGCCCAGCCTCTTCTGGTATAACCATCCCACCTGACCACTTGAGTCCTTGTTTACTGTTATTATGGCTTTCGGTTTTAGCCGGTAAGGCTAGGGGAGTGGACAAATTGGGTGCCGGCATGTAACAGACCATCCTGGACATTGATTTTTGAAGGTTCATTAGATAAATGCTGACATCACAGATTGATGTCTCTTTAAACCAGTACCTACTGCAGGACCGTCTAGGGAATCAAAAATATTGATGTAACGTGTTTGAGCGGAAGGCCCACTGGAGAATTCCCCTGCCCAAATGGGATCCATCAATTTAGGCTTTCTTTAATTATTCTAATTTGGTGCATCCCCTGAGTTTGTTTGCAGAACTGGTTTTTATGGGGAATGCTGCTTCTACTTTAGGGGCCAAGGAGGGCCAGACAGGGTGTGCGTATCTATTTTTCATTGTTGTTTTGAGCCGCCGTTTAGTAATTAAAATTTTTGATCATAGCCTAATTTTCCCATACAGTGTGGCCATGGAATTGACAAGGGACTGATTAATGGGCCGACCCTGGGGCCAGGAGGCTGCTGGGTTGTTCTCTTGTGGAAGGCATGCCGGCAAAATAAAGTTGATGGTTTTGTTTGTGTTTAACCCTTCACCTTGGCACCATCAATAGATTGAAGACATCATTTGTATCTGCAAGCGTTTCTTTAATTAAGACCTTCTAAAAATCTTTCCTATTGATTCATTCCATTATCCTATTGATTAACTGCAGTGGATCATGTACTTGGTCTTCAGTGGAAGGCAACAGTCTGGGCCGGCTGTCATGACTACAGATGCAGACCACAGGCGGCTAGCATACAGTGCCCAGGGCTGGCGGGAGTGCCTTGTGTTCTAATGAGGCATCGGCAGTGGCTCGGTGGGGCTCGCTGGACACCACGGAGAAAGCCAGTTGTCTCCTGCTGGAGGGCTGGCCAGGCATAAAGTATTCCTTCTAATCAGTTATAAATGCAGCCGCTTAGCGAGCTGTGGGGAGGGGGTGGGTAACAGGCTTGAGTGGGGAAGGGAAAGACAGATTCTGCTCTGCATCTGAATTTGGAAATTTGAGCTTTGAAACAAAAGCAAACTCAGAAATCTTGGTGTGAGTGAGGCATGGCTCAGAGACGGACTGTTCATCTTCCTTTGCCCAGGCTACACCCCTGTGCCCCCTCCCCCATGTTAATCAGCCTCCTCGCCAGACTGGCTACAGGTGCCACAATGGGTTTCCTGTTTTAGAAGAGCTCCCCATCTCCTTAGTTCAGAAAGAAGAGCTGGCCACTTTTCCCTTCTGCCTAGACGTGAGTCTGAACCATCCCCCGGTATTAAAAATGAAGAAACCTGCAGCTGAGCTAGTTCTTAAACTGCGTTTTGAAAGCTGCCTTAATATTGATGGTCATAATGAATTATCCTGGCTAGAGTTGGAGGAGAGAGGAGTTTACAAGGCTGGGGTTTGGTATTCTTTGATACGTGAGATAAATGAGATAATACACAACGTGATAAAGCATTCAGCACATAGTAGGTGCTCAGTCAATAAACCAGTAACTGTTGACCTGCCCAAAATTCATTTTTCTTCCTCTCGTACGTGTCCTATTCCATTCCTCATCTTCAAATAGACCAGAATAGATGGCCTTCTCAAGAGTCAGGATGCCTTTCTTCCCGAATGGAATCCAGCAGAAAAGAAAAAATGTAGAAGCACAGTTGCTGGACAGGAGGCAGACTGAGTTAGAGAAGATAATAGAATGTCTCTGTGCTCTGACTCAGTAGTCAGCAACTTCATGAATTTTCACTCTCAGAGTGAAAAATCCTAAGACTTCGAAACATCTCACCTAAGCAAGGTCATAACGGTCTTCATCTTCACGGTCAAGCTTGGCCTGGGATTTCAGTTAATGTGTGTGGTCCCCAAGTTCATACCAGGGCTTTGTAGGCCCTGAAAAAAAGAAGTCAGAAAGTCCCTGTGTGTGTGTTTTGGGGTTGAGAAGGTGGGTGTGGGAAAGCTGACGCTGGCCAGGAGGAACTCTTCTTCTGAATATGAGTATTTAAAATAAGAATTTCCCCATTGATAGAATTTTTAAATCAAAATTAAGCCCAAATCCCTTGCTGATTTGTGTTTCTCCTGTCGACTGTTAGGACAGCCAGTTGTTTGTGCCAGACCAAATGCTCAGTTTCCCTTGGCACCAAAGGTCATGTTTCAGGTGTCCTGCATTCCGTCCAGTGCGTTAACATTGTAAAATGAACAAACTATTTTCTCAGGCCTGGGGCCTGACCATCCTAACGGCCAGTTCCACCCTTGTCAACTTTGAAAAATGCCTTATTTCCACGTATCTGTAAAATTTACCCTTGTGTAGATACCCCAGACTCTTCTTCTTCTTCAAAGAAGAAACATATTTAGATCTAAATGTATGTTCCATAAGGGAAGTTATTTCGAAAGTAGGGTAGGAAACATTTTAAAATAAACAATATTTCTGAGTTTGCTTTTTCAGTGAGCATGTTTTAAATTATAGCATGTAATCTGCACTCATCGAAATCATTTTTTTTTAAATTTAAAGATGTATAAAACAGAAAAGAGACGCCTCCTATAATCCCACCACCTTGAGGTAACAACTATGCATATTTTTTTAGTGTATCGTCTCCCAATCTTTTTTCAATGCATTCATACCTACATATGTATATACTTTTTAAAAAATTGAAGTATAGTTTCTTTACAATGTTGTGTTTCAGGTGCACAGCAAAGTAATTCAGTTATATATATATATATATACACGTATATATATTCTTTTTCAGATTCTTCTCCATCATAGGTTATTACAAGATATTGAATATAGTTCTCTGTGCTATACAGTAGGTCCTTGTTGTTACGTATATACTTTTTAAAGCAAAATTAGGATCTTTTTCACTTACTATATCATAAACATTTTTCATATCTTTAAACATTCCCTGGGAACATGATTGTTCATAGAAACTAGGATTCCCTTGTATAGACATGCCATATTTATTTAATTTTTCTCCTATTGTTGAACACTTAGGTTGTTTCCTATTTTTTCCTTATCATATAAAACACTGGGATGAGTATCCTTGTATAAAAATTTTGTGTGAATTTTTATCACCTTAGGATGAATTCCTAAGAATTGAATTCCTGAGTCAAACAATATGCACATTTTAAAGGCTTCTGACACATATTGCTAAAATATTCTTCCAAAAGGTTGAACCAATTATACAGCGTCCACCAGTAGTCTATGAGCAAGCCTGTTTTCCTGTGCCTTTACAACAGCACTGGTAATTGTGTAAGTGTCTGTGTGTGTTGTGTGTAAACTGTTTCAATTTGATAGATTAGGAAAACAGAGTCTCCTTGATTTCATTTATGTTCTTTTGATTACTAATGAAGTAGCAGTGTTTTCTTCTATTTAAACGGCTACTTAACATTTCTTCTTTTGTGAAATATTTGTCCAGGTCTTTTGCCCATTTTTATTGACGTGTTTGGCTTTTTCTAACTGATTTGAAGAATTATTTTCTTTTTCATTAAAAACTGTAGCTCCCTTTCATAGATAATCAGATGAGATTGTTATAGATAATCCAGTCGGATTGTTCCTGTAGACATTAAGTTGTATTTGGAATATCTTGATAATGGCCATGTTATTAATGCACTTTTTACTTTAAAAAAAAATGACTGTTTGCCTCTGATAAAAAAGATATATGGGCAAGAACCTGATAGCGTCAATCCAGCTCGAGTTAACTATCCCAGGACACTACCAACATTTTATTACAGTTGTCAAAAAAAAAAAAAAAACCCAACAATTTTATTGTTTTGATTATTGAGATCCAGCCACACATCAACTGAGCAATTAAAATCTCTAAATAACATTCTCTGAATTGTCAAGCAAAGGATTCGTTCCCAGTGGAAAGGACTTTTTTTGAAAGAAGATAGTTTTCCCTGTAATGTCTGTGCCAATAAATGGTCGCACTAATTGGAATATACAGAAATATTTTACTAGTTTAACAATGCATGACACCCTAATAAGATTGTGATGACAAGCTTTTCTTTTTATGAAAGGTGATGTTACTGCATGCTTCTAATATACATGGGCTCGTGTGTCTTTTTATGACATGTTATAAATGAAATGTTTAGTAGAAATTAATCTGCTTTCCCCAAATCTTTCCTGTATATGAAATTATTTTTTAAAAGCAGGACAACAGAATCTTGAGTTCTGTCGTTTTTATTTAAGTACTTGGAATAATATATTTTAAGGCATCTTGGAATGGAATAGAAAAGGATCACAATTAAATGCATATTAAACTGCTTGTCCCAAATCCCACTAATCTGCCACTAGAATGTGTGAAGCCAGATTCCCCGTCTTGCCCTAGCTCAGGTGGCTGGCTGAGTGCAGGCTTGGGACAGTTAATGACAATCTTCCAAGACAAGCAGGACTTAACATCAATATCCCTCTCCCAGATAGTCTATATGCTCTGGAGGTGGTGAGCTCTGTCAGGGTTTTGATGATTTTATGATGGCTTGTGTATATTTACAGTGTGTTTAAAATGCTCTTTTTAATTATCATTTGAGTGACAAAGCTTAATCTTTCGATCTTTATCTGCACCTCCTGCTGATGTATGTTTGTTGGGTAACTAAAAAGCGGAAATTTACTAACGCCCGAGCTCTATGCCAGTAATAAGACTGAGGAGTCAATAGATGATTAACCTGCCTTTCTCCTCTTTATGAGAATAAAGGAGTCACTTTATAAAATCTTCGAAGGTGGCCCAGATTTTTCAAAGCAGCATCCTAGAAACATATAACAGCCATACAAAACTGGGCAACATTTGAGTTGCACAAAGCAAGTATGTATGGTAAAGAATATAAAAAAGTCATTTGAATACTGTTCTTCAAACACACTGATATAAACCCCCCATTGAAACTATGTCCTATGCATTTCATATACACATATATGTTTACATTTATGAATATATACAACACATGTATGTATATATGTGTGCTACGTATATGTTATATACATACAAATAATCTTGTGGAGTCAGGCAGCATGTTTGATTGGATACGGATATTTTGTTAGATTTTAGGGGCTAACTAAATAGGATACAGTCATCATTTAGCCTAACATAGCTGCATCTTAAAATGTTCCCTTTGTAGTATTTCATTTGAAATGGGACGAAAGGCTGGGGTTATTATCCCTTGTTGCAGATGAGTAAAGGCACATGTGTTAATAATGGATGCTGAGGATTTAGAATTAAGTATTGAACCTCTGTCTTGGTTTTCCAGAAAGATGAGGCACAACCACTACCCTTTTTGAAAGCTCTTGTTTCTGATAATATTTATAGGTCAAAATTTTAAGCAAAAGCAGAGGAAAACAATTTCAGGTAACTGGCCTGTGTGATTATTGACATGTGCGATTCTCTGATAAAATTAATGAGCATCATGGTCAGCATATATACAGGAAACTGCAGGCTGCCTAAGACTCCTCTGAAAAAAATCTTAAAAATCATGGATTGATTTGCAGATTTAGTGGGATATTAAAAGCTGATGTTGTGCCTGAATAAGATAAGCATTCTATATTAGACTGTCCTGGAGAAAGCCCTCACATGGCTAGGTGATTTTATTGACATCTCAGAACTAAAGAACATAAATTCTGCTATCGGGCAATATACTGTCCTAAGAAATAGACATCATGAATGCCAAAGTCGCCTCTGGGAGCCCAGCAGACACAGTGTGGAGTCAGATAAAGCATTAAATCCCAGAGCCAGCCCAACACCTGCAGCGTTGTCACCTCTTTTAACCTTGATGTTGGTAAGCTTGGCCGCCATTTGTAACCCGTCCACTCCCGCAAGCAGTTGGTCGCTAGCATCCCCGGGGAGTCATACTCAAGGCCAAGTATGCATCCCTAGCTGCCCCCTCTCCACCTCACCCCACAGCTACTCGTATCAAAATGATGCGTATCCTGTGGTTGCCACTTAGAGATTTAGGCAGCAGCGGGATACTAAGGAGTTTGTGCCAAGAGTTCAGCTAAACAGGAAAGAAAGCTTATCAAGTCCCCTCAGTCAGGCAAGTGTTCATGTCCAGAGAACTCGTGAAAGGCAAAGGATGGTGAGATGAAAAAGGCAGACAGCAAGGGCACAGGTAGGTGAAGGGTTTGGTATGGTGAGCTGAGTCTGAAGGAAGAGGCAAGCAACAGAGCTGGAGGCCAGAATGGCAGGCAGTTGGATCAAGAATCCAGATTTAGTGGATTTGGGAAGAGAAGGTCAAAGACTCCAACTAAAGTTCTAGGCCAAAAGGGGTCTGGAAACTGGACCAGAACGTCTTAACCACGAAAAGCCAAAATAGTTAAGAGCTGGGCAGTGACGTACCAAGGGTGGGGAGCGGGAGGAGTCCACCCCAGCTCTCCCTCTCCACCCCCTTCCATGCCGGCAATAAGGGCCTGTGTTGTCCGCAGACGATTGAAAAACAATAAGAAAATAGACAAGAGTCTGTCTGCTTTTCGAGAGCACCATTCTCTGCCACTTCTAAACGACAGGCATGTTAGAATACTCACTCCTCTCTAAAAAAAGCTTGTGTTGGTCTAACATCCATACAATTTCTGAATTACTCCTGAAGTTTACTCATGTATATATAAGCTTTAAATTAGCACATTTTAGGAACATATCGTTTAATGAATATTGTATTCCATATAGACATTCATTCAGAGAATTCTCATTTATGCAGTCAACAACTGACACACATGGACTCAACTGCACCTGTTCACCTCAAGACTAAGTTCATTACTGGGGACTTCCCTGGTGGTCCAGTGGGTAAGACTCTGTGCTCCCAATGCAGGGGGCCTGGGTTTGATCCCTGGTCGGGGAACTAGATCCCGCGTGCTGCAACTAAGACCCGGCGCAACCAAAATAAATAGTAAATAAATAAATAAATATTTTTTAAAAAGAGTGAGTTGATTACCATTTAGAATTGATTGAACCTCGCTTCAGGTGTGGTGTATGTCTCCAGCCACTATGGTGCCATGTATTTCTGTATCTAAACAGTAGATGGGAAGTAAACAGTAATAGACAAGAGAAAGAAACAACAGTTGGGGTACTTAAACTCTGCCATACCATGTGACCACTTGAAGTTTTTATTTTTGTTTAAAATTTAAAACAGTGAAACCGTTTGCAAACCACTCTGTGTAATAGTTTTTATTTGGTAAATGAAAATTTCAGTTCCCTATGTAAAATATTTGACTGAATTTGAATCATATTTTTAAGTTACAATGTATTCTTTAATTGTTCGTTGATTATTTTAAATTGAAGACTAAATCAAGGAAGTTATTATTACTGATTATTATATGATAGTTATTGAGAAAATTTTATGATATAGAGGCAAGGGGTGTGAAAAATGGTCTGCTTCAGCTGTCAGATATGCTAAGCATGTCCCTGGAGATGGGATAGTGTTTATGAGTACCTAGTGAATTCAGTGCCTGCTGACATAATCAACGATAATAAGGAAACATAGGCACAGTATGACCAAATCAAGAATGAACTTGATTCTGGGCTTCGTGATCTGATATCTCCTGATATTCTCTGGGTCTGAACTGATCTCCAAGTGGAGCCAGGGCTGATACCATGGAAGGAAATACATCCATCAATTTGCCTAGAGTTAGAGAACGTAAACAAATGATGGACAGACAGGCTGATTGTTGTTGATGGTCACCCTGGGAGAAGCATGTAGAATCTACCAAGGAACTCCTGTGGAGTGGGGCCACTCGTGAGACAATACTGAAGCCCTTCTGAACCAAGGCCCTTCTGAACTGAAAGTTCAGAAAGCAAAATGGCAGCATCGTGGAAGATACCAGACAACCAATGGATGGCTAATGGCCACAGAAATGGGCTGACTCTTTTACAGCCCAGTGACTGGAGTAGGACCTGGTAATAGAGATGAATGAAGCAGGCCAAGCATGGAGAGGTGGGATTTGATTCACACTGGAGCACATGTGTCCAGTCTAAAGGGGGCAGCCGCTACTCAGCTCCCGCCTATTGTCATCCTGGGGGCATACTGACCCAGCTAAGCAGATCTTTCAGTTTTTCAAGCGAAGCCAAACATCAGGATTGTTGAGCGAAACCTCTAGGTTTCTTTTTTCTTTTCTTTTTAAATAACTAATTCACTTTTTTTTTTTTAAAGTACAAAAGCCAAGACTGTCGGGACCAACATAAATGTCTGGGAGCAAAACGTCACCCTTGAGCCACCATTTTCTCCCCTCTGCACTGGAGCCTTAAATTGTTGCAGATGGCTCTCACTACCAACCATAGGCTGACCTTCACGCTTTGCAATACTAGAGAGGGCTAAGAATCACGTTTAGGAGAAAAGTAGAGGCACTTTTGACTAATGATGGAACGACTGTTGCAAAAACTGTCACAGCGTGCAGCCACCAAGCGCCAGGGAAGATAATACACTAAGAATAATAGCTGTCATTGATTGAGCTAGTGCCTCTGTGCCAGGCACTGTGCTATTACACCCTTCACACCTGGGACCTCACTGAGTCCTCACAGCAGCTCCATGAAATAGGTATTTGTATCCCTACTTACTGATAAGGACACTTAGCAAGGTTTTGTCCTTTTCCCAATTTCAGTCACACAGTCAGGACTCCACCCCACGCCTCTCTTGGACTTCAAAGCTCAGGATCTCAGCCACTGAGGCGAAGCTGTCAACAGTGAGGGGACTCGTAGCTACGCCAAGACGTCGGAGCCGGGTTGCCTTGAATATCAGTTTGAAGCGCCCATCACCCAGGAGCTTCCCTGGCAACACAAAGATAACAGACTCGTTCTGTGGTTTTTGTCACCTGGTCAATAATTGTTTGAACACCAGAGCTGGCCATTACCCTTGTCCCGTTATGGAAACTTCTCTTTAACAAAACCAACGAGAGAAGGGACCGACTTAGGCGCAGTTGGGCCCGGAGCGCTTGCATCAATGTTCTCCTGCAAGAATATGCTTTCACTTACGCATTGCTTGCTTAATAGACCACAAAAGTCAACATCCCTCTGGAAGAACAGCTCGTGCTCAGAGACTTCACAGGCTCCAAAAGATCCTGTTGAGGCACGTTGTTGTGTAAAACCCACAAGTGGAGCAGAACCCCATGTCTCCTCATTATAATGTTAATATTTAAGAAAGCTTCAGAGATGGCCTCTGTGCTTTCTACCAAAAAATGGGTTGGGATTTTTTTTTTTCCCCCTTTGGCTTTTCAGACCTGGAAGCACATCAATGTTTTTTTTTTTTCAACAAGAGAATGTGTCTCTTGTCCCTGGGCATGGCAAGGGTGCAGAGGAGAAGCCAGCTTGTGGAGGGGAGGGAGGGGAGGTGACTGATGGAAGTTAGTGCCCCTTGGAAAGAGATACAGGCACAGGGGCTCGCGGGGCTGTCTCATGCCCCCCTTCCCAAAGGAGGCAATGAGATCTTATTTCAGATGGTTTTCTTACTGTGTCCTCATTCCATTTTCCAGGAACCCTGTGGCAGGTCCGTAATTTCTCTTGTCCTCCAGCCCAGTCTGGGGTTGGGCTTGTGTGAGTGGCCGGGCCAGCCGTGCAGGTATCAGCGTGGCAGACACAGAAGTGAAATCCAACCTGCCACCCAACCAGGATGCATTCTTGAGTGGCTGTGTGGCCCCAAAGTGCCCGATAGCAACCACCCCCCTCCACTGGCTGCCTCTTGTGCATAATGTATTGAAATAAGCGCTGACCGTGTTCAGTCCATGCCACGCCCTGCCCTGGTGTCAGTAGCCAAAGAGGAATCAGATTGGAACCAAAAATAACAAGCACTATAAATCATCAGATGCCCCCAAACACTGAGGCATTGTTTGGAGCTTATGGCATGCCCAGGATAGTAGGAGGCATCTAATCAGAAACTCAAAATGAACAGCCCTGCGGAACAGATGGGCAAATTCTATGGACTTTCCTTCCTTCGAGAGAGATGGGGCCATTATTTAAATTTATATACAGCGGAACCCCATCCTGATGATTAAATCTGGATGATCGCAACATCCAGATGCATTAAACAGCGACCTTCTCAAATCAGACTTGAGCAGAGATGCCACATGGCCATGGCCAAGGACACAGGGTTCATTTCCTAGGCATGTGAGTTTTGGTGCTGGGTCAGTTAGAGACACAGCAGAAAATAGACTGATTTCCACCTGCATCTACGTGCCCCCTTCAGAGCGGGGGAGTTAATGCTTCTACTTCAGTTAAATTCCACCCCCTCTCTGTGTATCTGAGAAATTATTTCAATCAGAGCTATGCAATGTCAAGGAAAGAGACATGGCATATAGGAAATTGAACTGTTGAGTCCCGGGTGGTGTCACTGCCTCTAAGGTATCCAACTGCTTTCACTGAACCTGTAGAAAGTAGATCACCGATGTTTCAAAAAGTTTGGCTCCAGTGCCACTTAATTCTTGCTCCAGAGGCTGGGAACTTAACACGAGCAACTTCACGTGGAAACCAACATTCCCACCAATATAAAAGTTTTATGTAGGAGACGTGACCTCAAAGGATCCCCATATTGAGTGAAATCTGGGGGGCTTGGGACGTCCAGTTCAGGATTCTGCGTCTGGTTAAAGTACTTAGAAGCTTAGGCATATACGCAAAATGTCCTTAACATCACCTTCGTATGTGCTACGTCACTCTTGATCCATTAATTTATCATACTCTTTTTTTTTTTTTTTTTGAATTTCAGGATTCCCATAGTCTATAATGGTAAAATTACAATTGGATTTAACAGATTTAGGGGCCCATGTTGTTTCTCAGACAATTTTAGGAATCCTTAAAAGTCACTTTCTCATGATCAGCAAATTTTAGTTTAAAAAGTTTATGAGGTGGGAGGGATCATTCTTCATTCAGGTTCAAGGACCCCTTTTGGTTGCAAAAGACAAAAGAAAACCTTTAAAAACAAACTTTATGAGAAGGGAGAAGGAGTTGCAGCTTGGGGGCTTTTTTTTCTTTTTTTAAATTGGGTTTGCCTTCTTAGCTCTTACCTTGAGCAGAATACAGAACACGTCACGTCCACCTATTTTCTTAATTGTAAAAAGTAAATACTCTAAAACGTGTTTTTTCAAATTGTGATTACGTTCCAGTGGTTTCTGTGTAACATAGATTAGATTTTTATTAAGGGTTTTATTAAATAACTGGTGTTTCACCAACATCTAATTAAATCTTCTATCTAAATTGAACAGAAAATTAGGGGCGAAAAGAAAGCATTTGTAGCAGACTTTATTACAGATAAGACTATTATTTGTTCATCTTAAGAATTTGAGATCAAATTTACACGCAGCAGCCTCATCAAATTTCTTTTCTGGGCTGCTGAGCCCTGGCCCCTTGAAAGCAGCCCATTATCTTCCCGCCTCCTTTTTATTATAGTGTCCTGGTTGTTGGCAACTCGCCCGCTGTTTAAGGTTACTTTCATTAATTAACCGAAAGTTAATTTCTTTGCAAGCAAAATCTCTGATCTCATTATGTTGTCTTTAAAGCTGAAAGCTTCAGGTTTTCTGGTCTCCTTTGATGGCACAATAAAAAGCATGCTCTTTATCTTAAGGGAAACTGTCTCCAGGGTTTAATTTAATAGTCCTTGAAATAGTTACAGCACAGCCAGGCCGACTACAATAATACGCCCATTTTAGAAAACCTTGGCTTTGTCATGGTTAAGAGAGCCCAGTGACCGGTACAGATGTGGACTAGGAGGGCTCCGTGTTCACATAAGTTCCGCATTTTACCTCTTTAAGTCCCATTTCTACACCCCCGATCTATGTCCTGTTGCAGAACAGAACAAACACCAACAGCAGTGTTCCTTCCAAAGTGTGCCATCTTATTCTCTGGGAGTTCGGGGGGTTGACATTTCGTCTGTTTGCCTTTACTGCATTTGGTAATGCTGTCTTTTGTTCCGCTGGTAGAAATGAGGCAACATCGGGTGGTACACAGAGTTTGGGGTAGTGGTTTGGAGCCTGGCAAGCCTGGATTTGAATGCCAGTCTTTCCTTGGAGGAGCTCCATGTCCTTGGATAAGTTATTTAGCCTCTTTCTCTAAGTCTCAATTTCCTCATCAATAAACTTTAAATGATTATGCAGAGTTAAGAAAGTTAAATCAAGTAACTTATCCATAGCAGAGACTTAAATGTTCAGAACGGTCCTGTTCTAGTCTTTACCAGCTACAAATGTGTTTCTCGATTTGGGGTTCATCCTGTTATTTGGGAGCTGGCATCCACATTGCTACAGCAGAAGCAGCAGTTTGGGGGAGATGGTCAAACGCCACAGAGCGTGTTTGGTGTGGATTCAATGAGTTGGGTTCTGCCTTGCCCCGAATGCTCTTTTGTAGATGTGGCCACGTGAAGAGCACGTGTTTTCTTTGTCTCTCTGAGTTAGCCTTCATCCTCAGTGAAGAAATCTGGTTACTTTCTGGAGCATTAAATTCAGTGAGTTGAGAGGGGCCAGAATGTCTTTTCAGAGCCGCCAGGTGTAGGTCACACAGAGGGAAGAGAACTCTTCAGGTGGCTCAAGTCTCAGGAGCCATACAGGTACACAGAGAAGCCATTTGTATTCCACTGAGTCCAGCAATGTTACACACACGCAACTGGGATTTACAGAGGCTGAGAGGGAGGGCTGCCGAGAGCGGGTAATGGCATGACCCGACATGCTGCTTCCGATGCCTGGGAGACTGGGTCTGCGCCACTTGCATATGTCCCCCGTACCTGTTCCTGATGAAGGATGCAATTGACTCAAGTCAAGCAGGTCAAAGTCACTTAGGCAGAAAATCCCAGGTCTTGGGAAGAAAAGTCCTGTGCCTCTGGGGCCCTTGGCAGAAGTCAAAGGCCCAAGGTAATGTATTGGCAAAGATCCTGTCTGCTTTGGTGCATTACTTACTGCTCCCCCATGCTTTTAGGCAGAAATATTGTCAATGCTATTGATTAGTTGATCTGATAATCCGGCAAGCTCCCTGATGTGTTAAATTTCCTACTTTTGGATGACGGTAAGTGTGGGCAGAGCGTATGCTTCAGTTGGGGGGAACTCTCAGTGGACCTTGCTTAGACACCGCTTCTACAGTGAGATTGCTACAGGCATGACAGTTCCGATTATTCTTTTGGCTGTCACACTTAACCCTTCCCGAGACCGTTTTTCCCTAGTTACCCACATTTTCCAGCTTTACTTTAGATTTGGAACAACACTTTGCCTTCTCATTGGGCCTCTAGGGTCTCTTGATTTTTTTTAGTGTTTATTACATCTATGTGTTTAGGTTTTTATTTTTCAGTTTTCTTTTCTGTTGTGAGTGCACTCTATTCTCTTCATCTTCCCCTCCTTGACACACCCTCTGTGGCAAAAATCATCTTTGCCTTTCTCCTCATCCTGTACTGATCTTTAAACATTCCATCAGCCATATCCCTCGCTTAAAAAACGCATAGCAACTTGATGAAAGGGATATGATGCGTGGTGTGTAGGTATAGAAAGAAAGTCTTTGGTAAAGGCAGTGGAGTTTTCTATAAGGAGCAGAGTGGTGGTAAATAAGCTAGCACCACATCGTTGCAATTTGTTTGTAAGTTGTTTGTTTAGATCCTGGTCTGGAATAGCTAGAAACTTTACTACCCTCTGATTTGTCTTTCTTTACTTGTTATTCACCCGACCCTCTCTTTGGCTTCTGTCTCCAAGCTCTTCAACCTTGTTGAAAGGGCATCACGGTACCCTTGGAAATCCAGGCCACCACTTGGATAAATTACGCCTTCAGCTGTCGGGGTCCACGGTGCTATTTGTTCTGCCTTCCAGCTTACTGTGCTTAACATCAATTGCATTCTCCGCCTTGGTACAAAGAATGCAGGATGACTACTTTCATCCCCTTTGCAAAATAATAAAAACAACAACAACAACAATAAGTCCTCTGAGCAGAGAACGTTAAGCCTCATTCAGATTTTGTAAAAGTGGAAAACGAATCATAAATACCTGAGAAATGAGGTTCATAATGGAAGCCCCAAGAAGCCCTTTAACCTGGGCAAAATCCTATAGCACAATTATATACAATTTCACACTTGACTGGGGCTGTTATTTGAGCAAAAATAACCATTTTTCTCCTCGCACTAAATGAGCCACGAGAGCCACGTATCCAGCTGCAGAAAAATGTAGGATCGCCCGTTCAGTCTGCATGTAATCAGCGTACTTGATGGCAAGGACGTTGTAGGATCAAAAGAGTTAATAATTGAATCCTGCCCACAGCTACCACACACACAATTAAGGGCAAGATTAACAGAGATGAAAAATTTATTGTGAAAATGCAACGCTGGTCTGCAAAACAAAATGATTTCAACTGAGCAGTTGTTCTGTTGCCATAATCCTAATGATCAACTCTATTACACTAATAATAGGAGAAAAACTAATTGCAGCGAGGACAGGACAAATCTTTTTTAATCTGCGTTGTCATCCCAACTAAGTCCCAACCCATTTGTATTAACCTTTGCTGACAGAGTCACATGATGGACATAATTTCTTATAATTTACCAGCTATGGATCTAACCTTTCTTCATCAACTATTCATAAAGGCAGGATTCTCAATGATTTTCTGTCTCTCTTCATATTTACAGCTTGTTGTCTTCTTACTTTCTACAGTAATTTGGACACAATGGAAGTCAAATGGAATTAAAGTTAAATGCCTTTAACAACTAAGGTGCCTAAAATTAGAGATTTGGGGGAGGGGTCGTGAACTGGAGGGGGAGAGCTTGTGTTCCTGAGACCCTTCACATCCCAGAGGAGTTCCAGTGGGCTGCCCTTCCCCCAAAGGGAAAACGAAATCGGCCGGAGAATAAAATGCCATTGCCCTCGCTTGGCCTGCTGAGCATGGACTCTTGGGCCTGTAGTTCGGGATGTTCTGAGGCTGAATTGACCAGGAGCCCCATGCCTTCCTCTGTGCACAGGGCTTGCTGGGAACCTAGGCTGCCAGGACCAGGCTCTGTCTGAGCATGTGTGCCCAGAGGGGCCCGAGAAACATGTCAGGGGCTGTAATGGTGGACAAGAAAAGTTGGTTGGTACAGTTACTTAGAAAACACACATGAATATCTGAAACCATTCCTGAGAGCATTTCTGGTAGAAAAACATCTGTTTCCACTTTGCTTCTTTGTTGCTTTGACAGTTTTCTTAAGAGACATGTAGATGAAAGAAGTTTTATAAAGCTTAGGTGTTTAAAGTAAGTATAGCCACTGGTCCTTTATTTTTCCTCTCCCCCTTGAAAGGCTTCAGTTTCAGTGAGATGGCAGAAGTTTGGGGAAGATGAGATAGTCTAGAGAAATCCCTTTTCTACTCCAATCCCCAGAGGACCCTACCTTTACCTAAACAGCTAAGAATATTGTAGGTAAATTCTCCCTTAAGATGAAAATTAGTTGTTTTACCTGGTTGACTTCAACTTCCTATATTGACTAAGCCAAGAATTTGCTTCTTGCTGAGTTCCCAGAATTCTGATTGGTAGAAAGGAAGTTAGACCTGAAGGCAGTTATATTCTTTAACAGCTGATTCACATCCCTAGCTCTAAGGTATCTGGTTTTCTTCACCATCAGTTAGCATCTGTATTTTAAATTACACAAGGAATACACAAATACATATACTTCATAAAAAAATTAAAACTTTATAAAGTACTCTTTGACCACTACCCCCAATCTCAGACGTCTTGCCCTTTCACATATTTTTCTGTGCATTTATAGACATATAGATGTACTGTAGACAAGTATGTTTTCTTTGTTTTATATAAATGGTCATTACAAATAACCATTGCCTCTATAAATCAATACTACCCAATTTGCTTTTGTTCCTCAATAATATATCTAGATCTGGAAATCTTCCTATGTTAGAACATGTAATATAAATCTGTTCTATTTAATTGTTGCAGAGACGTCCATAGGTTGGATATACCATAGTTTAGTATCGTTCCCACGATAACGGACATTTAGATTGTTTCCAGTTTCTGAAATTATAAGCAATTCTGCAAAACACCATTAGCTGTTTGGAACTGAGATAGAGCATGTAATTGTTTTAACAGCATGCTGGCTTTTGCAAATACAGTGTTGAGAATGTTTATAGTGACCCGATAGCTCAAAATACTTTTTTAATGTTTTCTACCAAGCCAAGTTTCCTTTCTGATGGGAAAGACCAAAACAATTATGAGACATTTAGTATCATGAGTACCCCACAAATAAATAGACATTCCAGACAGCAGTGAATTAAATGTTTTCAACAGGGGAAAAAGTGATAATCAGCTGTCAGAAATGCCCAAGGAAAGCTTGTTATACAAGGAGACTATCATCGAGGTGAGTTTCCTGTTATACAGATTGAGTTATACTGAAGGTCAGACGATGTCCCCTGAGCTGCAGCTGCATCCTGGGAAATTCTCCTCCATGGTACTGGGTTCTCCCTTTGCCTTGTTCGCCAATACTCATGCTATAAAGAGGTGTCCATGAGTATGATAAGGATGGCTTGCCAATTAGGATATGCATACATGCATGGTCTTAATAGCCATTCCTAAGTCTCTTACAAATCCAATAGAAGATGGCAGGAAGTTCTTTTAAAGGACCAAAATCTTTTGCCAGAAGGTTTGAGGGGTACGTCCCATGAAAATTTTTCCTAGGAACCTCAGATACTGTCATTCTTCTGGACTGGAATTGGATAGATGCTGAGATGCCCACCAGTTCCCTCTGGGTTAACGGAAGAAATAAGGCATGTACACAGTCAGATTGTACACATTTGTAGAAGTGCAGAATGGAAACTTCCAATCTGAGTGAGTGTAAAGATTCTAAATTATTTTTTAAATAGTTCACATTAATTACTGTTAGGTTTAGGGAATAACTCAAAGTTGGGTTAACAGTGTTGTCAGGTAGAGGTTTTACTTTGGTGAAAACCAACAACTGACTTAAGAATGGCACATAGATGGAAAAGATCCTTCGAGAGTTCATAAAACATTGGGTACCTCTTATTCCTGCAACTCCATTTTCAGGGTGTTAACTGGCTCAGTCTGTCATTCTATACTGGGCACTCTTATCCTTATCTTATAAAAGGGGGAGTTGAGAGATTCTGTCAAGGGTTAGTAGAACCTAAGAAAAAAAGAGATAAATTCATCAAAAATTAAAAACTTTTGTGCATCAAAGAACATTGTCAAGAAAGTGAAAAAAACCCTACAGGATATGAGAAAATCTTGCAAATCATGTATCTGATAAAGGTTTAATATCCAGAATATGTAAAGAACTCCTAAAACTCAAGAACTAAAAGACAAACAACCCAACTTAAAAAAATGGGCAAAGGACTTGATTAGACACTTCTCCAGAGAATATATACAAATGGTAAATAAGTTCATGAAAAGATGCTTAGCACCATTAGTCATTAGGGAAATGTAAATCAAAACCACAATGAGAGACTACTTCATACCTACTAGAGTGGCTATAATAATTTTTAAAAATAACAAAATAACAAGTGTTGGCAAGGATGTGGAGAAATTAGAACCTTTGTATGTTGCTGGTAGAAATGTAAAATCATGCAATGCCTTTGAAAAACAATTTGGTGGTTCCTCAAAAAGTTAAACGTAAGATTACCGTATGACCCAGCAAGTCTACTCCTAGGTATAAACCCAAAAGAATTGAAAACAGGGACTCAAACAGATGTTTGTGTACCAATATTCATCACAGCATTATTCACAATAGCCAAAAGGTGGAAACAACCCAAGCGTCCATCAACAGATGAATGGATAAACTAAATGTGTAATATACATGGAATGGAATATTATTCAGCCATAAAAAGGAATGAAATTCTAATACATGCTATAATCTAGATGAACCTCGAAAACATCATGCCAAGTGAAATAAGCCAGACACAAAAGGACAAACATTGTATGATTCCACTTATATGAACTATCTAAAATAGGCAGAACGTAGATTGGAGGTTACTGGTGCTGTGGAAAGGAGGGGATGGGAAATTGCATAATGAATTTCTGTTTGAGGTCATGAGAAAATTTTAGAAATATATACCGGTGATGCTTGTACAACATTGTGAATGCAATGAATACCACTGAATTGTACACTTAAAAATGGGTAAAAAGGCAAATTTTACATTATATAGTTTTTACCACCATAAAAAAAGTTAATGGAACCAGTTATAGAATTTAAGCATATCATCTAATGTTCCAAAGGTATCCAATTAAGGAACTAAAAATACAGAAAAACACTATTTGCTACATAACAGATCACCCCAAAACATAGCGGCTTCAATCAACCACAGTTATTATTTCTCATATAAGTCTCTGTTCTTCTGAGGGTTGACTCATCTGGATAGAAGGTTCTTCTGCTGGCGTCACTGAGGGTCTTACCTGGGACTGTAGTCAGACAGCAGCTGGAGCAGAAAGGCTGGGCTTAGCTGGGGACTCTGGGACCGCTGGGCCTCCATCTCTCGACGTGGCCTTTCCGTGTGGTCTCTCCTGCAGGATGCCCAGACTTCTTGCAGTGAGGCTCAAGATTCCCGAGAGCACAAAAGCAGAAGCTGCCAGGCTTTTTAAAGGAACTAACTATTCTAATGTCACCCATGCTGCAGTCTGTTGTTTAAGTCAGAGGACAAGGAGGGCCAGCTGAGCCTCAGTATATGGGTGAATCCTGGAGGCGTGGTCCGCTGGGGCCGTGTTTGGAGGCTAGTTACGACAAACACCATTCACACATGCACAGAATAAGGAGAGTCCAATCTTCATGTCACACTGCAGGAAGCCAACGGATGATATCTGAAATTGGAAAATCAAGGAATAAGAGTGTGTGCCTATTAGTGAGAGATAACAGAAGGTAACCACCATTGGAAACAAATCCAGGGGTGGGATGAACTAGAGTGGGGGACTCTTGCTTTTTCACTGTATAAACCCTTCTGTATCATTAGGTTTAAGACTGAGTGTGCACTGTCTCAATAGCATGGTAGGGTAGTGGTTGAGAGTATGGCTCTGGGACCAGACCTCCTGGGCTCATGTCTTGGCCACATCACTCACAATCTCTGTGACCTTGGGCAAATTGTATTACCACTCAGTTCCTCAGTGTTCCCATCTGTGAGATGGGGATAAAAATCATAACCTCATAGGGTTATGAGGCTAAAGCACTTAGAATGCCATCTAGCAAAATGTAGATCCTCAAATAATGTTAGCTGTTAACAAGTATAACATTAAAAAAGAAAAAGCAAGCAAACCCACAGTTGAAGTAGGCATCCCAAGATTCTAGTCTCCTAACTCTGCCACAAATGAGTTGAACAAGTCTGTTAACCTCACCTTAAAACTGAGAGGGTATAAGCTAAGATGAGCTCCTAAGAACAGAAGTTCTGTCAAAGCTGAAGTCTAGAAGAGCTAGCCATGACTGTTAAAAATTACCTCGCTGAAAAATGAGACTCCCCTCCCTTTTAGGAGAGAGCTTCAGATTCTTCACAGCTGAACCTGTTCCTTTATCCTCAGACTCTACCCACTATGGAGGCATAATTCACAGCCTTACTCGCTGCCTGTCCAAGGACCTTTCTCCTGGGAAAGAACTTTATAAATCATTTTAAGTTAGTGGCCATAACTCCCAGGTGCTTACATGAGACCAAGTGGAAAAGGACATTAACTTGGAACTAATTAAATCGCTGCTAGTCTGTATTTGCTGTCCTCCTGAACGAATCTCTCCCAGAAGGCTGGTCCTGTGGTCAGCCCTGGGTGAGACTGTAAAGAAGGTAAAATTGGGCTCCCGAGGAACACCACCCCCCGTTCCTCTCACCCCAGGGAAGTCAGAGCTCATGTGTTTCTCTGCCCTATCAGGAAGCAGCATGATCTCTCCGAGAGATGACTTAAAACAGTCTCCTCCTTAGAAACAGTTGCATTTTAAAATGCCTTTCCTTCTTTTCCCCATACACTTGGGGGGGAAAAAAAAAAATGAATGAATGGTACACTTTCTGGCATGGTCTGGAGGCCAGAGCAAGAATTGTTTTTGGAGGGAAGGCTATCCTGGAACCTGTCCCTCGCACCACGTGGGCAGGCCACCTGCCGATGATGGCACTTCCACAGACGACCCTGGCCCTGTAACTTACAGGTGGGTGCCTTTGGGCATTAGGACCTGGGCAAGTCCATCTCCAGCTAGAAAGAGCAATTTAAATTAGGAACAGCAAGTTCCTTCCCATCTCACTTGAGCTCCCCTATCAGCTAGGGCTGCGGAGAAAGCATAATGGCCCCTCAGTCTGTGCCAACTCCCAGGTGGTCTTGACTGCAAGACCGTTCTTGCAGAAAGTGTAAATTCTAACTTAGCAGTCGGCTGCGAAGCCTGGCTCTCTGACAGGCCAGGCGTGGGGACAGGAGGTGACAGCCGCTAATCAGGTCCTTGCTGTGCCGTCCTGACTCACCGCCGAGCCCTGGCCTGTTCCCAGCTGACCCCACTCCTGTCATGCTCAGCAAGAAGCTCAACTTCTCCATTAATCAGCCTGTTCGCAGGAGCCGGAAAGGTGACTCGTAGCAGGCCTCCTGTTCCCAGCCTCCTCTATAAGGACATTCTGCACAAGCAGAGTCATTCTTTGATTCCCTGTGACCTTCTGGATTTTGGCAAATGAGAAGGCGCCTGGGATCCGCGGTGAGGGCCTAAGGGTGTCTTTCCTGCAAAGAGACACTTTCCTCTTCCACCCCCGCCCCCTCCCCCATCTCTCACTGGCACGAGGCAAGGACGTGGCCTCACTCATTTTCCCTGTTGGAAAAAGCCTTCTTCCCGGAGCCAGGGGGCTTTGGGATGAGATGGCCGGCACTGGTCCACACATGAGTATTTACCAGAGGTGACTCCGGGGGTCTGTGGCTGCCTCGCCTTGACAGATGAGAAAATGCTGCCTAAGTGCCCTTGCCAAGGTCACCCCACAAGCAATCACTGGTGCTGGGAGAATGCGCTCACCCCAGACAGCGAGGGGACTACAGGCCCAAGCTGTCAGAGCCCTGGAGTGGGAGACTGCACCAGCCCGTGGAAGACGAGAGTGTACAAGACTGTAAAGTAATAAATAGATGATGGCCGGTCTCTCTGCCTTGCTTGCGCCTCGGAGATGCCCGGGTGGGAACATGGTGGCTGTGATGATTAATGAATCAACCCACCCAGTTAACCTGCAGTTTGGAAGCCACGTGCAGCCCTAAGGCAGTCTCTGGGCAACTCATCCTTCCTCTCCAAGGCGCCAGCGGGCTTTGGTCTGCTGCTGGCGATGCCGGCAGCCCAGCAGAATCTTCAGTTGGAGGATTTCAGAATTTGGTCCGCTTTCTATTGAAGTGCAATTTTTTAAAAAGTCCTTTACAATCCAGTCATTTTAGAAGCAACCCCTGCGCTGACTCAGAGGTCTGCTCGGTCTTCCGTGGCTCTCGGCATCTAGGGTCACCCCTTCTTCCTCCGCCTGAATCCACGGCCCCCAGAAGTAAATGAACAGCCTAAATTGGATGTGAGTTGCGTTCTGAAGATACGCATCAGGTGAACTTAGGAATACAGGGAGGCTTGGGCGGTACTTCTTCTTTTCTCTTGCAGCACAAAGGGGAACAAAGCATCAAAGCTGTGGGGATGGTCAGGTTCAGCGCTGCCCCCTCCCTCTCAGCCGGCTTTGGGTCGGGGGGGTGGGCATCAGGCCAGGGAAGAGTCTTAAGGAGGGTATTTTGCTTCATCCACAGAACACCACGAGTAGGGTGAGCATAGACGTTTACTCTCATGAAATGACCCAGTTCCTAAAGGAGTAAGAGGTTTTCTGCAAACTATGGGACTAGATCCTGTCACTTCCCCGTTTAAAGCCTCCAGTGCTTTCCCATCTCGCTTAGAATAAAATCAGTCTGTACCGTGGCTTCCAAGACCCTGGTCCTCTCTGACCCCACCTCCTTCCTCCCTTGCTCACCCTCCTTCAGCTACAGTGGCCTCCTTGCTGTCCCTTGATCAAGCCTGACTCATTGTCACCTAAAATCCTCTTCCCCCGATAGATGCCTACTGCTTCCACTCTAGCCACAGCCCTTCCCCCACCCCCTCCATTCGCTCACTTATTCATTTCCTGTTTGATTCGCTCCAGAACATTGATCTCTAGAAGACATTACCTTAATATCTATTTGCTTACATTGTGTGGCAGAGAATACTAGTTTCTCATCCTGCCCTCATCCTTTCCTTCTTCCTGTATAGAATCCCAGTTTTGATGGAGGAAAGAAGAGGGTAGCACATCCAGTTAAAAACCTACAGGGACTTCCCTGGCAGTCCAGTGGTTAAGACTTTGCACTTCCACTGCAGGGGGCATGGGTTCAACCCCTGGTCGGAGAACTAAGACCCCACATGCTGCGCAGCCAGAAATAAACAAAACTGTAAAAAAAACCCAAAAAACAAACACACAAATAAAAAACCCTACACTTCCCAGCCTCTTTTGCAGCCCAGGGACTGAGTTCTAGTCAGTGACATAGAGGTGGAGGTTGGTTGGCTGTCTTCCTTAGAAAGAGGAGGTAAGGGCATATTTTACCCCTCTCTCCTTTCTCCTGCTCCTGCCTGGGAAACCAGATATGGTGGCTAGAACACCTGGACCATAAGGTGACCTCAAGGATGGCAGCCAGGAGCTAAGAATGGCAAAACAAAAAAATAGTTGCAGCAGCCTGGGTCCTGGATGTTTCAGGTGTACAGCAAAGTGATTCGGTTATACACATATTTATGTATATATCTTTTTTTTTTTTGGCTGTGTTGGGTCTTCGTTGCTGCGCACCGGCTTTCTCTAGTTGCAGCGAGCGGAGGGTACTCTTCCTTGCATTGCGCAGGCTTCTCACTGCAGTGGCTTCTCTTGTTGCAGAGCACGGGCTCTAGGCACGTGGACTTCAGTAGTTGTGGCACGCGGGCTCTAGAGCGCAGGCTCAGTAGTCATGGTGCACGGGCTTAGTTGCTCCGCAGCATGTGGGATCTTCCCGGACCAGGGCTAGAACCCGTGTCCCCTGCACTGGCAGGTGGATTCTTAACCACTGCACCACCAGGGAAGTCCCTATATATTTTGTAAATTCTTTTCCATTATAGTTTATTGAGTTTTCCTCCTTCTTGATCACTGAACCCAGCAGCATAGATATTTATGTGGGTAAAAGCAATTTTAATTTCTAAATGTTAGCTGCAGAAACAGCATCATTCAGTTCCTAGGGGTATAAAATGCAGATTTGCTCTGGCTTTAAGACGAGGAAGTTTCTGACATCTTTGGAGTTCAGCGGCCTTGTTAGCATAGCAATCCTGATGCTACAGTTGCTTTGACTTCTTGCCCTTCTACCGAAGAGCTACACTAAAATATAGTTTTATTCCTATCATAAAACATCCATAGGCAGATGGAGCCGTTTATTATCTCTAATCTTGAAATGGCAGCTTAGAGAATCCAAGGATTCTTGGGCTAGGGTGGAACAGTGCCCAGAGGGGTCCATGATACACGTACGTTATCTTGAGGGGATAAGAACTTGCCTGCAAAAATACTTTTTGAGTCAGAGTAACAAGAGCTGGTAGTACTTCCAATTCTACCAATAGAGGAAGTGCAGTTTTGTAGAAAAAATGCTGAACTGGCAAATGACCTAAGTTTCAGTCCCAGCTACGTGTCTCAGCAGCCATGTGACCTGGAGCAAAGCCTCCACATCCTAATCTCCCCAAGTGGGACAGCACCTTTATTTCCTACCCTAGTAGTGAGGGTCACATGAGATAAGGTATGTGAAGGTAAACCATAATATTTATATATAAAATCTCAGTTTTTTAAAGATGGGAAGAACCTTAGAGATTGTCTAACCCAACCTTTCATTTTACAGATCTGAGTACTAATGGCCAGAAAGTCAAGGTTTTGCCCAAGGTCACAGGATAGGGTAGTGGTGGAGCTGGGTCTTGAATTCCCAGACCAGTTTTCTTCCTCTCATCTCATCCTCTTTGTCCATGGATGAGATATTGTTATTATTTCTCCTTTGGTTGTGCCTTGTACATTTACTGTCATTATCGTAAAACTGGTGATATTGCAGAGAGATTAGTCCTACCTTAAGGAGGTACAGTTGGAAGTTCAGACGCAAGTTGCTTTCAGTCATCTGTGCATTGCACCGTATTTACTGTGGCTACAGTGGACCAGACTCTAGGCTTGGAGGATATAGCAGTGAGTACATCAGAAATCCCTGCCTTCAGGGGGCTTATCTTACACACACACACACACACACACACACACACACACACACACACCCTAGATGGTATCAAGTGTTGTAGAGAAAAATGGGGCAGGAAAAGAAGATGGGGAGTGGGGAGTGCTGGGTTAGGTAGGTAGGAAGGGGAGATGCTGGTGTCTTACGTAGGATAGTCAAGGAAGGCCTTACTGATTGGATTATGTTTAAGTGCTGACCTGAAGGAATAGGGGAGCGAGCCACATGGATATCTTAGGGGAAGAGTGTTCAAGGCTGAAGAAACAGCAGGTATTGGAGCGCTCTGGAATACCTGAGAGTATTCTTTGCCTGTTCAAGGAAGAGCAAATCAGCCAATACAACTGGAGCAAAGTGAGTAATGGGACAAGTGGAGGGAGAGGCCAGAGGATGGGGGGTGGCCGGTGGGGGAAGGCGTAGGTCATGAAGCGACTTGCGGACCATTGTAAGAATTTTGACTTGGACTTGGCTTTTAAACGGGTGCAAAGCAGAAATTCTTCAGAAGACTGGGATGCCCTTGATCAATTGACCTTCTGTTTTGACCCACCATTTTCTCTCTAATTCCTCATTGGGACTGCCCCCCACCCCATTGGTTTGCGGCTCCACCGAGTTTTCTGTGTAAGTGCTCTTGACCTGTTAGTGAATGTTCTTAAACGAGAGAAAAGAAACCAAGGCCCAGTAGCTTCATGTTCTGTATAAGGTTAAAATAAACTTGGGAGATGCTTCTCGGCATCCAAAAACCAATTAAGCAGGTTACTTGGAAGTATTTCTAAAAACAGCAGCACAGTGGAAATAGACTTGACAGGTGAGCAGATGGGAGGACCATCAACTCAAATTTATTTCACAGCTTACAACTCAAATGAGCATTCCAAAGTCAGAACAGCTGGCCTCTTATTCTGTAAGCCACTGTCCTTTGCTTTGCTCATCTCTCAAGAGTAGGAATGGATTATGCTCCAATGGAAGTCTGTCCATCGGTCTTTGACTTTGCAGGGGAAAATCCTTTGTAGAAAACTAGCTCTTGATGTAAATCAGATTTCTCTGTAGTGTCTGCTTCTTTCATGGGTTATGAAGTTTCTGGATTCTAGAAATCAATGGCGTTGGCCACTTAGCCTTCATTTCCATAACTGTATTCATTACCTCTGTGACTACTGTTATCTGATTCTGAGTAAATGGAATTTAACCAAGTAATCAAAAAGCAAAAATCTTCAGGTTTACAAGAAGAAACATTTTTTAAAATGTTATAGTGCATCTGAAAATCACAGCTGCCTTGAATTTCTGATTGTAAGTTATTCTGGAATCTTTCTGAAGTTTGAGACTGTGCCGTGCAAACTTTGCTTAAGTTTCAAGCAACAGGGAAGTCACGAAATTTGGAAAGGGTTATCTTTTGTCAATCATGGTCCTTTGTGGGGTACTGTGCTGACAGAGGATGGAGGAGAGACCGTATTCTATGGCTGAAAGGAGGGCTTGATACTACCCAGTGGGGATTTTGTTCCAATAATTGCATCAAATTGGACCTTCTGCCATGTTGCAGGTATAGCATTAATATTACTCATTAAGTCATATGCCTGTAGGCTTCCCTCCCAATGGCAGAGGCACTGGCAGAATATATTTTCTTCCAAAGTGTTTGTTTTCATTGTTGCCCTTTAAAAATAATGAGTTCATTCTATTCCCTTGCAAGGAAAGTTACTCTAGACTGCTTTGAAATTGTATATCTTTTGTTGAGCACCTTTCTGCAGTGGTTCCATAGCTTTGTGTGCTGGGGAACCCAACCCGGCCTCTCTTAAAACTCCCAACCAAGCTGCCTCAGACTTGATTCATATAATCGTCCAGCCGATTTGACCTTTATATTGTTACCCTTGGCCAGGTAGAAGTCATGCAAGTTTCAGATGACCCTATCATGTGACCAGAGATCAAAGGTCAGCAGCTCCTAAATGTTCAGCTGTCAAGGTAGCCCATTCATCACTCTCATTATGTAACTGACAAGCTGACAAATGAACCTGGGGAGAAAATTGTTCTCAACTCTTTACCTCCTGGATTTACACCCCCGTGTTGGGCCAAGCAGTCTCCAATGTTAAGTGGTTCCACGGGCCTGCTGGAGTCCCTGAAGTAGGGGGAGGGACTCCAGGAGGCCTGTTCTCTGTGCCAGACCTTGTGAAGTCACCAGTTACCTACTTAGGGAGCCAAGTTGCAGGTCTACAAGAACTGACCCTGAGCCTGGTATCCTCTGAAATGGAGGTGAGTTTAATGTGAGTCCTCTGTGGACCCAAAGACACCCACGTGTCCCCCCCAACCCACATACCACCTTCAGCATCTTTGTGGTCCTTTGTGGTAGGTTAAGATGGTGAATGTTTTCGCAAACTGGCTCAGTCTGAAGAGTCACGTGTGAAAATTCACATGGACAGGACCCTCCTCCCGGGAGTCTAGCTTGGGGCTAGGTGCCTTTGGAAAACTGTTTATAACCAGGACCCAAACTGATTCTCTTGGTGTCTATATTTTGGAACAGTACAAAGAGCTTGAGATTAGGAATCAGACAATTTTGCCAAACCCTGACTCTATCCTTTCTTTACCTGTGAAATCTTGGACAAGTTATTTAATCTTCTGGACCTCCATTTTCCACTTGAGGACATACGTTTAATTAGAAAACTTATACAGTGCCTGACACTTAGTAGATATGTTGGGCTATTTTTAATGTTTCTATCAGCATTATTACTATTCCTTTGGTCTGAGAGGAGATGTCATCAGGGAAGCATTGGCATGAGATAGAATTGCTTTATAGTATCTCCCATAGCAACAAAAACCTCTGAAAAACTTACAAGGGCAGAACAGTAAGGAGATGTGAGGATTACACAGTATAATTACGCGGGTTGGGAAGAAACCCAAAAGAAGGCAGCAGTTAGTACAGTAGAAGGGAAAAGGGCATGGCATCCCCCTGGACCCCGAAAGAAAGAACAGAGATGCCTATAAGCCATTCTGTTACCAAAAAGTGTCCCTGATTTTTATACCAGTGAGAGGTCTTGTGACCTTGTCTCTTCATCTCTTGACCCCTTGGAGGTACTATCTGAGCACCTTACCCCTCACCCCAGGGGCCTCTCTTCTCTGGTGGAGCCTTTGCCACAGGTCAGAGGAGCTCTTAGCAGTGATCTGGAGTGGGACAAAGCCCTGGTTCCATATGCCAGGAGGACAGGGAACCCTGGTCACAGGAAATTTCTTCTTGGATCCCAGTAGGAACTCTAAATGTTCATTTTCCTTAAACAAAACCAGACACCCTGCTATTCATGGCTACTGGGCTATATAATATATTAATATTATATTTCAGAGAAATTATAGGTAATATTGGTGTTGAGGAGAAGAATTAGGAGCGATGAGAACCATTATTTACATGGAAAATGGTGAGTTCCAAACAAATGTGGAGAGCACAGCTATTTGCAGCAGCTGGGCTTGGCCTGGGCTATTTTCTGTGCTACTCCCTTCTCCTCCCAATGAGGGAACAGTATAGGTTCACAGTAGGTACTCCATAAGCGTGCTGATTGATTGACTGAGATCTAGACAGCAGGGTTTATCCATACTGAACAGCACAATGATTTCTTGCAAAATGGCTGGTTATCCAGATGGCTGAATGGCATTATCCTGGTATTCAAAAGCATTTGGGGGATATTTGGCTTTTAGAGCAGCTAAGCAAGCTCTTCTATCAGGCTTCTCCCTTCTTCCCTGAAATGTGAAGCCAAAAGTAGATTTTTAAATAACCAGAAGTTAAGTCAAGATTCTCAAGTGGTCATGGCTGAAAAAATACTACCTGCTAAAAAGGTATATTGACCCCCCCCCCCAAAAAAAAAGCTGACCCATGGGCCAAAGTGTGGCTTCTCCTCACTCTGATGTGTGTTGACTTTACTGATCTGAGAACATTAACGTGTGAGTCAGAGGCAAGAGGTTAAAAGCCTTTCAAAGAGAAAGTGAGAGTGTCCTTTGTTGGAACTCACTCAGGAGTTGGTTTTGCTTAGTGGTTCTGCAGTAGGTAAACTGAGTTATACAAATCAAACAAGCTGATTTCATACAACCACCTTAGTCAGAGTAGACCATCGTGATTCATATGACAGGGCAGCTCTTTCTTTGTCGCGTTGTCCACAGAGCCATGATGGCAGTAACACAAAGTCCAAGAAGACAAATTATAAATTCATTCACTCACTCTTCTCTTTTCAAAGCATTTAGAGTCTCAAGGGTGGATGATTATAAACAGGTCTGCATGCTCGCCTCACCTCTAAGACAGATGATTTGGAACAAAGCCTGGTGAGACCGTGAAAATCAGTACAATGGAGTGGCCTCTTACTCAAAGTGAGATTTGAAATGTGTTGTTTTTTTTTTTTTAATAAATTTATTTATTTATTTATTTATTTATTTATTATTATTTTTTTTGGCTGTGTTGGGTCTTCGTTTCTGTGCGAGGGCTTTCGCCAGCTGTGGCGAGCGGGGGCCACTCTTCATCGCGGTGCGCGGGCCTCTCACTGTCGTGGCCTCTCCCGTTGCAGAGCACAGGCTCCAGACGCGCAGGCTCAGTAGTTGTGGCTCACGGGCCTAGTTGCTCTGCGGCATGTAGGATCCTCCCAGACCAGGGCTCGAACCCGTGTCCCCTGCATTGGCAGGCAGATTCTTAACCATTGCGCCACCAGGGAAGCCCCTGAAATGTGTTCTTTAATGTAGACATAATGGAGAGTCAAAATTATTCATGGAATCCCTTAAATGGTACATAAAGTACTATTAGGGAGTTAGATCCCGTGTTATATGAAAAAATACTTCTCTTTTTTTTTTTTTTTTTAATAAATTTATTTATTTTTGGCTGCATTGTGTCTTCGTTGCTCACGCGTGTTTTCTCTAGCTGTGGCGAGCGGGGGCTACTCTTCGTTGCAGTGCACGGGCTTCTTGTTGCGGAGCACAGGCTTCAGTAGTTGTGGCACACGGGCGTAGTTGCTCTGTGGCATGTGGGATCTTCCCGGACCAGGGCTCGAACTCATGTCTCCTGCATTGGCAGGCAGATTCTTAACCACTGTGCTACCAGGGAAGCCCCAGTACTTCTGTTTTAAACACTGGAATAATTCTGTGTGGCAAGATGCTGCGATTCTACTGGGCCCAGAGAAACTAAGAACGGAGAACATGCAGGTCCCACGTTGGTCTCGAGCTCCCTCCAAAGCATAGAAGGCCGTTGAGATCGTTGCCCCTTTACATCATTATTTCCCACTTTTTTCATGCTGGTCCTGGCAGTTGTGTTTTGCAGGTTAAATGCAGGTTTGATGTGATATCACATCAGGGTTTTCTACTTGAGTGAAGCCTCTTAAGCCTTGGTGCTGGTTTACACTGTTTGAGGGAATGTATTGTGATGTGGCTGATACCCTAAAACAGCCTTCTGTTTGATATGAGCCAGGATGACAGTCAACTCCTCACTGTAAATGAAAATTCCAGAAAAAAACTCTGACTTGGAGAAGACTGGATATTTTCTGATGAAGTTGTGAGTCTAAATTGCTCTAGTCTTTTGGGACTTTCCTGGCGGTCCAGTGGTTAAGACTTCGCCTTCCAATGCAGGGAGTGTGGGTTCGATCCCTGGTCAGGGAACTAAGATCCCACATGCCTCGTGGCCAAAAAACCAAAACATAAAAAAACAGAAGCAATATTGTAACAAATTCAATAAAGACTTTTAAAATGGTCCACATCAAAAAAAAAAAAAAATCTTAAAAAGAAAGTGTGATGTCTTTCACACATTTTTTTTTAATGCATTCTTTTTAAGGGCTATGTGATATTTCATTATCTGGATGCACATAGTTTATTCTTTTTTTTTCACACTTATTTTTAAGCATTACAAGCCCCTGGCCAACGTTGCCTAATCTGCTGTGTTTTAAAAATAGGACTTGTGTCACATAGGAAAGGGCTACATTTGTGCAGTAGTTTACATATTTTAAAGGGCTTTTATATACATTATTTAATTTTTATCTTCACAAAGTCCAGTGAAGCAGGGAAACATGAACTTCGTGTAACAATTGAGGAAACTAAGAGGTTGAGAGATTTTTCTCAGGGTCACTCCAGGAATACAGTTGACCCTTGAGTAAATTTGAACTAAGAAGGTCCCCTTATACATGGGTTTTTTTTCAGTAAATATACAGTCAGCCCTCTGTATCTGTGGATGCAGAACCCAAGGATATGGAGGGCCAACTGGACGGGATTTGAGCATCCATGGATTTTGGTATGCAAGCGGGGGGTCCTGGAACGAGTCCCCTGAAAATACTGGGGGATGACTGTATAATTAGAAGTAGTTTATGCTCTTAAAAGATGGAGATGTATCTTTTACTTCTATAGATGATAGATGCTTATGCTATGAGAACCTCAGAGTCATTAGAATGAAGAGAAAGTTTTGTCAGTCATTTGCTGTAATTATTGTCACAGGAACATGAAAACAAAAAAAGCATTTTGCTCCTTTCTTTCCCCGGAAATGGTTTGGAATCTCCTGAATATCTATGTTTGGCAAGAATAGCTAAGTAATCAGGGGATAGCACCCATTTTGGTCCAAATGGGAATCCATGAGAAAGATGGAATGTGGTGGAAAGGACAGCCAGCCAAATGTCCAGGGTCTGCCCAGCCCCCGCTCTCCCACCTGCCATTGGATTAACCTGGGGTAAGGTAGCCCTCACGTCAAATGTGGTTCAGATACCTACCTCCCCATCTCTCTCAGGTTATTGTGAAAATTGAATAAATCAGTGCTGCATATTAAGATTCTTTGGGACGCTTAAACAATATACAGAATGTACTAATTTTAATCAAGAGTTACTCTCTTCTTTCACACTGAAGAATTCTCTCTTAGGAGTTCGTTTTTCTTGTCTCCTCAATGGCCTGCGCTTGGTAATATTTCTCCATCAAGTTCTAGTTTTTTGTACTTTTTTTTTTTTTTAACGCTTGTTTATCCCAATGAATCTTTTAGCAGGAACCATTTCTCCCGAAATCTTTATCATTTTCATCAAGAGTAATGGAAATGTTACCTGTCCTTCTTTATTTGTTGCAAAATTTAGGGACGAGGAGGAAGACCGGACATGTTTTCTTAAGATCAATGGCCAGCACATTACTGTAAAACCTATTGATTAAAAACACAAAGTATAATGTTAGTCATTTAGTCTGTGAAGTGATGCAATAAGGGAAGAAATTTATTCTCTGGCTCTTGCATTAACCTTTTATTGACTGCTTGCATACCCATAATTAACACACACTTTAGCTAAAGTGGTTAATTTCAGCATGGCGACCAGTGTTCACTAATGTAGCCGCGGTCCTCATCCTCCAAATGTTAAGTGTAGCCCTGGGGGAATCAGCAGGCAGTGGGGCCCTGCGTGAGTTACACCTGGGAGAGGAGAGGAGGGGAACCTCTGGACAGTCAGCTGACAGGCCAGCCAACGTGACACCGTTCAGCTGCTTCCTGTTACGTCACTAGGTCATTCAGGGAGAACCATTCCTAAGTAGCAAGAGTTTTGAGGGTAGCTATAGAGTCCTTTGAATTGAAATAGTGTGAATTTGGGAGGGAGAGAGATGAAGCATATATTATTTTCCATTGCGCCCCTTGCAATGCTGCATAAAAGGAGCAGGGTTTTCTGAGTAGATCTGAGTTTATTTGTTAACCCTTTAGGATGGGAGTAGAGAGCACAAAGTTGAAAGGGGAAACTGTAACTTTCTTACTGTTTAGCTGAGTTTCTTACTGTTTGTCTGGGTTCAGAATGATCTGCTATCCTTGATAAGGAAATTTTTAGGGAAATTTTTTTAACTTTCTTTAGAAAGGTCATCCAGCTCTGGTCATTAAAACTGGCTTATTTTTGCGCAAAGGCCAGTGTGGGTGACACCAGCGCACTCTTGTTTTCTGGGTAGAAATTTGTGCCCAGTGGAAATATTATTCGAATCAAAAACAAAAGCCAGGGACTTCATGCTTTCAACTCAAGTGATCTCTGCACACACTGTACTGTATCAGCAGCGTCTCAGTTTGGAGAGAGGACTATCAACATGCACTTGGCAGGCAGGGCCATGGCAGTGGATGTTGTAGAAGGCAGGAGGTCACTGAGGGGTGGGATGCGTGGCCAGCATATCAGCCAGGACTCTTTGGGTTGCAAGTGACAGAAAAACCCAACTCAAACAGTAACAAGCTCATGCAACTGAAAAAGTCTAAGCATACCTAGCTTCAGGTGAGACTCAATCCAGCTACTTCAACCATATCACCCAGGACCCAGCCCCTTGCTGCATGGTAGCAAAATGACTATGGTGGTTCCAGATCACACATCCTAATAGTTCACAGGCCAGGAGGTAAGAAAGTCTTTTCCCTTAGTTCCCAGACCAGTCCTTTGACTTACTCTCTCAATCTTGCCTTGGAGTGGGTCACATGCCTCCCCTAACCTACTCCCTGTGGCTGGGAGAGTAGGATGTGCTGATTAGATTAAACTAGTCAAGGCTCTCCCCTGGCTGTAGAGGTGGAGCCAATCAGACTCAAACCACGTGGCCAAGCATAGGGATGGGACGGATTCCCCACAGGAAACTTAGCATCTTCTTTGTGGGAAACTTGGGAAAAAGACACAAGACAGCCAGTGTCCACCACCGTCAGGATTCCTAAAACATCTCCTAGGAGAACTCAGGGCCCCTTGATTTTGCGAGAACTACAGAGTATGCGTGCTAAGAAACAATCCAACTTTATTTCCTAGAAATGCCAAGTCAGTCTGAAACAACTGCCGCTCAGACAGTCCAACGACAGCACCTTTTATGAATTCTGGGTCTTCAGGAACAACTGCTAAGTCTTTCTGAGTCTGAGCATTTTAGCCTGTCACTGGAGAGTTGTAGCAGCTTCAATACATAAGCCTCAGCGTCCTGGAATGTCACATTGTGATAGGATCCAGCCAGCGGCTCAATCTGATTCAAGCCAGAAAGAGCTGCTTCTGGATCTCCAGAGCTTCCCCCAGGCCAGAGGCCACCCAGTCAGTTAGCTGGAGGGAGGGGACAGTCACAGGTGCAATAGGCAGCCCTCTCGTTGGCATCTCCCATTGTCACTGGTACTCGTAGTAGAAGTAACAATAGCAACAATAGTATTTAATAATTATTGAGGGCTCACTATGTGCCAGGCACTGTGCTAAGTATTTCACATGTATCAATCCATTTAACCTCCACAACAAGCCCATAAGTAATGTACTATCATCATCATCACCATCATCAGTATTCCCACATGACAAGTAAGAAACTGAGGCTTGGTGAGGTTAAGAAGCTTGCCCAAGATGTCGTGCCCCGGGGAAGCAGCAGCTCCTGGTGTCCAGAGAACGTCTTTACCACTGTGCTTCCGCATCTTAGGAAATTAAGATGGAAGAGAGGCAGAATGAGTGAATTAAGCAGGAGAAATTGAAACCCAAAGGGAGATACGCCTTCAAGTCATTCTCAAGCCTTTTCTTTTTCAGTCCCACCATCCGGCATGATGTTGAATTGGACAATGTGCTTTGAGTTGGGGGCGACTGTCCTTCCTCGCAGGTGAATACATTACCTCAACAGCAAGCCCTCTGTGGGGCGCAGTCGTGACCATTGAGAAACTGGCGAGGAGCGCTGGGCATTAAAGGAAGAGTTTTAAAGTGATCTTGAAAGATCTGAATTAAGGCCCTGAAGAGACCACACACGGGGTTCTAGCTCTAGCCCAGAGGGAAACAGTGGGTGGGTACGCACAGCTCCTAGCCTCTCAGGGCCGGCATGAGAAGGAGGTAGTACCCACACCAGCCGGTCCTTCCATGGGAAGAACAGTAGGAAAATCAGAGCAACTTCACCCAAAAGAAAACTGGGTGGGCTTGGGAAGCTTGTACAATACAAGTGTAAGCAAACTTCTGCAGCAGATGTTAACGTTTTTAATACTTTCTCAAAATGAGGGGGCAAAACCCACTGACAGGTGAAAAAGCATCTCTGTTGACTTTTGACAAACCTTATGCTATTCGACGTACATCAGCACTTATCACAGCCCTTTAATCTGCCAACCAGAGTAGTGTGTGCACAGATCATTTACCCGCCGTGAGATGGAAATGCTCAGTTTGGAATAACTCTCCCTACCTTGTAAATTGAGCCTTACCCTCTGATTCTGAGGCAGAGAGAAAGAACAATTTAAAAAGCTTTGCAGAGTTCCTTTGTAATTAGTCGCAGCTCCCCTTGAATATGAATTTCCCGCAGCCCTTTCACGTGATGTAGAGACTGTCTCTAGAACTGTGGAGATCCAGCCACTGCGGTGAGTGGCAACGTCTCAAACACCTATTATTATTAAGTAGTCTGCAGAACGCGCCTCTCTTCTTCAGTTTCGTGTGGGCTTATCAGTGCAAACAGTTTAATATTTATGCTAAGAGGATTGTCAAAAGCAGCTTCTGTTGCTTTAATTCTTGTTTTAAATAAATAATGAGAACATTTAAACACATTACTCTTCTTGGGGCCCTGAGGTCAGCTAATCTTATTATTTATGAAGTGATGTGCTACATAATAGTACTTAGTGCATGTTAACAGACGCTATTATCAGGGCCCGATGCGGAGAGCTTAAGATATATTGGAATGTTATGTGTAATGTACGACGGATTGAGTGCACAGGATGCCGGTATAGCAATTAACCACCCGAGAAAATAGGTGTAAAGTTGAAGTATGTTTTCCCGTGGGGATCCCCTCACCATTAATAATTCCCCAGAGGAGAAGATGTCCTTTAGTTAGGAGCCTTCTCGACCATCAGGCTTGGAAATAGGTCCAGGATGGTTCATTCTTTGATCTCTTCATCATAGTTAGTCCCACATGGAAGACAGAGGATGGGTAGGACCCCTTTTTAATTGATTTAGAGAACAGTGCCAAGAAGGTCGGGTGGGGTGGGGAAGGACCATGCGACTCTCCCAGATGTACTCAGAGTATTTCTGAGTACATCTCAGAAATACTCAGAGTATTTCTCTTTGGTGCATGCGCTGTCACCGCCACGTGCTCCAAGAGAGTAGAGAAATTGTTCGTTTCTTATTGCAATTTGTGTTTTCTTCTGTCTGATCCTCACTTTTCAGATACATAAAGCCAAAGCCACTGAGTTTTCCCAGACCAATTTCCAATAAGCTGTGGTCTCTCGGCAAGGTAGATGCCTGCCAGGGTGCGATGATGTCGCCCCAACTTTTTTCCTACGAGGCTATAATTTAGTTGCATATGATAATTAATTTCTCTACTATTGATGAATAATCCATTTAATAAAAACCGTGATTTAAGCGTTTTCCTTAGGGAGTCACTCTTGCTAGCCTCTTAATTTAATTTTGTGGAAGTTTTCTCCACCTATTCATCAGTGGAAATGATTATTAACCTCTATTTGCATATATCCTTATAAATCGGTCTCTCCTTGGAGTGCCTTTTCCTGAGCACAGCAGGCTGGGACACTTGTAAATCTCCGGGATCTCCAAAGTCAATCCCGGTCTGTAATATTGTTTAATCTATTCTTGGACGTTTTAATGCAGTAAATTCAATTTAATCTTTCCCAGTAATCTAGTAATACATGGAAATCCCACAAACATTTAAATCTGATAATGGCTTAATCACACACTTTAAATAACAGTCGAGATAATGAAAAAATAATTCACCATTTTAAAGGCAGAGTAACTGAATTTCCCCGATGATTGGCTCCTACAAAGCCATTAGAGGTAATACAAATCTGGGCATTGGAAAAAAAAGAAGTTCCAGCACCATAAAGAACAATTCTTCCTTCTTATAAACACACCTGCTTTCTGCCGCCCAAACTCCCCCTTGTGTACCATCACCACCATCATAGCGGATCGTCACTGGGGCATTTGGCAAGGTCGCCCCAAGTTGCCCATGGGTTTGGGTCTTCCAGGCATTTCCTCCCAGGGAGTAACTGCCTGTTCTTAACTCTTTCAGGTGCCAGTCCCGAATTGCCCGAACTCTACCCGCGGATCAGAAGCCAGAATGCCGGCCGTATTGGGAAAAGGATGATCCTTCAATGCCTCTGCCGTTTGATCTCACAGATATCATTTCCGAACTCAGGAGTCTGCTTCTGGAAGCCAAACCCTAGAGAAAGGGCACAAGTCTTAGGTGGAGGAACAAAGGCTGTTTCTGACTTCTCTCCTCCAACCTTGTCATGGGCTTAGGCAAGGGGATTATGGGTAGACTGGGCCTTGGGATTGTAGACCCTGGGTCCCAGTTGGAAACAGCTAGGGAATGGAGCCCATGAATATTAAAATGTTTAAAAGTGACACACTGTTATAGTGATTTGGTATTAAACAAGAACCTCCAACCCCCAAAGCTATTCCCCACTTGGATTTTTAATGTGAGCCATTCCACTCCCGAGGCCTGGGAAGCGACCAAGGTGAGCCTGGCCTGTGGCAAAACCTAACCTACTTTCCTCCTTCCCAAACCTTTGCAGAGACTCTGCAAGGGGATGACTCTCAGGTCATCTAGAGGAAGACCGAATTTAGAGACATTTAGCCTATTTTCTCACCACACCCTTTAGAGGCTATGCTGTTCAGTATGGTAGCCACTAGGTAGATGGGACTCCTTAAATTTAAATTCCATTTTAATTGTAATTAAAAATTCAGTTCCTCAGTTGCACGAGCCACATTTCAAGTGTTTAGTAGCCATGTGTGGCTAGTGACTGCTGTATTGGACACAGAACATTTTCATCATTGTAGAAAGCCCTCCCAGACAGCACTTCTATCAAAAGTTTGAGAGCGGGAGATTCTGTTTTCCCGTTCTCTGTAGCTGCTCTCCCCACAGGCAAAATAAATTAAAAGAGAAATGCCTCATTGAAGAATAGCCTCTTTCCCTTCTCTAGGGCAGCCTGGGTTATGAGCCCTGTACTCTGCACATAAGAATGGAGCAGCGTTGAAGATTAAAATAAAGTTGACATCCTGTCTTTAGGAAGTTTCCCTGATCTAATGAAAGAGACAAAGTCCTATTTACATTGCTTCCTGATTTTAGCCGGCATACTACATTTCTTTTTATAATTCCCCCATTCGCACATAACGATGGGTAGAATTGAGGCTTGAAGAACCCTAGTGCCCATCCTGATGATGTTGGAGCACCAGAGAGACGATGAAGAGGTTAAAACTTGGGCTTTGGTTTTCGAGTGCCTGGATCTAAATGCCCAGTAGCTTGCGACTTTTGGTGTGTTACTGTGCCTTGGTTTTCTCATCTGTATAATGGGGATACAATAGGCACCGACTCAAAAGGTGAAGATGAAATGAAATGACTTAGCTGCAGACTTAGAACAATTTCTGACACATAGTTAAATACCCAGTAAATATTAGTATTATTATATGTCAGTAAGTGACCTGCTGTAGGCATTTTCCCCTCCCTTTCTCAATCTTGGTGCCAGTTTTGTCTTGTGATGCCATGAACCCACCTCTCTCTTTTGGGCCTGGCTCCCACCCTTTGGTGACCCTGGAAATCATGAGAATAGTTAGCCCCTCTCGCCAGCCTGTCACCTTCTTTGTAGTTGTTTGCAGTAGTTGGGAAGCTGAGGCGCTTTTTTGCCCCTTGAGAGGTGCGCTGAGAACCAGGCTGTCTCCCGCCAGCAGAATCTCACTGGTTCAAGGTATGGGCTCATTCACATGGAGTCAACCCCAGGGAGTTCACGCCACACAAAGCAGGCAGGGTTTCCTCATCTTGAGACTCTTAGTAGACATTGGATGAATTCCCTGATGTCTTTAAGCCTCAGTCTCCCCGTCAGTAAACGATGAAGCGCTGCCTCTCAGGGTTGTGGGAGAGATTAAATGAAATCACGTAGGTAAGGAGTGCAGGGCACGTGGAAGTCACCGACGGGGCGGCCTCGGGACCATCTAGCCTAGTGTTTTATTTCACTCCCCCCCAGTGTCTGTTCCTTGTCACTAGGTGCCAGTATTTAAAAATTGGGAGATTTCATGTAAAATAAAAACGTGTGCATCCTCTTCAGAATTCAGAGCATCTGGCAGCCCTAGGCCTCCATCCTGGCATGGCAAAGAGCTAGGTAGCGTCCTCTCAGGCAGGGCGTGAACCCTCTGTGGCCCCCGTTGCTCCCAATTACCATTTATTGTGAACCTGACTGGCGTTACGCCTTCGTGTCAGCACCCTCCAAACCTGCTTGCTTGCGTCCCTAGAGTAGAAATGAATAATAATGTTGAGTGCTTACCCCAATATATGTGTATTACCATCGAGCTATATTTGTGGACTGCTTGTACTAATAGGTCATGTACATCATAAAACATGCATAAACAATAAAAATACCGAAAGGATGAGATGATAAGAAACCAAGAGGGGTCCTGCTGTTTTCTCCTTGCACAGCAGCGGGTGGGCTTGCTTCCTTGGCCTGGGGGGCGCCCAGGTGGACGGAGTCATCAGAGTCCTGCAGGTGGGGGAAGAGCCAGGGGTTGGAGAAACCACTTCCAGGAGTGAATCCGAAAGGTGACATCACATTTGCTCAGGAGAACTGGTGGCGTTCGCTAAGCATGAGCTCATTGTGTTTAAGGGTTACATACACTCTCTGGGGAAGTTTCAGGTGGGTAGAAGGAGGAAGGGCAAGAGATGATTTAAAAAAAGGGGCTGCTGGGGACGCTGACACCTCGGTTCCTGCTCCTCCCCTGGGAACTAGTAAAGGACTTTCCCTGGGACACGGGCCATGTGGATGGTGGAGGAGAGGGAAGCTTTGCCCCTGGGACCACCTTGAGTCAGCGGTCCCCACTGCTTCCTGTAAGGCTTCCGCATCCCTCAGTCCCAGCTATCTTCAGAAAAGTGATCTGAGGAGATAGATCCCTTTGCACTAAGGTGCTACTGACTTCCCCTCCCACAAACCTTTCTTGACCGCCTAGTGCAGCTCAGCAGCGTGGTGAGCCCTGGACATCCAAGGACAGGTGCCTGCCTTCCAAGGGCTCCCGTGTACCTGCCCCCTTGCCAGTGCTGGGGAATGTAGTGACCTGAAAGATATTTAACTCTGTAGTGGGGAGACAGGCAGTAAACCACCAAATAAATGATAAGATGGTTTCAGATCATCTGAAGTGCCAGAAGGGGAATCCACTGGGTGAGGGGATGGAGTATAGCTGGGGACTGAGGAAGGGTGGCATGGATTAGGAGGTCAGGGAATGAGGGTAACGGGGGAAGAGCTTCCCAGGAAAGGGAACAGCGGGGGACGAAGGCCCGAGGCTGGAAGGTGCTTAGAGCAGGATGTTCAAGGAAGAAAAAGGACCACTATGGCCGAAGTAGAGAAACAGGGGAGAGGGAGGGAGATGCAGCTGGAGAGGAGGAGGACCAGCCTTCGGATTTGATGTCAAGCGCCCCAAGAAACACCGAGGGCTCTATGGGGGAGGGGTGGGAATAACTTGATGCGAGATTCTTTTGCTTTTAGATGATCGCTCTGGCTGCTGTCTGGATTCCAAAGGGTCTCAGTCCAAAGGCACTGCTTTCTAACTGGGAATTTCCCGCATCCTCGGGCCAGATCTTGAGATGGGGAAGATGTCCTGCCAGCCCCTCCGAGTGCATGACATGGTACCCCATCCTCCTTTTGCTTCACTCCAAGCAGCACCCACAGCTCTGCACCCACCCCACCTGCTTTCACGGGCAGCCTCAGCCCAGGGGAGTTCACTAGACAGAAGAGAGGGCAGGGTCATGGCATCGCTCGTGACACAATTTTAGTAATAAGCTTCCAAATCCGTCACTAAACGAATCAAGGAATGCTAGAAATGATATTCCATCGACCCTATTGAATGGACACTCCACATTCAGGAGGGTTTTTTTGTGTGTTTCGAGGGAAGGTATTTTTGAATGCAACTTTTTTTTTTTCCCCTGCTCTAGTTAAGGCTGATTTTACCACTGGGCAAATTGCATACATTTGGATCCATGCCACGCTAAATACTGTTTATTTTGGAGATCTGTCAGAGGCAAGCCCATGGAAGACAGGGGGATTCTTATTTGAAAAGGCAATTCTCATCCAAACAGATTGAGAAGGAGACGAGCAGTGCAGATTAAAATGCACTGAAGTGGTAATGCCGTTTATCCAGTTTGCCTTTGTTACTTTGTGATTAAATGGTATTTTTAATTAAGTTTCATTGGGAGCCATAGGTATCTCGGTGGTGAAATCAATTTGACAACCATAAAGGGGGAGGGAAGGCCCAAGAGTGTTGGTAGTGATTGCGGCTGCGGGGAGAGCCGGGCAGCTTTAAGAGGCTGGGGCAGGGACGGGGAGAGGCCAGAGAGGCGGCGGGGGATGACTTCCTGCGTGATGGCCAGGGTGTCCGTGGCTGCTGCTGCTTCTGGGGAGCTGATTGCAGGGATTGTCAGGAAAAGGGATACACCCGGCGCTCTCGCTTACCCAGGAGACCCCAGTAGATTCCCAGTCTGCCCGGGAACTCCAGGAAAGGTCCAGTGGGTCTGTTGCTCGTTTCTCCCTTATTAACAAGGAGAAAGGGTGAGCGCCCCCAGACCCCGTGCTGCAGCCTGGAAGGACCAGACCTCACCCCAGCCTGGCTCCCGAACAGGGCTGCCCCACCATCCTTCATCCCGTCAGCCCTGTTCTCACGGGACAGCGCCCCTTCCTTGCTCCCAGGACCCTGTCAAGGCAACACGATCGATCGATTGATCTTCCAGGTATCAGGCCCAAATCCTCCTCCTCCGACGACTGACAACTAGTCCCCTCGGCACCCCTGCTCTATCTATCCTATCACCATCGATCAGGTTTTCAGAATCTTCTGATTTCCTGGGTGGCAGGAGAGGCTTTTGGTTACAGAGTCCTGGTTCTGTATGTGATCCTAAGGCCAGCCTCCCTTTGAAGCCTTTGTTTTCTTGTCTGCAAAATGGAGATAATAGTAGTGTATCTACCACCTAAGGTTGTTGTGAAGATTAAATAGTTGATGTGTGTATAAAATGCCTCCAGCTGTGCCTGGCCTATACCGGTCTTCAGTGAAATACCAGCTCTAATGATTATTATCCCAGTTTCCTGTGATAACAGTTGTAGCTTCATTACTCGGGCAAATCACTTGACCTCTCTGTGATTCAGTCTTTGTTTCTGTAACGCCTAGCTCGTTGGACTGTTCTGTCACCGCGATGATTCACATTGTGTCTCCTACTTAGTACCAGAACAATATGTTACCATCCCATTCTATCCCATTTGCTTCTCACAGCTTCCATTTTTCTCTCGGCAGATGGCGTGGACCTTTTTATAAATGAGATACTCTGAAAAATGATTCCTTCGTACTCCCCATTACTACAACAGGATTAGGTCACCCTTTGCAATTTTAGATTTGCTTTAAAAATTCTTGCCGTCACCTTTTAATGGATGATCTGTGTTCAACAATTGTTTATTGACTCTGAATGTCTAAGTACCAGGGTCAGTCTATTTGCAGGGGAGGGAAGCATTAATTAACTCCCAGCATCCGATTCAGTGATTCTTTTCCGATGATGCAGTTTGTGACTTTGCTTGCATTTTCTTTTCATCAGTCCTGAAAGAATCGAGGTAAAATAGTTCCCCCGCACATGAGTGTCAAGCTAAATGGATAACAGCAGATACTGATCTGTTTGCCTGTCTGCACTTGCCTTTAGACAAAATTCATCAATTTTACAAAAGCTACTGACTAAACATGGCACCAGTACAAATAAGCGCTTCTAGCATGAGGGTTTTCCCGTTGTTTTTAATCTGGTAAAGTGCTGAGGCTTCCTGCTGAGAGATGGGAAGTGCTGGCTTAGGACAGCACTGTGCCCCACAGATGGGGACCAAAAGGTCAAGGCCATTCTACGGGAAGTTTAGGAAAAGCCCGGTGGTTCCGGACCCTGTGCGCTCAGAGTAATCCCAACCCACTAGGTTAGTGACTGCCACCGGAAGCTGCTCCCCACTCTCATATTAAAGATTAAATAGACACCACAGATGAGCTGGCCTTTAGTGATGCCAGTTTCAAAGGTACCCGTGCTTGCCCTTCCCAGCGTCCCAGACAGGAGAGAGAGGGTCTGCAAGCTGCATGAAACTGACAGGAAATACGAGCGCTGTGAAGCCAGCACCTCTCCCGACGGCGACATTTGGAAGGACTTTGTAAACACCAAAGCCCTAGGCAAATCCAAGGAAGGAGGATTATTATTATTTATTTTGTGAGACCAGTTTCCTTTGGGTGCGTAATGGAAGAGTTTGCGTCCCTTTATCACTTCTGATCAGGCAAGGCCAGTCTGACACCTTAGTGACCTATGACTCCCTTTTGAGGCCGCAACAAACAGCCAGAGCGTGGCTGCTCTTGCACAAGAATAGTCTCAAAGAATATTGTTAAGGCCTCTTCTAAAATTTTTTCAGACACCACGCACCCCGCGAAAACACCTTTCCTGAGTCAAGGAACGTTCAGCCCTTGCTAAGGTAATCTTGGGGCCTCGGGACGCACGGATACAGGGAGCAGACTTTCATTTTTTTCTTTGCAAATCTGCCATCCCCAACTGAAAACGCTTTTTATCCTTTCAAACAGGGAATTCAGATTTTCACTTTGGAGCAAGCGCAGTTAACCTACCAACCCCGGAGCCCTGAAAGGGCTGAGTCAATTTCTCAGGGCAGCTCCAACTCCTGCTCAGTAACTCATCCAACACAGAAAACAGTACCTCTGGTCACCCTCCCGCCCCTGCCCCCAGCTCTTCAGACAGAGATTTCCAGTTGATTACGCCTTGATTAGAGTCGGGAAAGAAGCAAGCCAGGTATATAGGATTCCCATTGTCCTTCCCTCCTCTGCTCCCGACCAGGGTCAGGCTGAGAGGGGTCTCAGTGAACACTGAACAATCAAGCCCTGTTTACCATGGACGTTTAGTTTTCTTTTCTCCAAATCAAAACAGAGTTTAGTAGGCAGCGTATTTCATACATGCCTCTTGATCAATGGAATGATCTGTCAGAAGCCATTAAAGCCCCCATTAGCTTGAATGCATTCAAAGCTAAGCTATTGGATCATTTAAAGGCCGCGGTGATTGTTTTTAATATACTGTACATTGATTTCTCCCTGTGAGCGACAACATAAGTTTTGAAACTAACTGTGTATGACTAAGGCTTCATTTACTGTCTCCAGTCCTCTGCAAAAAGCATGGTTTCACTTCGACCAGAAATGTCTGTGTATAGTTTTTAAAGAGATGCAGACCCCGGTAGATTTCCCAAGGTTTAGACTGGGTTGGGTTGGGTTTTTTTCTTTTCTTCTCCCCAAGCTTTCTCCCATTTCTTTGTGCCCACTAAGTGAGCTGTGCGTGCAGAATGGGAGGGGCACCCCTGCCAAGGATCTCAAGTGGAAGGCGGTGTGGGAAATTTCCCTGAAAGCATGAAGCCCCAGTTGAAGCCAAAATCGAAGTGAATTTGACAGCCTTGGGCCGGCAAAAGTCTGTGTCCAGCACAAAGCAACAGAAGTGTGACTGTGTCGGGGCATCCTGGCTGGGGCGTAGTTTGTTGAGTGGAAAGTGGAAGAGGCCGCCTTTGGCTGCCACATTGCCATCTCTTGGTAGGTTGACCCTTCTGTACCTTAGCCAAAATGGATTCTTCTAACAAACGCTCAGTGATTCCTTCCTAAATACCAGACTCTGTGCTAGGAGCACGAGGTTCTGTCCTCAAAGTCCCATTGTTAACCAGCATTTCTGGTCTCAGTCCCCTTGCTTATTTTAATACAGAGCCTGAGAATAAAAGAGTATTTTAGTCAAAGAAGCAATAGTTACCATATTTGCAAAGACATGTAGCCCAAAGAAAAGTTTTTGTACTTTGCACCCATTTTACAGATGGGGCAATTAAAGCCTGGGTGAGAGAAATTAAGTTATTTCAGAATTACAGAAATGGGTTTTCAAGTTTCTGGTATATCTTGAGGTTTGGGAAGAATATGAACATTCTTAAACCCACCTCCGAAATAAACCTATAGTATGTGGAAGAAGAAAGTGGTTCCACCTTCTTTACAAGTATAAGAATGGCCTACCCTTCCAGTTGCAGCCCAGAAAGGAGAAATTTTGTGAGTCTAGAAAACAGTTTATGTGCCATTCATTCTTCTTCTCTTGGGCCACAAAGGTCCACAAAATTTTGGTGATATGAACTACCCAAATAAGCCATTGGAATTTATGGTGCAGGATACTAAAATCAGAGGCCAAGTTTGATCATCCCAAACACTGGCAGGTCAAGCAAAAGTCACAATAGTAAATTCTAAACCAGGAGTCAGCAAATTATGGCCCACTGCCAAATCTGGCCCACCACCTGTTTTTATAAATAAAGTTTTATTGGAACACAGCTACACTTGTTTGTTTACATATTATCTATCCATGGCTGCTTTTGCACTCCCAGGGTAGAGCTGAGTATTTGTAGCAGAGACACGAAGGCTAAAATATTTACTATCTGGTCCTATACAGAGAAGATTTGCTGACCCTTAGCCTAGCTCAGAGGACTGCTCTGTCACCTATGATCCTTCATGTTAAGTGACTCACAACATGTCTGGTACTTAGTAATTACTCAACACATACGAAAGATGATGATAAATCTTATTATAGTGTCCCAACCAAAACACTCATGCCAAGACCACTCTCTATACAGCAACGTGGAAAAAAGCATTCAAGGGCAACACCGTTAAGGGACAAAATAGGATAGGAGCAAAACCCATGGCTCTTCCTGAATTAAAGGAGCCCGAGTGATGCAGGGAGGGGACCAGGGGAAGCCATCACGAGAGGATGGAGCCGCCGCCTGCCTTTCAGGGTCAGGCAGCTTGTCTCAAAAGAGGGCAGGTCTTCAGGGGAGCGAGCTGCATCCTGATATTCCCTGAACAGACAGGTAAAGAATCTTTCTGAGCACTCCCGAGCACCCCTGCTCCTGTAAAAGTGCTAAGATTATTCTAATGCCTCATTAGGAGAGGTGGTGATCTGGTCTACGATTTTTCTTTTTGAAGGTGGGTAGCGGGAAGCAGGGGCGTGGTCTATGCTTTCTAGCTTACAGGGCTGACTAATGTGTCATTATAAAGGGTCAGTAAAACACAACTACTGCTTATTCTGTGGTTGACTTATCACCCAGAAGGCTCTGGCTCTTAGAGTTTCTATGAAGGAATTCACAAACACTCATTTTTGTTCAGACTTTGTAATTGTAACGAAGTTGCTAGGTGAGCCTGGCGGTCCATTGATTTCTCCTCCATCCAGGTGCTATCCGTTCTTTTCACTTCCTTAAAGCTTTTGTGTTTTGCCCTTGCCGTCCAAACTCTCCAGGAATGCCCTGGGTCTTTACTGTCACACTGCCTCTCTTGCCACCTAAATCCCTGAGTCACTTGTAAGTCACTCCACTTTCATTTGTGGATCATTTTCATTTGTTCTGTCACCAGCGTGTTTATAAATACTATTTCACCTGTCAAATTCGGTTTCCATATTGAACTATAAGATACCAGAAGGCAGAGCTCACAAGAGCCAATCTTTACTTCCATTTTATTATATTCCATAATACTCAGAATAACACTTCATATCTCCCAAAGCATTTAATATTTATTAGCTATCAATCCAGCTAAGTTTTATCTGACACATAAAAGGTACTCAATAAACATCTGCTGGCTGGCTGTTTGCTAGAGCAAAAAAATCTATCCTTATCATCCCCTGCTTTAAAATCCCCCCCAGACCCCCTTCCGCTAAGATTTTCTGGCCACAGCTTACAAGGCTATTTGAAATTTACCCCCAACCTCTCTTTCCAACTTCATCTCCCAAATCTTACTTCTCACCTTGTTCAAGCCACACCTATTTTTGTACCGCGTCCTGAATTCTCCCATGGCTCTGGCCCTGTGTCTAGGTGAGCTGGCCTTGAGCATGGTGGGACTTAACTGCAGGCAAGAGGATAAAGCTGAGAAGGGGTGGAGCTGGGGAGAATTTGGTCAGCAAAGTTAGTGTCCCAAAGGGGCATTTGATCAATCAGGCGCTGCCATGAGAGCCAAGCATCTGAGCTGGTGGCTGGGACGTGGCAGCAGGGATTACAGGGGGCCTCGTTTCTGCCTAGGATTAAAGGGGGCAGAAGAAGCACCCCCAGGAAGGAGCAGACAAGCCCTCCATGTGGGGTCAGGGCCCGGCCCAGCTGCAAAGCATTCAGTGTAGGGATCCAGGCCCAGGGCAGCTGCGAGAGCGAGATGACAAAAGACAACCTGCCTTGGCCAACGGAGGTTGAGGGAAGACTGGAAGAGCTCAGTGGACATGCACTTGGGGCACTGAACTTGGGTTGGTAAGATTAACTTCAGATCCCATTGGCCTGGGGGCATAAGGCTACTCTACAGTGGTGTCACGTCATAAACATTTACTCAAGAGTTCAATTCTCCATGCACTGCAAACACACACAAACAAAAGGGCAAGCAGCATAACGATTCCATCCCCAAATGGCACTCAGTAAGTGAGTAGCCCGGAGTGTGGGGAGATGGGGGACCAGAATCCTGTTTCCTCTTTTGGGAAGGTACCTCACGGCTTGTAAAAACAAGCCAACTGAAAAAAATCACGATCTGTTCCAGCAACGGTAGGAAAAACTATCCAGACATTTCACCAGAGAGGACGTATGGGTGGCAAATCAGCCCATGGAAGGACGGTCAACACCATTAGCTATCAGGGAAATGCACATTTAAACCACTGCACACTTACAGGAACGGCTATAATTTTAAAAGTAGTGATAACTCCACATGTCGTCAAGGATGTGGAGAAGCTGGGGCACCCTCCACTGGTGGCGGGAACGTGAAATGGTACAGCCACTCTGAAAAACAGTTGGGCAGTTTCTTGTAAAATGAAACATACAATTACTACATGACCCAGCAATCATTCTCTTGATCATTTATCCCTGAAAAATAAAAATGCCTATGACTGTTCATAGCAGCTTTATTCATAATAGCTCCAAGCTGTAAACAAACTACAAAGGGTGTAACTTGGGTACATCCATGCCATGGAATACTTCTAAGCAATAAAAAAGGAATAAACTATCGATGATACGCACAACAGCTTGGATGGATCGCCAGGGAATTATGCTGAGCAAAAAAAAAAAAAAAAAAAAAAAATCCGATCTCCAATGGTTATATGCTGTAAATGTATGTAAATAAATGATTCCACTTCTTATATAACCTTCTTAAACGCACAGAAGTAGAGAGGTGGAGGGCAGATTGGTGGTTGGCAGAGGTCAGGGATGTGAAGTGGCTATCAAGTCTCCACAGGGAGACTTGTGGTGATGGGACAGTTTTGTATCTTGATTGTTGGTGGGGGGCGGTCACGTGAGTCTACACACAGGATAAAATCGTGTAGAACTGTTTACGCACAGGCACACACAGCTATTGAAATCTGAATCAACTCTGTGGACTGCAGCAATATCGATTTCCTGGTTTTGATATTATAGAACAATTTGATATTGTATTACAGTTATCTAAGGTGTTACAATCCTGGGAAACTGGCTAGAGAGCACAGAGGACCCCCCTGTATATTTTTGGGGTAACTTCTTGTGAATCTATAATTATTCCCAAATAAAAAGATTTTAAAAAACTGGCCAGGCTGGACAAAATAAAAGGTAGTGTGCCCATTTCCAATGTGCCACCTCCCTAGGGAACTCTCAAGAGTAATTGTCACTGTAAATGATTTCTTGTACATAAGATGCGACTGCACTCTTGAAACTCATAGGTCGCTCATGCTTGTACCTTAGCACAACACCCATCCCTCGGGATCTGGCTTCCCTTGGGCATTGCTGCCATGTCCTCATGAATCCTTCTGGAAGGAGAAACCTCTCCCCATTCATTGGATGAGACTTTCAGGCAAGGTCACAGGCACATCTAATAATCTGAAATGACCTTTTAACCAAACATATTTGGGATACATGGGCCTAGACTGTGCTCCTAAGTGTTCTTTGAAACCCGTGGCCAGAAACAATACTACCATATGGGCCAGGCACTTTTCTAAGTATTTCACATGACTGTCTCACAAAATTTTCACAGCAACCCCATCTGGTAGTTACTATTGTTTAACTCCATTTGTCCAGGTGAGGAAATTTAGGTACAGAGAGGCTAAATAACTTGCCCCAGATCACACAGCTTGTAGCTGGCAAAGGCAGGATTCCAACCCAGGGAGTCTAGCTCCAGAGCACTTAACCTCTCTTTCCCAGGTTGACCTTGGCACCATTCTCAATTCCATCCAAGTTACTGGTTCCACCAAACATAGAAGATACCGGATCTGGTAAAGGCAGGAGCCAGAGTTACTTCCAGACACTGCCACATAAGAGCTATGCTTTATACAGAGTGGTTAGATACCAGGCCTTTGAAGGAAATCATACCCAGATTCCAGTCCCAGCAGACCTCCACTACACACACACACACACAAACACACACAGGGCTGTGTGACCACGGGCAAGTTGCTTAACCTCTCTGTGCCCCAGCTTCCCTTCTGTTAAATGGGACTACTAACAGCACCTGTGACGTAGGATTGTTTGAGAGTTAAACAAAAGAGAGAGAGTGCACGGAGCTCTTAGCATAGCACAAGACTCAGAGTAATTGCTCAAAAAAGAGAAACCTAGATTTTCGAGGCAGAAACTTTGCTCTTGAGTGCTGGGGAGTAACTAGGGAAGGGGGTCAGGTTTTCCATGAGCATTATTGTATAAAAGAGCAATTTCTGATCCCTGATGAAAAAACAAAGGTACCGTCTCAAGGATCCAGCACTTTGAAAGCAGTCCAAGCGCTTCGTAGTGTCGCGGTGATCTAATGACCATGTCCCCTCTGAACGAAGTTGCCAACTGCTTTGGATGGGACCACCTGTAAAGAGGGCAGGGATGCTACGGTCAACTGATTCATAAACCATTCAAGAAGCTACTAAGGTAGGGTTTAGGTGTGAAATTGATAAGTAACCCACACCTCAAAAAATTTTTTAAAGAATATTCTTAATATCTTTTAAAATTTTTGTTCAACTTCATAGAAAACTGGAGGAAACTTTTTTCCCCTGGAGGAAACTTTTTTAAATTTAATTTTTATTGGAGTAGAGTTGATTTACAATGTTGTGTTAGTTTCAGGTGTACAGTAAAGTGAATCAGTTATATGTATACATATATCCACTCTTTTTTTTAGATTCTTTTCCCATATAGGCCATTACAGAGTATTGAGTAGAGTTCCCTGTGCTATACAGTAGGTTCTTATTAGTTATCTATTTTATATATAGTAGTGTGTATATGTCAATCCCAATCTCCCAGTTTATCCCTTCCTCCCCCACCCCACCATCCCCTGGTAACCATCAGTTTGTTTTCTACATCTGTGACTCTGCTTCTGTTTTGTAACTAAGTTCATTTAAACTCTTTTTTTTAGATTCCACATATAAGGGATATCATATGATAATTTGTCTTTCTGTGTCTGACTTACTTCACTCAGTATGACAATCTCTAGGTCCCTCCATGTCGCTGCAAATGGCATTATTTTGTTCTTTTTTTATGGCTGAGCACTATTCCATTGTATATATGTACCACATCTTCTTTATCTATTCCTCTGTTAATGGACATTTAGGTTGCTTCCATGTCCTGGCTCTTGTAAATAGTGCTGCAGTGAACATAGGGGTGCATGTATCTTTTTGAATTAGGGTTTTCTCAGGGTATATGCCCAGGAGTGGGATTGCTGGATCATATGGTAATTCTATTTTTAGTTTTTTAAAGGAACCTCCATACTGTTCTCCATAGTGGCTGCACCACTTTACATTCCTGCCAACAGTGTAGGAGGGTTCCCTTTTCTCCACACCCTCTCCAGCGTTTATTGTTTGTAGATTTTTTGATGATGCCCATTCTGACTGGTGTGAGGTGATACCTCATTGTAGTTTTGATTTGCATTTCTCTAATAATTAGTGATGTTGAGCATCTTTTCATGTGTTTTGTGGCCACCTGTATGTCTTCTTTGGCGAAATTTAGGTGTGAAACGTTTATTTTTGCTGTCACCTCATTCATTTCATCTCCTATGACCCTCTCCACCTGCACTCCTGCCCCTGGTTCTCTCTCTCTGCATCATTCACTCTGGCTTCCCTGCATAAGTTCTCACCCACCCCAGGGACTTTACACTTGCTCTTGGCTCTGCCGGTACCCTCTTCTTCCAGATACCCACACAGCTCCCTCACCTTCTTTAGGTCCTTCTTCTTCGACTGTCACCTTCAACATGAGGTCTTTCTTGACCACCTTCTATACAATTAAGTATTAGGATTTTCAGCATTGGGTCCAAAATAACATTTTAAAATAACAGCTTTATTGAGCTATGATTCACATACTGTAACCAAGATAACAATTTTAAGATTGATGTTCATCTTTCCCTCATCTAGTTTTATGGATTGTATTGAGTGAATTATAAAATGGCTTTTTTTTTTTTTTCAGTTTTAACGTCTCTGACATCAGAGTGCATCTCATGATGGCACGTCATAGTTTAATTAGCAGGATTTTAGTTTTTCTTTCGTAGCGATACATAAAATAACAGTGTAGCTTATAACCGAGGGCCTCTTTGTATTGATGAAAAGTGGCATCTGAAATTTCCATCACCATTTATTCCAAAGATCTCAAAGTACGAGCTTCAGCCAGACTGCTGATAAAGATGTAAAGTACTTTATTAAATTGCAATGAAAAGAGATTCCATTTGGGGTTAGCGTCATTGGGGTGGAGGCATCGATTCCGCAGTTGCTTCATCTGTGCTGGAGGGTGGATAATGTTTTTGTTAATTTATGAGTCCTGCTCTTCTGTTTAGAATCTTTTCCTTGTCTTTCCTCCTCTCTCTCTCTCTCTAATGCTTGCCGGGGGATTTCTTTTCTTTTGAGAACGTTAAAAACAATCATAATGAAAAACCTTCACAGTGACTCAGTCTTTGAAAACTGACATCAAGGTGAAAGTCTAGTGGAAATTTGGGGCTTGCTGGGCTGCCACGGGCCGTTTGCATTTAAACAAGTTGTGACTTTGATTTAAGGATTTGACTTGATGGGTAATATATCCAAAGCAGGAGATGATGTATATACTGTTTCCATCAGAAATATCAAGTTCCGTGTGTGATGTGTTTATTTCTCTAAGTGGTTATGTATTTAATAAATAATGTGTTTCAGTGGGTATTATTTTCATTTCAGTCTGTAATACCTCCACAATATGTCTCAAATTCGGGGGTGAATGACACGTCATAAATTATGAGCTGTTATTAGCTGCTTTCTCATTGCATCTTAATTATTAGGCTGCAAAGAGAGGGCAGACTTTTATAAGCATTCATATTTTCTGTTTACAAGGCTTTTACTGACGTCTAATAAATTTAATTACCTCTAATAAGAAGAGGAAATGAAGTTCTATTTAGCAAATTCATAGCTTTGAAATGCATCTTGTGGCTTTATGAGCAGGGCAAGCTCCAGGAAGGTGAATGCCGTTTAAGAAGCCGTTGCTGGGTTAAACTAACTGCAAAACTGTTAAATTATTTTTGTTTCCATTTTATTGCTTAACCTCCAGGGTAAACTTCAGGCTACCTGATAAAGCAGCCACTCAGGAACTTTAAACTTTACATGCTTTGCCCCACAGGGCCGAAGCCGACTCCGGTATTAAAGGTACATTTTTCAAACATAATTTTAGATTTGGAAATTGATTGTGTCTTGACCTACTTATTTCCAAGAGCTGTTCATTCCTGACTCCTTTGTTTTGCTCGTATTATAAATCTATTGTTCTTTCAGGAGGGCTCCCAGCTGGTAAGGGGGTGGAGGGAGGGGATCAATGCGGTGAAGATGGACTCATTCTGCCAACACTTCTATCATTTGAATCAAATCCACAATTAACTGGACTCAGGCTGCAGAAAAGACAGGCTGTGATCTCTGATCAGCTGCTTCCTACAGAGGATAGGAGCGGAGTAGACGGCTGGCTTATAAAGATTATGTTTGAAGGAAGAGTGATCCTATAAAATATTTAAAGACTTATTATATAGGACATCAGATAGTTAATTTGGATTTCTTTTTTGGTCGGACGTCTTCCCAAATAATGTTTTTTAGGTGTCTAGATTTTCATTTATTGTAGCATATTGGCAGACAGACCCTTTGGAAAAACCATTCTGCTTCTTAGTGATTAATGCTTTGATTTTCTTGGTCTTTCTTAAAACCTAAAAACAATCCAGAGGTTAATAGGAAGGCCTTGTGAATGAATAAGTGTCTCTTAAAGGTGCCCTCGGGCCTGGAGTCTCTCTCTCTCTCTCTGTGACTTGGCCGCGCTGCTCTGAAGCACTCCTTGGGGCTTGTCCTCAGGTCTTTCTTGGTCCTCACCGTACACTCTCCATCCCTCCATTTGGTGAGTCCTCAGCCTCGCGACAGCCTCAGAATCCTGTTCTTTCTCTGTTTGCTGACCCCTTATTTCTGCTCCTTGCTATTTCCCCTGGGACAATGGCAGCAGCTTTCCCAGGGGTCTCTCTTCCAGTTTTGGCCCTTAGTCTGTTATCCACAGCAGTGGCCAGAACCAGCTTCCTCTAAAAGAATAAACACTTGTGACCCAGCCCTATCGGGTACCAAAACGCCCTTCTAGTCTCATCTCCCATCTCTGCACCCGACTCCTCTCCTCCCCGAGTCCCGCCAAGCCTCTGGTTCCAAACGAATGGTGCTTCCTGTTTCCCAAATACACCTGGTCCTTCCGGGAACCAAACAGATCCCATTGGTACATTTGCCAGAGCGGTTTCAGTGGAGATTGATTGCAATGGATTTAAGAGTGAAGACACAGTGGACACTGTGGGTAGACCATTTCTCTGTTTCAAATAATCTGTATTAGAAAAGAAGAAAAGAGAGGGTTAAGGAAGGGTATTTTTACCACGCGTTATATGCAAACCGGTCATTTCAATTTCTTCTTCTGAGAATTGCCTTTTCCTATCCTTTGTCATTTAAAAAAAATCAGTCCTTTTTAATAGATTTCTTTGTATATTTTGGATATTACCCTTCTCTTGTATGTGTCACAAATATTGTGTTCTGGTCTATCATGTGTCTTTTAATGTTGTTTATGGTATCTTTTTATCATATACGACGTATTTTATCATATATGAACATTTGGATTTTTAATATAGTCAAATCTGTTCATATTTTCCTTTATTCTTTTTTGTTTCTGTCCTATAAGCTCTCCCTATCACAAATTACTCTTTGTTTTCTGCTGGTGCTTTGTTTTGTTTTGTTTTATGTTTTTATCTTCAAATCTTTAATTCATCTACCATCTATTTTGGTGAATGCTGTGAGAAAACGTTCTGGCTCTTTGTCCCCTCCCCACCAGTGTGTCCACTTGCCTTATAACCAGTCAATGGACAATCAGTGATTCCTAAACTGATCTGAAAATTCATCTTCTTTAAAATTCTAAATTCTAATTTTTAAAGGTGAATCATTTTGAGTATGTTCACACATATGAAGCAAGGCCCTTTGGACATCCTTTTCCCTCTGGCATGTGCTGCTGTGTCAGCTGGAGTCCCTGAATTAGGATGAGCAGAGTCCCCCTGCTAACCCATGATGGATATGCAGCATGAGTGAGAAATTTAGGGAGTGTTTGTTACCTAGCATAACCTAGCCTATCCTGATAACCCATGATGGATATGTAGCATGAGTGAGAAATTTAGGGCATGTTTGTTACCTAGCATAACCTAGCCTATCCCAACTGACACACCTTCTGCTCTCATCTGAATTCTGATCATAACTGTATTCCTAGAGGAAAGGGAAGGGAAGCTTACTTTTCAGTTACTGAATTCCTTTTCTTTCCTTTTTAGAAAAAAATTTTTGTAGCAAAACATACATAACATAAAATTTACCAGTTTAACTATTTTCAAGTGTACAGTTCTGTAGCATTAAGTACCTTCACATTGATGTACAACCATCACTACTGTCCATCTTCAGAATTTTTTAATCTTCTTATACTGAAACTTTGTACCCATCAAGCAATAACTCCCTATCCTCCCCCATCCCCTAGGCTTTGATAACCACTGTTCTACTTTCTGTCTCTATGAATTCAACTATTCTAAGTATCTCGTATAAGCGGACTCATATAGTATTTGTCTTTTTGTGCCTGGCTTATTTCACTTAGTATAATGTCCTCAAGGTTCATCCATGTTGTAGCATGTGTCAGAATTTCCTTCCTTTTTAAGGCTGAATAATATTTTGTTTATCCACTCATCCATTGATGGACATATCTCTTCCAGTCCCTGCTTTCAATCATTTTGAGTATATATCCTTAAGTGGAATTGCTGGATCATATTGTAGTTCTGTTTCTAACTCTTTGAGGAATCGCCATACTGTTTTGCATAGCAGCTGCACAATTTTACATTCCCACCAGCAACAAACAGGATGCCAATTCTTCCACATCCATGCTGACACATTGTTTTCTATTTTTTTGTTTTTGTTTTTGTTTTTTATATTAGCCATGCTAATGGGTACGAAGTGGTATCTCACTGTGGTCCCAATTTCTTTTTGACTCGTTCCTTGCCACAAGAGAATGAAACCATATTTGTTGTCCCTTCAAATGGGAAACATACATTCAGCTTGGCTCTAGATATGAAAGCAGCCCTTAGCAAAACTCTGATATGGCTGAATTCAGTCTTTTATCCCTATTCTTCCTGTGTTTTTTGCCTCTTCCAAATGCCCCTTCTGACAATCCCTCTTCCCCACCAAAGTACTCATTCATACTAAGAAGAGAGTGAGAGTGAGACCTCCCGGGAGTATTTGTTGTTTGAACACAGCGAGGGGTTCACCCAGAGAAATACATTGCTGAAGGCACAAGTACAAAATTCAGCGAGGGAGATGTTTGAGGCACCCCTGAAATCACACAGACAAGAATGCCTCACAAAAAGGATGCCTCATCCCCACAAACCACATCCTGAACCATGACTCCATCTAGTCCTCGTGCTGCTGTTTTGTTTACTGTATTTGGAGTTAGGCTCTCTTGGATGTGTTCTTTATTTTGGGTTTGGTTTTTTTTTTTTTTTTAGAATTGAGTTTTTTAATCTTTTTTTAAAAATTGAGATAAACGTCACATAGCGTAAAATTCACCTTAGAAACCATTTTAAAGTGTATAATTCAGTAGTTTTGAGTGTATTTGCAATGTTGTGCAACCATCATCACTTATTCTAGAACCACTATCTGATTCCATCAACCCCCCCAAAAAAACCCATGCCCATCAGCAGTCGATCCCAATTCCCAATCCTTTTTTTCCCCTTTTTTTAAGTTGAAATATAGTTGATTTACAATGCTGTGTTATTTTCTGCTATACAGCTAAGTGATATATATAGGTATGTGTATATATATATATATACATATGTCTTTTCTTTTATATTCTTTTCCATGCTTTTTAAGGGACAGCACGATTATATGACTTTATCCAGAAGTTTCCCTGTGACCACATAAAGCTCAGCTATAAAACTCAGCATCTTTATTGGAACTAAGCCTTTAACTGGGCTCCTAACATTCTGAGAAGTTCTTAAGACTCTGACAAGTGATGGGTGTGTGCAGAACCTTGGAGGACTGACGTGGGCACTTAGAGTGGGGCTAAGGCTCCACCATGGAGACCCAGGCTCAGGGTGTCCGGTCAGCCAGGCCTGTCGGATTCCATCTTCAACTGTGACATCATTGGCTTTGGCAGTGCTCCCGAGTGACAACCAGAGGGGCACCGTGGCTCCTTAGCAGGGTGCCTTGGGACCCAGACACTGGGGATGCTGCTTCCTGCCGCCTGTGGGAGGTCCAGGCTTGGAGCTGTGGCCAATGAAACTGGGGCTGTAGGAGGGTTGGACTCCCCAGCTCTGGTCATCTCTTTGCTCCTAAGTAGCTCTGGTTGCTTTTGCCTTTGTTTGAAGGCCAGTTACAGGAGGTGGCCTCGCCAGACCTGTGGGTCTGAGGAGTGGGGCAGGGTGGGCTGCCTTCTGTGGCACCGACAGCTACCAGGATAGGCAGTCCTCTCACCGCCCCTTCTCCTCTAGAGTATCTGTGGGTAAGAGCCCTGCTAAGTGTAGACCCCTGCTTCACCTGCCCCACCTCCACTCCACTTGAGATGCCTCTTGCTTTGCTCCTGGGCACCTCCTGAGGTCCCAGGGCTGCATCTTCTCCTGCCACAAGAAGACCCTTCCTGGGGAAATGCACTTTCTTTTAGCTTCCTGCCCACAAAGGAAGACAAGGATCCATCCCATAGATCCTCATAAGAAAGCAGAGATTGCACAGCAATGATGAACAAGGGTTGCGTCAAGGTTGATGATACCTACGGGGACCAACACCAAGAAGGAAAACCTAAAGCTGAGACACGGATTCTCTGCACCCAGAAGCCAGCAGTCTCTCAAATTCACCAGGGGGGTGTACTTGCCAACTCTCCCCTTTACCCCTCCCCACTTTGCCACCATATTGTAGGTGCTAGATTTTCTTCCCAGGCAAGGAGCTCCTTTCTAATGGTTCTCTCTTTCCCCATCTCCAGACCCAAGGCCTCACTGCTGACCCCTTTTAAGAGAAAGGATTTTGTTTTGATTGGTTAATACCATAATTATCTGCAGAAGTAAGCCCTGTCCTTCATGAAGCCAGCCTTTGATACGAAGAAGCAGACGTCTTAGCATTTCTTCTGAAGCATGTGTCTCTGGGTGACTCCATTCCCACAGCACAGGAGGGTCTTACTTAATCTCTACATGAATAAACTCACCCACCAAGCGGTCCCTCCAAAAATGGGGGTTACCCCAAAGGACAGTCCCAGCGTCCACTCTTGGAACTACCAAGAGTTCAGAAATATTGGGGTCCAGTCTCAGAGCCCCCTGCTAATACTTCCTAATTCTCAACCTATAGAGTAGCCAGGTTCTCCACAACTGCACGGAGATATGAACCAGGTCATTAGACTGAATCCTGAAGAACATTTCAACTCAATGCCAATAGGCATTCATTGAAAAACTACCGAGAATTTCACTTCCTGCCAGGTCCTGTGCAGGATTCAAGACTCCGGCCTGGACAAACCTCCAGCCCAGTTTGAGTAGGAAAAAGGAATAGGATGGAAATCACACAATACGATTCATGATCAAAGACCAATTCAGAAAACGAGACGTCAGGAAACAGGAAAAGTGTCATTTGCTCTGGGAATTCTGTTACGGAATCCTGGAATTCTAGAGCTAGAAGGACCCTGGAAATCAACTGTCCCAATTTCTTCACTTTCAAGGAAGGAGGTTGAGATCCAAAATAGTTGTATGACTTGCCCCAGGTCATACAGCCAGTAAAATCAAAACTGGGCCGATCACCATGATTCTTAATTTCCAGACTTTAGTGTGGGTCATGGACGAAACGGATGCTCTCAGGGGATCCTCAATGCCTGAGGTTCTAAGGGACACAGAAGGTTTTGCTGATCTTCCTTAAGCTCACTGGGGTTTACATTAACTGGAAGCAGAAGGAGCTTACTTTGTCTTTAAAGACTCAGTTCTGTTTCGTTTATGACAGGACCGCTAGCCTGGGAAGAAGGCAGCAGCGTGACTGATCTTCTTACTCCATCTCATCCCTTCCGTCCACCAGCAGACTTCCCCACACTCAGCTCTGGTCAGTGCCATGGCCCTCTCATGCTCTTACAGTAACTTCCATCACCTTCTTGGGATCTGCTAAAGTTAGCAGTTGCACCCTTCTCTAGGTTAAGTCCGACTTTGATCCTTGTAATCACTGCCAAAGAGTTTTTCTTTAATTGAGATACAATTCACATACCATAAAATTCACCCTCTTAAAGTGTACCATTCAGTGATTTTTAGTACATTCTCAAAGTCATGCAACTATCACCACTATATAACAGAACATTTTCAACAGTCCAAAAAGAAACCCCATACCCGGTAGAAGTCATGCCCACTCTCCCCTTTCCCCAGCCCCTGGGGAAACCACTGATCAATTTTTTGTCTCTATGGATTTACCTATACTGGACATTTCATATAAGTGGAATTATAAAGTATGTGGACTTTTCTGGGCGTCTTTCACTTAGCATAATGTTTTCAAGTTTCATTCATGTTGTAGCATGTATCAGTACTTCATTCTTTTTATGGTTGAATAATATTGCATTGTAGAGATAGACCACATTTTGTTTATTTATTCATTAATTCATGGATATTTTAGTTGCTTCCACTTTGGGGCTCTTATGAATAATCATGCTATGAACATCTGTGTGCAAGTTTTTGTGTGGATGTGTTTCAAGTTGTCCTGCATATATACCCGGGAGTGGAATTGCTGTTCATGTATTAACTCTATGTTTAACTTTTTGAGGCACTGCCAAACTGTTTTCCAAAGCAACTACACCATTTTATATTCCCATCAGAAGTTTATGAGGATTCCAATTTCTCCACATCTTCACCAACCCTTATCATCATCCGTCTTTTTGATGATAGCTGTCCTAACGGATATGAAGTGGTATCTCCTTGTGGTTTTGATTTACTTTTCCCTAACAGCTAATGGTGTTGAGCATGTTTTCATGTACTTTTCCTCTATTTGCATATTATCTTTGGAAAAATGACTACTCAAACCCTTTGCTCACCTTTTAATTGAGTTATTTCCAGTTTTATTGTTGAGTTATGTGTTCTTTACATATTCTGGATACTAGTCCTTTATCAGACATTGACTTACAAATATTCTCTCATTCTGTGGGTTATCTTTCACCTTCTCGAGTCTATCCTTTGAAGCACAAACATTTTTAATTTTGATGAAGCCCGATTTATCTATTTCTTTTTTTTTTTTTTTTCGATTTATCTATTTCTTTCCTTCGGTTGCCTGTGTCTTTGGTGTCCTATCTGTCCAAAAGCTTTTAAGAGCCCCTTTAATTTCCTGTCCAAGACAAGACTGAGCAACATTCAGATGGTAACTGCACATCTCTGCTTTAAGGAAGGATCTTTTCCTGTTTGAGCCGCCCAGGGCTCTCAAAATGCTCTTGAGGGGGGATATGGAGGGCTTGCACTGCGGACACAGCTGGGAAACTGCTCCCAAGGTAGGGAGGGAAGATGTTCAGGGAATAAATTGTGGGCCAGGGTGATAGCCAGTTAGAGCTCTCTTTCACCTCACTTGAGAGGAGCAACTAGTTCCTATTTACTTTCAAACTCCTTAAACAATAGATAGAGACAGGGACTTCCCTGGTGGTCCAGTGGGTAAGACTCTGAGCTCCCAGTGCAGGGGGCCCAGGTCCGATCCCTGATTGGGGAACTAGATCCCACATGCGTGCCGCAACTAAGAACCCACATGCATGCTGCGACTAAGACCTGGCGTAGCCTAAACAAATAAATAAATAAAATATTTTATAAATAAATAAATAATAGATAGAGACAGATATTGAGTTCTCCTTTGTGGGCTTTTACAAATCTTCCCTTGGCCTCTTGCCTTTTGGTCAAGGTTAGACTGAGTGACAATTTTCTCCTCCATGAAGATCAGGTTTGGAGGGCAGAGAGCCCTCCCAATTTGACCTTGAATCCAGGTCTGTGGTAGGTTCTGCTAATCTTGATGCCTCAGGGGGCATCCCCTCTGTCCTACTATCTGCAGGGCAGATGGTCTGGGTCACAGCAGTCCTGTCTCTTTGAATGACCAGTTATGGCTTTTGCCCTCCGAAAGGCTGCTGATTCTGACAAAGCCTGCCTCTGGGCTCTGATGGAATTCACTCATAGAGCCACTTGGAGTCCTCAAAGGGTCCTTCAGAAACCCAGTCTGTCCCAGAGCAGGAAGGACCCAACAGGAGTCCTGGGAAGACGGCGGCACTCTGGAATTTGGGAGATGCCCGTGGTCTACTCAGGAACGCCATCTTGCTCTCCTCATCTGACATCCAGTGTGTGGGGTCTAAGGTCCCTCTGCCAGGTTCCAACCAGCAGCCCGGGCACAGCCAGAGCTCCAGATCTGTACTGAGAATAAATAAAGTAAGGCCTTCAAGGAGGGACCCCTGGTGTTTTTCAAGTGGGGCCCTTTAAGTCCACCTCCTTGTGACTTGGCCAGCGGATGTGCCCTTGAGTAGATCGTAGTGACAGGGAGACAAGGCAGGGGTGGGCTGAGAAGGCACTTCGAATGGACATGGAAAGTATGATGAATTCGCCGCCTAATGAGATGGATCTGTCATGCCCCCAGCCTCATGGCCGCGTCCCCAGGATGGATCATGCAATTGATAAGCGGGAGATGAAACACTCTGCCTCCTTCTCATTTATTAGGACTTAGAGAAAATGAATCTGATTTGGGGCTCTCTGGGGTCACCTTGGGCTCGATTCCTTTTTAGCTGGGAGGTGGAGGGTCTGAAAAGGTTAGCTGCCTGTTCCCAAAGCTGCTCACCAGCGAGCTCAGAGGCTCAGGAAGGGGCGGGGGGCAGGGGGGGAGCCACAACATTAGGGAATGAAGTTCGCCGTCTGACCCCACCGGCCATGAAGGTTAAGGAGCTGGTGACAACTGATTTCTCAAGTGCGTTTTGTTTGCAGATGGCTTTCTAGCGATTTCGGTGGGTCGTTAGTGGATCAATACTTTTCTCAGGAGTCTCTGAAATCCCTGGCTGCTTGCTAGTTGAGCCGAGGCAGTGATTTCTAATGAGCACCTGTGCCCAGTGGCGGGGAAGCCTCCTCGCTACGTTTCAACTACCGTCTGACGGTCCGCTGGGTGCCACGCGGTGCTGTGGGTGTTTTGTGAGTGTGTGTTATCCGTTTGGATCATTGTGTAGATGGACTTCCAGGAGACTCAGAGGGATTGGTTGTCTTGACCACAGTCATTTAGTCAGATTGCCTGAGCTGGAATGTTCTCTCTCTGCCTGTGAGCTTATACACCGTACTCAGCCTTCCTAAGCCTCAGTTTCCTCATCTGTCAAATGAGATAACACACGCTAAGTCCATAGCTCTGTGCCTGGAACATAGTCAGTACTCAATAAATGACAGCTGACCCGGCTTGTCTGCCTTCAGAGTTCATGGTTTTTTTTTTTTTCCCATAATATCACAGGAACCTTGAGACGGGAGGGAAGAAGTGTGGTTGGATTTTGAAAATGTGTATATTTTCTTCGAGGGTGTACTGACTGATGGTGTTATTACTGGTTGAATGTGACTTGGGAGAGCCCCACAGGCCACTGATCTGGTCAGGATGGCACAGTAGGTAAGTGCCCAGGCTCTAGAGCCAGGCTGCTCCAATCCCAGACCCACCACTCACTAGCTGTGTGACCTTGGGTAAGTTAGGTAACTATTCTGTGCTTCTGAGTCTTCACCAAAACACGAAGATAATAATAGCCTCTACCTTTAGGTTGCTGAGAAGATTAAATGAGTTAATACCTGCAAGTGCTCAAGGAAGTTAGCTGTTATTAGTACCATCTTTTTACAGGCTAGGAATGGAGGCATGGCCATTTCCTTTGCCAGATTCTTAATAGGTCAGTGGTTGAGTTCATCGGGGTATAAGCTGCTGCTTGAGGGCTATATATTAAACATAGGGAAGAAGTTTCTGATCTCAGTGAAGGTTACACACAGGGACAAGGAAGGGAAGGAGATAAAGAGATTTAGAAGGAGGAGAAGAGGAGTGACATAGAGAGGAAAGCATTGATTGGATGGGGTCGGTATTGCATGGGGTCGGGACTGGATGGGTTTGGGATTGGATGGTGTCGTGAGATCTGGGTTCTTCTACAGCTGATGCCATTAGCTAACTAGGGGACAGTGGGGGTCCTCACCAGACACAAACTCCCTGGGAATCGGTTCCTGGTTCCTTCAACCATACAATGAGAAGGTTGACTAAAGTCATTCCATTTATTTAGACATTCAACAAATATTTGTCAAGCACCCATGTGCCAGGCACTGGGGATGCATCAGAGAAGATAATTGTCCCTTCTCTCATGGGGTTTGCATTCTATTCTGGAGTGTAGGGGGCAGACAGAAAGTAAATAAACCAGCAAACAAGATAATTATAAATGGATGAGAGCCACCTTTGTACTGAAATAGAGCTGGGGGGGGAGGGGGAGTTGGTCAGGGAAGGCCGCTCTGAGCAGACGACATTTGTACTGATTCCTGGAGAAGTCGCCAGATTTGGGGAAGAACATTCCAGGCAGAGATCTGGAGATGGCAAAAGAATGGGCATGTTTGAGGAAGAGAGAGCGGAGAAGTCTGAGCTGCGGTGGAGAGACGTGAAGAGCTTGGGCCACGGAACCTGTGGGCAGGACAAGGAGTTAGACTTTTCTTGTAAGAACTATGAGAAATCTTGGAAGGGGGTTTAATCTTGGGAGAGGCATCATCTGATTTTCACTGCTTGAAAAGCAGACCAGCTGCTGAGTGGAGAAAGGATGGGAGAAGAGCAAGAATGCAAACTGGGAGCAGGGTGCTGAGGGGTCCAGTAAGCAGAGGCTGGAGATAGTGGCCATAGGGATGGAGAAAAGGGGGTAGTTTTGAGACAGAGTTGACGGTAGAGATGGTAGGACTTGGTGCAGATGGATGTGGAGGCTGAGTGGAAGAAGGTAATCAAGGACGACCCCTCAATTTGGGGCCTGAATTCTTCCAATTTTACTAAGTTATGCTGTGGTAACAAACAGCCCCAGAATCTCAGTAGCTTAAAAACAGTTTTATTTCTCACTTAGGTCCCATGTCAACTGAAGGTCACTGTGGGTTGCTGAATCTGCTTCAAACACATCTATTTCATTGCAGGATCCAGCCTGAAGGAGCAGCCTGTCTTCTGGATAGATTAGAAAAAAAGGAAGGAAACAAGCAGAAACACACATGGCTTGGAAAACTTCTGCCTACCTCACGCCCTCTCACGTGCCATTGGCTAAAGCAAGTCACGTGGCCAAGTCAATGTCAAGGGCAGGTTGTATACTCCTCCCATAGGGCACACTGCAAGTCTCAGCTGGGGAATGGGACCCCAGAACCCTCCTGCAGCAGGGGAATGACCATCTGGGAGCAGAACAAAAGCTGCCGCAAGCCCTGGGCTAGCAGCTCGTGCCATTTATTGAGAGCAATGATGGGAGGAGGTAGGGAGCAGTTTGGGGGGACAAGATACAACTGTCCCTTCACTTCTCATCATCTGAGTTTCCAGCAGGGACTTCGATCCCACATGAATTGAATGAGTCGGATATGAACCAGCCTGGGAGAGTGCCTGCCTTAGAGGAGAAGACAGACTGGATATTCTAGAGACCAGAGGGCACCCAGGTTAAGTTCCCTCAAGAAAAAGGCCGGTAACCCAAGCCCTTCTGCTTTGTTCAGACACTCATTTCAGCCCTACCACCGAGTCCTTGGGAGTGAGCTGGGGTCCCCCCTTCTTTGTTCTCTCTCCTCTACTCTGGGCTCCGGGTTTCCAGGGCCTCTGGGGAGGTCAAGTGCTTGTTCCCTGCCTTCCTTTTCAGAGATCAAAAAATGGTTCCCTGGTTGAACAATGGCCCTACCATCTGCGATATGTTAACTGCATAATGGAATGTAACTCGAAGGGCTTTTAAAAACACAAAGAGAGATTTTCTTGTAACTAATCGTGATGGATGGTGAGTACGGTCGGCCCAGGAACATAAATCTTTGTGCCAAGCCTTGAACTAAAAAGCCAGCTCCAGAGTTCAGAGTGCCTTGTCCTCGGCCACGGGCAAGTCTCGTGGGAGAGGTTTGGAGACCTCATCTGCATTAAGAGGGCAGACACCCTCCCTCCCCGGGGCCCCTGACTACCCAGTTCCAGGCCCCTTCGCAGTGAAGTCACTTGGGCTGCCTCTGCTGGAGTGATGGGCTGCCCGTTGCATCTTCTGCGGCTCCCATGAGTGTGGACCAGGAGACAGGCTCCCTGGGGAGGGACAGGGTAGGAGCGGTGGCCACTCCCACCACTCTCCCATTTAATTAAAGGAAAGAATGAGTCAAAGACCAGGGCGAGCTCTCAACAGAAAAGTTCACGTGTTAGCGGCTCCTGTTAGTTCTGGTCACTCTTTTAGAACCATCTCAGCTCCCATGAATGTGGCCAAGGCTCTTGCTTCATAAAGGTTATTAGTCAGGTCAAGGTACTATGGTCATTGGTGAAGGAACAAGAGCACTGGTCTTAGAGTTAGAAGTTCTGGGTTCAAGAGTCAGCTCTACCACTCTGGACAAGCCACGTAACTTCTCTGGGCCTCAGTTTTCCCATTGGTCATCTGTTAAACGGGCATAATAATACCTGGGCTACCTAATTAAAAGGGTTAGTGTGAGGGGCGAATGAAATTATGTATGTCTCAAAGCACTTTGTGAAACATGAGACTATATGATTTTTATTCAGTATGAACTTGGAAAAGAACTCAAAAATCATTCCTAGATTTTTTTTTTCTGGAAAAACAAACAAACAAAAATAAAACAAAAAGGAAATGAGGAAACTGGGTTGGCTTCACTTTCAAAATGGAGATATGGCTTGGCTTCCCGTTCCCACCCCCTGCCTCCAATTTTTTTTTTTTTTTTTAATCTCTAAACTCAGCATTTTGGAATCTGAGAATGAAGATGCTGAATTTTTCATATGGGGACTGTGAGAAATTCATGCTTTGAAAAAGTATGACACGTTGATAACTTTTCTGTGGGTCTTTATCATGCAACACTTTGTCTACAGGGCAAGGGGCCAGAGCCCAGGGGCCACAGGGAGCCCCAGAGATCAGGAAGGGCACATCGATTTCACCCCGGTGACACTTCCCGTCACTGGTAGTGGCTCGATAGTCATCGGAATCTTGAAGAGGACAATGTTCTAGTGCCCCATTGCCCACTTCAGGTCGTCCTCATCCTGAGCCCGGCCCTTCTGGTGTTAGGGGTTCTCCTGGACTCCTTGAGTGTCTAGATTCTTCTCGGCGTTCCTCCGTGCCTGCCATTCAAGGCAGGCTCTTTGTCACTGGATGGAGTATTTTTCACTCTATTTCTGCAGCTTCCAGAAGTTCTTTAAAACTTGAGTCCACTGAATTGCATTCTTCTGTTTTCTAGGACAGCTACAGATTTTTTCTTATTCTTAGATTTCTTCAAAACATTCTATTGGGATCTTGGGAATGAGGGGGAGATCATTGCTGGGTTTGATTCTCAGTCTTAAAACCACCTGTCAGGAGCTGTATACATTTTTTTGAACTGATTAAGGTTAATATTGGAAGCTAAAAGATAATTATTGCAAATATTCTATGGAAAATTTAAAAGACTATAGTGTTCCTTTGTAGGGAGTAAAATTTGATATGTATATATTAAATCAACCTTATTATATTATTCAAATTTTTATATCCTTATTTAATACTCTTGAGTTCTTTTGTTTTAGGATTATCTCATTAACTAGCTTTTTTTTTTTTTTTTACTCTGAGAATCTCTGAATTTAATAGAGTTAATTCATTTATCTGGTTTTGTATATAATAGTTAATCTATTTACTTATTATGACTAACATTTGGTTTTCTATTATTTTGCTTTGTTTTTTAGGCTTATTTGCTTTCCTCTTCTTCCTTTTAAAAAAAACATATAATGTTTAATTTCTTCCTTTAATTAAAAAAATTTAGGACAGACGCCATTTTTGTTCTGTTAGTGGCAATCTTTAAGTTTTTCAAATACATCTTTGATCACTTTTCTCTGTCACTATAAATCGGTATCTCTCAAACTTTCCCATGTGTATGAAAGAAAATGTCTTGAATTTGTCTTTTACCTCATTAAATTGATTTTCTGCAGTATCCAACCTGCTGGTCAGATGATGGTTTTTAATTAATCAATTGTGTTTTTTCTCCATTCACTCTACCCTTACCTCAGATTGTTTCTTTCTCATCCTGCTTGCTCTACTTTCTGGATTCATCGTCCTTTGAATATTGTTGCAAAAGGAAATCAGAAATTTCCTAAAGCTATTTCTTGCAGTAAGTCTATATGGCGAGAGAGGGGTTTTTAATGCCCTTCAGATGGCCTTTTTCTCAGGCCTGCAGGAGCTTCAGTGTCCAGAGCCCTCTCTGCCCATTAGCAGGAGGCTGGCTCTCCCTGCCATCTCTCTTCCAAGCAAGGACAGTTCTGTGGACTGTCCACAGAAGTAAGGTTTCCTCCACTTACTTCTGAGGCAGCTGCTCTGAAATAGGAAGAGGGATGGAGAACTGGCCTCCTGGACCCTTCCTCCATGTCTGCGGTCATCCTTATGAAGAACAGTGATATATGACTGACAAGATGACACCAACCAACAGTACTGATTCCTCATTGCCTTGTGGGAGAAACAAAATAAAACCATACAACATCACTCAATCAGTTTGGGCCTGTCTCTAGACCGTGGGTATTCTCTGATCTCATACAGAGTTAACGCTAACAGGTTTCTTTCAGTGACAAGTTTGATCTTTTTTTTACATTAGTAGATGCAGCATCTCCTGTTCTTGAAATTCATTCATCAGCAATCATTATGACTTTGTACAAAGATTCAGTCCGTTATACCAAATACACAGTGGTCTTACACTACCATACAACTGGAAGCAGCCTAGAGGTCCAAAAATAAAGGATTGATTGATTGATTAAAGCTTGGTGATGCAGTCCTTAAAAATAAAGCAGGAGTATTTTATGACATGGGAATATTTTCATTGTTTAGCAAGTAAAAAGTCACAAAACCTTGTTTGATCCCATTTTTGTAAAAATAGTATAAATAAGTGTGTGTGTGTGTGTGTGTGTGTGTAAGACAGAGAGAGGAGAAAGAAATAACTGAATAATAATATACCGATATGTTAATCTCTGGGTGAGGTAACTACAGAGATTTAAACTTTTTTTGTTTGTTTTTGCTTTCCTGAATTCACCTGTATTCTCTTCGTTGCACATATAATACTTTGGTATTAAGGGAAAGAAGATATTTAAAAAAAAAATCAGTTCATTGGAGGATTTCTGGGAACTCTTACAGACATTATCTCTGTATTAGATGATTTTGCTATTGTCCTGCTTTTTCCCCCTCTAACAGAACAAAATGAGAAAAGCTGGATATTCTGGACATTCTGTTAATGAGAAATCATACTGATATTCATTATGATAACCCTGTTATACTGGAGGGTTCTGAAATAATTTCTGAATTATCAGAAAAGAAAGGTATTGATATAATTCTCTTCTTGTTGTATGTGCATTTAAAGTTTGTTTTTATTCCTTTTCTGAAAGCTGGTGAGCCATCTATGTATGTTACATTCGTAAAGTGATGGAGTTCTTGAACTAGAAGGGATCTTAGGGGCAGTGGTCAGCTGGAGCTGGTTTGAGATGGCTTGAGGCATCTCATCCCAACTATGTGTTCAGTAATGTCAAACCGGTAGCTTGACATCAGCAACAGTGGGAGTATTGACACCATGGGAATGGGCAAACACTACCAATCAGGGGCCTTCCCCCTCCAAGAGCCAGTTGTTTATCACAATACCATCACTTTAGGGATGAACTAATCCACGAAGGAACCGGGGCTGAGAGAAGTGAAGTGATCTGCCCAAGGTCACATGACAACTTGAGGACAGAGCTGGCCTGACAGCTGGGGCCTCCCGAATCCCTCCAGCTTCCAAATATCCCACAAGGGCTCTGCTAAAAACGGCACAACTCAGGTTTTGCCAGGGCTGAAGAGAAGCGTTTTCATTTCATTCAGGAGCAGGGAAAATCTCACTTTTAGAGTCTAAAGAAAAATGAGCCGAGTGTCCATAACCATTATTTTACTTTATGCGGATTCACAGACTTGGAGTGATAACTAAAGACAATTAATCTACATGGGACACTAAGCACTTATCAGATAATTGTTTAAAAAAAAAACTTAAATCCCTGTATTAGACAACACAATATTCTTACCATTTGTGCAATGATTTGTTAATTAAATTGCTGCTAAAGCAATATTTATTTTTCACCTTAAAATCAGCTGAATATCAATCTACAGTCAATACAATGCTGCCTGGAGGCATCTCCTGCTTCAAATTTGCTTCACAAATCTGCTGCAGGTAATTTATACCCGGTCAATAAGACATGTTTCAAAAGCCACTTTTCCCTCCCAACAGGCAGCCCTGGTCTAATTTACAATTGGATAAGGACTAGCAAACTATACACACCTGAGTTAAATGTAATTTGTAATAAGATTTTTTTCTTTTAAGCAGTAGTGAAAGATTTGATTTCATCTGTTCGGTATGCAAGCAATCTTTGACTATTTCTGAGCCGATAACTGGAAAACATAAGATGCTTTTGTTTCCCTTTTTGTTGTTGTTATTTGGGTGGGGAGGGGGACCTTCAGGGACGGTGAACATCGTAATTGCCCTCTCCAGTACATGTTTGCGGAATCCACCAGTAAGAAGGAAAGGGGTGATATGATTATTTGGGTTTATTTTGTAAGGAAAGGAAGTCTTTATTCCAAGACAAATCCTCCCCTTGTTCCCTTATATTTGGGAAGAGGCAGAGGGAAAGCAAGAGCTGTCAAATTTTGGCTGAATGAAAGACTTACAAATTAATCCCAGGGCTTGAAATCTCAACAAAGGTTGAAACCTGTAATTAGTGTTAGAAACTGCAATTAACTTATTCGGCAGCCTTGGTGCAGTTTGGGTACATCTTCCGCCGCGGGTGGGTACCATCATTAGAAACCTTCTCTGGGAAGTGGGTCTCTTAGCTCTCACCCTCTCATTTCATTCCGCCAGCTGCCCATTTGATTGGTTAAGTAGTTTGAATTGCACAATCCTCTCTTTTTCTTTTGGATTGATGTGTTTATTACTTTTTGTGACAGTGGCTCCCAAGGCAGATGTTCAATAAAGGGGAAAAAAAAAAAAATCTGATACAGACCCAAGTCAAGAGAGAAGTGGCAGAGATTGCAGAAAATTGGGAAAGTTATCATAAGCATGGAGCTGTTATTGGCGATTTTGCTCCCAGCGTTTGTAGTCGTTGTGTTATTTACTCTTCTCCGGCGGAAACCTAGCGGGGAATTATTGAAAGCCGAGTTTCCCGAGTTTTAAATTGCCCTGTTCTTTGTGCGCATCAAGCCAGCAGCTCATCAAAGGGAGGGATAAACTGAAGCTCCGAGAGACGGGAGCTATTCTGTCTCTCTGCCTCTCTTTCTCCCTGTCTCTCTGTCTTTTCCCAGAATGAGAAGAACGGACTTAGCTTCTTAATGACGAGGTTGTGTTTATTTGACGGCACCAGGGAGCAGGGTCAGGCTTGGGCGTGACTGTGACCCTCATCTTCAGGCTTCCTTGGGGCCCCGACTCCCCATCCCTACCTGCCTCTATGGCTCTGCCAGCCCCCAGTTCCCTGCTCTACTGACTCTCTTCCCTCCTCATCTTTCCCCACTTCCTGCTCATTCCCCGCTCCCAGGAAGATTTACCTGCCCTAGACATCTGCGGGGGACCTGGTGACAAATCCATGAAAATCAACTTCCTCTGATTATTTTTAAATTGAAGTATATAGTTGATTTACAATGTTGTGGTAGTTTCTGCTGTACAGCAAAGTGATTCAGTGTTACGTATATATACATTCTTTTTTTTTAATATTCTTTTCCATTATGGTTTATTATAGGATACTGAATATAGTTCTCTGTGCTATACAGTAGGGCCTTGCTGTTTATCCATTCCATATATAGTAGCTTACATCTGCTAATCCCAACCTCCCACTCCATTCCTCCCCCAAGCTCCTCCCCCTCAGCAACCACCAGTCTGTTTTCTTTGTCCATGATTCTGTTTCTGTTTCATAGATAGGTTCATTTGTGTCATATTTTAGATGCCACATATAAGTGATATCATAGGGTATTTGTCTTTCTCTTTCTGACTTACTTCACTTAGTATGATAATCTCTAGTTGCACCCATGTTGCCACAAATGGCATAATTTCATTCTTTTTTATGGCCGAGTAATATTCCATTGTATATATATATACCACCTCTTCTTTATCCATTCATCTGTTGATGGACATTTAAGTCAAATCGACTTCCTCTGAAACCCTCTGTTCTCTCCCCACCCCTGATGTAACCGAAACCCATTCAATCAGGTGCCTACTAGAGACAGCGCCCTCCATCAGCATTTCCCCCAAATGGGCTTTGAGGTCCCGCAGGTTTCCAGGTTTTCCATAGGCCCCCGTCTACGCAACTGCTTCTCAGTCCCCCCAAAGGCCATTTTTATCAGATTCATGCCCCTTCACTTGCTTCTTAGTGTTCTTCCTCTGCACTGCACAGGACGTTCTTCATCTATAAAAACTCCACCACCGGAGAACAAGAGCATCTCAATCTGGCGGTTAACTGCATTTGGGAATATTAGACACAGATAAATATGTTTCCAAAGGAGCTTCCTCTCTTGGCCTTTCCTAAGGCACGTCCACTCACACAACTCTGTGAAGGTCCAGAGTAAGAAAATGTGCTTCATGTTGGCTTTCATCTGGTGTTTCCCAAAATTATCTGGCCATTTAAACAATCATTCTAGAGAGATTGATTGAATGGCCTATGTGACAGGACTCATGCTAGGATCTAGGAAGACAATGTGTCAAAGAAAAGGTAGTCTCTCTCCCTCCCCTTAAAGAACTCTTCCTTACCTCCCCCGCACAACCCAAGATAGTCATTTATATGAATCCAATGTTCCATGGAGCATAACGCTTCCCTTAAATCAAAGGAGTGGCTTTTAATGGTGGAATTTTGAAACGTGGTGAATATTCTGGGGCAGGAAGACCCTTAAAATCACACCCATTAGAGAGCAGCTTACTTTTCTTGTATAAAGACCTACTCCTTGTAAGTTGGTGCAGGCACTGTGGAAAACAGTATGGAGGTTCCTCAAAAAACTAAAAATAGAGTTACCGTATGATCCAGCAATCCCACTCCTGGGCATATATCCAGACAAAACTCTAATTCAAAAATATACACGCACCCTTATGTTCACAGCAGCACAATTCACAATAGCCAAGACATGGAAACAACCTAAATGTCCATCAACAGATGAATGGATAAAGAAGATGTGGTACATATATACAGTGGAATACTAATCAGCCATAAAAAAGAAGGAAATAATGCCCTTTGCAGCAACATGGATGGATCCAGAGATTATTATACTAAGTGAAGTAAGTCGGAAAGAGAAAGACAAATACCATATGATATCACTTATGGTATATGTGGAATTCTAAAACATGACACAAATGAACCTATCTATGAAACAGAAACAGACTCATGGACATAGAGAACAGACTGGTGGTTACCAAGGGGGAGGGGGTTGGGGGAAGGATGGATTGGGAGTTTGGGGTTAGCAGATGTCAGCTATTATACATAGGATGGATAAACAGCAAGGTCCTATTGTATAGCACAGAGAACTATGTTCAATATCCTGTAATAAACCATAATGGAAAAGAAAATTTTAAAAAGAATGTATATATATATATAGATATAGATATAGATATAGATATAGATAGATAGATGTATATATGTATAAGTGAATCACTTCGCTATACAGCAGAAATCAACACTACATTGTAAATCAACTATACTTCAATAACAAAATATATTGATAAAAAAAGACCTATTCCTGAGAGTGAATGAAGCTTGCCATGATAAGAATTTAAAGCACTGGTTGACGGAGATTGGAGAATTCCAGAACTTACTTTCCACCAAGCCCTCTGGCCCAACCAGAGTTCTCCCGCCTCTCCACTGAATCCTTCAGAAGGGGTGGGAGACTAGAGCCTGGGCTGAGGCCAGATAGCTGGTGACCACATTATCACTCACACTCTCTCCAGGGGAGCCGAGACCCGTCCAGCACAGCAGGATCAATCTGGCTGGCTTTGGGTATTTATCACGGACAGCAAAGTGGCCTTGGAAAGGCAGAGCAGAGAAGGATGGCTTTTCTCTTGAGAACACACAATAATTTGAAATTTCAGCTTCAAGAAAGAAGTCGAAACATAACAAACCATGGGGCTATGGCGGTTCCCACCATTCGTAATTGGCAGATTAAAATCACTGTCAATCCCGTTCCTGCTTTTTCTGTCCAAAGTGGCTTTGTAGTTAGAGAAAGGTAATCCATGAGAAGGTAATGTATGTGGGCATGGGCACACAGATGAAATATGAAGCGTGGCTGTGAAATAACAAGAATGATGGTTACAGGACACTCACATCCCTTAAATATAATTCACGCATCATTGCTCTCTTAGTGCCGAGGTTTAACTCAAGTCTTTGCGAAGCCCCTTCAGCATATGGAGTGAGTGCAGTGAGGGGCCTGAAAGCTGTTTGAAGACTGAGACTCCTTGTCGGTAAAAAGCTTAGTGTCTCTCCTGGGAGGGTGTTATGAGCTGAATTTTGTCCGCCTCCCCTCCCGCCGCCCCACCATTCATATATTGAAGCCCTAAACCCAGTGCCTTAGAATGTGACGGCATTTGGAGGTAGGGCCTTTAAAGAGGTGATTAAGTTGAAATGAGGTCTTTAAGGCGGACCCTGATCCAATCTGACTGTCATCCTTCTAAAGAGGAAGTTTAGATATCAGCCACATGCACGCATAGAGAACAAGACCACGTGAGGACACAGCAAAAAGGCGGCCACCTGCAAGCCAAGGAGAGAAGCCTCAGAGGAAACTAAACCTGCTGACACCTTGACCTTGGACTTGCAGCCTCCAGAACTGGAAGAAAATAGATTTGTCTCGTGTAAGCCACCCAGCCTGTGGTACTCTGTTAAGACAGCCCTAGCAAACAGAGGGGAAACTGGCTTTGGGTGCAGAACACAGTTATAATTAAATGTCAGACTCTTGCTAGAGAAAGTAAATGTGCAGGCAGTGAGGAAGGAGAGAGAAGGGGAGTCAGCTTGAGCAAATATCCAGGAGGGGTGATGGACTTTCCCCACAAACCCTCGGGCAACCGATAACCCCTCATTCTCATCTGAGAGATGCTGGCGTAGACGGAAGCAACCTGGGAACTTGAGAGAGAGAAACATGTGGGTAGCACAGCTGGTTTCCTGAGTGATGGCAGTGAGTCCATCGATCCTGCACTACTGCCTTTTTTTCAGATAAAAAGTGAATTTTTGAACCTATGGGGGGCACCACCCGTCAAATATTTTCATTTATTTCCAACCTCCACGTTTGACTACTTTAGGCTCAGAAAACATTGGTGCTGGTATCTGTAGAGGTGGAATGATGGAAGGGAGAGATGTGAAGACTCTCAGGTACTCATTTCAAAATAAATTTTTTTTAAATCAAGAAATTGCCAGACAGCCAAATGATCAGCAGAAGCCTGGAGATGGAATGGATATTTGGTTGAGGCTAGGAAGAAATACGCTAAGTAGCACTGGAAAATGACCATTTTTTTTTAAAACAAACCTCCCTCAGTTGTCTGCATCATATAAATCTAATAAGACAGAGTGAAAAATATTGGATTTATTTTTACAAGTTAGCAATGACCTTCCGACCTTCTGAATGGATTCACTTTGCACGGTTCCTCTTAAGGGCCTTAGGGTGATGACTAACTCATAAAAATAAATCCAATATTTTCCCCTTAGCCATGTCATAGCCAATGTAGGAATTCAGATGATGGGGCAAGGGAGGTGGGTTTTCATTTCGTTTGACCTCCCATTATGAGAGGTGCCGAGCCCTCAGCCCTGGCGGGGCCTCCAGCTTCCTACCCTCCCGTAACCTGTGTACGAAGGAAAGAAAAACAAGGTTCCCCAGTTGGGACCAAGCCCAGGGCTGGGCATCATGGGGACGTGGGGGCCAGACAAAGGGGACCAGCATACCTGGAGGGAGACACCTGCTTCTGGCCCGAGGGGAAAGGTGATCGTCTCCCCCTCGTTTGTGGGTGGGGAGGTGGGTTGGTAGAAGGGCTATTCGTCGATGAGAAGAGAAATCCCACCTTTGAAGAAGGGTCTTTGCAGGAGAGGGGATTTGGCCTCATGGCATAGTCTGGACTGGGTCTTCATTAGGCCAGAAACGCCACCTGGATCGGAGCCTTGACCCTTGTCACTACCAGGGACCTTGTTGATCAAACACATACATCCAGGCATGGATGGCTCTGAGGATGTGGAGTGGACAAAACCAGATACTGTTCCTGTCTCCGTGAGGCCTGTGAAAGTGAATGCAAGATTCAGACAGTCACCAAATAAAGTCATCACAAACTGAGATAAAGTCCCAAGGAGGGCATACCCGAGTGCTGGGGAAGCCAACGATGGCAGGGCCCTGCCTGTAGGTGGGAAGAGGGGCAGTCCCAGGGGACTTCCTAGAGGAGGAGGCGGTGGAGCCGAGAGATGACAGGTAGTAGGAGGGTGGAAGAAGAGGGACCAGCATCCATGGGGCAGGTGGGGTTCCCCGAGAGCAGGGCGACTCCCACCTGCAGAGGGAAGGGAGGGAGCAGCCCTGGGCGGAGGGAGAAGCTGAGCTGTGGAGGCCTCAGGCAGCCCCCAGGAGCTGGTCCTAGACTAGTCCTGAGTGGGGATGAGGGTGCTGGGCCTATATACGCCCCCCCACCGGCCCTCGCAATTGCTAGTCACTGAATGTAGGCCTCTCTGGCGAGGGCGCGGGGTCTGGCTGAGGCAGCCCAGCTTCACCCGAGGCATGGCTCTATCATTTGGAATCAGGCCCACGTCCTCCTTGTGCCTGTTCATTTCTTTCTGCCAACACCGCTCTGGGCCCGGGGCGCACTGGAGCTTTGTCTGCTACCTTGTGAAGGAGTGTTTATTCCTCCTGTGGACGAATCACCCCTCGTGTACCATGCCATCCTTAGAGAGCTCAGAGTTTGTCTGTCCTCCTGGGAGAGGCTTTTGTCGCTTTCCCCTCAACAGGCTTTTTGGTTTTCTGAAGGTGACAGTGGTTGTTTCTCTGTAAGAGGCTCAGGGAAGCCAGCCTGGGGGTGGGAGGGAAGGAGGGGATGGTCAGTGAAGCTGTGTCTGCCAGCATTTTATACCACCCCGAGGAAGTGTCAATCGTGCATGCCAAAGGGGGGCAGGCCGCTGAGACGGGGAGCCTACAAAAGGATTCTTCACACTGCTTTGGGGCCACCGCCAGAGTCTGGGCCCCATCCATTAGCGAGGTCCGCCTGCCTGCCTAGTAGGGTAGCAAGACACACCATCTTTTTTTTTTTGGTCACACCCCAAGGCTTGCAGGATCTCAGTTCCCCAACCAGGGATTGAACCCAGGCCACAGCAGTGAAAGCTCGGAATCCTAGCCACTAGGCCACCAGGGAAGTCCCAAGACACACCATCTTTTATTCCCCAGTGCCTGCCTGGAGTTCTCCCCATAACCAGAGCTCCATTTACAATCAACCGCTTTTCGGTGTAGCAGAGACACGTAACAATTTGGGGGAGGACAAGGCAAAGCGCCACAGCACTATCTTATGTAGGTAACGCTTGCTTTCATTTGTCCCGGAAACAACCTCTTCCAGCCTCGGGGGCCCCTCCTATGGTCCCGGTGAGCAGGGTTACTTGGTATTCACCCAGATATGTGCTTCTGGATGTTTCATCCTTTGATCCCGTCTGTTCTCAGCCTTTCTCTTTCCAGAATGATGCCGCCTACTTTAGGGTCTTCCATCCAACAGAAGTCCCGTGGCCCCTGGGCCTCCCCTGCATCTGTGCCTGTTTGGTTTTATTTTTCCCCCCCTTTAAAAAAATGTCTATCCTTTCCCTAATTATAAAAATAAAACACTTTTTTTGGGGGGGTTGGTAAATCTTGAAATAATTCATGAGTGTATAAACAACACAGATAGAAGTTGATATCTCTCTTAGGGTTGAGAGTGAGAATTGCATGTGGCACCATCTGGGGTGGAGACAATCAGGGTTTTCTACGAGGCAGGTGGCTCAGAGGGCAGCAGGGTCCCGTGGTCAGCATCACACACCTTGTGTCCGGGGGGCCTGCCCTCAAATCCTGCCCGCTCCACTTCTCCAGCTGTGTGACCCTGGGCCAGTTATGGGTCCTCTCTTAGCTTCACTTGGAAGGTTTGGTGACGATTAAATAAAATAATAGAGGTAAGCGCTGGGAAACAGTGCTTAGAACAGAGTGAGCTCTCTGAAAATACTAATGTGCCCTAAACTGAACTCATGGTCAACCCATAAACATGGTCCTTTCCAGCACGTGCACCTCAGTGAATGGTACCACTCTCCACCCAGAAACCAGGCATCATCCTTGGCACTGCTTTCTCCTTCATGCCCCGTGGTCAGCACAGCTACGGGTCATATTGACCTCACTCCTGCTCTGTATGTTTGACATGCATCCCTTTAGAGCCTTCTCCATCCAGCTGCACCCCACAGGATTACTGGAGCCCCAGTACATGGCTGGTGAGAATGTCAGATGGTGCAGCCCTTGTGGGAATTGTGAGCAGTTCCTGAACAAGTTAAACATGCAGTTTTCATAAGACCTAACAGTTCCACTCAGAGATATATACTCGGAAATATTGAAGACAGGTGTTCAGTCAAAAATGTATACAGAAATGTTCATAGCAGTTCTATGTGCAATAGCCAGAAGGCGGGAACACCTCCAATGTCCATCAGTGGATGATGGATAAACAAAATGTGGTCTCTCTATACCATGGAATATTACTTAGCTGTAACAAGGAATGAAGGAGTGATATATCCTATAGTATGGATGACACTTGAAAATATTATGCTAGGAAGAGAAGCCAGATGCAGAGACCACATATTGTATGATTCCATTTACACAAAACGTCCAGAATAGGTAAATCCATAGAGACAGAAGGCAGATGAGGGGTCACCAAGGGTCTGGGGTGAGGGTAGGGGACATTGGGGAGTGAGTGCTTAATGGGTTACTGTTTGGGGTGATGAAAAAGTCCCAACACTAGAAACTGGTGATGGTTGCACAGCAATGTGAATGTACTTAATGTCACTGAATTTTGTACTTTAACATGGTTAAAATGATAAATTTTGTGTTATGCATATTTTACCACAATAAGAAAAAGTGATGTGCCCTTTGACCAAGGCCTCCTCATTTCTACCTCTCCACTCTCCAGCTACACTCCTGGCAACCACCATTCTACCCTCTGCTTCTATGAGCCTCACCATTTAAAATTCCACATGTAAGTGAGATCACGCAGCCTTTGTCTTTCTATGTCTGGTTCACTTCACTTAGCATAATGCCCTCTAGGTTCATTTATGTTGTCACACATGGCAGAATTGTCTTCTTTTTTAAGGCTGAATAATATTCCACTGTATGGTTAGGCCACCATTTTCTTTTGGCCAAAGAGTATGATGACTGAGTCATCTTTATGCAAGATGACTGAGTCCTGGGGATCTAATGTACAGCTTGGTGATGATAGTTAACAATACCGTATTGTATAGTTGAAATTTGCTAAGAGGATAGATTTTAATTTAAATCCTCTCAACACACACACAAATGGCAACTCCGTGAGGTGATAGATATGTTATTTAGCTTGATTGTGGTGATCTTTTCACAATATCTACATATATCAAAACATCAAATTTTACATCTTAGATATATACAATTTTGGGGTATTTATTTATTTATTTTTAATTTTAAAATTGAAGTATAGTTGATTTACAATGTTGTGTTAGTTTCTGGTGTACAGCAAAGTGATTCAATTACACATATATATATATATTCTTTTTCATATTCTTTTCCATTATAGGTTATTACAAGGTATTGAGTATAGTTCCCTGTGCTATAGAGTAGGACCTTGTTTATCTATTTTTTATATATATAGTAGTGTGTATCTGCTAGAGATATATACAATTTTTATATATGAAGGTGTCGCAAAAAAAGTTGTTAAAAAATAGTGTGTAGTTTCTCTGAAATCTACGTTTAACTGGGCTTCCTGTATGTTATTGGGCAGTTCTGTCTCAGCACCCATGGTTCCCATGGCTGCAGGAGCTCTAGGGTCTTCTTCCTGGAGGTCTCTGCCCCACCAGGGAAGCCGCTCTCCTCCTTTGGCTCAATCCCTCCCTTCACCTGCTGCCCGGATAGGATGGGGTGTTGGTCTGAGATTCTGCCCAGCCTGTTCCTCTTCTGTTTTTGCTTCATGGTCAGCAGTGACCTTGTTGCCTTGTCCCCTTGGTTTTGCCTGCAGGGAGACCCCCAACATTGTGGAGAACTTCATACAATGTCTTTGGGCTAGTGGAGTGGCTCATCTTGATATGGGGTAGTGGGGGGGTGGAATTTTGAGCTTCCAGAAGCCACAGGCCCTCCCTCCACGTCCTGTGTCTGGTTCCAGATGTTCAATTATGGGCTCGTCTTTCCCAGAGCTCCTGAGCTGCACTGGTGCAGGTCAGAGCTGGCTGCCTCCTCCATCCTGATCTTTAATATAAGCAATATCTTCCCAGCCGGAGCTTCTATGACAGCAGTTTGCTTCAAGAGCACAAATTAAAGCGATGCCACCCAGGGCATGAATGGTCTTAGCAGAGTCGACAGGGGGAGCATCTGGCATCCCTATTTAATATGAAGAGTGACTAAGCAGAGACACTGCCCTTGCAGCCAGGCCTGGTCTGAATACCAAAGAGATGGCAGGGAGAAAGGGGGGGAGGGACGAGCTTGGAGCTGCCGGTCACCTGAGGCATGGCTCACGTGCCCGCCCTGTGGGGCTGTGGGACAGGAGGTAAAGGTCAGGAACTCTCAGCAAATATTTGGAGGGCTGTTCCCACGCCTGATGGGTTTGGACACAAGGTAATCCTCTTCTGGAAGGGGCCCGGTAATCCCTGAGCAAATGCCGGCCTAACCGGTAGCTCCCTGGCTGAGCCGGCCCTTCTCCCCTGGGGCATCAGCAGGGAAGAAGGTGAGCACCCCAGGCTGGGGCTTGAATGGAGCACACCTGCCAGGGGATGCTTTCATGTGAGACCCACAGCACTGGGCTGTACGGTGTTTTGTTATCTATGAAGACATTTATGGAGCCTGTGCTGTATACCAGTCTCCGGGGTAGGGATGGGGCTTTAGAGATGAAAGACGTGGTCCCCAGAGTTTGATGGGGGAGCTGGTCTGTAAGCTCCCAGAGGGCAGGAAGCGTCTCTCCTGCTCACTATTGGATCCCCGGGAGCTAACACAGTGAATGAACGAATGAATGAATGAGTGAGTTGCAATACAATGGGGCTTCTTCCCCATCCCATGGGACCCAAGGATGGCTTCCTGGAGATGAACTTACAGAGCAGTCAGAGAGAGCTGGGCAGAGAGGTGATGGAAGGGTAAACCAGGGCAGAAGGCAAAGAAAGATGTGAGGGTCCCGTGTGGTGTGAGACTTGAGGCTGGAGCCTGGGCAGGACCAGGTATGGAAGGACCTTGCAGGTAGTGGTGAGGAGCTTGAATTCCTTCTTGAAGCTCCCAGAGGATTTTTAAGTAGCAGAGCAATGAGGTCTGATTGGCATTTTAGATCATCTTCCTGGAGGATGTTTCCTCATTCTATTTATTAAGACAGCTGAAAACAAACCCCTACTCTACACCTTATATCGTGCTGGGTCTAGACTGGTGCTGTCCAACAGAAACAATGTGGGCCACATCAGTAATTTTACATTTTCTAGCAGCCACATTGAAAAAGGTAAACAGAAACAGGTGATAGACTTATTATTTTATTTAACCCAGTGGATCTGAAATATCACGATACCTTTCACGTCTTTTTGGTTCTTCATCTTTGAAATCCAGTGTTTCTTTTACTCTTCCAGCCCATCTCAATTCACACTTGCCTCATTTCAAACGATCAGTGGCTACTATACTGAATAATGCATGCAGGTGTAGACAGGGGTACAGGTGTAGACAGCGGTGTACGAAACGATCATGGTCTCTATCCTCACAGAGCTCAGAGCCCAGCAGAGAAAAGCCATAATTAAATGAGCAAACAAAATAGTACAATGAAATTCACAGTGGTGCTGAGGGGGTGGAGGGGAGGATCGTGACACCCAGGGACGTAATTCAAGCAAAATTTGAGTCCTTAAGGATGAATGGGGGTCCATTAAGTGAGAGGTGGGCGTTCCTGGTGGGCAGAACCAATGTATGAGGGGCTGGTGGCCACACTTGGGGAGCTGCCCTAAGCCCAGGGAGCATGGCTTGAGATGAGTCTGGCAAGGCCGGCAGGACCAGATCAGGTCAGCCTCCAGCCACGATGGGCATTTGGACCTTCTTTTAAGAGCAGTGGGAAACCACCAGAGGGTCATAAAGAAGCAGGGAAGTTACCATGACCAGATCCTTACAAATACGTCACTGGGGTGGCTGTCATGCGCACGTGGATTGGGGGGGGACGGGGCAGGCTGAAGAGGACAGCCCGTGGTCTGTGGCACGCATGGGAGGAGAGCGGGGGCGCTGAAAATGGGAAGCGGTGGAAGAAAGCAGGAGAAAGCCAGAAGTTAGAACCAACAGGACTTAGCAGTGGTTTGGAGGGGTGTGTGCAGGTGGGGGGAGCAGAGGTATGGTTTGAAAGAAACGGGAGGGGTGAGAGTTGATGACTCCCAGGTTTCTGGTGCTGCTTCTGAGATCGGGAACCTGAAAGAGAGGCAGATTTGCCGGGGGGGAGGGAGGGTTCAGGAAGTCATAGGTTCAGTTTCAAGTGTGTTGAGTTTGAGGCACTTGTGAGATCTCCAAGATCTGATTTTGAGTGACAATAAGTAAGGCCAAGCTTGGGAGAGAGTTCTAGCTGCACAAGCAGATTTGAGAGATGGTCCGTACCTACATGTGTGGTGGGTAATGAAATACGAAGGAACAGGAATTAAAGACATAGAAATACATCTAGAGCAGTGGTTCTCAACCAGGGGTGATTCTGCCCTCCCTGCTGCCCCCCGCTGCCCAGGGGACATTTTGGCAATGTCTGGGTACATTCTTTTTTTTTTTTTTTGTCAATGAACACTATTCCATTTATTAAAATTAATGACAGCATAAGAATAGCCTATCATAAGCATCATTCTCAAATATTAACTTATTATTTTGAATACTTTATGTTAAATTATTTGTTTCAATAGCATTATGAATTTACGGACCTTTCATAGATTCAACTACTTTTAGTAATCCGTAATTTTTTTTTTGTTTTTTTTTTTTAACATCTTTATTGGCGTATAATTGCTTTACAATGTTGTGTTAGTTTCTGCTGTGTAACAAAGTGAATCAGCTATATGTATACACATATCCCCATATCCCCTCCCTCTTGCGTCTCCCTCCCACCCTCCCTATCCCATCCCTCTAGGTGGTCACAAAGCACCGAGCTGATCTCCCTGTGCGATGCAGCTGCTTCTCTGGGTACGTTCTTGATTGTCCCAATCACGGCGTTAGGGGTGGTGCTACTGGCATCTGGTGCGTAGAGGCTATTTTTATCAGACTAGGAAGCAGGAAAAAAGGCATCAGATCGTAAACTCTTTGAGGACCAAGGCATACCAGACCTTTTCGAAGCAAAGGAGAAAAACTTGAACAATCCTTCACCCAGCCTCCCTCCCAGGGTTTGGGGTATGATGCAGGCAAGGGTTAGGTAATAAACTCCAGGGAAACATTTTTTTTCAAGTCCCCTGTTTCATCTTAAAAAATCAATAAATTTAAATTCTAGTCCATAATATATCAGTGTGTATTTTAATATAATAATAAAATTTTATATTCTTTTCCAGCTGAGTTACCTGATCCCTCCCCAACCCATTAGTTTTCCCAAGGCTCTGAGATACACCACCATATAACCCCAGGAGAGCAAGTCCAACTTGAGATGAAGTCCAGCTTGATTCCCATAAACACCCACATGGATACCATCTCCCTCTTGGACATTTGACAGATTCTAATGATGTAGGGGAATGATTAACGGATGAAGGAAGAGCCATGGAGAATCTTATTCTGGAATAAAGAGTTCTCCTGGGAAATGGGAAGGTTCCTGAATTTTCCACAGCTTCAAAGAGAACTTGATTTTATTTTTCCAACTTGCAGAATTTTTCTAAATGGAGTTTTGGTAGTTAGCAGGAAGTGTTGCCAACTTATCTGGGGGCACCTATTGGAGGTGCTTGATGTAATTTCTGTTTGGCAATGGTGTAGCCCTCATAGGTACTGAAGTTGGAGGCGTTTGTTTGCCTACTGCAAAGCCATCCATTACAGACACCCTCTGCATCAGCAGACATAGCCGAGCGAGCTGGCTGTCAGAGCCTCCCAAGAAGGATGCCAGGAGGAATGGAATGTCGGAGACAATGTCCTATTCTTTGTCTCTTGAGAGAGAAGTCATCCCCAGGTGGCTCAGGCCAGGATGGAGTTGACTCTTCTCTGCCACATCACACGCACTGCAGTTAAGTTTGTCGAGATTCCAAACAGGGATTGCGGTTCCCTCTATGGAAAACACTGTCTGCCGATTTTTCGCTCATATGAACAAAATGGCTCCGAATTTACATAATTAAAATGCCAGTGTCTTTCGGATCACAACAATGGGTAATTAACATTGTTACTTGTCGGCTGAGAAATACCTCGGGCGGAGGCTATCAGGGCCCAGCCGTTTTATTTTGGGCCACGTCTCACGGACAGTCAGGGCTAATTGAACCACCCCCATCTCATCGAAAATGAATGAAAAGAACATTGAACGTCGCTAGCCCGGCTTGCGATCCACACAGAAAGGCTGCTTGCTCAAACAATCCCGCGGGAGATCAGAACCTCAACCCTGCGTCGAGGACGACGGCCTGACAGTCTAATTTAGAAGCGTTGCTTAAAATCTTAATCAGCGCATTGAAATTAACAGAGGCGAGTTTCGACACCATGTTTGTGGTTTATGGTTATCATTTTTAATAAACGTTAAAATGTTTTTACAGGTGTGGAAAGAGGCACATCTCTGGGACACTGATCTCCTAGGTTGTACTCTCAATCAAGAAAAAAAAAAAAAATGTCATCGTCAAGAATGAAGACGTAATATACTCATCAGAGCTTGCCTTCCTTTTATTTTGTGGTTCCGGGAAAGCTATCTGCAATCCTAAGCCCCCGTCCATCTTCCCGGCACAAGTGATATCTTGATTGACACATCTCCAAATAAGCTTGTGAATAGCTTTCCGTATTAGCCTCAGAATAATTCAGATGTCAAATTACGGCTCGCAGACTCCCTGACTCCTCTCGAGCTCCAGAATGAATTTTTTAAATATTTGGGAGAAAGTATTAAATTTTGTTCAGTTTGGGTCAAAGTTCATATCATTTGGTAATAAAGAGCCACAGAAGGTGTTTGCACAGCACTGGGGGCTGCACTGATTTTATTTTGTGCGACAGCTGCAGGTCAGGCTGACCCTTGGTGAGCGGTTTGGAATTTGTGAGCCTGCAGCTTTCGGCACCTTTTGCAGTTTGCCGTGGGTTTCCTTTGGACAGAAAAGGGAACAAGGAAAGAAAGAAGGCAAAAAACGCGACTCATTCTCTCTCTGTGCGCAGGAGTCCTGGCTGATGTCATCTCTAAACATGCAGCTTTAATTGCTCCTCTCGGCAGCAACAAGGGAAGAGGTGATGTTAGTTCCGTGTTTTCATCACTGTTGAAACTGCACTGCCGACCCAGCCTGGATTCCCGTCCTGCAAACCGCGCAGAAGCATCTCTCACCAGCAAGAAGGCAAAGCAGTGCTTGCCGGGCTGATAATGGCCACTTTTCACAATATTTGTTGAATGCTCTGTAACGTGTGGCTGAGAAAACTCTCATTATTACCGGCTGTTTGCGCAGCTGTAAATATTTAACCAAGAATGCTACCTGCTTTGTGGAAAGACTTGCTAATTACACCTGCCTCTCTCTATAATTACATGTTGTAAAAATTCCAGGATAATGACACAACTGTGTCTTCCTCATGCAAGGGGTAAATTTATACCGAGGACGGCACTTGCATTTCCGTAAGCAATTAACCTACACATTTTCATCCTTGTGTTTGCCTGTGATTTTATTGAAATGAAAGATAATGAATTAAATCCAATTACAGCAAGAAGACAGCTCGCAACTGGATGGCCATTGTGAACCACGGTTCTACTTTGCAAGCAAAGTGAGGAAGAGCATGATGTTCCTGCTTAAGACGGTAGAAGCATCCCGATAAATTAGAAATAGCAGCCTGATAGCACAGACCCTGCTGAACAGCCCTTATTGGAGACTGGGGTCCTCTTGACAAAATGCTTCTGGAAAAGGTGCATATTTCTAGTCTGATGAATGTGAGGTACTGCTCTTGGCTTGTAGCCTGATTATTGGTGGAACATCTCTATAAAAAATGTTTCCCCAGATGCCATAATAAAGCCCAAGACGATAATCCATAGTTCACAGGGTTTGCTGGAGGGGGGGAGAGGGAGAGAGAGAGAGAGAGAGAGAGAGAGCGCTCTGGAATTCAGGAAATAGGAGGCAGGTAATATTCTTATCTTATTACTTTAAAACATGGGCATTCCTATTCTTTTGGAAATCTTAGCTCTCCAGGAGATGCAGAGAGACGTAACCCCTATCTAGGCTACAAAAAAAAATGGCTCACTTGCTTTAATCAGGAGACTGTTCAAAGATGCAGAGCCATGCTTCCCGAAAAACAAAACAAAATGAGTGGCTTGACGGTACAGACTCTTCCCCAATCAATACATCTCTACATCTTTATTGCTTTCTTTTCCTTTTTTGCTCCCTCACCATCTTTTCTCTCCACCCCTCTTCTCCCTCTGGATAAACGCAAACACCTCCAAATGTCAAAAGTGGAGACGTGACCCATCCTTTAACCGCACAGAGGCCGTTGATGTTCTGAGCTCTGCGTCATTTCAGACACAAACATATTTCCCAGGATTACAGCCTCCCCAGAACAGTTTTAAACCTGATGATGATGAATTCACTTATTTATTTAGTGGTCATGACGATTTCTACTAACACTTTGGTAAATATGAGGGTGATGGCATCATTATACCAGGCAGGGAGAGGAAGAGCGGGGACAGACCAGCCGGCCGGGGAGCGGGAGCTGACAGGCCGCCCTGCCCAGCCCAGCCAGGGAACTATTCTCTTCGATTTCCTCTCAGTGGCTGGGCTGGAGTGTGGTTGCCTAATGGTTTGCTGTCGATACGGTAAAAATGCTTACCCATCTTTATATCTGATCCATCTGAGAGGGCCCTTTACATAAATGGCCTATGCCATTTCTTTATTTTCAGAAAAGGCAATCAAATAAGATTGAACCACACAGGCTGTTGGTACAGTGTTTTTGGAAGCGTGTGTGTTTTTAAAAAAGCACACATTAATTTTGAGACACAGCATTTTGTGTTAAGTTGTCTTTGACTATTTTCTTCCTTGCTGTTTTTTTTCTTAAAGGGCTCTAAAAATCAATGCCACGTTTCACTACCATCCATCTTTATATAGTAATAAATTAAGTGGGAGGTATTGATATTTTTGACTGAGCTTTTAAAATTTACATACTAAATGACAATTATACCCTTGCGGCTCTTGATTTCTGCTGCTGTTTACTGCTTGTGACTTGGGAAAGAGGCGGTTGAGTTTCGCCTGTTTGCTCTGATGTTCCTGAGGGTTCTGGCACCTCCATCCATGGCTCAGATAGAGAGCAGTCGGAAACCTGGTCCCAAGGAGGCGGGAGCTCAGAAAAGCCTCGCCCTTCTGCTGTCTTTCTTGTTCTCCTGAAGAAGTTCTGCAGGGACTCAACCTAAGACAGGCCAAATGACCTCAGACTGGGCGATGGATGTGGTAGAGCTGAGCTTGGCTGATACTGAAATATTTAATACTGGTGGGCAATGGCCCCCACCCATCAGCACTGGGCTGGGATGTCCTGGAGGTCCTTCTGCTTTGCCAGATGTTAACCCTTTAGTTGCTGAATTAAGGGAAGGGAGGAGGCTCCAGGGAAAGGCCAGGGCAGTGGACAGCAGAGGGCTTGGGGGAAAATGGCTATTTATCAACTGTTGCAAAATATGCCAATATTTAATATCAGTGCCTACTGGGTGAATTTTAGCCCTGGATATGAACCCCTGCACATACACAAATTTAGGAAACTTGGGGAAGTCTTGGACGTACTGTGTGCCCTTCCCATTCCTTAAGAAATAAATAGGGCTTCCCTGGTGGCGCAGTGGTTAAGAATCCGCCTGCCGATGCAGGGGACATGGGTTTGAGCCCTGGTCCAGGGGGATCCCACATGCCACGGAGCAACTAAGCCCGTGAGCCACAACTGCTGAGCCTGTGCTCCTAGAGCCCGGACTCCACAACAGGAGAAGCCACCGCAATGAGAAGCCTGCACACCGCAACGAAGCTCGCTGCAACTAGAGAAAGCCCATGTGCAGCAATGAAGACCCAACGCAGCCAAAAATAAAATAAATAATTAATTAATTAAAAAAAGAAAAAAATAGGCTAGAATTTTGAAACCTTGACATGGAGGCCTGGCTTCCCTCGTGCTTCCAAACTATTTCTGATAAACTCTGAGTTTGGGCAAAAATGTAGACAACCACCACCTGCCCTCCTCTGGCCTTCTCCCTCCCTCAGGATAGGTTAAGGGCATCTTCTCAGCATTTGGCAAGTGTTTGTTCTGAAGCAGAGGGAAAGCCCTAGCAGAGAGGGAATTCAGGGAGCAAGGTCAGGCCCGCTATATAATTTTATTTTAGGAAACTAAATCCCTCTAGATAATCTGAGTGCTACCCACAGGTAGATAACCAGGAAAAAATACCAACACACTGGCACCAAAGCCTCCACTGCATTTAAATGATTATTTGGGGGACTGGGACAGCCTTGAAATGAACAACAGTTTATTTGCAGAGATTAATATGTCAGTAATATTGATTGTCAGAGGCCTGCTTCATTCTATTTAAGATTCCACAAGCCACAGACAGCAGTCACTCAGGCATGATTTTTCCCTCTAGGATTTCTAGCATGTTGAGGAGGCAAATCCAGGAGATGCCGAATGGCAAGTTCTGTCAAACTAGATACTGCCGAGCTGATCCCCAGGGCAAGGTGCGTGGATTTTGTTTACACGTTGCCAAGGCAGGCATCAGTTGTTTGCTTACATGCCAGGGTCCTTTTTTCCCCGTTCTAAGGCGGGTCACCCAACGGTCCAGGCACCTATCGTGACAGGAGCCAGTCGAGCTTTCCAGAATCAACCCTGAAATCATGATGCTGGATTATCCAAATATTAAGGCTGCTGAAAGTTGGGTTTCTCTGATTTCCTGCTGCACGGAGTTCGCTCCGTTACATCCAACCGTCCAGGAAGTGCCTTTGCAGGAGTGTCTGTAAAGAAAGGATGGAATATATGAGAGGTGTGGAGAAGAACTCACTTTCATCAAAGGATCAGCTTTCAGGATGGTCTGGGAGCCCAGAGCATTATTGTATTACACACCGCACTGAAACGCGCCTTGTTCTGATTTTTTTCCCCTCCCCCCGCCCCCCTTTTCTTTGAGGGTTTTGGAAATAAAAGAGTTTTTCTTCCAAATTGAGCTGGGAGGCAAATTCTCGAACGCTGTGATAGAAAATGTTAGACAATATTTCTTACCGGAGCTATTGACATTTTGGAGAGTTGTGACACTTTGATTTTTCTCAAAACATATGGATCAAGCCTAGCTGCCTTATTGGACAGGAAGTCCCGATGAAAGGCCTTCCTTTATCTTTCTTTGTATTTTCCCCCCTCTGTTTGTTCGTGGCTTTCTCTCTGAATAGAATCGTGGTTTTCTTAAGCTGTCCGGGGAGTCGTTATTGCCTTACTAAATATTTCATGGTGCACAGCACACCATACCTGCCAACTGCCTCTTATTTGTTGTCAAAAATAAAGGGTTCATCCTTTGGAGGGGGAGGGAGAAAAAAGATAGCAGGTTTCTCCTATTGTTTTTATTTTCAGGTTTCTCATAGGCACCCCATGCACGGGAACACTGGAAATCTGAGAAGGATATTTTTATTTGCCGGGGATGCACCGCTGGCCACTTATTTATTTATTTGCGGCTTATTTATTTAGTTGCCGCGCACTCTTTCCTATGATTCCCAGCACTTGTTTCTTGGCGGTTTCCCTTCCGATTTGTTCAAAAGGGAAAAGTTCAAAGCGGCTCTGTCAGCTGAGGGAGAAGCCTGCTGAATACTAACCCTCCAGCGCCCGCCTGCGCTGACCTTGAGAGAGGGGCCCTAAACGGTTCCATCGCAGACCCGCATGTGTGTTTTGTTAGACCAGGTCGGGAGAGGTCAGGGCTCACCTGAGGCCAGCAGAGCCTGGCCGACCTGCCCGAGCAGCGGGGTAATGCATTTTTAAAAGGGACATTCTCGCCTCTGAATGGGCCTAATATGGTCTCTGTTTAAAAACCTGTCAGAATCCCAAGCACACACTCCATAAAATATAAATAAGTACTTACTGTTTGCAGATGTTGCTTGTTTTTTCTAATGTTTGTATTTGAAGTCTGAGAATCCTCACTTCCTGTCAGGCTCCCCCACGCCTCTCTCCTCCGGTTTCTGAAGGAACAAGGCGGAACTTCAGATCGCAATTTCTCAATGAAGACACCGTCTGTCAAAGCTGTCAGCGTCCCTGGCACAATTAATATTCCCTTTTTCTTTCTTTCTCTTCCCCTTCGGCCCCCCAACACTGAGGTTTCTTTCTTGCTACGGCTTTACCTGGGCTTTGGAGAGCCGCCTCTCTTGTCAGCAGCCTTTGAAAGAGGCTTGAGTCTCAGGAAAGTGTGACTTTGGAGGCTCTGAAGGGTGACGCTGGAACTCGATAGGCCTGTAATCTGCATGCTGAGATTAATTGGAAAGAATTAGGGAAGGGACCATGGGGAACCTCCATCATCGTACCTGGGGAAATTCGTAGATGGGGCCTCATACGTCTTTGCCATCTCCATCCCAAGAGTCCCACTGATAAATTCGTGGTGCAGGTGTCTGATTAATTTATACGCGTGTTTGGCTGCATCCGGGCCATCGGCCCCTGAGTCTGACCCACGAGTCCTAGATTCCTCCGCAGTGGTCTTCCTCTTGCTTCTACTGAACTGTACCAGGCTCACCCCCCAGTTCCAAACCCGCTCCAAAGACGCTGGGTGAGAGCCCAATGGAGAAGTCAACTTCTTGCTCTGCATCTGATGTAACCTCTTCTTTCTCCTCCTGTCTCCCTTCTTAGTTATTGCCTGCTGCTCTGGTGGGGACTGTGGGTGACAAGTGGGAGACCTGGGCACAATTTACTGCATGACCAACTCAGTAGGTCGCTTTTTCCGGAGTTCCCGAGGCACAGTGCATGAAGAGGGCTGCAGAAGTTGCCGTTTGCTCTGTAGCCCTCCCAGGATTCACACCCCAACATTTTAATAACCCACTCTCCGTGGCTCCCGCCACGTGTACTTTAGAAAGTGACACATGAGCTCTCCCTGCAAGCCTGTGGACTTGCTGAAATTGGCAGTTCCAGCTTGTATTTTTTTTATTTACTTATTCTTTCCCGTTTATGCACTCCTCTGGTTAAAAAGGCCAACACGGCCCTTGTCTCTCAGCCCCTTTCTTTCTTTACCTAGAAAGCGGCAGTTCAGAAGGAACCCACCCACTGCGAGGTCCCTGCTCTGTCTGCACATCCTCTTATTGCTTACTTGCCCAGTTTTGAAGCCAACGGTCATCAATAGCCTCAAGAACTGAAAGCTTGTTGACCCGGACCCAAATTACTGCTAAGAATCAAAAACTCCCCTTCACCTACTTTAGCCGGAGATTCATGACAATGCTATTCACTTGCCATTTGCTTTCATATCTATTATTTTTAAATAAAGAAAGAAAAGAAGAGACAGACGCCAAGCCTTCCCTCGTTTCTACACCACTTTGGGAGGATATGATGTCGAACACACGCCCAGGACAGCGTGGCTTCATGCTCGAATCGGGCCGGGAGAGTTCGCTTCATCTTTAAAGCACAGGAACCCTAAGTCAAGATGAAAATCCTACAGCCCCAAAGCCTTACCAATGGATACCATTTGAAAATGGGCAGCCGGAGAGAGGCTGGTGAGAAAGCTGACATGATGACTTTTATAATAGCAGAACGTTTAAGGTTATAGAAATAAAAGGAAGAGGATGAAATCAGGCGCGTTGATCTCTGCCTGCAGGCTCTCTCAGCTCACTGGAAGCTCCAGCAATTATTTCTGCTCTGGCTTTCCCCTCCTTTTTTTTTCCAGCAGTCTGTTTGAAACGAAGCAGAACCGGGCATGGCAGGCTTATCAGTGTCGTTAGCTGACAGGGCGCCCAGCACACCTGCTTTTACTTGCTGCCATTTCAGGCACTAATGCCACAGAGAATGTTGCTTGGGTCCTTATAATGTGTAAAGATTCATTTATTTCACCTTTTGAACCTGCCTGACCCCCTGGGCTTGTGTTGGGGAGGAGGCAGAGGGCTGGAGAGGGTTTTTTTCCTAGCACTTAGAAGAAGCTGGCAATTAGGGGTCTGGCCCCGGGGCTGTTGCTATGATAGAAGCTTAAAAGAGAAGATAGGGGCTCAGCCAGGGAGATGCTGGGAGTCAGGAAGGGCTCGGGCCACCTGAAGGGGGCTGGGGGATGGTGCAGAGCAGAATTCCCCCGGCTGCTGCTTCCCTAGCTCCGCGGTGTCCCATGTGCTGTGCTATTTTGACACCTGGGCGCCCCTACCTTTGGAGACCTGCCTCACATCACACCGCACGTATTCACATGCATCTACTTCTCACTGTCACTAAGATTGTTGACAAGATTTTTAAAAATCATTTTGCCTTTGAAATGATTTGGCCATGGGTACCTCATTTCATTTACAATGGCTGAGATTTCCTGGCAATCATCGAATGCACCTAGGAATTCCAGCAAAGAGAGAAATATCTACCCTTCAAACTGTTGTCCAATATAATGGAATTTTTATGAATACTAAATGTAGCCATTAATGAAGTTGATATAATGTTAAGTTTTGCAGACATTTTAATTAAACACCTATTCATTTCCATTTTATGGTTTTCTTTTCGTATTTTGGAGCCAATAAATGTAGTATATATATTTTGGTCTCAAACATTTTAATAGGTCCCAGAAAAGGAAAAGCTGGTAACCCCAAACCTGATGCCCCAGGTGCCTAATGATGATTTTTTTCCCCTTTTCCTTCTTTTTTTCTTGCCTTCCTTTTGTATGGGTTTGACTGATGCCCTTTCCCTCCTAGTAGTCTTAGTTCAAGGTCTTCGTTTCCTAGGAATAAAAACATAGTTCTTGTTGGTGGACATTACACTCTTTTAGGACTTTGACTCTGGTTGCTTCTATATCATATCTCATGACTAGTACTGGAGAGAGTGGGGGCATATTCCTCAACTTCTGTCTGGAAATCTGGAAGTTCCTTCATTTCTTGATGTTTCCTTCTTTTCAAGAGGTTGACCGAGCACCTCTGTTGATTGTGTCTTGGTAGCATTTCCCCCTTCTTCTGTTAATAGAATTCCAGTTTCCTCAGGAAGAGCTACCCCTCCCCAGTGATTTAGTCCATTGTCTCCAGGAGAGGTCAATTAGAGCATCCCATCACCCTGGCCACAGTTATTGGTTTCAGGACTTCTATAACTATTTGGAATAAAAGAGCCTTCTTTTTATGCAGAGATTGCTAGCTTAAGGATCTGCCAGGAGAACCACTGTGTAGACAATAAAGTCAATGCAGAGAAAAACAGTGTTAATAGGTTGAGATAGAAGAACTAAGTCTTAATGATATCATGAAAGCTCCTGGATCCAGCCATGCCTGAAAGCCATAAAACCATACCACCCCTAAAATAATTGGTTAGATGAAACCAGTTCCTACTTTGCTTAAGCCAGTTTGACTTGGGTAGCTGTCACCTGTGATCAAAAGAATCTTGACATATTCTGTTATCACTAACGGGGCAAGGCCAGGAGAGAGATTTCATTTCATCTCCTCTGTTAGGAAACAATTTGAATTGGAAAGTGAGACTGGTGTGTGTTGGAAGGATGGGGAGGGTAACAGTGTTGCAATAAGAAGAATAATGTTGTGGACCAGGCACTGAGCTCCTGTCTCCCAACAACTCTCAGAAGTTCATTGTCCCCATTTTACAGAAAGCAAACTGAGGCTCAAAGCCACCTACCTAGGAAGAACACAGTCTGACTGGTTTCAGAACTGTTTCATTCTAAAGTAGGGCAGACCAACACCTAGAACAAAATGTTTGGAGCTCATGTTTCTAATCCTTAGGCACGAGGTCCTGGAGGCTCAGGACCTACTGTTGGTTCCTTTGGTCTTGCATTAGATATTCCATAAAGTTTTTGTGCTCATCATACCACTTTGTTCTCACTGTGCCCCATGGAGCTCCTACCATTAAAAATTCCATTCCTTTGAGTCTGGAAATTTTTTATACTATTTAGAATCTTCTACAAATTTGCAAATTCCAGTTGATATTTCAGGTATTCAGACTCCTTGGGGTGAGTTTGGGGAGGATAAGAGATGAAAGCAGGTATCAAAGAAAGAAAAACTCGGGCTTCCCTGGTGGTGCTGTGGTTGAGGGTCTGCCTGCCAATGCGGGGGACACGGGTTGGAGCCCTGGTCTGGGAAGATCCCACATGCCGTGGAGCAACTGGGCCCGTGTGCCACAACTACTGAGCCTGCGCGTCTGGAGCCTGTGCTCCGCAACAAGAGAGGCTGCGATAGTGAGAGGCCCGCGCACCGTGATGAAGGGTAGCCCCCTCTTGCCGCAACTAGAGAAAGCCCTCGCACAGAAACGAAGACCCAACACAGCCAAAAAATAAATAAATTAAGTGAAATTCTTAAAAAAAAAAAAAAGAAATAAAAACTTGCCTATGTCCCAATCTTTTCAATACTTGGCCCTACCAAAGGGAAACAGGCCAGATCCTTACCTGATAAAGAACAGGTAAGTGTCTGGAAGAGGTGGGTTCTGGATTATTCTGCCTGTTTTGAGTCCTGATGTGATTAAATTCTCTTTCACATAACGCCCCTCTCATTCCTCTCCTCCATCCTCCCACCTGTGGTTCTGAGAGCTCTCAACCAGCATCAAAGCCAAAGAATCTCATAACACATCTTAGGAGGTGCTTCATTAAAACCGATTGCCTTGGCTTCTGGGTTCTTCTATTGCTGAACTACTGATAGAACCCAACCGAGTCTTTGACTTTGTAGTGAGGGCAGGTGTGCGTGCAGCCAACGTCCTTGTTTTCCAGGCACCCCAGGTGGGGAAGGTACTAACCAGAGGGTCTCAGTGAGAGCAACAGTCTCCTTGCTCTAAGTCTGCTTCTACCAGTTCTATGGACCCTCCACCCCCTTAGACTCATTCCAGCTCGTTCTGGGAGTGGCCAGAGGGGCCACTCCAGTCTTCTCAGCTACCATCAGGAGTCCACCATTTTCCTTGCATCCTACTTTTAATTGTTTTCCTGCTACTGCCACTGCTAAAGCCACCATGTGAAGTCTTGTCCCATTTTCCCACTGCGTACGCAGGCTGTCCTATCTCCCAAGTTCATTCATTCCTCTAATATTCGCTCCTTCCCTTCCCCATACTCTGTGTCTCAGTTACAGAGGAGGTCTAAGCTATGCTTTCAATATTTTATGGAACTCCTATGAAGCTTGAAGAAGCTTTTTTCGTTAGCTTTCTACTGAAGCAAATGTCATTTCCCTCGTAGCTCTTTTCATTTTACTCACTCTTTCTTTTGGCTTCTTATTCCTAGAATTCAGACATCCATTCCCCGACTGGGCTGGGTGGCAATCTGAATAGTAGACAGCCTTCCTCCCCCACGCTGACCCACTGTTCTAGCACCGTAGGTCTGCACTCGGTTCTCATTTCCTGTAGGATAAGCTCTTTCCCGGGAAATCCTAGGTCCAGTGAAGCTCACCTTCCCTGCTCTGCTGAACCCAGGGTGAGTTTTCTAACTGAGGACATCATTGCTTTATGTTCTGGGGTCCTCTTGAAATTCCAAAGAGCTCATGCTAGAAAAGGACCTGCCCCTCAAACATAAAACGGACTCCTTTGTTATTCCCCAAGTTAATGATTTCAGGGGTTCAGCATCTTTTGTGAGTGCATGACTTTCCAACGGTTCTGTTTCCTACTCTTGATAGCAAAATATCCCTGGATTTTTGATAAGATTTGTTTTGTTCTTAAAAGCTGCAAATTCCAAGTGGAACCATCCATTAGTTGACTTCTATCTGAATCCCTTTCCTGGTGAAATTTCATTCTCACAGATACTGCACAGTTCAAATTTCATAGACTTGAATTCTGAAGATTCTTTGGGATGAAAACATTCTTAGTCCAAAGGACTGGGAAGTAAGTATCACTTCATATAGTCTGGGCATGTATATGGCTGTGTTGTGAATTAATACCTGTCGGACCTTGTTATTGCGGAATAGCTGTGGCGAGGTGATGACCATCATTCCTTTCACCTATTACCTTTTTTATTTGATTTCATTTAGGCTTTGGCAAAGGTGAGAGGACTGACTCGTCTTTCCCGTTTATGTTTGATATACAAAAGCCCCCTGAGGGGAAGTGATGCTAGCTGAAATCATGTAAATTAAAGAGGAAATCTGCCAAGACACCTTGACAAACTCAGAAATGAGAATATCTCACTTGAACTGTTTGCTCATTCCCATTCGTGGCCCTTGCACTCATGATTAGTAGAAGAGGTCTGGAGAGGGCATGGAGCAGGCGTGGTGCTCCTAGGGAGTGGCTTTTTAATTCACAAGTGAATTGGTGGTTAAGGTTTAGTGTCTGTGAGCAGAAAAGCAAAGTCTGGCTTAGCAGATAATTTAGAATAGGAAACCAACTGAATGATGAAACTTCAGGGTTTATCAACTTAAGAATCCTCCCTAGACCTGTGAAAGTACTTGAAATTATGAGCAGGGTCATTCAGTGAGGCATGGTGGTAGGTGGGGTGTCCCCTGGGAAAGAGGTCATTCTAAGTGAACAGAGACTCCAGGGCAAACATTTGGTGCTGGGACAGAAAGCAGCATGGTGTCCTGGAAAGCAATATAAGTTCAAATCCCACTACTGACGTTTACTAGGTATGGGACTAATTGTAAAATAGACATTTATCTCTTATTACAAAAACAATAATTTTTTTAATAGAAGCAAAAAAAAAAAAAAGAAAAAGAAAGAAAAGGGAAAACACACTCAATCTCTCTCATCCAGAAAAAATCTACTCTTACTTCTTTCATGGCTATTTTCCAAATCCTCTTTTATGTATAGACACATGTACCTACCTATGTTACAAAAAGAAGATTGCACATGGCATTTTGTAAACCCCTCTTTCTTTTAAAAGATTTTTTTTTGATGTGGACCATTTTTAAAGTCTTTATTGAATTTGTTACAATATTGCTTCTGTTTTCTGTTTTGTTGTTTTGGCCCCAAGTCATGTGGGATCTTAATTCCCCGACCAGGGATTGAACCCACACCCCCGGCATTGGAAGGCAAAGTCTTAACCACTGGACCACCAGGGAAGTCCCTGTAAACCCCCTCTTTTAATGTTCAATTCCAAACATTGTCAGCATCATTATTAATGGCTGCTCAATGTCCCATCTTATGGACATACTTTAATGAATTTACTGCATCCCCTCTTTTTGGACACATAGGTTGTTTGCAAAATGGCTGTGATGTATATTTGCTGCTGCGGGTAGGAAGGGAGGGTGTGATATGGTACACTCGGGTCATGGAATTGCCTTCCCCTTCCCCCTTCGAATAGACTCGGAAAGGTGAGATAGGTCCTCCAGGTGGCACAGCTGGCCAAGGGCAGAGCTGAGATGGGAAGCCAGACTTGGGTTCCCACGGCATCACACGGCCTCTTGTTCGAGGGCTTCCAGGAGAGAGCGAGCGTGCCCAGCAGGGTCAGCTCACCTGGAGTGAAGAACGCAAAAGGAGAGACCTTCTGGAGCTGTCTGACATGCTTCAGGGCACCAAGCAAAGCTGAGTCACTGTGACCTGGACTTGCCAACCTCTGAAACTGCGCTTTCCAAACCAGTCTTGGGAAGAGAGTCTGCTTTCTTGTGCAAGTTATGCTCCCAGCTCTATTCAGGAAGCTGTCTCAGATGTCTTGCTTGGGAATCCTTGATCCTCAGGTCACTCCCATCTCTACATTTGGGGTGATCACTTACTTCTCCTCCAGGAGTCTTCAGGGGAGAGAAGAGACCAAGGCCACACGTAGAGACAGGTGTGTGGTCTGTGAGTCACAAGGAGACACAGGGGCAGGTGACTGAGCTGGTGCTGGCTGACACTTTGGAATCTGCCTTTGGTGCAAGGTGGAGTCTTTGCTTCTTGAGCCCATGTCTGGCCTTCAGTGTCCTTTCCTCCCAGCGATATTGTCGTTTGAGCTGGAGCTTTAAATAATAAAAGTTACCAGCATTCATAGAGAGGCTTCTGTTTTCTAGGCACCAGGTGTGTACTTCTTTGGCCAAAAGAGCCATAAGAGGATAAGACTTATGCACTTCATACGCATTAAGATGGCTATTCTCCAAAAACCAGAAAACAAGTATTGGCAAGGATGTGAAGGAATTAGAACCCTTGTACACTGCTGGTGGGAATGCAATATGGTACAAATGCTGTGGAAACAGTATGGCAGTTCCTTAAAAAATTAAACATAGCATGACCATATGATCTAGCAATTTCACTTGTGGGTATATATACCCCAAGTAATTGAAAGCAAGGACTGGAAGAGACATTTATATACCCATGTTCATAGCAGCATTATTCACAAGAGCCAAAAGGTAGAAACAACCCAAATGTCCATCAGTTGATGAATGGATAACAAAATATGGTCTATACCTACAAGATAATATTATTCAGCCTTAAAGAGGAATGAATCTGATACATGCTACAGTTTTGAAGACATTATGCTAAGTGAAATAAGCCCGACACAAAAGGGCAAATACTGTATGATTCCACTTATATGAAGTACTTAGAAGAGTCAAAATCATAGAGAAAGAAAGTAGAATGGTAGTTGCCAGAGGTTGGGGGGAGCGGAAGATTGGGAGTTGTTGTTTAATGGGGACAGAGTATCAGTTTGGGAAGATGAAAGGCTTATGGAGAAGGATGATGGTGATTGGGGCACAATAATTGTGAATTGAGGGCATGGAATTGTATACTCAAAAAGGGTTAAAAAGGTAAAATTTATGTATATTTTACCACAGTTTAAAAAGTTACTTATTCTTCTCATAACTGAGGATACAGGCTCTAGGAAAACGGAAGTAGCACAGAAGTTTCACCTTGTGAGGATTTGGGGAAATTCACTTCCCTGATGACTTTTTCAACACATGCTCATTGATCCTCTAATGGGGGCAAATCACTCACCCCTGCTGTGTGCTGGGGACCTGAGAGAGTGCCAAGGAGCTCACATTTTAACTGGGGGTGGGATGGGGAGAGGGGGAGGATGGGGAATGAAGACATGGGGTCACCCATGTGTTGTAAGGCAGAATGTCACCAGGTTGAGGAAGGTGGAAATGGGCTCTGGAAATGCAGGGAACTGGGGACTCACTCCTGCCTGGGGAGGCTAGGAGATCCAGGCGTGCTCTACGGAAAGGAGGGGTAGGATGTTGATAAGCGGAGCTGGAGAGAGGGGGTTCCAGAGGGATACAGTGCTGATAGGGTAACATGAATGAGAAGCTTAATAGTGTCTGTTCCATGCCAGTGCATTCTAAGCACTTGACACATGAAATCTCATTTTATCCTCATAACACTTGAGAGAGGAAAGTACTTTATTATCCCCATTTTACAGATAAGTGAAAAGAAGACCAGAGAGGTTAAGAAACCTGTCAAAGTTCACACAGCTAGGTTTAACAAATACACAGCTTGGAGGTGGGTGGTGACCATCCACATTTAGGGATCTTCAGGTTGGCAGAAACATGGGGTGGTGGAAGAGAAATGGTAGAAACGAGACAGGAGAGTGTGTCAGGGCCAGATCCCTTTGGACCTTCAATACAGGATGATAGGTGGACATTGTTTTAATAAGCAAATACATCAACTTGTACTCTCTTCTGTTCCAAAAAGAATCTGAGAGATGGTAGCAAGCAGAAATCTTTGCGGGGCAGGTGAGGGGACTGGAGGCCAGTGGTGGGTGGAGTAGTGTCAGGGATGGTGGTGCTCAGTGTTACTGATTACGAATATTAATTACTGTGGAAGCCAATCTGCAAGGTGGCCCCCAATGATCTCTGCCTCCTGGCATTCATGCCCTTGAGTTATCCCCTCTCATACTGAATAGAAATGACCCGTGTAACCAATAGGATATTATGCAAATTATGGTGTGCAACTTCCAAGGCCAGGACATACAAGACACTTGGCTTTCATCCTACTTTCACTGGGATCCCTTGCTCTGGAGACAGCTGGCTGCCATGTTGTTAGGCTGCTCAAGCAGCCTGGTGGAGAAGTCCATGCGGTGATGAACTAAGGCCCCCTGCTCACAGCCATACCAGTGAGCCACTTCGGAAATGGGTTCCCTAACCCCAGTCACACCTTCTGATGACTGCAACCTCATGAAGACCCCCTGGACCTGCTCTCAAATTCCTGACCTGCAGAAACTATGTGAGATAAGAAATGTTTATTGTTTTGTTAAGTTTAGGGCTTAAACATTACCCTAAGGTAATTTTTTGATGTAATACATATGCACTAAATAGTTAATGCAATAACTAAAATGACTCACTTTCCGACCCCTGCCTAGACTGTAGTGTTTCCTTCAGAAGGGAAACATGCATAGGTTATTGGTAGCTGAAAGTTTAGCTGAAGGAATATTTCATTTCAGCAAGGAGTAAAGGGGGGTCACAGAATAATTGTTACACGCTGATACTGTACAGTTAAGTCCCCTACATACAAACGAGTTCTGTTCCGAGAGTGCGTTCTCAAGTCCAATTTGTTTGTAAGTCCAACAAAGTTAGCCTAGGTTCCCAACTAACACAATCGGCTATATAGTACTGTACTGTAATAGGTTTATAATACTTTTCACACAAATAATACATTAAAAAACAAACACAAAAGATAAAGAAAACATTTTTAATCTTACAGTACAGTACCTTGAAAAGTACAGTAATATAGTACAACAACCTGCATGCAGGACCTGGCATCGAGTGAACAGGCAAGAAATAAAGATACCGTACCACTGTACTCTACACAGTACTGTACAGTAAAGTGCACAAAAGCACAACCACTTGTAGAGGATGCACGCACGTGACAACGTATGCCAGACACGCGAACTAACTTACATGATTGGACCTGCGAGCGCACGTTCACATCTTTGAAAGTTCGCAACTTGAAGGTTCCTGTGTAGGGGACTGACTGTATTCTTCATAACCTGGAGACTTTCCCACCGTTGCTCATACCTGGCTGCCAATTGCCCCACACAGATGTGGCTATGCCTTCTGGGTGCGGGGACCGATGGAGATGTCAAAAAAGAAAAGATACCGTACACAGCTGGGGAGAGACGGAATAAAGAGCAGCAAGGAGCTTCCTTTCCACTCCAGGACTGCAGATCTATTCCTCCCAGGCTCACTTAGTCTTCCTGCCTGGTTACCAGCCACGCCCTCACTGGCCTGTGAGCTCTGTGCGGGCGGGGCTGAGATGCATTGCCTTTAATGCTCCAGTCCTTGCTTGGTTGGAATGTCCTGGATACATGACCTTGTACTCAGCCAGGCCCCGGTAATGGACCATAAAGTTGTATCCAGTTATTTTGCCGTTGTGAGTAATGCTGCCATGAATATATTCTGGAAAATTTTGGCTGGTCTATCCATAGGGTAAATTCCTGGTAGTGTGTATCTACATAGGATGCTCTAGTTCTTAATTTTCTGAATTTGAGGAGATACCATTACAACAGGAGACACAGGAGTTGTAACGGGAGGGCGAGCAGGTAACAATCTGAGAGGCGAAAATCTTGCCCTGAGGCAGGGGAATGGAGGAGAGACTTTCTGGAGTCTCTTTCCCCTTGTTTATCCCAAATATGTGTCACATTTTAAACAAAGAAGGGCTTTAGGGAGCGGGGTGTGGCCAGAAGGAAGGGTCCATGCTACTTTGGCCAGCTTGTCAGCCATACACCATGGCTCCTGCGTGTGTGTGTGTGTGTGTGTGTTTGAGTGTGTCCCTTAGGCACTGTGTACCAACCAGTGTTGACCCCTCCTCTTAGCCCGGTTCAGCCTTGACCTCTGCAGAGTCCCTGCACTGCCTTATGGTGTCACGAGAGCGCATGTCCTCCTGGAGGGAAGGCCCGAAGAGGCCGGAGGCTGAGGAAGGGAGGCCTGGAGTCAGGCAGGCTGGCTTCCCAGGGGTCTGGAGCTGCACATGCACAGGGGCCTGTGGGTCTTTCTAGAGAGCAGCTCTTGAAGGCCTGGCTTTTGTGGACCTGGCTTTCCATCCGCTGGAAAGGAAAGGCCGGGACAGACACTGGAGGAGCCCCCAGAGCCCCATATGCTGCTGTGGCTTCCGACAGCACAGGACGACGCTCTGGTTCAAGGTCAGGAGGGGTCAACTCCTCTCCGCTGGATTGAGGTTTGAGAATCCACTGGTTGTCAGGAGTGAATAACACGAGCCAACTTGGGCGGAGGCTCACCACATTTCAGACACCAAGGCCAAATTTTCTAAGAATTTGCGGGTGTTGAGTTTTCTGTCCCACCCTCTCCCCACCTCCATCTGTCTGTGTCACTCCCTGACTGTGCCCTTCACCCCAGCAATCTGGTCTCCCCCTCCTTCCTCTGGATGCCAGTGGCGCATTGCTCTAAGAATGGGAACCAGACTTGGGTGACCACCGTGTCCAATGACGTTTACACGAATGGGGGCCTCTAATGCACACAGCATGGCCTCAGACGTGCCCAGACGGGTGTGGTCAGCCAGCATGTCATGGGCTCTTTGGGGAACTGCCACCCGTCCCTAAGCAGCCACGAAGCCACGGCTGTGACAGCAATGTGGGTCGGGAGGTGTCTGGAGGGTTTCTTCCTGGGTGGTTCGTGGGCCTTGGGTGTCAGAGAATCTGGGATAAAGGCTCTGGGGATGCAGCCATGGGAAACGACTTCTCTGAGGCCACCTTCTGGAAAGCCTGTGTTCCATCCTGGCAGGTTGTCCTGTCCCTCGCCCAGCTGTGTCTGCGTACAGTTCCAAGCCAGACGCCCTGCTGTCAAAAAAATATATAAAATGTGTAAACTCTTTTTTTTTAAATTTGCAAGGTGCCTGTGTCTGGGCCCCAGAGCTGCTCCTCCTGTGGGCTGAGATCCATCTTTGGATGAAAGTGGGTCCTTAGCCCATTACCAGAAGAGGGAAGGAACTCTTGGGATGGGCCAAGGGGTGGCCGCTGGAGCCCTAGTGGCCGGAGCTGCGCAGGCAGGGACCTGAAGAGAAGCCTGGCTTGTGTCTGGGGTGGCCACAGAGGGAAGAAGGAACAGAAAGCTGATGGCTCCCGCATTTCCTCTGACTCGCTGTGACTGGCCCAGGAGTTTGCTGCGTGGGGCAATCCACAGACACAAAGACTTTCGAGGGGCTTCGAGCCACGTTTATTTCTGTTGGTCTGCCCCGTCTCCGTCGGCCTCCCCACCCAGCCACGCAGCCTCCAAGGGGTGGGAGATAGATGATCCGACAGCCTGCGTGAAAGGCCCTTTTGTGCTCTTTGGCTGGAAAGGTCTCTGATGCGGCTCAGAGCTCTCTCGGAGAAGGGGATTTGTTCCTTTAATTGATAATGAGTATCAGAAAGGTCATATTTACATGATGAGCTGGGTGGGAATTGTGTGCGGGCCAAGGGGGGCAGGGGGAAACTCACAAAAATAAATGACCTCCAGCTCCCTGTGTTTGTGGCCGCTGGAGGTTCGGAGAAGGTGGGAAATCTAGGGAGGCCGAGAACTGAGAAACAGAGGAAATGAAGCAGGGCAAGAGGGTGGCGGGAGAGGGAGAGAGGCAGAGCCAGAGGAGAAAGGGGACAGAGGGAGGGAGGGAGGAAAGACAGACCCAGGGGGAGGGGGCCCTGAAGGAGAGAGACAAGGGTGGAGGCCAGAGGTGGAGGCTCAGGCAGATGGGGGAGGCAGAGAGCCGCCAGTGACCCAGTGCGGCCCTCACTAGCTGTCTTACTAGATCGTTGTCAGTGTCGCTCATGGGAAGAGAGCGAGCCACTCCCATCACAGGAGCCAAACCATCATCCTCCTGGGGTCGTTTCTCAAATACCCACTCTGTGACCCAAGTGAATGGCAAAGATCACATCGCTGTTCAAAGTGCTTCGATAGTTGGCCATTGACCTCAGGAGGAACTCTGCAATACGACTCACCAGGCCCGGGGTGACCTGGCCCTTGGACGCGATGCGTTTCCCTGGCCAGCCCCCAACCTACCCCCAAAGCCCTGCCTGATTCCTGAAAATTCCCTCTGTGTCATGCCATCCCCGGCCTTCCTGATCCCCGGCATCTCACGCTGTGTTGTAATCGCCTGCTGAGTTGTCTGCTCTCCTGTGGGACTACTTGCTTGGAGTGTGGTCACCACTGCACATATGCCCATGGTCCCGGCTGTGCGTCCGTATGGGGCGGCCCTGACCCCAAGTGCATTGAGTGGGTGGCACCATTTTAATTTCTTCTAGCAGAATCCCCAGAAAAGTGTCTTCCTCCCTATTCTCATATGCAGGAGCTTTGCGATCTTTTGGGGAAAAGACCTTGAAGAATGGCGCATCTAGTTTTTTGTTAGAGGCTCGGTGTGGGGAATGGATAAACGCACCGAGTCTCAGGTTCCCTCTGGCTGCATTTTGATTGGAAGAGCATCCACAGGAGCGGTCCCCTGTGCCCCAGGGTGCCGGCAGGGCACTCCCAGGGATAGATGGAGAGCTTCTTTTCTCCTGCTGACATCACTCACGACACTCATGGAAGGATAGGAATCTGTCACGGGGATAAGCCTGTCAGCGGGACCGTCACGGAAAAGCCCCACCCCCAAGTCTGACCCAGGCCCCCCTCCTGGGCTTGACGTGTTTAACCTTCAAACAATGTCATGCTTCCTGATGTCACTGGCAACAAAAGGGGAGAGTCAGTGATTTGGGGACACGGTTTCCAGCTGGTTCTCTGACTGAGGAGCCCAGCATGGCATCAGGGGCAGGTGATGAATTGCAGGGGAAACCCAATCTCCATCCACATGGGAAGGGGGGGAGGTTAGCAGTGCAGGAAGAGAAGGGGGTGAGTGCGAGAGAGAGACAGAGAGAGAGAGAGAGAGAGAGAGGGAGAGAAATGAAGATCTGGGAGGGATGGAGGAGGGAAAGGGGGGCCGTGGACCTTATTGTTTTCCAGACAGAAGAGGGGAATTATTTTTCTTCATTTTTATAAATAATATTATTTTTTCTTTGAAAATCTAAAATCTAAGCATTATTTTTGTGTGTATTCTTTTCCATAAATGGCATCGCACAATAGTCATTTGTTTCTGTCAGATGAATTTGGCCGTGGGAGAGGGGAGAAACGGGCACCACTCTGGTCATCCCTGTTACGTGGGCCAGTTGATTGCGTGGAAGTTCTCAGCCTCCTTCTGCAGGACAGCTTGGGAGTTAAAGGCGGGGCGGGGGAGATTTGAGCATCTCTGTAAGGGACCAAGTGTGTTTCATCATTTCACGGCGGAGTCAGGCAGGCAGGAGCAGCGTTCATGTGTGTTACTACGTGTGATTCCCTGTGCCTGTTACAATCATTCATTCTCCAAATTTACAGAACTCCTCCTGTGGGCAGCAGCGTGGTTCTAGGAACTGGGCATAAAATGATGCATAAAGAAGACAGTCTGTTTATTACATTGTATAATAACATCCTAGATTTTAAAAACTTATCAATGTTTAGCGGTGCATTTTATTTTTTTATTATTTTATTTTTTAACATCTTTATTGGAGTATAATTGCTTTACAATGGTGTGTTAGTTTCTGCTTTATAACAAAGTGAATCAGTTATACATATACATATGTTCCCATATCTCTTCCCTCTTGCATCTCCCTCCCTCCCACCCTCCTTATCCCACCCCTCTAGGTGGTCACAAAGCACCGAGCTGATCTCCCTGTGCTATGCGGCTGCTTTCCACTAGCTATCTGTTTTACATTTGGTAGTGTATATCGTCCATGCCTCTCTCTCACTTTGTCACAGCTTACCCTTCCCCCTCCCCGTATCCTCAAGTCCATTCTCTAGTAGGTCTGTGTCTTTATTCCCGTCCTGCCCCTAGGTTCTTCATGACCTTTTTTTTTTTTTTCTTAGATTCCATATATATGTGTTAGCATACGGTATTTGTTTTTCTCTTTCTGATTTACTTCACTCTGTATGACAGACTCTAGGTCCATCCACCTCACTACAAATAACTCAATTTCGTTTCTTTTTATGGCTGAGTAATATTCCATTGTATATATGTGCCACATCTTCTTTATCCATTCATCTGTCAATGGACACTTAGGTTGCTTCCATGTCCTGGCTATTGTAAATAGAGCTGCAATGAACATTTTGGTACATGACTCTTTTTGAATTATGGTTTTCTCAGGGAATAAAATATGATATAATCTATTATAAACGTCTGCTTGTTGATCTATTTAATGGGAATAAAGATAATAACAGCTCTCATTAATTGACCTCTCACTGTGATCAAGGTTTGCCTGTTTCATTTTTTTAGGACTATCAATAATTTTTAAAATTTATTTTTATTTTTTTATTGAAGTATAGTTGATGTACAATATTATATAAGTTACACATGTACAATATAGTGATTCACAATTTTTAAAGGTTACACTCCATTTATAGTTATTATAAAGGATGGGCTATATTCCCTGTATTGTACAATATATCCTTGAAGCTCATTTTATACATAATAATTTGTATCCCTTAATTTCCCCTATATTTCCCCTTCCCCCTTCCCTCTCCCCACTGGTAACCACTAGTTTGTTCTCTATATGTGTGACTCTGTGTCTTTTTTGTTGTATTCACCAGTTTGTTGTATTTTTTAGATTCCACATATGAGTGATATTATATTTGTCTTTCTCTGTCTGTCTTATTTCACTTAGCATAATACCCTCCAAGTCCATCCATTGCCTGTTTCATTTGATTTAATCTTCACAGCAGCCTTTTATATGGATATTTAATATTCCCATTTTACATGCAGGAAAACTGAGGCTCCTAGAAATTAAGTGGTCAGAGCTAGCGCTGGAATGTAAGACCAGCTTTTGACACGAAAACCCATGGTTTAACCACAGCATTTATTATGTGTCAAAGGGACTCAGAGCGTAAAACAGTGGGCCCCCCCTTGGACTGTGCTGGAATTCCTCAGGCTGGATACTTGGGAATGCCTGGGACCCGGGAAGGGATGGAAGGCACAGTAGGGAAGCCTGATTCCATGTAAGATGCCCTACAATGAGTCACTCCTTGCCTTTTTTTAAATTTTTTTTTTTATTTTTGACTGTGTTGGGTCTTCGGTTCATGCGAGGGCTTTCTCTAGCTGAGGCAAGCGGGGGCCACTCTTCATCGCGGTGCGGGGGCCTCTCACTACCGCGGCCCCTCCCGTCGCGGGGCACAGGCTCCAGACGCGCAGGCTCAGCAGTTGTGGCTCACGGGCCCAGCCGCTCCGTGGCATGTGGGATCTTCCCAGACCAGGGCCCGAACCCGTGTCCCCTGCATTAGCAGGCAGATTCTCAACCACTGCGCCACCAGGAAGCCCCCACTCCTTGCCTTTTGATTTAATCCTTCCCCCAATGTGTGTTCATCATGTAACTCAGGAAAGATTGGTATTCGAGGAAGGAGCATCGAAGGTGGTAATTAAACTGTCCCCATTGACGCGCTCAGGCTCTGAGAACAGACCCATTTGATTCCACAAAGGAAATCACTGGTATCTTAACAGGAGGCAGGAAACTTTTGATTAGCAAGTGATAGATAAACAGATCGATGCCTTTCCTGGCGACATTTTCAGCTTCATTATTGTCACTGGAAAAAGCTGGGGGTGGGATGGGGGGAAGCAGATGTGTGGAAAGATGAGAGGAGGTCATGGTGGGTCCTTCGGGGCTTGAACCAGGGAGGTGCTGGGGAAGGGGCAGAGCTGGGGTCCCAGGAAGAAGAGGCTGCACATCAGTCCCACACGGGGGCTGTGGGAGAGGAAACCCACCGCTCCTGGAAAGCCTCCACTTCTGAACTGGTTCATGAGTGGTCCCCGCAGCAACATCGCTGCCCCACAAGGGCCTGTTGGGATTCTCCCACCCGCCCGGCTTCTTCCTGATTGTCTGAATCTCTGTTCCAAAGCAATGCAGCCAGCCCCTCTGCTTTATTGCCGCTTTCTCAAGGTCAGAGGGAGTTAAGACCAGAGATTATACTGTGTCAGGCGTGCCTTTTTGAAATATGACTCAGTGTAATCTCTTTCCACACCAGAGGAGAGATGCCAAAATCGCACTTCAATCTCTAGCTCGCGATGGGCTTACTGGGATTTTAGCAGGGCTCTGGCGAGGTAAGACTGTTTCTTCTCTCAGGGTGCCCGTTTACAAACCTTGGTTAAGTGAGGCCATCACTTAGCAAGGGCAGGTTTCCAGATGTCATGGACTCTGTGCCCAGCAGGCAGAGCAGGGGCCAGGCCACCCAGCGCCCTTGGTCCTGGTGCCCGTGCAGGAGGGAAAGGTGGGCTTCTTGGCAACCACCTCTGCTCCTCACCTGCAAGCTTTCCATTCGGGGTTTTGGAATCAGCCACACGTGAGCTCAAATCCCAGCACATCGTTCTCAGCCTCAGTCTCCTCATCTGTAAAATGGAGACAGCGTGCCCGCCTCTCAAGGTTCTCCTGAGGCTTGGGGTTAATGCTGGAAAAGCACCTGGCCCTGAGTAGGTGCTCAGTGAATGGGAAATCCATTCTGCTTTCCCCGATTTTGGCCTTTGTGTTTTCAGATACCTGGTGGAGGGTGGGGGAAGAGTAGAAGGTAGTTAGAAAATTCCATGAGGTTATGAACATATACAGCTGTCCATATCTGCCAACCCCTTCCTCCCAAGCACGTTAGGGACATGCACCAGTGATAAGATGGCCCCCAATGACATTGGGTCTCTGTGATTCTCTCACCAAATGGCACATGTGCCTACTGCCATATGGTGGGAGGAGATGGGGATTGGAGGGAGCCTGGTGGCCAGAAGGTGGGTGCTGGTGGTGAGAGGAACAAGCCTGCTGCCTGGGAGTCAAGATCCCCAGCCTTGGTTTCCTGTTTCAGAGTGTTGGTTCCTTGAGTTTTCCCCTCTCCCCTTCTCTTTCTCTTGCCTTTCTTCCTCCTCCTTATCATCTCGCCCCAATTTCCCCCCGCCTGTGCTCCTGTTCTGCCCCTGAGAAATCTGTGGGGCACAGCGGATTACTGTCAGGGCTTGGGAGTCTGACAGCTCTCCATCAAATCCTGGCTCTGGGAGCCGTGAGTGCGGGTGAGTCCCTTAGCTGAGCCTCGGTTTCTCCATCCGCAAAGTCCATCGCCTCGTGTAGCTGTGAGGAAGTGAAGTGAAATCATGAGTGCAAAACACTTAGTTCACTGCCCAGCCCAGGGTGTCAGCTCCATAATGCAGCTCCAGAGGCTGCTGTTCCTACTGACCCTCTTCCCTACTTTGTCAGGGCTTTGAGGGATGCTTCCTTATCACCTGATGAGGCATAAGTAGAGACAGAGGTAATTGCGATTCTTGGGGAAATAGTCTTTCCTGAGCCGGAGCACCGATGACCCTTGCCATAGCCATTGGGTGTTTTCCTTGTTGTCTGGCACATCCATTCCTTCTGTCTCCTTCTCCTCCATTTCTGGTAAGACCACTGGTTTTACTTCTGGTACTCACCCCTCCCCAACCAGCGGTGCTCTTGGTAGGACCGTCAATCAAGGTATTCTGCCGATGGGTGGGGCAGTGACTCAAGCCAGTGGTATTTCCCCCTGCTTCTTTGGGGAGTAGTCTGCTGTTTCTAGAAGACAGCTCTGGCTGATGCTGAAGGAGAGGCCGTGACTCTCATCTCCAGCACGGGGAGCAAGCTGGCTCCTGAACCCCCCTGACCCTATTCAGAATTTCTAATTCCTTTCTTCCCTCTGTTTTAAAGGCATTTTTTGCAAGTTACCCAAACCCAAGTCAAACTAGCAAGAGAGGAAATATTTTGCCTTAGTTAACTATAATGTCCTAGAAGACTGCTTCAGGCACAGCTATATCCAGGGGCTAAGACAATGTCACTGGGACTCTGTCTTCCTCTGGCCTCTCTCAGCTCTGCTTTTCTTTCTTTGGCTCCATTCTCTTGGTAGCAAGATGGCGGCTAGCTGCTCCAGGCTGACCTCCTGTACCCTCAGGCACAAGACCAATGAAAAGAATGTTTCTTTCCTGATCTCGCTAATGATAATCCTGGAATTGACTCTGTTTTGCTCTGGTTTGCCCAGATTTGGACATATGCCCATCCCTGAGTCAACTCCAGTACCTAGAGTCAATCCCCAACAAGCTAGGAGGAGTGTTGGCCCTGCTGCTCTCAATCCTAATCCTGGCATTTATTCCAATACTCCACACATCCAAACACCGAAGCAAGATGTTTCGACCCTTCAGCCAATTCTTATTTTGAGCGTTAGTGGCAGACTTACTAACGCTAACGTGGATCGGAGATGTGATGTTGACTGGTCAGCCTGAGGTCACGTAACAGCTCAGAGCTGGCCCCACTCAAACTGCATGGACAGAATGTGTGATGGATGGTTCCCGAAAGCAAGACCAGATGCTGTTTCCAGAAGAATGGGATGGGTGCCGGACAGGCAGATGTCTGCTACATGCCTTACTGCCAGAGCCTAGTTTGGGGCAGAGATGGTGTCTGACTCTTTCTCATACAATTAAGGCAAGAAGAGAATTTCGTTCAGGTCAACCTTGTCCAGCTCTTGAGGTGATGTGTAGAGCCTCACTGACGGGGAGCCGCGGCTGTGGCTTTTCCTTTTTCCTACCTGACCAAATTCTGGCCTTACCTTGCAAGCAGCTAACATAGGGCAAGGGAAGGAACCAGTATGAAGACATAGGGTTCCAGGTGGTGGACAAAGAAGAGGGAGACCTTCTCCAACTCCCTGAGCCATGGCTCCCCGGGGCTTGGCACCCATCCTGTGCCCACAGCCTGACAATCTTGGCTTGCTGGCCAAGAGGTGTGACCGTTTCTCTAGTGCCCATGAGAGTGGCCATTGGTCAAAGAGCACTCAGTGGGTACCTGGCAGGAGAGCAAGAGCCCGTGAGATCTGGGGGGAAGAGTCAAGCATTTAGCATCTGGTTACAGCCAAGGGCTGGGTTCAGATCTGGACTCTGCCACTTTTCTGGGCAAGTATTGTAGCTTCTCTGGGCCTCAGCATTCTCGTGTGAACTGGGGTAATAATGGTGATGATAAGGGTGGGTAGCACTTGTAGAACATGTTGTGTGCTTGCTGCTATGGACTGAGTCGTACCCTCCCCACCCCAATTTACATGTTGAAATTCTAACCCCCAGTGTGACTCTATTTCCATATCGGGCCTGTGGGGAGGTGGTAAAGGTTAAATGAGGTCATAAGGGTGGGGCCCTAACCCAACAGGGTTGGTTACAAGAAGAGGAAGAGACGTTGAATTTCTCTCTCCTTTTGAGCACAGAGGCCGAGTGAGGATGCAGTGAGAAGACAGTTGTCTGCAGGCCAGGAAGAGGGGCCTCACCAGGAACTAAATTGGCCAGCGTCTTGATCTTGCACTTCCCAGCCTCCAGAACTATGAGAAATAGACTTCTGTTGTCTAAGGTACTCAAGTCTATGTATTTTATTATGGCAGCCTGAGCAGACTAATACACTTGGCTTTGTTTTAAATACTCTTTCTCTCTCTATATGTAATTACCTCATTGAAACTTCACGGCAACCATGTACGCAAGGTGCTGTTATTGGTATTTTATAGATCAGTTACAGGTATTGGAAGCCCAGAGAGATTAAGTCACTTGCCCAAGGACACCCAGCTAGTCAGCGGTAGGCAGTTTGGCTCCAGAATCCAAGCTTTCACCACGAAACTACGTAGTGACTTTTTGACCTACTTAGTCGAGGCTTGGTGTGCAGAATAAGTGAGATACTACATGTAAATGGCTTCTCAGGGTGCCTGGCATGTGGGAAATGACGGAAATTCCTCACAGGCAGGTTGGCCGTCATGCCCCGTGCCTGCGAGAGCTGCATGGCAGGGTTTCCACGGCAGGCCTCGCGCTGCTCCCAGCTTCCAACAGCACACATCAAAGACCCGCCGTGGGAGGCTCCTGTTTGCCCGTCCCACCCATCACCAAGCAACGTGGTGCCTTGGGGAGGCCGAGTAAGCACATATACGAAATGAAAATGGTTTTAGAAACAAAGAACCACCTCGGGAGAGGTGTTTGTCTACGGGGCCTTGTGATTCTGAGGTAGCTGGCGGTGCCGAGGCAGTTGGCAGTGAAACGTTATCATCAGGCTGGGTGTGGAGGCAGCGTCAGGGCTCAGAGGCCGATGACCTCCCCACCTGCTTGCAGCAGCTTCAATCCCAACGCGTCTCCCTTTTCCTGACGGCTCTGGCAGTGGGGGTGGGGCAGCAGGGGCCAGAAGTGCTGGGGTTAAAGACACGAGAGCGTAAGAGTCCTGGCAGCAAAGGCAGGGGGCTGGGGCGGTGGGTGGGGCTGACCATTCAGTGCTGGGGGTCCTGATGGACGTTCTGGTTCAGTCCACGGAGCCAATCTTGAAAGCACCCTCAGGACACGAAAGCTCAAAAGGGACAGTCCATTTCTGAGACCATCTTCCATGACCTGGGGAGGCACCAGGCTGGAGAGAAACCCTTCAAAGTCTCCCATCCTCCTTTCTCAAGGTGACCCTGGCCTTGAATGAATGCTCTGTCTCATTCTACCCGTGATGGAGGGTGGTTATTAACAAAAGTGGGACTCACCGCTGATTACCTTCCCCACCCCATTAATTTTCATTTTCCCTGGATCCTTCGAGGCAGGTGGTGGGCTGAGGCAGTGGGGACTGGAGTGTGCATGTTACTTGCTCCTGATTTCTGAGTTAGACCATCTTAGACCGTCTGCCAGGGGTTTTTCTGCTCAGTGTCCTGGCTACACATCCATGCTCACTTATCACCAGCTAATTCTTCTCTTTTTCCCCATATAATCCAGAGTCCTTTCTTCAGTCCCTATGCCAGGAGCACTGAGGAACCACAGGTAGCCTAGGGCATCCGTCTCACACCTGGTCAAGGGACTCTGCCAGCCGAGAGAGCTCAGCCAGGGGAGAAGCCAGGGCAGCCCCCAGACTGAACAGTAGCTGGCTTCTCTGTGGGCAATCCACAAAGAGTGATCAGTGGGGTGTCTCCTGGTACATTTCAGTAGGTGAAGATTTGCTCATGGAAGCAGTTCTCAGTACTCATATTGCATCAGAAGAACCTGGAGAGCTTTTCCTAACTCCAGATGCCTGGGCCCTGTCTCCAACACTTAGTTTCAAGCGTGGCCCAGGTGATTCTAATATATAGCCAGGGTCGAGAACTACTGATCCATGGCCTCCTCCCCTTCATGCAGATGAATGCATGACTTATGGACCTCCTCCAAGTAATCTGTATTTTAATACTGCATCTGGTCAACACGAAGAAATGAATCCCTAATGGTGAAATATAGAAGTGGAAGTGGCATTTTGGGCAGGGTGGTGATGGTACACTTATCTCTTGAGATGTAAAAGTTCCTCTGCAACTCACAAGGCAAGCCCTCATTGCCATAATTTGCACTGCTGCCTATCTTTGGAGGGGATGCCCTGCTATGAATTAAACTTGTATTTTCCCCTTTTCTCCACAGTAAGAGTTCCCATGCACAGGGACAGAATGGACATCCCCTAAGTAATCTGTATTTTAATACTGCATCTGGTCAATGCAAAGGAATGAATCCCTAATGGTGAAATATCTGGGAAGTGGAAGTGGTGTAACCTCCTCGGAAAGATCGGGGAGAGGTAACTAGGCCAATTGCCCTGAGAACAGAAGCAACCTAGCCAGAGTTGGGTGTTCACTGTGGGGCAAGGGGGTGGTGGTCCTGAGTCTGTGGGTGGAAGATGAGGGAACAGGCCCAAGTGGGGGCTCACTGGTGGTTGCAGGCACCCATGGGAGCTCAAGCTCTACACAGTAGGCCAAATCTGGGGTGGGTTTCCTGCTTTGCTTTCTTCTGCAGAGAGGTTGCAGAGAGGCCTCTGGTCACATTTTGAGCCCCTCATCCGTGAGCCCTCATCTTCGGTACCTGGTGGCCGTTGACTTTTCTCCTCTCTCCTGAGCTCTCTGAGGCTACTTGCTGCCCCTGTAACTGGTGACCAGAACCACAGGTCACCTCCTGGGTTTGTGAAGGGTGGGCAGTGAGCAGTGCGAGAGCTTTAGAGACCTGTGCATGCCTGGATTTCAGGGGCGGTGCTTGGGCAGATGGGGCTCCGGGGACTATATTGCTTCTTTTTCCTTTCAGCAAGCTGGGTCCAGAAGAGAGAAGAATAGTCCCCACTCCGGGAACCCTGGACCTGAGTTCCCCTCCCCCATGAGGGCTCTTCTTAAATGATGGAAGGGGATGGAAGGAGCCAGAAGTGGGTGGAGGCGGTGGAAGGGCCCATGGACCACTCTATGTAGGGCTTTGGAAGCTTGGGGACCAGACCTTCTTAGATGGACCGGATACCTTGATGGTGCAAGTGATATAGGAGGCTTGTGGGTCTTCAGCTGGGCCTCCAAAGAGCACAGGGCTTGAGGTATGGAAGGAGGCAGGAGGAGGAAACAGCAGAAGCAAAGACCTGGCAATGAGTGCTCAACACAGCCAACATCTCTGCTCAAGGAGTTTCACGGCAGCTGGGTCATAATTTTGCAGGTGGAGAAACTGATAGTCAGGTGAGAGGAACCAGGACTTAGGGCAGATTGCTGTCTAGCCACTGAGCTTCCTTCTTGGAGTTCGTTCATTCCTTCATTCATTCACTAGCTATTTCCTGAGCACCTACTGTTTGCCAAGCCCTGGCTACAGAGGGATGGAGGGACGGGCTGGGAGGTGAACTAGGTAGGAAGTCAGGGAAGGCTTCTCTGAGGAGGTAACACTGGAGCTGAAGCAGGTATAAGATGATATCTATAGATGTTAATACAGAGATATATAGACATACATATGTATGGTATATTATGTAATAATACATCACATCACGTCACACCCCACCAGGTGAAGACACAGGGGAGTCACAAAGAGTGGTCCAGGCGGGGCCACAGCCTTGGCAAAAGCCCTGAGGTCAGAATAAACTTGGTGTGTTCAAGGGCACAGTTGATTGTGTGGGAGCGTAGCCTGCGAGGGGTTGGAGAGGGGGCTGCGGCCACTTCCTGAGGAGCCTTGTTGTTCCAAGTGCAATGGGGAGACACGGAGGGTTTTAACCACAGGAGCATCAATACCTGATGTATAATTTTTTTTTTAAATAAATTTATCTATTTTCTTTATTTTTGGCTGCGTTGGGTCTTCATTGCTGCGCGCGGGCTTTCTCTAGTTGCGGCGAGCGGGGGCTACTCTTCGTTGCGGTGTGTGGGCTTCTCACTGCGGTGGCTTCTCTTGTTGTGGAGCACAGGCTCTAGGTGCACGGGCTTCAGTAGTTGTGGCTCACGGGCTTAGTTGCTCCACGGCACGTGGGATCTTCCCGGACCAGGGCTCGAACCTGTGTCCCCTGCACTGGCAGGCGGACTCTCAACCACTGCGCCACCAGGGAAGCCCCGAGACCTCACGTATAATTTTTAAAAGACCACTTTGGTTGTCCTGTGGAGGATGGATTGGGGCGGGCAAGAAGCAGGGATGGGCTGGGATGCTCCCAGGAGGATTCCCAGTAGTCTGGATTCCAGGTTAACACAAGCTTGGTGGCAGCAGTGGACATAGAGAGAAGTGGGCAAATTCACTCTACACTTTAGCAGGAGAGAGGACGGTAATCCAGGGATCCTACCCCAGTAGGGAGGCCATCATCAATAAGAGCAATTCCAAGAGGGTTTCTAAGGGTAGCTGCCTCTCTGGCCTCCCCGGCAGCTCTGGAAGTGCCTTTGTTTTCCATCTGCTCTGGTGTTTGTGATTAAATTGATCTGCGTGTAATTGATGTTGCTTCTCGCCAATCCACAAACCGGACCGTATCCATGGGGCCACATTGCTGTCCACAGCACAATTGCTCAACAAAATCCTCCTCCCCTCCCCTTCCCAGATGAAAGCTGTGGGCGCAACCAACAGCAACAAAAATTTTGGCCCCTGTCATTTTTATGATTCCTGAAGAGTGTCAGCCAGGGTTTCAAGACAACACATGTTCCCAGAAAATAGCCCTGGCTTCGAGATGCTACAGGCATTATCCTATTCAAATCACAAACAGATAAATCATCGCTCCTCACCGTCTCCAGTTAGCCGCTTCGGAAATTAGAAGAGCTTGCATATGCACTGTAGTCGGGTTCTGTCAAATTGGAAATGCTTATGATAATCGGGATGCAGCATAAATGCGAAGTTGCGGAGTGTGTAAATAACCAATTATGAGGTTTTTAAAGGAGAAGCTTGTTTGGTTCTGAGAGACGGATCCTCCCCAGTGGAACTCGCTTTTGCCTTTGCACGATATGGATGCAATTTAAAGTATCCCTGGGTGTTCTCCTCGCGCTATTTATTTAAGGTATTTATACAAGAATAAACTCTATCGAGAGAAGCAGCATAGATTGAGAGGCCCTTGCTGAAGCCAGAGTGATATTGATTACAATTGCAGAAGACGGTGATGTCAGGTCACCTTCCCACCATTGATTGTTGATTGCTCTATAACACCCACTTCTCCAGCCCTCCCCTCCTCCCCTCTGCCAATCACAGCCACATTAATTTTGGGGACAAATTTAATCATTGCTCCCTTGCAGTCCTGTTGCAATTCCAAGTCATTTTTCACACACAGTAAAATTGTGGTCAGGCTGCGGGAAGGGAATTGTGAGAGAAGCAGGCTACTGCAGAAAGATACAGCACATTTCCATCGTTTAATGAGGAGAGCTGGAAGACTAGTTAATTCTCTCTGATTATGCTACGGCTCAATCTGGGTATTGGGCTGTGCAGAAGAATGCAGGATTGACTCTTTCAACTGCTAGGAAAATTCCCCTGTCTTTGTCAGTCATGGGTGGCCTTCCACCCTCTTGGGGTGTGATGGCAGAAAATAAAACAGCCTGGCAGATGAGCTACCTACCTGCTTAACCAGGACTGAGAGCAACAAGGGCCAGACCAGCAGTTACCGCTGGGGTTGGTGTTAATTTCATCACCTCTGTAGCCTGTTTGGAAAAAACCAAAGAGACTAACTAAGCGCTTTGGACTGCAAAGATTTTAATCTTACCAATACAGATAGCCAAGTGAATCCTTAATTAACTTTGCAAAGTAGGATCTAAATCTTTACCAGTTCAAGTTTTCTCAGTGTAATGGAAAGATCAACATCGTGTAGCAAGTAGTCAATCATTCTTTCATTCATTCATTCATTCATTCGTTTTATAAGTATTTTGGTGCTAGGTGCTGGCAATCCAGGGCTGAACAAAACTTGCCTTTCTGGAGTTTATATTCTAGAAAGAGCAGTGTTTTTTTTTCTTAATTGTGATAAGAACACAACGGGAGGTCTATTCTCTTAATTATTCACTGTGCCATATGTTATTGTTGACTATAGGTACAATGCTGTACAGGTCTCTAGAGCTCACTCATCTTACTTAACTGAAACTTTATACCTGTTCGTGAATAATTCTCCATTTCCCCTTCACCCCTCCTCCCCCTAGTAACCACCATTCCCGTCTTTGATTTTATGATTTTGACTCTTTTATATACCTCGTATAAGTGGAATCATGCAGTACGTGTCTTTCTGTGTCTGGCTTATTTCACTAGCATAATTTCTTCAATGTTCATCCATGTCGTTGCGTACTGCAGGAGTTCCTTCTTTTTGAAGGCTGTGTAGTCTTCCATTACACCACGGTTTCTTGATCCATTCGTCTGTCAATGAACATTGAGGTTGTTTCCACATCGTAGCTATTTTGCCTAGTGCTGCGATGAACATAGGCATATACAAACGGCTGACAAGTATATGAAAAAATGCACTTTGTCACTAATCATCAGGGAAATGCAAATCAGAACCACCAACGTCTCACACGCCAGGATGGCTTTATCAAAAAACAACAAAAACACAAACCCCAAAACCAGAAGACAGCAAGTGCTGGTGAAGATGTGGAGGAATTGGGAACACTTGGCACTGTTGGTGGGAATGCGAGATGGTGCAACTGCTATGGAAAACAGTATGGAGGTTCCTCACAGAATTAAACATAAAACTACCATGTGATCCAGCAGTCACACTTCTGGGTATATATCCCCAAATCCCTGAAATCAGCATCTCAAAGAGATATTAACTCATGTCCGGAGCAGTGGTTTTTAGGCTTTAGCATGTTTCAGAATTACCTGGAGGGGTTGTTAAAAGGTCTGTTTCTGGGCTCCTCCCACCTGCAGAGTCTCTGATTCAAACAGGTCTAGGGTGGGTTCTGTAGTTTGCGTTTCTAACAAGTCCCTAAGTGCTGCTGCAGCTGGTCCAGGGAGCCCCACTTTGAGAAGAACTACACTAGTTAGAGCAGTAGATGTCAAGTCTGGTTGCACATTAAAATCACCTTCTGAAAGCTTTGGAAAAATCCCCATGCCTGGGTGCCCACTGCCAGTGATGCTGATTTAATTAGTCTGAGCAGGGGTCTAGGCAGGGGTGTTTTTGAAAAGAGCACCCATCCCAGGTGATTCTGTGCAGTTGGGTTGGAAAACACTGCTTCATTTGCACACGAGGAGTAGAGGATGGAAGGTTTCAGCGCAGGAGCTGTGAGTCTGACAGATGTCACTTGGCACTCTGGTTCCATTCCTAGCCCTGGCAAATGACTTGATCTTTCCATGCCTCAGTGTCCTCATCTGTAACGATCAGAATATCCAATTCGTAGAGCTGTGGTGAGGATTGAGGGAAGTAATATATATGCCTGGCATATAGCAAGCCCTCGATCCATGCTGGCTTTTAGCATTGTTTTTAGAGTGGTGCACACAGCATGGCTCTACCAATTTTAATTTAATTATTCGGTATATTTCCAGTTAAATTCCTTGCCTGTTAAGATACCAGCAGAGACTTACTTTATTTGTCTTTCTTAGACTTGCCATTTGCCCTGATGCTGTCTAGAGGGATCCCCGCCGCCTTCCTTCCCTTTCTTCATTCAAACACCAATAATAAGGTCCTCATGCTTCTCTGACAGCCCAAACTTCTTAGCAAAAGTGTCTTGTTTGCAGCTGTGGAAACATTCGTCATCCAGTGTAACCAAGCAAAACGCCCCACCCTGGGATGTGTCTAATACACATGCTGGAGATGCGGTGCCAGGAGAGCAAATGGTACCCGAGAATAATTCCTCAAATGAGCCACAGGCACGTAGTGAAAGCTATTGGAAGCCAGAGGACCCATTTTTAAAAATTTGATTGACGGTCAAGTTTACTCCTCTTTCCATCACTTTCTCATGACCTGCTATGGTTTAGACTGTGTGTATTTAAAGTCATTCTCTTTGGGTGGGGAGAGGATGACGGGACCGACGAGAGTTTGGGAAGGAGACTAGGCATGTGCATGAGGGTGGAAGGCATGACGAGGGGACCCTGGGCTGGTCTAGGAGATGGTTTGGGGTGGGTTCAGGGTTCCCAGAGGGAGGGGTAGGGAAGAGAATGTGCTCTCTTGCATTAGCCTTGTTGGACATCACTGAAGCTAAATTTATACATGGCACCCGCTGAGACCAGGAATCCAGACTAGTCTCAGGGTGGGGAAAGCAGGCAACTGGAACAGGACCAGTTGTTCAGAGGCTCTTATAAAACAGTCCGACTTGCCTTTCACTTGGGTTATCCGGGGGACACAGCATCCTCCTTCTGGGTCGTCCACAAATTGAGGTCGTAGAGCCCAGTGGTCAAGAATAATGGCTCTGGGATCAGAAACAGCCCTGGGCATGAGTTCTTGCCGCCTCCTCTTGCTAGGTTGTGTAACCTTGGGTAAGTGCTTTTTCTGGTTGAGTTTGTTTCCTCATCTGTAAAATGGGTATAATAAAAGTCCAGTAGCCAGAGTACAGGGCTGTCACAAGGATTGAATGAGGTTATGTTTGTAAAGTACTTACACCTCCTGGTGTATGATAACTGCTGCCCTTCAACTATCCAACAACTCTTATTTAGCCCTACTACATGCCTGGAGCCACTCACACGGGAGCTGGCACACAAGGGTGAACAAGGCAGGCATGGCCCTTGCCCTCCAAAAGCTTATATCCTGGAACAGAGAGGCTGAATAAAGAACAACAATCAGGGGCTTCCCTGGTGGCGCAGTGGTTGAGAATCTGCCTGCCAATGCAGGGGACATAGGTTCGAGCCCTGGTCTGGGAAGATCCCACATGCCGCGGAGCAGCTGGGCCCGTGGGTCACAATTACTGAGCCTGCGCGTCTGGAGCCTGTGCTCTGCAACGAGAGAGACCGCAACAGTGAGAGGCCCGCGCACCGCGATGAAGAGTGGCCCCCGCTTGCTGCAACTAGAGAAAGCCCTCGCACAGAAACGAAGACCCAACACAGCCAAAAATAAATAAATAAATAAATAAATAAATAAATAAATAAAAGAACAACAATCAGTCAATCCATCAATTAAAAAACAAGGGCAATGAGGTGGCATTGAATGCTATGCTAATAATTAAAATAGGGTGCCGTGAAAGAGAGGGAAAGGGCCCACATTCCACTGGGTGGCAAGATAAGGTCTCTGTGAGGAGGGAACATGGAAGTTGTGACAATGAGGAGACAGCCACGCCAGTCTCTGGAACAACAGCATCCTGGGCAGGGGACCAGCATGTGCAAAGGTCCTGAGGCTGGAGCCTGCAGAGGACGAGGGACAGAAAGGAGGCCAGGGTGCTGATGCAGAGTGAACCGGGGGGAGAGTAGAAGGAGGTGAAATGGTAGAAAGAGAAAAGAACCAGATCGTACAGGGCCTCATGGGCTCTGGGAAGGACTTTGGATGCTCTGAGTGCAGTGGGGAGGCCCTGGGAAGGTTCGTGCAGGTGAGGGAGCGACTTGGTATGATTTTCAGTCTCAGATAATCCCTGGGGCTGCTCTGGGACAACAGACTGAAGGGCGAGAACGGAAGCAGGGAGACCAGAGTGAGGGCTCCTGCCATCTTGCGGGGGAGATGCCAGCAGCTCAGCTGCCCCTGTCAACATCTGCTTTCAGCCTGCCTGCCCTCACTCGGGGTGGGAAGCAGAGAGCAGAGCCTCCAGTCCAATCCCTCCGAAACCTGGCTGCAGCGGCTGGAGAATGGGTTTTGGTCCTCCTCACCGTGCGTCCCCTGGTCTCGGGGAAGCGAGCTGAGATGCAGCTGAAGGGAAGACCCCTCCCATGCATAGGTCCCCAAAGCCCTTCCGGTCCTGCTGGGAAGCAGGACGCTGGCCATCACCTGCCCTGGGGTGGCACCGGGTGGTTTCCAGGGGGTTTCTTGGCTCACTTCCGCCCTTGGAAGCAAACACATCACCAACACGTGTAGGAAACACGTGTGCTCTGCCTTCTGCCCAGACGCCCAGCCAACCATTAGGAAGTTGCTTGGAATTTTTATCCCCATCTTGCTGGGTCCATCTGGTTTGGATACCCTGATGTCTGACTGGCTCCACCCCTGGCCCTCTGGCCCTCTCGCAGGCTTGGGTCTATCTGAAGGCCTCTGGGGTAGAAAGGAATTAGGGACACATGAGGAGGAAGCAGGGTTACACAGAAAGCATCCCTTGTCCACGCCAGGTGGCACAGGACTCCCTGGGCAGGTTGGCAGGCTTGAGTCTATCAAACCAGACTTCCTTCTGGGGCCCCTACCTCCCCAGCCTGTTTCATGCAACCAGATAATTCGATTTTCCATTGAAATAAATTTCTCCTCTTTGTCTGGTGCCCTATGGAAGCCCCCAGCTTGAAGAAATCCCTCCCCATCCTATGTTTTTTCAGCCCATCTTTGTATTCCTTCGATTTTTATAGCCGACCATTTTGTACGTGAACTAAGTACTAAACAAGCGTTATTACTGCTTTGTGCACCGCACACCACAGAGGCATAAATCCCATATTAACCTCATCCTAAAGACTGGCTGAATGCATTTTAATAAATGTCCCAAATGGTTTCAGTGTCTAGTAGCCAAACGGAATAAAAAATGCACACACATTACAGGATGTTATGAACCTTTCTATCAAAAGTAATAATAAACAGACTGCTTGTTGGGCTTGGTGATTGGGTTACATTTTTAAACAGTATATTGAGAGACAAATCAAGGTGGAGCTGAGATGATTCTGCGGTGAGATCTAAGGGAGCACAGCAATTTCCAGGGGTTTACGACGAGCAGGTAGACATCTCCCTTTGCCTCATGATACATTTTCATTCTGAGCTCTCATTCTAAACGGTACCAAGAGAAATGAGCAAATTAAGAAATCTCTGCTGCGCTCAGATATTGAATCTAAGCAGCTAGATAAAGGCCGGGACGCACATCATTTGTCAGCAGAATAAAAATTCAGATGAGGTATTTTCCTGATGCTGTGCCAAGCACATTAGGAAAGCATTTTATTTTCATGTGTCAGAGACGGCATACTATTGGGGCCAAACTTCATCAGCGTACAAGGTGTTACTTGAAGTCAGGCACAGCACAGGCTTCTATCCTGGGCAGCACATGAAGATACGGGGCCTCTGTCACCAGGCTGCCTTTTTCATCCCCAGTCTGGGATTTCCACTCGTAAAGTTTCAGAAGTTAATTAGCCCTTTTGGTCATCAGCCCAAGGTAGATAAGATATCCTGCCGGTGGCCATTTTGGATGTGCAGATGTCTTGGTCTGGGCACATCTGTAGGCAATCACTCTGCTTTCTGAGCGGGAATGGTGTTTTATTATGAGATTAGATATGTAATCTTGGATAAATAGTAGAAATGGGAGGACTTCGGTTGGAAGACTTGTTTTCTCTCCCGGAGAGCAGTGTAAATAGCAAACCAGAAACGATTCGCTCATTATTGAAGCAATAATTGAACTTGCCAGTCTCCTCCCTTCTGGTGGGACCTCAGGGGTCAGCGTCAAACTCTTGGCAAAGGAGGCGTCATGGGGTGCCCGGCCAGGCGCAGGGTATGGGGTTGGCGCGCACTGGCTGGGGCCTCTGCTGAGGAGGTGGGTGCTTTGGGGGTCTGGCCACCAGGGGGTCTGGACTGCATCTCAGTGCCTCTTTGCATTTTTGGAGGGTAGCTCTTCCACAAGCCCCGCCAAACGTCTTCCAAGGGTGAGGATTGCTGAAATGAGGAGGTGGCATGGAGGCGGTCCAGGCTGTTACTGATACCTTTCCCCAATTCTGGTAATACACATAATGATGTTACTCAGTTTTGTTTTACATTTCCAAAACAGATGTACCGAATCCCTGTAAAATGATCTATGGTAATGCACTTAATTTTAATCTTCAATGTTAAAAGTAAAAACTGATCACGGAAAGCAGAAACATGTGTCACTTTACCATAAGTTGGCACAAGACACAGCTTCCCCCTTGCCACTTAACCGTTTGGGTTCTGCTGTCGGCTTTCTTCTGATTTTGCCCTCCTCGTTAGTTTCCTCCTCATTTCTCCAGAAGCCACCCACTGCCGGGTCTCTTCTGCAGCTGGTGGGCACTCCTTGCCTTGGGGTGTCTCCCAGTGTGGCAAAGCTTGTTGCTTTGGGCTACTGTGAGTGGGCTCTGCAAGGCGCATGTCCACTGTGGTTTGGAAAGTTGGAAAAAGAAGTCTCAAAATCTTGTTAGATTGTGAAAAAGTCAATGGAAAATGAGTGCTCCCCTGACAAAGATGCTGGTTAATATTAAAGCAAGTTGGGTAATAATTACCAAACAACTTTATTCATGAGCAAGGGGCAAAGTAAAAGCCCTGAAGTTTTCTTCTAGAAGTTGGTAGTAGTTTCTTAGCAGAGATGGTCAGGCTACTCAGAGGCTCAACATAGGCCGCAATTAGGAAAGTCAACCTGGAAATAAGGAGGGATTCTTGGAAATGTGAAAACAAAGGTGCACCCTCATCATGGATCAGAGGAACTTGGAATGGTGGGATGCAGGATCATAATTTTTCTCCCCGTGCAAAACAACTGACCCCAAAACTTTGCTCATTCCCAGCTGAGCGTCCCACATGGTGCCAGGTTTTTTCTGAATAGCTCCTGGTGGCCGACACTGAATGGTGTGACATTTCTGAAACTTTACCCTTTGACCTCAAGGTTAAGAAAAGTTGAAAGCAGATGGACGTCTTTTGTACCAGAACTGGGTGGAGGTTGGGGGGGTGTACAGAATGCCATGACCGATGGGGTTGACCTCTTGGGAGCAGATACCCATGAGACACCCCAGTAGACGAATAAGCTCAGGCAGAAGGAAAGGCATACCGGCTCTGGAGACCATGAAAGCCCAGGCAGAGTGTGGGGACCCACAGTGGTGGGTACCACTGGGTGCTCAGCATCAGGCGAGGTAGCAGGGGCCAGGTTACAGAGGGCCTGTGCTAAGGAGTTTCAGACCTGAGCCTGAGGCTGATGGGGAACCTCGGAGGGAAGTGACCAGCGACTTGTGACTTAGAAAGATCTCTTGGACAGCTCGGTGGGCAGGACTGAAGGCACAGAGCCCAAAGAAGAGATGCTGGTCTTTTCCAGTTCTGACATCTGTCCTTTGCTCACCTGCAGGGGCATCTGGTCCTCACTGGGCCCCCTGCTTTTGCTCCTTGTTCTTTCCATTGCATCCCATCCTCTCTGTGCTTTGCATCCAAGATTCAGATAACTTCTTTCTCCTTCTGGGATCCCAAATTCTTCATCTTGGCCAAGATCGGAAAGAACTCTTTCCTTCAAGAAGTGAAGTCCATCGACGGAAAGTGCTGAAGGCCGGTGTGGCATCAGAATCCCCTGGAAGACTCGAGAAAACACAGATTTCTGGGCCCTACCCGCAGAGTTTCTGATTCAATAGGTCGGGGGGTGGGGTGGGGCCTGAGAATCTGCATTTCCACGAGCTCCCAGGTGCTGCCGGCGCTGTTCCCAGTTCAGGGACTGCTCTCTGAGCAGCAGTGACAAGACTCGGTGTCAGCAGCCCCTCTGCATCTTCATCGTGTGTTCCGGAAGCGGCAGAGGGATGGCCAGACGGCCCTGGATGGTGCAAGTGGAGATGTTTTCCTAAGGGAGCTTCAGAAATTAAATGCAAAGGAAGGGTCCTGTGCCCTGGGCCCTGGAGAGCTTGTGTGCTGCTTTTTGGGCTCTTGGGGGCAGAATCATCTCAGCTCTGACCGTGCATGGAGGGTCCTGTTCTTTATCCAAAAACAACATGATGAAGAAGAATTCAATTTGGCAGGGGCATTTTCTGTTGAAGCATACTTTCTCTTAATTTAATCACCCATGCAAGAGGCTTCCAGACATTTGGATGTAAGTTTTTAGAAATTCAGCTCATTTTCTCAGATATTTTCATTCTTGAACATCTGGAGGGGGATGGGAGCTGAGAGGTGGAGAGAGAGACCGTCAGATGGAGAGTAGTCAACTAGGAATCGGAACAGAGATGGAAAAGGTTTTTTGAAAGACACAAAAATGGAGTTGTGGGAAAGATGCACCTTCTGGAGTCAGGTCCACCTGGTGTGAACATTCCAGACCTGCCGCTCGCGGGTGTGTGGCTCTGGGCAAGTCATCTGATTCCCTGAACCTCAGGTTCTTCATCTGGAAAATGGAATCATAACAGCTACCCTGTAGGGTTGCTGTCAGGATTAGAGGTGATGTAAATACAGCATCAAGCACACGTTGGAAGCCCAGGAAGCACTCAGATAATGTCATCTATTCTCATAACGTTGTTGTTATTGTATTTCTTATTATTTTAATATTTTCCCACTCAATCTTAATTCGTTTATGTTGCTGAGTCCTGAGAAAATGAGACCATCATAAGAATCATCCCTTTCTCATGAATTGGGAGATTGGGATTGACATGTATACACTAATATGTATAAAATAGATAACTGATAAGAACCTGCTGTATAAAAAATAAAATTCAAAAATTCAAAACAAACAAACAAACAAAAAAAATAACAGCCACAGACCTCACTCAAGTAAATGATGGTGGCAGCTGGGTTCTAATAAAACTTAATGGACACTGAAAAAAAAATCCACAAACAATAAATGCTGGAGAGGGTGTGGAGAAAAGGGAAGCTTCTTGCACTGTTGGTGGGAATGTATATTGATGCAGCCACTATGGAGAACAGTATGGAGGTTTCTTAAAAAACTAAAAATAGAACTACCATACGACACAGCAATCCCACTACTGGGCATATACCCTGAGAAAACCATAATTCAAAAAGAGTCATGTACCACAATGTTCATTGCAGCTCTATTTACAATAGCTAGGACATGGAAGCAACCTAAATGTCCATCGACAGATGAATGGAAAAAGAAGATGTGGCACATATATACAATGGAATATTACTCAGCCATAAAAGGAAACGAAATTGAGTTATTTGTAGTAAAGTGGATGGACCTAGAGTCTGTCATACAGAGTGAAGTAAGTCCGAAAGAGAAAAACAAATACCGTATGCTAACACATATATATGGAACCTAAAGAAAAAAATGGTTCTGAAGAACCTAGGGGCAGGACAGGAATAAAGACGCAGACGTAGAAAATGGAGTTGAGGACAGAGGGAGGGGGAAGGGTAAGCTGGGATGAAGTGAGATAACACTGACGTATATACACAACCAAATATAAAATAGATAGCTAGTGGGAAGCAGCCACATAGCACAGGGAGATCAGCTCGGTGCTTTGTGACCACCTAGAGGGGTGGGATAGGGAGGGTGGGAGGGAGTGGCAAGAGGGAGGGGATATGGGGATATATGTATGCATATAGCTGATTCACTTTGTTATAGAGCAGAAACTAACACAACATTATAAAACAATTATACTCCAATAAAGATGTTTAAAAAAAAAAGAAAAAGAAAAGAATCATCCCTTTTTCTCTTAAAACAATCTGGATCAACAGTCTCCATCAGTGTTCTTAACCAAGGGGCATTAGGTAATGCCTGGAGAATTTTTTTTGATGGTCCCACTGGACACTGCTACTGGCATCTAGTGGGTGGAAGCCAGGGATGTTGCTAAATGTCCTTCCTTGCACAGGACAGCCCTGACACAAAGGATTATCCCGCTTCCAATGTCAGCAGTGTTGCTGTTGCAAGGCCCTAGGCTATTGCTTCAGGATTCTAGAATTTGAAAGACAGAACAGTCCAAGCGACTATGTACTGAGCATTTTCTATGTGCCAGACGCTGGGTTTGGTGTGTCACTCATCTCATGCTTACAGTGACCATGATGCAGGTGTTGTGACTGAGCTGGGTTTGCAGAGGAGAAACCTGATATTCAAAAGACAGAGCTGGATTTGAAGCAAGGCCCTCGGTTAACTCGGTTCTCTCCTTCCTGCCCTTGAAGGTTCTTTCATTCCGTCAGTGCTCTGGGAGGGTCTGCTCTGCACCAGGCTCTGCTCAGGGCCGCAGGGGCAGAGCATGAGAGAGATGGGCCAGGCGCCTGCATGGGAGGAGTCCCTGGCCTGGCCTGGTGGAGGATGTACATACAAGCAGCTCTGTGACAGTGGCATCTGTTGTCATCTGCACCTGGCACCATGGGGAGGGGGGATGGAGGGCGGTCGTGCCTGACCTGAATTTGGGGGCTGTAGGTGAGACTCCCCAGCTTATCTCTGGACAGAGCCCATTTCTGGGGACAGCAACATGAAATAAAAAACATTGCTTAGCCTGGAAAAAAAATGGCTTCTTTCCTGCCTTCCCAATCCGCATCGCTTGCTTCTGCGACTCTGTCTGCATGGAGGAAAATGGACCAGAAGGACTTCTCTGCAGTCGGGCATGCCAATGTTTAATCACTGGGTGGCCTGGGTAGATTGTGTGACCTCTCTCAGCCATGAATTCCTGGTCCAGACAAGGGGACGGACGAAATGAATGCAGTGATTGTAACCACAGCTCACCTGTGTCTGGAGCTTGCTACTCGCCCGTCACTGTTTCCTGGCCATCACCATCACCTCATTTAATGCTTGCAACAATCCCATGAGATCGGCACTATTATGCAGAGGTGAGACTAGGGTGAGGCGAGTGCGGTACTCTTGGCAGGCCCCCAATTTAAGGGGGTGTCGCAAAACTCAATAATCAAAAAAATACTTTAATGCCTCTTAAAAAAAGTCAATGCAAAAAATTCCTGGTGAACGCATTATGAACATTTTAAATAACGTAGCATCCTACCCTGTACTTGTGTGACCCGGCCTCACTCGCCTCACCTTTAATCCTGGCCCAGCGTCATCCCCATTTTACAGATGAAGAAACTGAGTCTCAGAGAGACTGCCTCTCCTCCTGCCATATAATGTAGGGCCTTCTAATTGAAGGGTACTGACCAGGCAGGCAGCCTTCCTTCTGTTCTGAATGGTCCTCTGTGGACCTCTGTTCATCCACCCCTCTCAGGGAAACAGGAAAATAGACAGCGGATAGCAAGGAGGCTGGGGAAGCTGGGCCGTGTCTGTTGTGGTCGATGTTACTATTTAACATGCATCAGATCCCGCAGCGCACTTTGAAATCAAAATGTACCAGGAAACATCCCGGTAAACTTAGCTCTTTAGCCTTTTGGGGGCACCTGGCTGTACTTCAGAGAGAAATCAGATAAAGCAAAGACAAGACCATTGTCAGTGACCCCAGATGGGAAGAAAGGGAGAATTAGACACCAGAAAAGAGCATGCGGCTACTTGAAAGAGATCACCAGGAGAAGGAGCAAGGGGCAACACACAATAATGTTTTTCCTTTTCTTTTTTTTTTAAAATGACTTTCACAAACATTATTTCATCTATTCATGGCAAGCTAGATACCATGATTTCCATTTTACTGTTGAGAAAACGTAAGTGCAGGGAAGGTAGGGTTTAACTTGTGCTCGGTGACACGGCTAGTTTTTCTTTAGGAGTTGGGAAGACTAGGACCCAGGCCCCTCTGCTCCTATTCCTGTCCCTTTTTCTAATAGTTCTGTTTCATCTGCTGCACAGACCAGCCCGCTCATCATACAGAGTTTGTTTCTATTCAATTCATAAGCCTAGCACTAAACTCGTTATGTCTTTGAATTGGAAGGAAGCAGAGTTCTCTCACCCCAAATCTATGTGCCACCAACAAGCCCACTTTCCCCTTCCTGTGCATGTGCAAGTTATTCTTTGAACCAACAGTTCTGGACTTTGCACTCATAACCTGTTACATTTCACCGTGCTTTGGTCGAGATCTCTCTGGACGTCCATGCTATCGCTTGCTTCTGTAGTAAGTGGGTATTACACAATGGTCCCGAGGAATCTGGTCTTCCTGCATCCATGGGTCTCACAATGCGATGTTGCTACCCCTCCTATCCATTGATGGGGTCTATTACTCCCCCCTCCTGAGTCTGGGCTGGCCTTGGGGTTTGCTTTGACCTACAGAATGTGGCAGAAGTCAGGCTGCATTATTTGCAATAGACAAAAGGTGGAAACAACCCAAGTGTCCATGGACAGATGAATGGATGAACAGAATGTGATATATACATACAAGGAATATTATTCTGCTTTAAAAAGGAAGGAAATTCTGACACATACTACATCGTGGATGAGCCTGGAAGACATGATGCTAAGTGAAATAAACCCAGCACAAAAGGACAAATACTGTATGATGCGACTTTTGTAGGTTCCCAGAGTAGTCAAATTCATAAAGGCAGAGGTAGAAGGTGGTTACCAAGAGCTAGGGGGTGGGAAGAACGGGGAGTTAGTGTCTAATGGGTACAGAGTTTCTGTTTGGGAAGATGGAAGAGTCCTTGGAGATGGTTGGTGGTGATGGTGACCCAACAATGTGAATGTACTTAATGTCGTTGAATTGTATGCTTAAAAATGGTTAAAATGGTAACTTTTATGTTATATGTGTTTTATCACAACAAAAATAAATTTTTATAAAGTGAGAGTGGGCAAGTTTGGAGGCTAGGTCTTAAGGGACCTTGAAGTTTCTGCCTTGGCCCTCTTGGAACATGTCCCCAGGACCAAAGACCCCCCACCACCAGTCTAGCCTTTGAAAGCGTGAGGGGACACTTGGAGGGTCATGAGGCACCCCAGCCGGCAGCCAGTGTGAGTGAGGCCATCTGGGACCTTCTAGCCCAGTTGACCCCCCAGCTGACTTCAGTTACATGACTGAAGCCAGGCAGAACCCACGGAGGAACTGCACGGCCAACCCACAGAACCAGGAGTAATAATGATATTGTTGTTCTAAGCCAATCTGTGTGTCTTTCCTTTTAGTTACCCACTCTTCCCCGTTTCTTTGTTTCTTCATGGATTTTGAGAAGATGTATGTGGTGCTGTTTCATCCAACTCCTTCTATTTGATATTACTTTTTTTCTTTTAAAACACAAAAGATCTTCCCTTTCATGGTCACTTCCCAGCTAGGAATTTCCATCCTACCATGTTCTAGTGATTGCTGGAGGGTCAGAAAAATAAAATATGAACCTTAGATCTCAGTATCACCCAAATGGCTCATAGGTGTCCCATGAACACCTGTTTACAAGCCATGGACTCTCTCTCCCATGAACTCTTCCCCAAATCCTCTGTTAACTAAAGATGATTTTTTCCTGTTCCCCCAGAAGGAGACCAAACTCCCAAGAAATCCATTATTTCTCCAGGAGGAAGAATAACTTATCAGAGGTTTTCTTAAACAATTAATTTAGAGTTTAGGTCATGAAACATGGAATCTTACCCACTGTTGATGGACAGAGTAAGTGATAGGACATTTCTGGAGAAAATGGGGCAATTTTGACAAAACGAATTAAAAATATACATATCCCATGACCCCCGCATTTCACTTTTAGGGATTTGTCCTAAGTAAATAACTGTGGCTATGAGCAAAGATTTAGCTACACAAAAGTATCTCATGGTCTCAATTGTATTTGTGAAAAATAGGGAATAACCTACATGTCCAGTAAGAGGAGACTGGTTAAATACTTTAAGGTATAGCCATAGAAGGGAATGCTATGCAGCTGTTAAAGTTCTGTTGTAGAAGGCTATTCAATGATATAAAAAGATACTCAAAATCTGTTGTGAACCAATATATCAATAAAACAATTGAGTGTGATTTTACTTTTCTGAAAAATGTATTTATATAAAATATGTTATACCTATAATATAGATGTGTATAAAATATACAGAAGGATATATACCAAAAATGTTAACAATGCTTCCTTCTGGGAGATAAAACTAAGATTGATTTTAGGATTATTTCCCCCCAGCTTCTCTATGTATTTTACATAGTTCCCAAATATTCTACACTCATTGGTTATTCCTTTTGTTTTAGGAGGAAACACAATAAAAGAAGGGACATTTAGTTAAAAAGAGCCATCAAGCAAAATATATATTTAATCATGGAAGAGAAGTTGGGGAGACATTGCCCTCCTTCTCTCGCCGAATCTTTTTAATGCATGATTTGGAAGTTGTGAGGCCAGGTGTTCACATCTCTGCCATGAAGAAGAGTGAGATGCTGAGGACCTGGTCAGTATCCCTAAGGGACATCTGTCTACTCAACTTCCTGCAGATCCTTATTTAGGGAGCATGGCTCAGGAAACCTAAATGTGGTCTCCATCTAGATGGCCCAGGGCAACTGGACTAACACAGTGGCTCACGGAAACAAACCTCTTGGATTGAAATCCTGGCTTTGACTGTTACCAGCTTTAGGTCTGAGACAGGAAACAGAGGCTTCAGCCTTTTGTTTACATGAAACAGGATAAGCCGCCATGTTGCGTGTACTGGTCCATCAGTTGGTCAAAGAGTTGAAGCTGGAAGCTTCCTGGGCACCTATGATGGGTGCATTTTTCCCAGAAGAAAGCACTAGAAATAATTTTGAAATATCCAGGACCAAGGATTGCTTCCTGGAGAAGTTAGTGGTTCACCCTTCCTGCCCTCACTGGAGCCTCGCGTTGGCTCTCAGGGCACTCCCAGGGTGAGGAAGAACAGTGCCCTTGGAACAAGCCCGTTTAGCCTGGACTCTGTGTTCCCGAGTCCGTGTCAGGTGCTGAAACCCCAGATGGCTTCCTGAGGTTTCGAGGGGGTAGAGAAATAGCCTATCTGTGCCCCACATGCAGAGGCCAGAAGGAAAGACAAATGTTTTAAACTCTCAGCCACCCGGCCTCCTGTTCTTGCTATTTCCCTAACATATGCTAACATATGCTTTCCTCCAGAACTTCAAAAACCTGCTTTTAGCAGCAATGAAAATAGGACCATGCGTCCAATTCAACTCTAGGCTTCAGAGTTTTCCCTCTAATACCATTACCTCATGTACAGAAGAAAATGTAAATCTAAAATATGCTGGTGATTATAACCTTTCTTCCTGACAGACATTGTAATATAAATGCACATAAATTGAATTTCTTCTTTAAAGAAATTTGAATACCTTTGGAGCATTTTAGCAAATCATCTGCAGTCCTTGTGGCACCACATCAATGATCTGTGGAAAAGTGATCTGTCTGTAGCATGACTTCTGCAATAGAAGGATGGAGCAGGGCCGGGACATGCCAAGAAAAATAGGACCTACTTTATTGATATTCAAAATTTATTTTATTAAACTTGCACAAAAGACAGAGACGTGGGGAGCTGGTGCTACCAGGGAAGGCACTTCAAGTATTAACTCCCGAAGTCCTGCTCATGTCGTCTGCCTGCCAAAATTGGGGAGAACATGAAGAAAGAAGGGGAATGGCAGATTTCCGGTTTTCCTTCATTTGGATTCTGCCCACTGGGGCTGCATTCGGAGGCCCTGTGTGAACTATTAAATCAGAAATAGTAAGAGTGGAGCGTGGGTGTGGGAGGCTGCAGGCATCAGATGAGAGTTCTTGGGCCCAGATGTCCCTTGGGGATGGGGAAGGAAGGTTGGAACAATCTGTGCTCACCAGTTTGTGCCTGGATGGGAATGTGGCTGTTCAGAACTCTTGTCCCTCCTAGGGGCTGAAGACAGGGCTTGATTCATTGCTGATTGTCACTGCTAAATTGGTAGAGTTGAAAATCATCATCATAAAAAGTGCATCCAGCTCTCAACCCTTGGTTCCCATGGCTTGAGCCCTGGTCTTGTGCCTGGGTTCACCATTCAACTTTGGGTTGACATTTGAAAGTGACCAGGGTAGTGGTCCCTGTGCATCTTTGGATCTGGGCCCTGTGGGTGTCCAGGTCCTCTAAGGCTCTGGTTTGGGGGCTTGGCCTTTGCTTGGTCTGGAGTTACCCACTGTCTAGAAACCTCTGAGATGGTAGGAAAGGGGCTGGTGGATTTTGGCCAGGTGGAAATTTCAAGTTAGGAACGTTGTTTGGGTGTCCCTCACCCATAAACGCTGGGACGACATTTACAGAAGATACTGTCCTCCAAGTGCAAACGTGATCTGTTGTTTCCCGAGGTGATCTGAGTGATCCACCACGAATAATGAATCGTGGGTGTGTCCTCTTCCACCATCACCTCCCAGCTCCAGGGGCCTGCAACTACACATTTCTTCAGTCAAGAAGCCAGCTGAGGCCACAAATCCTTCGGGCTGCCTGGAGGAGGCATTACGAAGCTCCTCTCTTGGGCTGCTGGCCCTAAGTTGGAACAAGCTCCTGGGTAGCTCTTCTTTGATCTATCAGACCACACATCTCCCTTACAAAACAAAGCCCACCAGTGCCTGAGCAGGGACAGGACTAGTACGACAGCCAGATGGTCTGCAGGGGGAGTTGGAGAGGGGGGGTGATCCAGGGCAGGGCCTCGTACCACAAACTGCCCAGTTTGGAATCCTGACTCCATCACCTTGGGACCTTGGGCAAGTGATTTCTCTTCTCTGTACCTCAATTTACTCATCAGTGAAATGGAAACAATGCTATGAGACCAAACCACATGGAATTGCCATCCATGTAGATCAGAAGCAATCAATTAATGGCAACTTCATATGGTTTACCCTAATAGTACCTATTCATGGAGTTATCAGGAAATTCATGAGCAGAAAGATGTACAGCACTTAGAACACTGCAAAGCACGTAGTAAGAGCGCAGCCCTGCACGCCGGCCGGCTTGTGACAAATGCATTCATTCAGCCGAGACTAGGGGGAAGGCAGGTGAGGCAAAATTTACATCCAAAAAAAAAAAATTTACATCCATTACATCCAGGTGGGGCTATATTTTCTTTTATTTTCATGAATTTTGGTCATTTGTTTTTGTTTGAAAAAAACCAACTACAGCAACTACAAAGCACGTGGGACCAGGGCTGTGTGTCAGGCAAACAGAGCTACTGCGGGCCGCGGTCTGCCCGCTCTGACAGCGCTTGTTGCAATCACATAATTACTTGTTAGACTGAACTGTACTGATTTATGGGGGATCAATCTTTCTGCTGGTCTCCGTTCTGCAGGGTTCCGTGCCAGGAGGTTGTCAGAGAAGCTCATTTTACTAGAAGAGAGAAAACAAACAGTGAGACAGTGAGAGTGTCCTTGCAGATGCGGAGCCTGGAGAACAGTCTTCTTTCCTCCCCATCCTGTACCTTTTACTATTTAATGGCCACACAGCGACACGTGAGGAGGTGGGATCTTGAGAGCAAGCCCTAACTCTGGCCCAGATCACCTGTCTTCTCCCCACCCCTTCTCGCCTGGAACACATAAAAGGATGTGAAGTTAAAAAAGCTGTAGTTCCCTGGATCTGTTCATTTGCAGACCTGGCGGGGGGTGGGAGTAGAGTTTATTAAGGGAGATTTGCAAAGCTCTTAACTTTAGGGATACAGGAAGGTTCCAGTGGGTCTGGTGAGAGGCAGCCGGTCCCAAGGGGGCTGAGAAAGTGGGCTCTGACGTCAGACAGCTAGAGTGCAAATCCAGGCTCCAAGATTCTTAGCCATGTGGTCCTGGGCAAGTCAGTTAACCTTGCCAAGCCTCAGTTTCTCCATCTATAAAATGGCACTTCCTTGCTGGGCTAGTGTCCCATGAAAAGAATTGATGTGTGTGAAGCAGTAGGCATAGTGCCTTATGTATAGTAAGTGCTCAATAAATGCTAGTGGATACGGAGGGGTCACAGTGCTGCAGGAAGAGTCACACATGTCTCTTTCCCTATTTCTACCATTCTCAAGGGTGAACTCTGGGAAACAGGGTACATTGATTCTCTTCTGCACCCAGCACAATGCCTTGTATCTGTGGGGCATCCAGAAACGAAGGTTAATAATGAAAGGATGGGATTGGGAGCTGGGAAATCTGCTTTCTGGTCCCAGCTCTGTGACTTTGGGCTGGGTCCCCATCTCCTCTCTGGGACTCAGGTTCCTCTCCTGGGAAATGAAGGCTGGGACTGGAAACAGCATTTCTCAAGGTTTGCCCTGAGATTCTGAGAATGTCACCATGGTTTATAGTTCAGCGGGCAAAAGAAGAGGAGACAAGGGCTCTGTGGTCAAGTTCATTTAGGAAAGGTTGAGATAAACAGTCAAACCAAGTTCCCTTACAGGACTTCTCAGGGCCTTCATGGAATGAGCATTTCTGGGATCTCTCTGACCTTGGAGGCCTGTTTCTCTAAAGTCTTTCTATACCTGGATGTGATTTATGAGGGTGACCCAGGAGCAGTTAACTCTGTTTTGCTGAGCCCATTTCTGGGCCTCCTGAGAGGATAGGAAGTCAGGGGCAGCTGGGACTTCTCCCGGACTGGGAGAGCCCCTGGCAGAAACAGCGACATCCTTCCCTTGGTGCCCTTTGCAAGCTTCTCCAGGACAGGGATGGGCCTGGGGGACTCTTTGGACCCCTCAGCTCAAGGTCTGAACACAGGGATCTATGTTCAGGATAATGGTAATGACTTTGAGTGCCCAGGAAGTTATGCCAAGAAATGTGATTGGCTCATCAGAAAGGCCACCCACCCCCTAGCCTAGAGGGGAACCTTCTCTGGGGCACTAATGTCCATGATTTCCCTGAGACTTCACTAAAGATGGACACGTCCACCCCACACCGTGGAGGCCAGAAGACTAGGGAGGGAGGGAGACGCGAAAACGAGCTTGTTTTCCCAAAATGGTGATGATATTTACTGAGGCAGTTGTTTTTACTTTCTTAATTGATGGTTCATCCATTATTCAACATATTCATATTGAAGACCCATTGCAGACCAGGCACTGTTCCGGGCTCTGGGGATCCTGCAGTGAACAAATACAAAGTCCCTGCTCCGGTGGAGTTTAAGTTCCTATGTGGGGTGAGAGTAAACAAAGACATAATAGGTCAGGAGGCTGCCGCGATACATGTTACAAAGAAAAATGAAGCAGGTTAAAGGGACAGAGAGGTTACGAGGGCTGCTTTAGGCAGGGGATCAGGAAAGGGCCCTCAGATTTGGTGACCTTTGAGTAGAGAGCTGGATGGAGTGAGGAAGTCGTGTGGGTATCTGAGGGAACGTAATTTCAGGAACAGGGAGCACTCAGTGCTAAGGCCCTGGGGTGCAAACGTACTTTGATGTGTTCAAGGAACAGGGGAGAGGCCGGTGTGACTTGAGTGGAGTGACAAGTGGGGAGAGACATAGGAGAAAATCATCAGAGAAGCATCTGTAAGGCCTTGTAGAGCTTGGATTGTATTTAAATAAAGTAACTTCATTGAGGCATGTTCTGCATATCATATAATCCACCCTTTTCAAGTATACTCAATGCTCAATGCTTTTTAAAGTGAATTTACCAAGCAGTGCCACTATCACTCTAAATCTGTTTTAGAGTCTTTCCATCAGCCCAGTATGAGTTCTTATGCACATTTACTGTTAATCCCCGCTCCCCTCCACCCCCGCCCCAGGCAACCACTATCTACTTTCTGCTGTCATTCTAGCTTTGCCTTTTCTGAATGTTCCGTACAGATGGAATTTCTTCTGTCTGGCTTCTTTCACTGAGGATAGTGTTTTTTGAGATTTGTCCTTGTCATAGCTCGTATCTGTAGTTCATCCCTTTTTATTTCTAAATGGTATTCCAACTTGGATTGTATTTTAAGCAGTGACAGGAATCCATTGGAGGGTCTGGAGTGTAAGAGAGACTTATCATGACAGCACCTGTGCTTTATCACAGAGAAGCAGAATTCCTGGCAGGGTGAGCCCATGGCTTTGGCACAGACGAGTCTGCTTCTGCCACTGGCGGCTGTTGCCCTTGGACAAGTCATTTCACCTTTTTAAGTCTCAATTATCTCATTTCTTTTTCGTTATTTATTTATTTTTATTGTGGTGAAATATACATAGCACAAAATGTATCCTTTTAACTTATCTTTTTTAAAGTGTACACTTCAGTGGCATTAAGCACATTCACGTTGTCGTGCGACCATCACCACTATCCATTTCCAGAATTTCTCCATCATTCCAAACTGAACCTCTGTACTCCTAAAACACTAACCCCCCTACCTCCTCCCCCAACCCTTGCCAACTTCCATTCTACTTCCTGTCTCTATAGATTTGATTACTCTAGGTAATTCATATAAGTGGAATCATACAGTATTTGTCCTTTTGTGTCTGGCTTATTTCACTTAGCATAATGTCCTCAGGGTTCATCCACGTTGTAGCAGGTTTTAGAATTTCCTTCTAAAAAAAAGCTGACTAAAATAAAGCTGACTAATATTCCATTGTATGGAATAGACCACATTTTGGTTATCTATTCATCCATCAATGGACATTTGGCTTGTCTCCACTTTTGGCTATTATGAACAACACTGCTATGAACATGGGTGTACACATCATTTTTAGAATGGGGATGGCAGTAGTTACCTGCCTGACATAACTGTCATGAGGATGAAATGAAACGATTCACATAAACTGCTTGGCACGGGACCTGGCACATGAAAAATGTCGAAAGAACGCCATTCAATAAAGATTCAATAACAACAGAGTCATTATTATTAATGATGATCGGTAGCTGAGCATATTTTATTTTTTGGACGCTCTGCGTGGCTCATGGGATCTCAGTTCCCCGACCAAGGATCGAACCCAGGCCACGGCAGTGAAAGCCCAGAATCCTAACCACTAGGCCACCAAGGAAGTCCCTGGTGGGAGCCAAGCATTTGATAGAGAAATTTCGCAGGACTGCAGATCCAAAGGGAGGGCAAAGGGAGCTTTCTTTTTTCTTTTTTCTTTTTAATATAAACACAATTTCTACTGTAAAAGTAATGTGACCCTAATTTTTAACATTTAGAAAATAGAGAAGAAAAAATCTCCACCGATAATCTCACCACTTTCATTGAGTTTCAATTTCCTTCTACTCCAGAGGGATTAAACAGACTGCATTTCAATAGAACAGAGAGAAACTAGATTTTGGGGGGCAGGCCAGGGGTGGGGAAGGAACCCCGTGGAAGATTCTTCTTTGAGAGGAATCACGTTGGTGTTTTGCTTTTGAAATCCCAGGGCCCGGCCGATTCAGCCAAGCTGGGATGCATTTTTTTGGCTTTGGCACTGAGAGAGAGAGAGAGGAATCAGAAAAAGGAAATATCATTTCCTTAACTACTAGGTATTAATATCCTGTTTAATTTAATTTCGGCTTTCTGAGCTGGTGAGCTCTTTTCCCTCTAACATACAGTGTCAGCTTGGCAGGGAGGTTCTGACAGTATCAAAAGAGGATTTAGCTCTGAACCCTTGCCATGAAAGTGTCTCTATCTGCGCCCAGTGTAGGCTTTCAGAAGAGAGCATTGTGTCCTGTGAAGACGGTAATTGAGTGAATGAGGCCTGGCACCTGGACCTGCCGTGGAGCCCTGATAAGGACATAAAGACAGGCTTAAAGGGCCTGCTTGCCAGAGCCAGAGAGCCTGGCGCATCCCTGCGAGGAGAGGAGCCCAGCCGTCCGCGTCCCCGTGGAGAGCTGAGCGCGGGGACTCAGCCCCTGCCGCCCTGCAGAGGCAGGATCCTGGGCAGAGGGGAGGCTGGAGCATTCTGCATCTCAGCACAGTAGACGGGCACTCTGGGGGAGATAAGCACTGATGAATGGGATGGGGCTGGCCCAGCAGGCTGATACACCCCCTATTTCTTGGTAAATATACTGTAGTCTTTGGCCAAGGCCAGTCTAGAGAGCTGTTGTCTATCTTATCTTGAGTGGCTGTGTGGCCACTGGAAGACTGAATCGGGATCCCTGTGAGTCTAAATGGTTAATTTTCCTAGTGATTCCCATGTGTCTCCAACTGCCCTTGGTCAGGATTCACAGCCCCAAACAGGATTGCCCATCTCTCTGAGGGCTCTGGGCTGATCACTTCCTCTGTGAACTGAAGACAATTTAGCAGTTAAGTGACCATAGGGTTGGGATTTCCCTGGCAGTCCAGTGGTTAGGACTTCACAGTTCCACTGAGAGGGGCCTGGGTTTGATCCCTGGTCGGGGAACTAAGATCCTGCAAGCCGCGAGGCACGGCAAAAAAAAAGAAAAAGTGACCGTAGGGTTATTGTCTACTTACCCATCTATCCATCCATCCACCATCCCCATCCATCTATCCATCCATTCACCAATCCTTGCCATTCCCCCAACCCTGCAACTGTCCATTATCCACCCAGCCAGTCATCCATCCATCCATCCATCCATCCATCTGACTTTGGAGAGCCTTCAGGCACTAGTGGATGACATCTTTTAATAGGCTTTTAATGGTGAGAGCTTTGGACAAGAAGTCGGAACCCAAATCCCCAATTAGCTGTGTGTGACCTCGGCTAAGTCACTGCTTTAGAGTTTGCCACAATTGGAGCCTTGTTAGTCAGGGGCAGGTTAACTTTTTAAACCATCACTCCTAAATTTCAGTGGCTTAATGTAAGTTTATTTCTTATTCATGAGTGAAAATAGGTGTTCTTGATTGATGGACAACTTTCCTCCATGTAGTGACTCAGGGACCCAGGTTCCTTCCATCTTGAATCTCAGCCCTCCTCTGGTCTATGGAGTGCTTCCATTCTGCTGGTACATGAGAGATGAAGGTTAGCCAAGGGAGACCTGGAAGTGGTGCACATCACTTCTGCTCACATTGCATCAGCCAGAAGTCAGTGCTAGGGCCACAGCTAACAGTGAGGGTGGCTGTGTGCTAGGATGGCAAGGAGAACATGGACTTTGGGGGTGCCAGCTGTCTCTGCCACTGGGCCTCTGGATGGTTTTTGATCCCAAAGAAACAGTAAAATGTTAGATTCCAAGAGAAAGAGGTGGGTCAAAGGCTTCTAGATTTTCTTTATTCCCTAAGCAGAAAGTTAGGTGTTATCTGCTTTACTTCTGACTGCTGCCAAAGTGGGAGATTCTTCAACTGGCCATTTGGAGAGCAGAGAAAATAGCAGAAGAGTTTTTCTTTTTCTTCCTTTTTTTTTTAAAAAATTAAAGTCTAGTCAATTTACAATGTTGTGTTAGTTTCAGGTGTACACCAAAGTGATTCAGTTATACACATGTAATATATATATATATATATATATATTTTCAGATTCTTTTCCCTTATAGGTTATTACAAAATACTGAGTATAGTTCCCTGTGCTATACAGTAGGATCTTATTGGTTACCTATTTTATATATAGCAGAAGAGTTTTTCTGACACCTGAATTCAGAACCTTTCAAATATGACCACAGGACCCTGTTCCAAAATGCAGGAGGGAAGGTCATGTTCTCGCCTCTTTAAATATTTGACATTGGGAAGAAATTAAAGACCCATAGTATCATCTAATCATAGTCTTCTTCTATTTGGAATTCTGATGGACAAATTTACACCTAATCTTTTCTAGAAACATATATAAGTATATATTTCAAAATCAGCATTACACGTCATCATCATTGTGAACATTTACTGAGCACTTACTATGTGCTAGGTACTCTTTGAAGTTTTATATAATTATATAATTTACTTGCAGCAACCTTATGAGGCAGGTATGATTACAGTCCCATGTTATGGAAATCTGTGACAGGGTGACATTTACCAAAGGTCACACAGCTGTGAAGTGGTAGAACAAGCAAGAATGACTTGGGTGACTTTACCTGTGCCCAATAGCATGGATGTATCATGGTGGCCCCCGCGGGAGATTTTCCTAAAGGTCTTTCTTTTGGCCACTTAAACTCTGTGTGTCAGTTTTCTCATCCATCACATGGGGATGCCAGTCACTGTCTTGCCTTTGTGGGCAGCTTTATTGCAGGGATCATCTAAGAGAAGGGATTTGGAAGCACATGTCCAAGTACGAGATGCCACAAATGAGCAGAGTCACTGCTTTGTGTGTAGTATCTTCTGTCTGTAGTCCTTTTTCTGCCCTTAGACTCACCCTTGCTAAAAAGCGTCAAGTGAGTGATTCAGCAAAGTGAGGGCTTACGACAGAACAAGGTGTTCAAATGAAGTCCTTACCTTTGGAATATTAACCTCAGAAGGCTGGGGTGAGCTGGGAAGTCTGGAGCCTTCCCCTTGGTCCCTGGCAGCCTCTCAGCTGTGCGTGTTTTTCCAGCTGAAGGAGAGACGAGCCTGATCTCCACACTCCAGATGTTTCCAGACCTGCAGAGCCGGCATCGTCTGGAGGGGGCTGTCGGGCACCAAATCTTCTGGTCACATTCTCCCATGGGTTCCCTCTCTTTTTAAAATGTTATTGAAGTATAGTTGATTTACAACGTTGTGTTAATTTCTGCTGTACAGCAAAGTGACTCAGTTATACATATATATATTCTTTTCCATTATGGTTTCTCACAGGATATTGAATATGGTTCACTGTGTTATATAGTAAGGTCTTGTTGTTTATACATTGTATATATAATAGTAGCATCTGCTAATCCCAGACTCCCAGTGCATCCCTCTCCCTCCTATGGGTTCTCTTTAGCTGGCTTGGTTTCATTGCAGGGAACGTTGAGGAGACGCGAGTGTATTTTTCTTTCAAAAAAATATGGAAACTGTAATCTCTTTTGCAACTGGGTCTGACTGCAGACAAGCAAGAGTGGGCGGAATAGGTCGGTGGGCAAGTCTGCCTCAGGAAGAGGCAGGTACCCCTCAACAGACCACACACCTGTGCAGATGTGACAGCCGGTCCCCTGAACAAAGTCTCAACAAAAAGATGTGAGGCCCCTCCAGTGGGGACTGGAGGAGGGGATTTGGTTTTGTTTTTCAGCAATGCTGGAATCTTTCCTCTTGGAGCATTTCTGGTTCTGTCTGGGTTCTCTGGAATCAGTTAGAAGAAACAGCTGGATGTTTGAGGGAAAATGGCTAACACGCCTAGCATCTTTATAAAGCCGGTTCCCATTTACAGAAAAGCTTTATCCAAATTGATTCTCCCCAAAACGACTCTATTCTCTCTATGCAAAGGGCTTTCCTGAAACTTCCAAATGTTTATAGGGCGGATTAAGCAAGCTTGAGGTCATAAAGTGCAGCTGCTATTTAAATATAAACATCCAGGGCCCAGGCATCTGACTATTGGTAGGTGTTGAGTGCCACTTGCAGAGTGAGCGGCCGGCCTGCCTTAAATAACTCTAACTAGGCCCAAAGAGTCCTTAAGAGGTTTCTAGGATTAGATCACAGCCTGGCAAAAGCAGAGAAAGTCTGGAAAAGTCCTAGGAGGATTTTAAATTTTTTTCTTTTGTTTTAATCTATCAGATCAAGCAGCTGAGGCAAGCTTTGGACCAAATTAAACATTTCGATAAATCATAGTTTTAAATCACAGTCAGCTGGAGGAATTATGATTTGTGCCTGGCCCAGAAGAACATTCTTGAGGATATTTTGAAAGTATCACCAAGAAGAAGGCTGGGGAAGCAAATCATTGCCCTTGCTCTTTAAGGAAAGAAGGATTTGTTTTATTCCTAACTGCAGAGTGCTCAGTGGGGTGACTGGCAGACAGAAAAGGGTCTGGCCAAGTGTATTAGTCAGCTTGGGCTGCTATAACAAAATACTGTAGACTGGGTGGCTTATACAACAGAGATTTATTTCTCAAAGTTCTGGAAGCTGAGAAGTCCAAGTTCAAGTTTCCAGCCAATTCAGTTCCTGGTGGGAGCTTTCTTCCTGGCATGGCCTTCTTGCATGACAGAGAAAGACAGCTCTTTTTTCTTTTGTGTCTCTTCTTATAAGGGCACTAATCCCATCATGAGGACTCCACCCTCATGAACTAATTACCTCCAGAGGCCCCATCTCCAAATACAATCACATTGGGAGATAGGGCTTCCACATAAGAATTTTGGGGAGACACAAGGTATTCATCAAAACATTTAACAAACCAAGACACAAATGCCTCCCCCAAATTATGTCTGCTAGAAATGCTTCTGCATTAAGAAGCACAAAGGAGATAAATGTCCTAATCACCGATGTAGTTAACACTGTCACCCAGGAAGTGTCACCCAGGAGGTCTTATTCCACGCCTGGCCCCTGATGCTGTGAACCAGAACAAAATTAAGTGCCAAAGGACCAGCACTGCCTGGGATTCTCTCTCAACATTTATTCCATGAAAGGTGGGTTTTGTCCTTTGGGGCTTAATGTTGAAAATAAACTTGGCTGCACAGGTAAACTCTTAAGAGACCAGCTAATGCCAGGTGATTCTCTCAGCCTGTGAAATCTCAGCCTTTTACTTGGTCATATTTTCAAAAGAGAAGACAGCTAATGGGAGTAACTTCCTTACATTAAAAACATACTTTGGTTAACAGCACCAAACCACTTAAGTTGGCAGCAGATCAATTATTAATTAGATGAATGGCCTTTTATAAATCCCTCTGCAGCCTCCGGACAGCCGATGGGTTTATGGCCCATGCATTAGGGAACATGGTTGCTCTGTGGTTATAATTATCCACAGTTGCTGGCAGTTTGAGGGTCACAGAGCCAAAAACAGCTGCCCTGTGGACACACTCTCCTGTGCTACCCCAGGGGCTATGTGGAGAAAGCTGACATAGGAGAGGATGGTTTGTTCTCTTGCTCTTCTTAGCTGTTTGATGTTGGCAAAGTCCCTAGAATTGTTTTCTTTCTTTTTTTTATTGTACACTCTTTTTTTTTTAATTGAAGTATAGTTGATTTACAATATTGTGTTAGTTTCAGGTGTACAGCAAAGTGATTCAGTTATATATACATTTTAATTTTCAGATTATTTTCCATTATAGGTTATTACAAGATATTGAATAGTGTTTTTGCCTTGAGAAACCATCTTTTCCCTACTCTCAGTCCCTTTGGTTGGGGGAACTAGATATCTCTTAGCATTAGGGATGGCCACGTGACCGAGGCCTGGCCAATCAGAGCAGTGCATCCTTCTTGCTCCAGTGATTGGTCCGTTCTAGTCAGAAGCAAAGCTACTCAATTCCCTGGCTATTGTTCATGGGGAGCGGATCCAACGTGGTTTACTCTGGCACTCAGCTTTGTTCATGTCTGTGAATGTTGGTAGTTGAAAGTTTTGAAAGTTAGTATGTTTCTATAGTTCTTTAAAAAAATATTGAAAATACTGGAAAAGAAACCCACTGCTTTTAGAACACAAATTATGGAAAGTAGAGACCCTCAAGATCTCGGCTAATGGAGCTGAGAAACACTGATGTAATGGGGAGCCCCATCAGCATGTATTAATCAAGGGTCTAACTATTGCTGTAAAAGCACATGATGCTTAATGACTTAACACATGCAGTTTAGTTTTCACCCATATCCTGTCCTGCTGACAGTGGGTAGGAGGAGACTCTCTTCTCCCAGTCCTTCAGAGTCTAGATTCTTTCTTTCTGGTGGCTCAGCCATCCCCTGCACCTGCCGAACCGCCACTGGACCTTTGCGTACTGACAGTAGGCAGAAAGAAGAGAAAGCATGGAGTATGGTGCTGAGGTTTGATGGGCCACACCTGGCAGAGATGCAAATCAGCCCACATCCCATTGGCCAGAACCCAGTCACATGGCCATCCTAACTGCAAGGGAGGCTGGGAAATGTAGTCTAGCTGGGTGCCCAGGAGGAAGGGGAAAATGTAGGTGGACAGCAATTAGACTCTCCCGCACCCCAGTGACACAATTACAAGTTGGTGGTTCAGCTGACAATATGTTTTCTTTTTGTGACTCTGAATATCACAAGGGTGCTTTCTTTGGGGGGACAGAAAGGTACCAAAGAAAATAACAAAAACTCAAAGCCAGCCATTTCTCAGGCTTTCTGGCTCCATGAGACTGAAAATAGTTAGAGGTCACAGGCTTCTTGGTTTTCACTGAATGCCACATTTGTCCTAAGTGATTAGTTTGATGTTGTGTAACAGAGTTGAAGGGTCCAGTGTTGTTTTAGTCAAAACTGGGTTTTCCTCTAACTGTGTCTGTTCACTTGTTTATTACTGTCTGGAAACCTAGTTCCCAAGAACGCTGGAGTTTCATACATGTCCAGGCATCTGAAGGCTCCACGCTAGTTTGATGAGTGACATTATGTGTGTTCATGAGAAAATCATTTCAAGGGCTACAAATGAGTCCTTTAGTAATACCCAGGAGTCATAATGTCTGTGACATAATGAACCTTCCTAAATTACAACCTACACTAATTAGATCACTTATTGCCACATTCCAGGCCCTGAAACAATTTGCTTAAAGTGATAGTTACCTCTAATGAAAAGATACATAACGGAGAATGTCAGCAACCTTTTAAATCCTCCATGACTTATCATGGAGACGTCTTGTGCAAAGCGCTCGTGGTGAAGCAACTTCTTTTGTCACCGATTCCTCCTAAATTAGGTATTTTATGATCGCTTAGAAATAAAGAGAGTTCCCTGGGGTCGTAAGGAGATTAGGTAAGGGCTATCTGCCTCCTTCAGTCCTTTTCTGACCCCTCCCCTCCCTCTGCTCCTCCCTCCCTGCTCCAGCCCTGTCCTCACTGTGGTTGAGACACTCACAGAAGCTCGCCTAGAATGATGTATGGTTGTCAGCTACTTATAGAGTGGGCTTTCCCGGGCCGCCTGGGGGCCCTGACCACCTGGCAGGGGTGAGGTTCCTTGTCTCTTCTCAAGCCCCCACCCCGAGCGGGGCCTATTTCACAGCTGTCTCTCTGGTGGGGTTGGAAGGGGTGTCCCTATCATGCAGGCTGATGGAAAACAGGGCCTGGAGAGGGCTGGTGACGTCAATACCAGGTTGGCTGTTAGGCCTTCAGTAGGAAACAGGGTCATTCAAGGAGGCCATTGAAAGACATTACAGTAAGTCCCCTACGTATGAACAAGTTCCGTTCCGAGGGCACATTTGTAAGTCAAATTTGTTCGTTAGTCCAACCAAGTCAGCCTAGGGTACCCAACTAACTCAATCGGCTATACAGTGCTGTACTGTAATAGGTTTATAATACTTTTCACGCAAATAATACATAACAAACAAACACAGAAAATGAAGAAAACATTTTTAATCTTACAATCCAGTACCTTGTAAAGTACAATAGCACAGTACGACAGCTGGCATCCAGGGGCTGGCATCGAGTGAACAGGCAAGAAGAGTTACTGACTGGAGGAGGGAGAGGAGGTGGGAGATGGTACAGCTGAAGGATTGTCAGCAATAGGAGACGGAGGGCAAGCTGCAGTGTCACTCACACCTGACATTGATGGCAGAGGTTCTGGTTCCTTGTTGGAACCAGAGGCACGTTCACATCTTTGAAGGTTCGTATGTAGGGGACTCACTGTATTTGCAAAGATGTGGGCAGGATGCAGAGATACCCATTGTGGGATGGCAGTGGAGCTGTTGCCACCTCTTGGCCCAAAGGAACAAGGGAAGGGAGCGGTAATCAGAATCGAGAAGAGAGGATCTATAGAAAGGACCTTCTTGAGGCATCTGCTAACCCCACAGCCGGTCCCAGGTGCCCCAGGGAGGGAGCCACAGAGTCAATTCCCCCGTGGGGAGGCCAGCAGGAAGCACACTGGACCTCTTTGATCCTGACCGGTTGGATCAGCCCCCTGGGCCACAGAGCAGGGAGAGGAGAGGGGAAAGCAGCTTTGGGGGGGGCGGGGCACACAGGTGGCCGGCGGCGCCAGTGAGTCCTGTTGTTTGGGAAACATCTTCCCTGCCTGCAATGGCTCTGTGTCCTCTTTTGTCCCCCGGGGCCCTGAGCTGCCACTCTCGTCTGTGTAGGCAAGGACCAGCACTCTGGTCAACCTGGGGTCTCACCCTCGGCTTGGCTCCTTCTGGGGACCGATGGCTGCCTTTTGGGACATCTGATGACAGCTTAACGGTGCTCTCAGGCCCAGAACACAGCACAGGCTTCCTTGTGTTTAAGGGTCCACGCCGACAGCCTTAGGGCATGTCCCTGCCAAAAGGAAGGGGTTCCATCAGAAAAACAGGTGAAGACCACACCCATTTAGAAGATGAGATCTCTCTGCCATACTCCTCATTCCTGAAAAAAATGAGGAGGAACTGAAAGGGACTTATCTGTTGCCTGGACCTTCTGGCTTCCAGAAAACGTATTTGGAAGCACCCGGGGAGGGAGGGTGCCTGACACAGAGCAGGTGCTGAGAAGTTGTCAGGAGAATCTGAGTGGCAGGGCCTCAACAATAGTTCTATGAGTTTGGGGTTCTTGTTAAAATCTTCCTTGATACCACCATCCCCTGGAAAAGAACAGAAGCCATTTTGCAACTCAGAAAACATGTATTTGCCTTCAGGCTTGTGTGTCAATAATAATTATGATAATAGCAATAGCCCCTTTTAGTGCGTTAGGTAATTTATTTATGTTTTCCCATTTGGTCCTCAGAACAGCTCCACGGATCAGTTAGAGCTGAGGAAACAAGCTCTGAGAGCCTCAGGCACTTGCCCTGGACAGCACAGCTTGGCAATGCTGGAGTCTGCAGCGCAAGCCGGCTCTTCGTGACACTGAAGCTGGGGCTCCTCCGCCTCCATCCCTGCTTGGCAGGCCAAGCTGGGGCAAAGAGAAATCCAGAAGAGTTCTAAGGTATTATTCCTGCTCTCAAGGAGCTAAAGGTCTATTTGAGGAGACAAGGTAATCCTTCGGGGAGGAGTTGCAGGCGCTGTAGGATTCAGACGCCAGATGCCAAGTGTGCGTGGGTTTGCATGGGCGTGTGTGTATGTGTTTGCGTGTGTTTGTGTGAGTGGGGGGGCAGGCGGCATTACATACATCATCTCATTTAAGCTTCTCAACAATCCTCTGAAATAGGGACTTGAATCACCCCAGTTTTACAGGGGAAGAAGCTCAGTCTCAGAGAGGTTAAGTGGCTTGTCCAAGGTCACACAGCCAGTAAATTCAAGAGCCCCAACTCTAACCCAGAGAAGTCTGTCTCCAAAGCTGATGCTTTTGATTACTGTCTAAGGCTCTGAGTTGATCGATACATAACCCAGCCCTCCTGTCCAGACCATGCAGTTGAGCCCAGAGGAAGCAAGGGACAGTCCTGTCCTAGGACTTGTATTAATGGGATGAGACAGGATTTCCCCAGGGCAGGGACTGCAAGGCCAGAGGCCAGACAGAAAAGGCAGTCCTCCTGCTCTGGGGCGAGCCAGGCTTCCCAGGGGTTTGGAGACCGCCGCCTGCAGACCTGGGCAGAGCCGCTCACCAGAGACCCCACATCCCTCCTGGCCCTCAATAGAGAGACGGGAGGCACGCTCTGAGTGGGAGGACCCCCAGGATCCCTTCTCAGGTCCTGCTCCCCTGAAAATGTTTTTCTTCGCAGGCCAGTGAGGTTCCTCTCTCTTTGTAGCCAATATGTCCAAGGCTGACAGGTTAAAACTGCTCGCTTGCTTTTAAGTGTCAGGAGATGTAAATAGTTTTAGTCTTCAGTGGTTTCTGATTGAATCTCCTTTTGAAGTAATGATAGCTATAATTTAAAGCAACAGTTACCATATTTTCCTTGCTGGCTGGCCTGCTTTGAAGCACTAAGTATAAATCTGCTTAAAATCTTAAAATAGCTGTAGCTCTGTCTCAATATTCTACCAGGAGCCAGGGAGATTCAGCCTCTAATTGCCATCATCTGTAACTAATATCAGCAGCACAGCAGGCTCGTGACAAGGTGGCTGGGAGAATTGCTCTGACATAGACAGGAAGGTAGAGGCAGAGACGTAGTTCCCCTTGGGGACTGTTGGCTTTGGTTGGAGTTCGGAAGAAACCTGTCCTGAAATTAGGACCAAATGAGCTCTGGGCTCTGAGGAGATTTTCAGGACCATCTTTTCCAACCCCTTCCAGGAGCCTGGGATGAAAATGAGAGGGGCCTCCTTGCAAAATAGTACGCAGAAAGTTCAAGGTGGGCAGGGACTCGGTTCTAGCCAATGGAATTCCCAGGGACTACCTCCATGCCTTCCTTATTCTTCTTTACACTTCATAACAAAAATAAGGGCTGGGGAGACTCCAGCGTGGCTGGCAACCGATGGGGAATAATGCACAACCGTTTCTGCTGCGTTCCAGCAGATGCATTTAAAACCCAGTTTACATCTTAAATTGGCCGCCATGTTTCATTCATTCAGAGACATTAATTCATTCAATAGATACTCATCGCCTCTCTACTGTGGGCAGGGCAGTGAACAAAACAGTCGGCAATCCCAACATTGACAGAGTTTCCAATAAGCACACGAGAGTTTCCTGGATGATGATAAGTGTTAGGGGATAAAGTATAGCAGGGAAGAAGGTAGGGAGGACCAAAGTTGCCATTTTAAATAGGCTTGTCACCCAGAAGGTGGCATAAAATGGCATTTCTGTTTTTGTGTAAACTGTTCGGTGAAAAGTGTACTAACATGAGCAGATGAAAACTATAATAAACAGAATGGATAAACAACAAGGTCCTACTGTATAGCACAGGGAACAATATTCAATATCCTCTGATAAACCATAATGGGAAAGAACATGCAAAGGAATGTATATATATGTATAACTGAATCACTTTGCTGTACAGCGGAAATTAACACATTGTAAATCAACTCGACTTCAATAAAATAAAATTTTTAAGAAAGTGTACTAATATGGATCAGCTTAGGGCAATTCTTAAAAATCCTGGTGGGAAATGTTCAGAGAAGTTGACAATGCTAATCTTTGAGTGCCAAGACTACGGGTGATTTTAACTTTTTCTTTTCTCTGCACACATTTTCTGAATGTCTTATGATAAAGATGTATGCCTTTTGGGAAAAACTGGTGACTGACTTTGGCAGTCCCTCAATAAGTTAAGCATAGAATTACCATATCATCCAGCAAGCCCACCCCTGACTATATACTCCAAATAATTGAAAACAGGTGTTCAAGCAAAAACTTGTACTTGAATGTTCATAGCAATGCTATTCGAAGTAGTCAAAGGTTTATTTAACAACCCAATGTCCACTAAGGGATGAATAAATGATATATGGTATATCCATACAATGGAATATTATTTGGCCACAAAAAAGAATGAAGTGCTGACCCCTGCTATGACATAGATGAACCTTGAAAACATTATGCTAAGTGAAAGAAGCCAGATGCAAAAGGTCATATATTGTATGATTCCATTGAAGTGGAGTATCCAGAAGAGGCAAATCCACAGAGACAGAAAGCAGATGAGTGGTTGCCTGTGGCTGTGGGGAGAAGACTTAATGGCTATAGGGTTTCTTTTTGGTGATGAAAATATTCTGGAACCTAGGTAGTAATGATGGTTGTACAACACTATGGATGTACTAGGTGTCATTGAATTGTGACAATTATTTTTTAACTGAAAAAAATTTTCTGGCCACACCGTGCGGCTTGTGGTATCTCAGTTTCCCAACCAGGAATTAAATCCAGGGCCACGGCAATGAAGGGGCCAAGTCCTAACCACTGGACTGCCAGGGAATTCCCTAAATTGTGTACTTTAGGGTAAAATGGTACATTTTATGTTGTATGTATTTACTCTAATGAAGAAGACATGGCAGTTCGGTTAAGTTACAGGAAAAACTCAGTGGCTGTATAGGCCCATGAGAGTCGCCTGCGAGGTCTTTGGCGACCAAGGACTCAGGTTTCGGGAGACTTGACACGGACCCCATTTGAAAGACTCATTACTTCCGGTAATTTACTAAGCACCTCCTAGGTGCCAGGCGGTGAGGCCACGATCATCACAATGACATGCTTGCTCTGATGGATCCCCTGCTGGCCTGGGGAGGGCCATGAAGCAGTTGATGGGCAAGAGGTGAGGAGTCGGGGTGAAGTGGCCTGTGTGGACCTCTGGCCCTGACATGCGCCTCTGTGCTGAGGATGAAGGTCTCAGAAGAGAGGCCGGGCAGACGTTCTGGGAGGTGTGTGCTGGCGCTTAGCTGGGGAATGAGCTGGGTGGCTCTGAGGCCCATTAAGGGATTAACGATTTTCCACAGATGATCCACAGAGAGGGCAGTCTGGACACAGATCATTGAGAAAGAGCCTGTTTTCCCCAAACCTGGGCATTCCAGTCATCCTTAGAAGAAGTTCCCATGCTTTTTAGGATGGAGGAAATCCAGGTGTCCGTCCATGGACTGAAGAAGGAAGGGGGAAGAGAAGGAATCTTCTATGACGCGGGCAGCAGGGCAAGCCCTCTCTTCACACCTGCCTCCTTGCCTTCGCCTCCCCGAGAGCCCAGAAACCACCTGAGCCCCTGCCATACCACCTCCCGCGTGCCCCTCTGAGACTCTGCCCGTGCCCCGCGAATCACTAGAACTTTCTGGGTCATGCTTTACAGCTGAATGCTTTGGCGCCAAAATACAACAGAGATTTCTCCAAGCAGCCTAAGAGTCCTTGCCTGATTCCCCTCCTGTTTCCCCAGGGAGAAGTGGCAAAGGCCAGCTCCAGACTAAAGCCCACAGATGTAGGCAACTTCCGGGCACAGCGGGGCCTTGGTGCCCACTCCACTCCAAGAGGAGTCACACTGCCCCTGGGCACAGCTGGGTAAAGCCCTCCCAACCCCAGCCAGGGGCACCCCTGTGTTGGCACACCCCACAGCTGGGGCCTCTACCCACTCCCTTCTGTGTACGTGACCATGGTCTAGCCAAACCCGACCATGCCTTCCTGGACCAGCCCCTGCACTTCCTGCTTCCAGACCTTCTACTTCCTTTCCCCTCCTCCTGGCATAACCTCCTGCAAAGTGCCACCTGTTGAAATCCTGGCCGTCCTTCACGTCTCATCTCAATGCCACCTCCCCCAAGAGCTCCTCCTCCCTCCAACTGCGTCCTTGCCCCTGTACATGGTCCAGCTCTCCTCTTGTGGATGGCAGAACAGTCTGCCAAGTATGGACTTCATTTGTGCTGCTCTCCAACCTTCAAAGAATCCCCATGGTTTAGAGCACGGCTTTGGAGTTGGACAGCCTGGGGTTCAATCCGGAATCAACTTGGGAAAATCACTTTACCTCTCTGACCTCAGTTTTCCCATCTGTGAAATGGAGATAATAATAATAATAATAATAGTACCTACCTACAACATAGACTTCCTCTGAGGATTAAATAAGAAGATGTTGTATTGCAAAGCAGGGCCAGGGCTGGGGCTAGAGTGAGAAAAATGAGACGCCCAGGGTACAAAATTTAAGGAGATGCCCACAGGGTCGTGAAAGTGCAGGGTGCCTCTCTTGCCTCACCCTGGTCCTGACCCTAATGCAAGGTACACTGGCCAGCCTAGAGAATGAAATGATGAATTCTTGCATGCATAGAGCGCACATTCAGAAGCACGTGCAGAGAATACTCCTGTATTTGTACAACTCCCTACATGTGTGAGTGTTGGTGGGTATATGTATGAGTGTATATAGTATCTATCCATATATACATGCATATATATGTACATTTATAGGTGAATAAAAAATGTCTGGAAAAATACACTGAGAGTGATTTCAGAATTGGAATGGAGGCATTTTGTCATTATGCTCTTTAGTAGTTTTTTACACTTTTATATTCCTTTTTTCTGGCTGCATTGGGTCTTCGTTGCTGTGCGGCAGCTTTCTCCAGTTGCGGTGAGCAAGGGCTACTCTTGGTTGCAGCGCGCGGGCTTCTCATTGCAGCACGCGGGTTTCAGTAGTTGTGGCGCACAGGCTTAGTTGCTCCGTGGCATGTGGGATCCTCCCAGACCAGGGCTCGAACCCGTATCCCCTGCATTGGCAGGCAGATTCTCAACCACTGCGCCACCAGGGAAGCCCTCTCCAGATCTTTTAAAGCCGAGGGGAGAGTGGGCTGTGAGGCAGAGAGGGGCACCGACCCTGTGTGAGGCCCAGTGAAGGCAGACGCAGGCAAGGTCTGGTCCTCAGCCTCAGAAAGTTGACCATCTCATAGGGGTGATAAACGATTCCACTGATAAGGGCAGCTGCGGGGGAAGGGGATGTGGGGTTGGGGGAGGGAGGAAATGTCTCTGAGTAAAGATTTCAAGATGATGTCAACGGGTGGAGATGCGTCAGAGTGCCACCCTCCACCTGAGGGATGGGCCTGGCGTGACTGAGACAAGAGGTGCAAGCAGCGCTGGTGGAAGGTCAAGGTAGCCTTCATGGCAGAGTCTGTGAAGGGAGGCGGGGCCGTGCAAGGGTGAAGCACTCAGCTACTGGTGCCGTATTGCCCAACCTTAAATCTACTCTTGCCATCATTTACTAAATGTAAGGGCTCGGGCAAGTTACTTAGCCTCCCTGTGCTTCAATTTCCAAGTCTTCAGAATAGGAATAATAATATAAGACCTGGAGCAAAGCAAGTGCTTAATAAATGTCACCCACAATGATGCTGCTGATGATATTGTTTGAGCAGGCAGACCTGTGCATTGAGAAATCCCTCTAGTTGCCGTGGGTAGGATGAATTATGGAGAAATCAGGGCAGGGAGGTGCTTAGGAGGCAGGAGGCCGGATAGAGTGGGAAGGAGCAGGGTGTGAAGAGTTGAAAGATGTAACACAGATAAAGTATGATGAACTTGATTAGATGAAGGGACATAGCAGTGGGAGTGGGAGGGGAATGAGGGGTAATAAGGGAGAGGGTAGTAAAAGCACTGCTCTAGAGCTTGGGAGAATAGTGATGTTGTTAGGGGAGAGGTTTGCTGTGTAATGAAATTGGGTTGGAGACCTTGAGTTTGAGGGATCGTGGGAATGCAGATTGGAATCCAGAAGCAATGAGGGTGTGGCCCTAGTTAAAGGTAAGTGATGTAAGCTTTCCTGTCACCTTTAAAATAGCTTTCTGATTTATACATCCTGAGGTCTTAGAACTGACTATTAAAAATGTAATGTCATAGGCACACCCCAGCTGTCTTCTCCTAAAGATAACGTAAGGGATTATGGCTGCCTTTCTTCCAAGGAAGAGTGGTGTTTCTCAAAGTATATTCCACCATTGGGTGTTCTATGAAAAGAATAGTTTGTGGTCAAATAAGTTTGGGAGCCGTTCAGTTAAATGAAAAAGTAAACATGTTTCTCAAATGCAGGACTTATCAGGACCTCTAATGTGCTGATATGTTTTGTGTACTCTAGAGAGGAACATGGCTTGTCATATTTCTCAAACATATCTTCCTGCAGAACTCTTTATTTATTTTGCCAGATAATCAGCCCTGAAAGCTGGTCCTACCTGGACCTGGGGTTGGGAAGGTGGAGGAGGTCTCCAGGTTTTCAGTATCTTAGAGCAGAGGTTCAGTAATTTTACTATGTATGCATTAGAGTGGAACCTGTGTTTCTATCGGGGTCCCAGGTGATGCCCAAGATGCTGGTCCACAGACCACACTTTGAGAAGGAGGGTCTTAGAAGACAGCCTTCCTCAATTGGCTAACACTCGAGGGGGTGCCATGAGGATTTTCAGGCCAGCATGGGCAGTCATAGTTTTATCATCGCCATTATTATTATAATAATTATTATAAGTGGTTCACATCCCCCACTTATTCCATACCTACTGCCAGAATCATAGTTGCTCATAGGGAGCAATCGCCTTCCTGTCTTGAAAGTAGAAGGAGCCGGAAAGCAGAGGAAATCCAGAAAGGTTCTCATCAGGAAGGAGAAGGAGAGGGGCTCAGCTGAACGCGCAGCTCCTGAAACGACACGCCGTCTGTCCACGGACCCTGGTGTAGAGCTGTGATGTGGACACGTGCTGCTGTGGCTCAGAGGTCACGGCTGGGGATGAGCCGACAGGTCTGCCTGGAGGGGTGTGTGTGTGTGTGTGTGTGTGTGTATGCGAGCGCAACGCACGCATGTGAAATACTTCTTTCGAAACTGCCAAATCATCTTAATTAGATTGAACAGTCCTCCAATCCCTTATTTAGAATGGAATTTGGGGCCCAAGCTCTGCTTTCCTTTAACATGGAGACGGGGGGAATGAAAATAAACTTTGGTTTTACTGTAGCTGAGAAACAAAGTCGGAAAGTCTGGATTTCAGGCAGTGGATACCCTGTGCCTGCAGTTGCCGATGGACACGGGTGGATCTTCCGAGGGAAGGAGGCTCCTGGGACCTGAGAGGACGCCTGCCCCATGCCCTCCCATCCAAGCCCTGCCTTTCAGCCTTTGAAAGGCCCTTTGCTAGAGAACAAACATATGGACGCCAAGGGGGGAAAGTAGGGGGTGGGGCGTGGTGGTGGGATGAATTGGGAGATGGGGGTTGACATATATACACTAATATGTATAAAACAGATAACTAATAAGAACCTGGTGTATAAAAAATAAATAAAATAAAATTCAAAAAATAGATAAATAAAGGGCCTAACTTTTTAAGACTCTTTGTTTGGGTCATATGGCACTAGGTTTGGATTCCAGCTCTACTATTTACTGGATCCGTGACCTTGGACATGCGCCTTAACTTCTCCGAATCTCACTTTAGTCTTCAGTAAAATGGGGATGATAACAGTTGCTTCCCACACCTATGGGATGGTAGTCAGGATGAGAGGAGATAATGCATATAAAGTATAAAAACATAGTAGATGCTCAATAAATGGTTGCTTTTTTTTTCTTTCTTTCCTTCCTTCCTTCCTTCCTTCCTTCCTTCCTTCCTTCCTTTCTTCCTTTCTTCTTCCTTTCTTTCTTTCTTTCTTCCTTTCCTTTCCTTTCCTTCTTTCCTTCTTTCTTTCTTTCCTCTTTTCCAAGACAGTCCAGTGAGTAAGGACATGTTTGCTTTATGGGCGTGAACACTTTCTGATACTTTAACGATTCAGAGCAGAGTTTTGATTGACTTCACAAAACAGCCTGAGGAGGAAGGGAGGGAAGTTTCCAGAAGCTGAGACATGTCCAAGGCTGCACGTCCAGTGGACACTGGGACAACACTAAATTATAGGTTGACATCCTGGAGGCCTGAGTATGAGGAAAGTGACTCCTTAATGGCCAGAGCCTTGGGGACAAAACTCCTTTCGACCAGCGCATTGAAACGTGGGAAAGGAAACGTCAAATGTCCTCCCACATCTTGATGTGAAGTGGCCTCTTTTGGTCCCTGAGGCCATCTTTCTGGCCTTACCTAGTGGAGGGTTACGAGGTTCAACCAAGGAGAGTGGAGAATCCTTTAACGCTGGGTTTCTACCGTCGTCCCCCCCCGGGGCCTCCCGCAGGCCGGCTGGTCATCCTGCCTTCCGTCAGCCTCCATCCTTGAGCGGCAGGGTCTGGTAAGTAGACATTGACACCTGGGGGAGGACCAGCTGAGAGCCTTTGTAGTAAATGATACAATAGTAACTATTAAGGAAATAACCGCTTTGCTGGATTTTTTTTTTTAAAGTGTATTTATTTAAGCACATCACTTTTCTTTCTTTCTTTCTTTCTTTTTGGCTGTGTTGGGTCTTTGTTTCTGTGCGAGGGCTTTCTCTAGTTGCGGCAAGCGGGGGCCACTCTTCATCGCGGTGCGCGGGCCTCTCATTATCGCGGCCTCCAGGCTCCAGACGCGCAGGCTCAGTAGTTGTGGCTCACGGGCTTAGTTGCTCCGCGGCATGTGGGATCTTCCCAGACCAGGGCTCGAACCCGTATCCCTTGCATTAACAGGCAGATTCTCAACCACTGCGCTACCAGGGAAGCCCTGCTGGATCTTTAATTCATCTTTTAATTCCTTCCACACCCTCCAAGCTAGAGAGCAGTGTGTGGATGAAAAAACTGAGCCCTAGAGAGGGGAAATGATGTTGTGGTTGTTACACATAAAGCTGGGGTGTGACCTCAGCTCCGTTGGACGCCAGGACCCCAGTGTCTTCCCCCGTGCCACCCCAGGAGTCCCCTTTTCCATGTCCTGGTGCTCGAGTCCAGACTGTCAGCTCAGTCTCACCTCCTCCTCCCCATCTAACCTCATCCGTCCCCAGCCTCTGCTCCCAAACTCACACAGAAACACCGCCTCTTCTGGCACCTCAGACATCATTCAGTTTATCCTTAATGCTGCTTCGAATGACAGTCCCCATCCCCCTGGGATGAACCGGGGCACTTTTTAATGTTTCCTGATACATTTGGTTCTCTGGCTAACATCGAATACCTTGTTACTTTCGCCTCTGGTGAAAGACAGTGGCATCTGGCTTCTGGGCTTATCTCCTAAGCTTGTTGAAGGATCACTGTATTTCCTCTTCTCGTGAAAACAACTGACCCTCCTAGTGGCTCAGATAACAGGGTTGGTCCCCAGTGGCTGCTGTCTCAGGGGCATTCCTGGTCCCCAAGGGGAGGAGGGCCTTGCACTGGCTCAGAGTTATGAGAATGCTCCTAAAATTGTCCCAAGTATCCTAGGGAAAGAAATGACTTTTTTTGTTCACTTTTGTACACGGAAGATTTACTGGTTGTGTACTAGAATGGAAGGGCTGAAAAGTTCATTGTAGTAACATGGTAGAGATTGCTATTTGCCCAGCCAAAGCCCATTCTCCCCTGATTCCTCGCCAAAAGAACCCTAGTCACATAGTAGTGTGGCCAGCTGTAATACTATTTCCCCCAACCTTCCTTGAGACTTAATTCTGGACAGTGAGATGCAAGTAGAAGGTGGTGGAAGAGCCTTCCAGGATGTCTCCATAAATAATGACTGCTGAGGAAGGCCTTTTTTGCCCTTACTTCCTTCGCCTTTCTGGCGTATAAATGTGATGGCAGGAGTATCAGCAGCCATTTTAGATCATGAGGTAACTGTGAGGATGGAACAACATACTAAGAAGAATAAAAGAACAGAATGACAGAAGGAGCCGGGGTCCCTGATGACCATGGGGCTGCTGTGCCAACCCTGGATTGCCGACCTCAGTATTTCTTTCATGTATATAGCAATAACCGATTAAATGTTTCTATTATTTTGCATTTTCTATTTCATGCAGTTGGGTCTAATCCTTACTGATACATAACACTTAAAAGTGGATGGCATTCCAATAATGTGAAAATATGTATGCAAAATGTTGTTCACAGCTGTATCATTTGTAATTACACAATATTGGAAACCATCTAAAACCCCACGTGTATGAGATTGGTTGCATAATTGTGGTACATCTACCCAACAGCGTCCTATGCAGCTGTAAAAATGATTGAGGATGATATCTATGTCCTTAACTGGGGATGATTTCCAGGACTTATTGTTAAAGTAGGATGCTACCTTTTGTGTAGAATGGTGTGGGGGAGAAAATATACATGTATTTGCTCATTTGTGCAAAAAAAGTGCTAGAAGGATAAAACAGAAATTAATGATACTGGTTAGTTACAGGAAGTGAGTGGGAATGGGGCTGAAAGAGGAGAAGGAATGGGAGGGAGTGACACTTCTCTAGTATACTTTTTTGTATACTTCTGACATTTGGAACTATGTTATTTTTTCATGTACTCAAAAAAAAAAAAAAGAAATAAAATCAACAAGGTTGGGGAAAAATCTGAAAATGAGATACAAGTAAAAACAAATGAATTGAACTATTTTTCAAATGAAACACACAACCACACTGAAAGGAAGGGTCAGGGAGAGCTGACCCCAGTGATTTTGGAACACAATGTTTAGATGAAAGACAAAAGAATCCTACATGAGTCTTAAACTCTAGATAGTTGGTTTCTATTTTTGCAGATGTATAGGTTAGCAATTCTGAAAATACTTGCTGCGTATTCTGAGATTGAGCTTAGAAGTAAATATATTGTGCATAATGAGAGCCAGGTTTCTCATTGACAGCGAAGGGAGTTACATACATGGAAGAAGAAAGATCTAATGAACTCTGCCATGTTGGATTGGAATCGGAAGTACAACGTTTTGTATATATATACATATATATATATATATATATATATATATGTGCTTGTATATTTGTACTTGTATAAATATTTATCTACATATTTATATTTACATAGATATTATTTGCATAAATATAAACACATCTATATATTTATAAGTATATATTATAAACCTAGATATATGTATAAGTGTAGATATATCTATATGTTTATACATGTATAAGATATATACTTGGATGTCTCTATATCTATTTGTTGAGAGAGAGAAATATGGTAAAATGTTCACATTTGGGGCATCTGGGTGTAGGGTTTATGGAACCCCTTTGTACAATTCTTGCAATTTTTCTGTAAGCCTGAAAGTAGGTCGAAATTAAAAAATTTAAAAGAAAGAAACCAAAGCGGATGGCTGGCTCGTGAGAGTTGAGGCTGAGGCTGGAACCCAGTCCTTCTGGCCCCAGTCGGAGTTCTCTTTCTTGTCCCACAGCCTTCTCTTCCTTCTGGGTGTGGACCTACAGGGGAACCTCAGGTGAAGGTCAAAGCTGGGCAAATGGGTTTCCCAACCCCCTCCTCATTCATCTGCGGGAAGGGACCCTGACACGGGCACAGGCAGGAGAAGAGCAGGGGGTGCCCTCTGCAGGAGCCGCGACCACTTCTCCAGGATCTTTTCTTGCTGCTGCAGCACTAGAGGAAGAGGTGTCTGTCTGGGTCCTGGTGTGGACACAGGTAAAGGGGCCTGGCTCAGCCTTTGAGGGTCTTCTCTGCACTCTCATTTTCGTCTCTTACCCACCGGTCCTCCTGTCTTCCCTAAACATGTGCAGGAAGATATTTTCAGTGTAATATATCCCTCCCCTCATTAATTCTTTCCCTGTATCTTGGATGGGCCCATTTCTCTCATATGCTTCTTATATTTCAAAATGTTGCTTCTCAAGAGTTTTGAGAGTAATTCAACGCAACGGCCAATAAAAGAAAGGGATGAGCCTCGTTGGCCATCCAACTCTTTGAGTTTGTCAATACATGTTCGGAGTGCCTGAGTGGTTCAGAGTTTGGCAGCTGGGTTCAAAACTTCACTCTGCCCTTTGGACCTCAGTTCCCCACCTGCAACATGGGCATGATGATAGCATTGATATAATTGAGTGGTTTTGAGGATTAAATGAGATAAGCATATAGGTGTTTATTATAGTGCTCAAAAAATGTTAGATGGTAGCAGGATTTGATGGTGGCGATTTTGTGCAGCAGTGCAAAAGATGTGCCATTGGGAAGGTCACGTTGCTTTCCTGAACCCAAACTCATCTTCCCTGGAATTGCATTTAACCCACCAGCGCATTTGATAGATTTCATGGCCCTCTGGATAAAGATGTGGGTTTAACCTGCCTGGCAAATATTCTTCCCCCAGTCTTTCCCGCATGGTGTATAACTCAGGGCTGCCTGTCCTGGCCTGGGGAGGTGTCACTCAAGCTTCCATCTTTCCTGGACACAGAACTGCACCATGGTGCTGTAATTTTCCAGACAGCATCTTCTTCCTCTGCCTCTCCTTAGTGAGTGTCAGGCAACAGTAGTTTGCTGGTGTGGAGGGAAAGTCGTCTGCTTTCTGAGGGGGAAACAGCACCAGGCTTTCATAAACCCCATGCAGGTCCTCCTTCAAATACTGCACCACTTGCAGTCTTATTACTGTAATAATAGGGATATGAGCACAACCCAGGGAGCTTCCCAACTAAGAAAGCTCCAGAACATCATTATTTGAGGGTACAAAAGCTTCTTATTTTTGGGGGGGGGGGTAAAATTATCTGTAAGCACTTCCAGCAGGACTTTTTATGCCAAAACTCTGCAACAAAAACTCACTCTCCATTACCAGTTTTGGAGAATGTTAACAGCTATTTGTGTGGACCTAGTTCTCTCAATTTTTTTTACTTCTTGTATTTGTGTCTGGTTGTTGTTGTGTGTGTGTGTGTGTGTGTGTGTATGCGAGCGCATGTCTGAACATTTTGGGGAGTGTCTTTAAATAGTATGTTTGTGTGTTGGCCAGTGGGGCACATCCAACAGCCTTTGAGATACAATTCACATGAATTGTAATTCACTCATTAGAAGGTACAGTGTTCAGTGGCTTTAGTATACTCACAGAGTTGTGCAATCATCACCACAATCAATTTTAGAACATTTTCATCACTCCAAAAAGAAATCCTGTACTCATCAGCCGTCACTCCCCACATCTGCCCGGCCCTTACAACCCTAGGAAACCACTCATTGACTTTCTGTCTCCATAGAATTGCTTATTCTGGATATTTCAGATAAATGGAATTATACAATATGTGATCTTTTAGGGTGGGCTTCTTTCACTTAGCATGTTTTTAAGGTTCATCCATGCTGTAGCATGTATCAGTACTTCATTCGTTTTTAAAGCCAAACAGTATTCTGTTATTTGGTTAGACAACATTTTGTTCATCCATTCATCAGTAGAGGAACATTTGGGTTGTTTCCACTTTTTGGCTATTATTAATAACACTGCTATGAGCATTCATGGACAAGCTTTTGTGGATGTGTGTTTTCATTTCTCTTGAGCATGTATCTAGGAATGAAATTTCTGGGTCACACAGAAACTATGTTTAACTTTTTGCATAACTGTCAAACTGGTTTTTAAAAGGGTTGCCCCATTTTACGTTACCGCGAACAATGTATCAATATTAAGGTGACAATTTCTCCACATCCTCACCAACACTTGTTATTGTCTTTTTTTTTTTTTTTTTTATAGCTATCCTAAAGGATGTGAAGTGACATCTCATTGTGGTTTTGATTTGCATTTTTCTAATGACTAATCATGTTACGCATCTTTTCATGTGCTTATTGGTCATTTGTATATCATCTTTGGAGAAATGTATATTCAGATCCTTGGCCCACTTTTAAATTGGGTTATTTGTCTTTTATTATTGAGTTGAAATAGTGTTTTAATATATATTCCAGATACAATTCTCTCATCAGATGTATAAGTTGCAAATATTTCCACCCCATTCTGTGGGTTATCTTTTCACCTTTTTGACGTTATCCTTTATAGCACATAGTTTTACATTTTGATGAAGTCCAATTTATTTTTTTTCTTTTATCACTTGTGCTTTTGGTGTCCTATCTAAGAAGCCTTTACTTCGGGTCACAAGTATTTTTTTCCTGTATTTTCTTCTGAGAGTTTTATAGTTTTAGCTCCCACAGTTAAGGTTATGATACATTTTGAGTTAATTTTTGTATATGGAATTAGGAAGGATCCTGCTTGATTCTTTTGGACGTGGATATCCAGTTGTCTCCATTTTTAAAATATAGAGATAGTTCCATGCCAGTTGGTAAATAGTGTCCCCTCTTTTGCTCTGGCAATTCCCCAGACCTCCTGGCCATTTCCGTGACTCACAGAATGACTTGTCAATGTCTGGCACAGCAGGAGGCCTCAGGTCTCTGCTGGTTCTGATGCTGGTAAGGTCCCAGTTGTTAAATATTTTGAATGTTCCACCTATGTGTTGGTGTGTGTTGTGACGCAGTCTCAGGGTTGGAGATACTAATATCAATTCAGAGATGTCCCATAACGTGCCGTGAATAACCATGTATTGTATCTCGAGGGGGTGCTGCTAGAGCAAAGAGAAATGCCACCTTTTCTGTAATTAGCATGTCCGTGAGGACTAGATGAGAGTGGGCCCTGCCCAAGAATAAGCTCAGTAGTTCCATGAAAACCTGTGAGCCAAAGATCTCAGAGGTGGCAAGAAGAGAATATTCTACTGTGGTTTCTCCACAGGCAAACGTGTAGCCCATCTTACACTCCCATCACAAATGTGCCATCTGAGGACCAGGGAGATGACCTGGGTGGGTTCCTCTTGTACCATCCTGTAGGGGAGATGGCCTGATTCTCCCTTCGCAGAGCGAGTTTGACAGTCCACAATTTTATGGGATGGAAGGAGCCTCTCTCTTTCCTGGAAAGGTTGAAAGATCAAGACAGCTTCCTTAGAAGCCTCTAGTTTGTGGATAAGTCTAGTGCCTGGTGCCTCCTAAGCCCCCGAGACTGTGCAGCTCGCCAGGCCACGGAGAGACACTCTGCCATCAGAAGGGCTCTGCCTCTGCCAGCCCTTTTGTCCCCTCCCTCCCCCCGCCCTGCTCAGCCCCTCTCTCCTGCAGTGTCTTCGTTCCACATTTCTGGATAATTATCTTTTTGGCAATGGCCCTTCTGTGTGCTGTGGAGCAAACAGTTGAGTCTATGGCCTTTTCCCAAGTGCTATTTCCAGCTGGGCCGTGCCATCCTGTTCTTCTGCTGTAGTCCAGGACACAAAAGGTCAGGGGACTTGCCAGGAGGACAGACTGTGTGGTGTGGAGACCTCCTTGCCTGACTGTTATGTGGCCATTAAAGGAATATCTTAAGAAAATCAGTGAGAGCATATGACAGAGTACCCTGGCCCCAACCTCACTGAGTGACCTCATACAAGGTCCCTATGACACCATAATGGATGAGTGGCCAGGAGAGATTGGGTATATATTTAGGGTGCTCAGGTATGGCAGGGGGAGGACCGAGGGCAACTAAAAATGGAGCGGCTGCTGCCTTCAAACAATGATCTCATGCTGACTTTATAGAGCAAAACATGATGACAAATCCCTGACACGCGGCAAACGCGAAAAGGGTAGCTCTCACTATCTTGTATAATGATTACACCTTACAACTGTATTTAAAGTTGTTGTATTGGATGACTATTAAAATATTTTCCCAAAATTCTATCTGTAATTAAAATATTTAATAATTCTTATTTTGTAAAATATTTGCAAGTGATTTTTCTAACCATCTAAATACATTTTTAGGAATAACCTAATTTGACTGTTGAATTCCAAAGGAGCAATGCCTTCTGTGCATATCTATTGAGCAATCACTAATACTAGGCCCTGGGAGGTACCCAGCACCAAGATTATCTCCAGCCCAAAGAGGCATCCCCCAGCTCAGGTTCAAGTGTAAAAGGGGAAGAAAGAGAGAGAGAGGGACAATTAAAGAGAAGGGAACATGTCAAGCTCTAAAGTTCTACTGACTTTAAGCAAAACATGAGTCCTCAAGAGTCTGACCCCATCCATCTGGTCTTTGTCACCCTTCCAAGACATTGGGGTCGAACTCTTGTCAACCCATGCGCCCAAGCTTCTTGAATCAAGGCCTCAGACCTCCATGGTACCCAGCAGTGTCCCAGGAGATATCAAAGCCACAGGATAAATGAGGGTGCTGAATTTTCCATTTTATCTGAAGATCTTTATAAGAAAAACTACCTTTATAACAAGACAAAGAGGGAAATATCGCGGACTAAGATGTGTACTCTTCTATAAGATAAAAATTGAGACATGAAAGAACTTGCACTCTTGTGGAGGGCCACTTTGGGGCTGACCTCAGATTCTTCAGGCTGTATGTTCACTCACCCCTTTTCCTAGAAATACTCAGGTGGGAAATCTTGAGAAGTTGTGGCATGACCCATGTCCATCTCAATATGTAATCAGAGGGAGACCACTGGGCCTGGAAGGGCTGGGGTGTTGCTTGCCTTGGGTTTTGGCCTTTGTTCAGTTACCTGCAAGATTGGCCTTTAGTGAAATGGCTGATTACTCTCCCTTCTCACCTGCCTCCCAAGCCTCTTCATAGAACTTCCTTCCCTTATTCCTCTTATACCCTTTCCCTACCACTCCAGTGTAGTAGATATGGATTGATTGTGTCTCCCCAGCACACATTCTCCCCCACCCTCCCCGTTTCTATGATTGTAGCATCCTCACTTTTCTTCCTCTTCCTGCCACACCCCTGGCCATTGCGATTGGACCAGCAATGAACACATGACCCAAGCTGAGCCTATCAGAGTTCTTCCTCGGGATTTTACAACTGAAACAAAGCAAGATAAACCATTTCTTTCCCTTTGGATCATCAGTTCTAAGGCCATGGCCACAGAGTTAATGACGCCTGTGTACCTGCCACCTGGAGGAGAGAAGACAGTCAACACTGAAGCAGAAGCTGAAATGAAAAAAGAAAGTATTGATGCTTTCAAATCCCTGGTCTATATCGTAGGGTCTTTGGGAGCATTAAACTGAGCACATAGTATGCGCTCAATAAATGCTAGATAATATAATTTATGGAGGAAGGCACTGAGGTTCAGTGCAGCTAAGCTAACTTACTCAAGGTGACTTAAGAAGCAGTGGTGCTGGCATATGGACTCCTGGCATCTCAGTCTCCTGGGAGTAGTGCCACACATTAGAAATGCAATTTATATAAATAAATAAATAAAATTTAAAAACTTCTTGTAACTGCATTTTAAAAAGTATAAACATACAGGTGACATTAATTTTAATAATATATTTTATTTAACCCAATAGATCCAAAATACTGTCATTTCAACAAATAACAAACATAAAATTATTGCAATACTTTACATTCTTTTTTCTTTTAATGTACTGAATCTTTGAATTCCAGAGTGTATTTTGTGCTTACTACATCTTTCAGTTAGGACCAGTCACATATCAAGTGCTTGATAGCACAGACCTAGAGCTACCGCTTTCCCTCCAGGCTACAGGCCTCCTTCCTTTGTGTACCTGGACACTCAAATGCATATCTGCATTTGCACCCACCTCCTCCACCCGTCCCACCCCAAGCTAGGGTATACCCCACTTCCTTATGCATTCTAATAGCATCCTGTTCTTATCCTTCATAATCCAGCATTATTATTATTATTGTTATTATTATTAAATTACGTGTTTCCAGTAGACTGAAAGTTCCAGGAGGGCAGGGACTTTGTTCACATTGTGTCTCTTTGACACATTATTGAATGAATGAATTAATAAAAATAAATATTGTTATCCTTGATAAATATTCTTGAATGAATGGATGAATAAAAATAAGTGAAGGAGTCAATCCTCAAAAGTTCCTACCTATTTTGTGCCCATTCAGAATAGCTGGCCTTCCTTCCTTCCTTTCTCCCTCCCTTCCTCCTTCCCTCCCCCTTTCCTTCCTTCCTCTTTTCCTTTCTCTCTTTTCCTCCCACCCCCTCTTTCCCGCTCTTCATGAGATGTACCCGAGTTTAGTGGAGATCAGCTGTGAGACAGGCTGTAAGAAATCAGTTACTATTAATAAAAAGTCCTACATTTCCTAATTACATATATCCTTACGCTGTGAAATACCTGGAAGGGCACGTGGGCAGAGGCTGTGGCCGTGAGGAACCCAGTGTTACTCACAGTCGACCTTGAACATGTGTGAAGACGGAGGAAGGGGCAAAATCCGTCTTCAGCCCTGGCAAAATCAGCCTCGGGTTGGCACTTGGCACCTTGACCTCTCGCATTCCTTCCTTCTTTACCCTTTGCCCTGCCCTCCCTCCCTCCAGTATCTTCCTTCTTGTGCATCCCAAGGAGATCCGAGTCTCGGAGCCTCTCCCCATCTCCATTCTGGAAGGACCGCAGGCTTTACTAAGGAACATCCAGACCAGCCCTTCCCACACTTCAGTATGCACACTCATCACCCAGAGAGTCCTAGGAAGACACAGCTTCTGATTCGGTGGATCTGGGAGGGGCCTGAGAGGCTGGATTTCTAACAAGCTCTGAGGGTCATGCTGACCCTGCTGGCCCAGGGACCACACATTGAGTAGCAGAAATATAGAAGGAGGACAAGCCTTTCCTGTGCTAATATGGACGGCCTCTTACAGCAAAACGTTGGTGTGTAATTCTCCTGAAAGCCCATTCCACCAGGATGGGAGATGGAATGAAAGGAGTGGATAGAGTTCCTCATCTTGTCCTGTGCTTACTTAAAAGTATAAAATCAAAGGCAACAGATTCCAAGTTATCCCTCTGGCACAGCCGTTCCCATGCCCTTGCACTCTACTGCCTACTATGGAGAGGGTGGGCTGTAGGGAGAGCTGGTGTGCTGGGCCCATCCAAGACAGGGTCAGGCCAAGTGCATCACGGTCCAAGAGGTCTGGGTCAGAACACTTGGCCAAGTTGAACAAGAGGCTAAGCTTGGGTTTCCCTATCTATAAACTGGGGACAACAATATCTATTGCCTAGGGTTGTTGTTGTCGTAAATACAAATAATATTTGTAATGTATTAAGTAATTACTATGCATGAGACAAATCATTATGCATGATGCATTGTTTGTTCTAAGCGTGAATTAACTCATTTTATTCTCTCAACAATCTATGAGGGAGGTAAGATTATAATTATTCTTTCTGTTTTAAAAGAAACAAAGCTCAGAGAGATGCAGTCAGTATCCCAAGGTCACACAGTTAGGGAGTGACGGAACTAGGATTTGAACCAAGGGAGTCTGACCCTGGTGCTTCATGACTATCTGTGGATGTTCAGTGAATGAATGAGTGAATGAATGATCCTCAGCGCCACTGTGAGATCCAGAGAAATTGCTCTCTCTCTCTCTCTCTCTCTCATGTATATTAGTTATTTAAAAACAAGCAAAAAAAGCTTTTTGAAGAGCTAACATATTCACAAAGTTCACAAGGAACAAAGGGATATAAACTGAAAAATATCCCTCGGGGCCTTGACCTCCAGCTGCCCAGGTCCTTTCCTTAAATTAAGGCAGCCACTCTTAACCAGCTTCTTGTACAAACAAATGTATGCTCTCATTTTAATGCAGATGGTAGCACGCCAGATGGAATGTTCTGTCTGGATATTTTTCACCCATGGAGAATGTCCATATTACCAGAAGACTTTCTGAAACTCCATCCCCCTCTCCCAAGCCTTAATGTCTTCATCTGTGCCTTCGCCGAGGGTGGCTATGAACATTAAATAGAGTGCATGGAAAGTGCTTACCATGGGGCCTATCAAATAAGAAGCACTCCACTCCACTTACCTGACTGTATTTTATTTAAGTCGGGTAAAGGAAGTGAGAGTTGAAATGGCCTCCACTCTGGACAGGCCTCTGAGGCCAATCCCAGCTCCTGAAGGTGGCGAGACTTCCTGTTGGAGTTTGTGGACAGATAATGAGCCATTCACCCCCAAAAACAGGACGGGAAGAAGGAAGGAGCAAACGAAAAGGTGGACGAAGAAAACTTCAAAGTCACTCTGAAAAATAGAAACGAGGCCCTCCCCACCCCGACCCCAAACAGGCCGACTCTCCCCCTCGAAGGCCTCGCCAGCACTCAGGTGGACACCATCTGGCTTCAGACACTTTCCCTCCCCACGCCAGCATCAGGTCAAGCAAAGTGGGGCGGGAGGAGAGAAATAAATGGGGTTGGTTCACACAGAGCCTCCAGATTCCAGGCTGCAGTGATGAATAATGTACAAGGCCCAGAAAACACAGCTCTGTTGAGTCTGGGCCTCTTATTCATCCAGAGGTGTGAGCAAAGGGGAGCAGGCGCTTGTCCTGCTAAATTTGTGAGCTACGATTCCCGGGGCCTAGCAGGCGCCCCAGGTGACTGGAACAGTCTGTTAGCAGAACCAGTGGCCTGCCCGGCCGCCGTGGGCCTCCCCATGACGATCTGGGCAGGAGGGGTTTGTCTCTTAGTATCATGAATTCCTTTCTTTCCTCCTGGCCATCAAATCCCATTAAAAAAAAGAAAAAAAAAAAAAAACCAACATAACATTTAAATAATGGTAAGTTTCTTTTAATCTATAGGTATTTTTATTACTGTTTAAAAGATTTTTTCAAATTACCCCTGGAAACTCCCACTATCTAATAATTATCAGAAAAAAGGAGAGAGGAAAAGGAAAGGGAGGGGGGAGGAAAAAAAAGCCCACAAGAGGCAGGGAAGCTCTGCTTTGTCAGGGAGAAGAAAATAAAGAGAAATCAGCCCAGCTTCAAAGGGCGCATTTCCATAATTGCCCTGTAACTTTGGCAAAATAAATCTGAGCGGCTGAGAAGAGCACAGTCTCTCAGATGAGTGCACTCCAAAGGCCCCGAGGGCTGTGGGCCCACTTGTTAGCCTCCTAGAGCAGTGAGAGAATGCGGGACAAAAGCTGTAAAATCACAGCCTTCCCGTCCTAGACGGTCAGCCCCAGAGTAAGACCTTACCCTGCCTCTGTCTCCCTCTGGCTCCCTGACATGGGACACACACGCGCGGGCACGTGCACACACACACACGCACACGCACACACACACGCACACACACACTCCCGGGTAAAATAAGCAAGTAAATAAATAGATGCGTTTATACGCACGGAAGGGCTGGCAGCAGTTAAGAGGTGGCGATAATTCTGAGGCAAAACCACAGGAGTCAAGCTTTCATCTGTGACAATATTCCCGTAACCTGTCCCTGATATAAATATCCAGGGAGAAAGGTCCCAACTTTCCAGACACACAATCCTCCTTGGGGCTGACTCTGCCCCTCTTGCCTGAGACCGTCTCACCTTCACTGGCTCCTGGGCACCAGGCTGAGTTGAAAACCCGCTCTTTTTATTTCCCAGGCTGGCAGAGTTTCCTGTTTGCACTCCCTCACACCCACTTCCCCATTCCAGGGCCAAAAGTTTTTAAAGAGCAAAAACGCCCCACTTAGTGCCCTGCTTTAATGTTTCTGTCCACGAAGCTGTGGTTTCTGGGAGAAAATATCTTCCGTGATTGCCCCAGACTCCTCTCCCCTCCCTCACCTCCATGTTTCTCAAGCTTGGCACTGCTGACATCTTGGACTGGATAATTCTTTGCTGCACGCGGCTGGCCTGTGCCTTGTTGGACCTTTAGCAGGCATCCCTGGTCTCCATCCATGAGATGCTAGTAGCCCCCCTAACCCAGGCATGACAACTGAAAGTGTCTCCAGACATTGCCATCTGTCCTGGAAGCGGGAGGAACACCTGACTGAGGACCTCTCTTAGAAGCTCTTCCAGGTCTCTTGCCCTGAGTACTCATCCCTTTCACCCTCAGGAAGAGACGCCTTGTGGGGTTTTCCATCCAGACCATCAGGAGAGCCTTCGGAGGGGCTGGAGCTTCTGTTCGAAGGGAAGCAGCAGCTGCATCAAAGCTAGGTTGGTCACACAATAGATGGACACTTCCAATACGGTCAAGTTGGCTGCCTGGATCAGATGACAGTGGCCAATTACGATCCAGAGGTGGTTACTAGAAAGGTTATGGGGCCTCCTTATCCCAATAATTATCTTTGGACCCACACTTCCTACATTCATGCCTAATCCTAGACAATGTTGGCTTTGTAAGAAAGTTTGAATAAATCTGTCTCATCCAATCTCCTCCAAGTGGCAGACGGTGAAAGCGGGGCCTTGAGAAAGGATGAAGCTTGCCCCCATTCAAGTTGGAGGTGGCTCTAACCACAGATGCAATTTTTACACACCCGCAATTGCCTATTTTCATTTGATGGAGGTAGAAGGTACATACAACCAGGAATTAGAGGATGCAGAGGACATTTCTAGAAGGATATAAATAATTTGGCCCAAAGCGAGTTCCTGACAGAAGCTCCCAACAAACCAGTGAAGACGTCAGACATCCAGCTCCTACCCAAGTATTCAATCCCTCTCTCCAACCTTCCAGAACTCAGGCCTAAGACAGCGGACGCTTTGGCCCTGCCTGCCTGCCAGGTGCCCAGAGAACAGCAGCCCAGGAGGCCTCCCTCTCCCTACTCCTCCCCTGGGGCAGCGGCTGGAGCCTCCCTCCTTCCCCCCAAAGCCTCTGCTGCCCTAGCCCTCCGGCCCTTCCATGCTGCCTTCTGCCTGGACCCCGCTTCCTCCTCGCTGTATTCCACCAAAAATACATTCAATTGGAAACCATGCACGTCCTGGTCCCAGAGGTGGGCCATCACTTAGGGAGATAATTTTATTCTCCTCTGGCTCCATGGCCCAGCAAAGCACCCCCTACTCCTCCACCTCCATGCAGATAATGAGGGAAGCAGTGACATATACTCCCTCCTCTGACCTAATTGATTATCCCCACACACCTCCGAGTGCTTTGCATAACCAGCCCCGACAGGAGGAACCCCTTCCAGGCAGAGTGACTGACATATTTTATTTCTAACTGAAGCTTAATCAGGACCAAGAATGAGATCCCCATATAATCTCTCTCTCTCTGGCTTTCTGTTTTTCTCTCCCTCTCTTCCCTAGCTTCCTCTTTCCTTTTTAAATTTTAGGGCCAGAGAATAAAGTACAGAGACAGTTCCTAGGATCCCTGAAAGGAGGGCATAAGGGGGGGACTCAGGGAGGAGGCCCCGGGAAGAGGCTGAGGAATCCGTGCCTTGGTGAAATGAAAGTGGCGCAAAGAAGTGGTCTCCTCTTCCCCTTTTTAGCTGAAAAGCCTATGAGGTTCCTTTTCATTTTGATCACATTATGTTATGGGGGTCAACTCGGGGCCATTTGAAGGGGCCATGTGTTCTATGGGATAGAGAAGATACACACATACAGGGGGTCTCTCTCAGGTGTACCTCAGCTCTCCTCTGGCATCACACATCCTGCCCTTTCAGTGGGGCACAATTGGTCTCCTCCAAGGACCAATATCCCCAGAATAGGATGGACTGAAATGCTGACCAAACCTGACAGGTGATCAGACCTCTCCAAGCTGGGCCTGGCCTCTTCACACCCATCTCCCTCTGAACAGACTGACGCACGCTGTCTTGCTGGACGGTCCGTGTGGGAAGGCTGCCTGACTTCTTCTCTCACCTGCTCTCCCTGCTGCACTCCTCCCTGGAGAGTGTCCTTTCTCCCTGAGTTCAGCTGGGTCCTCAGATGTCTGAATGTAGACACCTGGCTTTTATGGCTGATGGGAGGGGGTAGGGCAGAATACTACCGGGAGTTTGAGGAGTGGGGCTTGAGATTTTTGGAATATAAAGATAAGGCTAGGGCTATTACTCCTCCTACCACATGCCAGCACTGGACATGCTTTGTCTCTCATCCTCACGACCACCCTGCCAGGTAGGTGTCATTATTCCCATTTTACAGATGAGGAAATGGGGGGCAGAGAAGCTCACTGTCTGCCCAGAGTTCCCCAGGATGCAGAGAAGGGAACTCGGCCTGTGCTCTGATGAAGCTTGTGCGGCACTCACTGAAGGGCTAGCGGGCTGTTGCCCATGTAAAGATACTGATGTTAACCCGAGGCCTCTGTCCGGCCTCTGAGGTTCAAGGCCCAGGCAGTTGAAACGGACGCCACGTCTGGGGCGCTGTGCCCAGGGTCAGAGCTGACCCACAGGTCTGTGCCTGCCACCTGGGAAGGAGCCTGAACCGAAACCTTGGACGTCTCTGGCCTCTGGGGAAGGGACTGGAAGAGCGAGTCCCATCCTTGCAACGTCTTTGCTGGGTGTGCGCTCCTGTTTCACCAGCCCCCGGTGGGCCGCAACGGCTGCAGACAGACCCTCCTTCCCAACCCGCCCCTGGGGCGCCGTCAGGCCGACGGCCGCAGCCTCCGTGGGGTTCACCCGGGGCCGGCGCTGGCGGCTGCGCCCGCATGGATGGGTCCTTGCCGGACGGACTCCCTCTGCTCCCGCCGAACCTCCAAGATGTACAACATGACGCGGCGCCTTGTTCCGTGACTTCGGGTGTGCAAGCGCTCCCCAAACTTCCCGGGGACCCGCGAGATTGTGACATGTCCCACTGTGCGGGGCAAAAAGCAGGCATCTGGCCGCCCTATAAATTTACTAACTCAGCATGGGGAAGGAGATGCAAAAACGATACCCCCAAGGCGCCACTCTTCCAGCATCCCTACAACTTCTTTCAGTCAAAGTTGGGCAAGGCTAGCTGACTGCAAGAGAAAAAAGAGGGCGCGGAGGGGACGCGACGCCCGGCCTGGCTGGAGAGGCCGCCGAGGCAGGCGCCGAGCGGCCCTTTTGTCCTGCAGAGGGAGCTCCAGCCCCAAATTTCCCGGCTCCCTCCCCCGGCCCGACCACCCCCCTGTCCGGCTTGGAGCCGGAATCCCGGCTGGGCCGGTGCAACTGCCCGAACCCCCCGCGCCGGGACCTCAGAAAGCTGCTCTTTCAGGGCACTTCGGGAAAACCCACTGGGATGCCAAGACGCACATGCCGCCCGGAGCCCCAACTGGCAATGTGGGCTGGGCAAAGTCACCAAGGGGAAAGGATGTGCACCCCTGGATTCCCCGCTCCTGCATATGCCCCCCCAACTCACTGCCACCCCACATCCCTGCATCTATATAAGGAGCCTGGGGGTCAATGTGGTTGGAAGGGGGCCCTAAGCGGAGCTTGCACAGCCCCTTATGTAAGACTGAGAAAGCCTCAATTGTGCCTATCGAAGAATGGGGGAGGGAGGCATCCAGATCGTTCTCTGAGTCTTTCTGCTGCATCATCAGAGAAGGCCCCAAGGCCCCGCGGTTGCTCCAGGGGACCGGGGAGTTGGGCCCAGTTTCCCAGCTCGTTGTAGGGAATCTTGCCCCCCTTTCCCACCTGTCTCCTCTGCCCTTTCTCTCGGGCGCCCCAGGTACTTCTCCAACCTTCTCTTCTCCAGCGGCGCCCCCAGCCCGGCCACTTCAGCCTCTCCTCCACCGTCCTCCGACCACAGGGCCCTGACTCGCCTTGCCTTGCCTTCTCTTCCGCTGATTCGGGCGACTCTTCAAACATGGGGGGATGAGGGTGTAAAACAAAACAAAACGAAAAGCACCAAACGGATCCCTCCGGGGGCAGACAGGCGGGTTATAGTCAAAGTGGCAACAGCTCATTTATTTAGCCAAAAATAGATACTTTCTTGTACAATTTGGTTCACACATATGTACATTTTTCTGTATATACAAAAAAAGTCAAACACGCTTATTCTCACTGAAACTCCACCCCCCCCAAAATCAACCGAACAAACAAACCTCACAGACTCAGCTAATGTGGGGTACAGAAGCCACCGGGGGAGGACTCAGGGGGGATTTGTTTTATTTCTTTTTCTTTTTTCGTTTCGTTTTCTTTTTAGGTATTCATACACGGACATGCTTACAAGTCGTAACTATACAGAGCGATTTTTTTTTTTACAATTATTACAACGATTAAAAAAAAATTTTTTTTTTAAAAAGAACTAGGATGAGGAGAGAGCCGATAAAACCAGAGCGGCGTCCAGGTGGTTCTGGGGCCTGCAAGAGAGAGGCAGTGGTAGCAAAGGAAGTGAGTTAGGGGCACCGACGCTGCCTAGCATTGGGAGACCCAACCCGGGGCTGAGGCCGGGGGAAGGGAAACGTCTCAATGTGCAATGAGGTCCAGCTGTAAGATGCTGGTTTTCCGGTTTAACTATAAGGTTGCGCGGGAGGCGTCAAGACCCGAGGTGCGCGGCTGGAAGGTGGTGGGCTTCACGGAGCCACCACCCGCTCCGAGGTACCCTGGGCCCCGCCCGGGTGCCTGCACTGGGACTCTCGAGCCACCTCTGGGCCCGTGGCGACGACGGAGAAGTGTGTTTCGTCCCCTTTTAGAAGTTCGTCCTAGCTGCGTTCCCCCGGGGGCAAAGCCCGAGTTTCCTCCGCATTCTTTCCTGCCCCCGACTGCCAGTCCCAACACCCCACCCCAGCTCGGGGTCTCTTACCGCCTGGGCACGGGCTGGAAAGCTGTCTTGAGTAACTTTTTCTCCACTTCCAAGGCACTACAACGATCTACGGGAAGCGGGAGAAAAAGGAAGGCCTTTAGATCGCGCCATTCTAGCGCCCAGGGCCGCGGGAGGCGGGCGCGGAGTGGTAAGCGCCCTGCGTCCCCCGGGACCTGCCCGGGCGCGACCCCCAAACTCGCCCCCTCCCTCCGCATCCTGGGCTCCGCAGTCACCTGTTCCGCCCTCGGGCTCCGCCGGCCGAGCGAAGGCGGCGGCGGCGGCGGCGGCCGGGTGGCCCGCGGCTCCGGGAAGTCCCAGCAGGTGTGGAGGGGCCGAGCCCAGCAGGGAGAGCGGGTGCGGGTGCGGGCGTGGGCCGGGCGGCGGGCCTGGGAACGGCCGGTTGGTCCAAGCGGAGAACTTGCCCAGCGGCGCCGAGACGAGTCTCTGAGCCGCGGCGGCGGCGGCCGGAGAGAGCTGCAGGGCTGGGGGCGCGACGGCTGCCCCGGGGGGAGAACCCCCCGCGCCCGGAGGCGAGCGGCGCGGGTTGTCCGGGCTTGTGGCCGTCTCGGCCAGGGACCAGATCTTGGGTTTTTGCAGGGCCGAGGCGGGCGCTGGTGCGGGAGCGCAGGGGTCCAGGCCCGCTGAGGGCGAGGGCGGGGATGGCGGAGTCGCGGCCATTGGCGGTGGCACTGGGGCCAGACTCAGGACAGGCAGTGGACGCTCCTCCAAGCCCTCGGAACTGTCGTCGGAGTCGCTATTCTTGGAGTCTGAGATGGGTTCCAGGCCGAGGTCGCCGTCCCTGTGCGCCGCGCCAGTCAGGGCCAGCTCGGGCCCCGCGGCCGCGCTGTCTAAGTTCTCCAAATCGATCTCCTCGTCCTCATCGTCGTCAGCCAGGCCCTCGCCCCCGGTGTCCTCCTCCTCCCCCCCGAGCTCCTCCTCCTCCAGCTCCAGTTCGCGTTTGCTGTCTTCTTCATCCTCTTCCTCGTCTTCCTCCTCTCGCTCGCTCCCGTAAGCGTTGCCCTCCTCGTCCGTGCGGCTGCGGGGCGCCCAAGTCATCTTGTTCTCTTTCTTGAGGCGCCGGCGCGCGTTGGCGAACCAGGTGGACACCTGAGTGAGAGTCATCTTGGTGATGATGGCCAGCATGATCTTCTCGCCCTTGGTGGGGTAGGGGTTCTTGCGGTGCTCGTTGAGCCAGGCCTTGAGCGTGCTCGTGCTCTCCCGGGTGGCGTTCTTGGGACGGGACGGGTCCCCGAACTGGTACTGGCCGTACGGGTAGAAGGCGGGGTGCGGGTGAGGAAACGCGGTGGCCGCGGCCGGATGCTGCACCCCCGGGCTGTCCTTCAGCTCATACTGCGTGCCCTGTACGCACATGGAGAAGGAAGGGACACGCGCGGAGGGAGCGTGGATGAGCCCTGGCCACCGCCGCCTCCACCCTCCCGGCCCAGGCCCCTCTAGTCTACTCCCGCGCGCACACCTCGTCCGGCGCCCCAGCCCCAACCTCCCCGCTGCGGCTCCCCGGCCACTTACCAGCTGCGGGAAGATGGGCAGCTCGGCCGCGTAGGGCAGGAAGGCGCCGTAGCCTTGGGCGGCTGCGGCTGCCGCTGCCGCCGCGGCATAGGGCGCCCCGTACACGGACGAGAGTACGTTGGACAGGGACCCCGAGGCAGCCAGCTCTGAGGCTCCGACTCCCGGGCCGCCCCGGGCCCCAGCGCTACCACCGCCGGCGGCGGCCCCCGGGCGCTCGGGTGGGTAGAGCGGGCGGATGTACTGATATCCGAGCTGGGGGAAGGACATGGTGGCCCGCGGGGCACGGACGGAGAGGGGGCCCGGCCCCTGGGGCCGCCCAGCTCAGCGCCGCCCGCGGGCTGCGGCGCGCATCGGGGGCTGGGCCGGGCTGGGGCCGCGCTGCCTCCCGCGCTGCGCTGCGCTCGGCGTTTGCCTATTGATCTGCTCCGCGGCGGCGGCGGCGGCGGCGGCGGAGGCGAGGAGCCAGGTCAGGTCCGAACAGATTGGCGGAGATTCCCGGGGCTCCGGGCTCTGATTGACATTTCTACGGGCCCGCAAGCCCCTCCTCTCTGCGCCGCGCTCCCTCCTCTCGGCAGCCGGAGCTGCCTCTGCCCGCGCCTCACTCCTCACTGCCCTCCTCTCCCTGAGCTGTGTCGCGCCTCGCTTCCCTCGTCCTCCTCTAGTTTTCACTCCCCCTCCTCGCCCTTCCTCTCCCCTCCCCTTTCTGCGCTCCTCTCCCCCCCACCCCCCCAGGATCGCTTCCGCTCCTTCGGGCTCTTTCACTTTCCTGGACGCTATGAAACTCTCGTCTTTCTCTTCTCTTTCCCTCTCTCACTATTCCCTTCTCTCCCCTCTCTGTTCCCGTCACTCTTTCTTTTCTTTTTAAAACCTATTTCTCTCTACTCACACTACACTCCCCGCACCCCCATCCCCGGCCTCTGCGCCCCGGGCTAAGGCGGTTTCAAGTTGTGGACACTTCGGGTGTCGTGCGGGGGGTGCGTGTCCGTATCTGTGTCTGTGCGTCCGTCCCCGCCCTCACCCCCCTCCCTCGCCCTTCCCCAAATCTCGGGTCTGACGTCGCGCCCTCTTATTCGACTTTTCCTTGCGTCTCCTTCGCGAGTCACCAATCGCCGGGGCTCCCTGCAGGCGAGGCCGCCCACCCCCGCGGATACTGCGCGCAGGGCGGGGCGGGGCGGGGCGGGGCGGGACGGGGGCGGGAGCCCGGGCTCTGCTAGTCCCTTCCCTCCCCCTCTGGCCTGCGGCGGGAGGAGGGGGGGCGGCGAGAGGCGCGGGGACCGGGGTTAGTATGGGGTCAGCTCGCCCCTCCCGCTTCCCGCCTCTCGGCACCTCTCCCCCCGCCCCAGCGCGCGGGGCCTGGGTCGGGACCAGACCTTGGACCAGGCGCTGGGGCTTTACTCTGCCCGGGTCCGCTTTCCAGCTCGCACCTCTGGACTCCCGGCCACTCTCAGGCGTAGGGAGGGAGCTTGAAGAGTGCGCGAGGGATCGGGGGTGCGTTCTAAGGGAGTCTTCAAGGACCGTCCCTCTGCCCAGGGAGGCGAAGCAGGCCCCTGCTCAAGAAGACCAAATCCTGCGGTGAACCACGTTAACGCCGCACGGGTGTCAGGGTGCAGAATCCCGTCTTAGAAATGGCGGGGGGAGGGGGTGGTGCCAAAGGGTGGACGCCCCGGGAATCCTGGGGAGCGACGTCAGGAAAGTGGAGGCTGCCCTTGCCCTAAGCTGGCGTGGGATGGGGGAGGAGCAGGGAGCCGGGTGGCGGAGGCTCCAGGAACTTTCGGGGAGCGCTTGGAGAAGTTTGTATATTGGAATTTTCGGTCCGTAGAGATTCTTCGTTTCACTACCCCTTCTCCTGCTCCCGGGTCTCTGCGCCAACCTGTTTTCTTTTGGCAGGTATACTCCCTCCCGCTCGGGTGGGGATGGGAGGCAAGACTTTTAGTTTTATAGTGGGATATTTCCTAAACCAAACCTGAAATCCCGGTATCCGGGCGCCCACCTTCACGGATTAGGGCTTGCAGCCTAGAGCAGGATTGAAATTCCCGGTATTGCGGCGGCTCCGGGCTAAACGCTTTAGGCCGCTGCGGCGACCTACGCACAGGCCAGGCCTGCAGCAGGAGCGCTCCGGGGACAGCACCCGGGGCGGTAACTGCCTCGGAGTTGCCAGTCCCGGCTCGGAGGCGGAAACTGGCCGCCGCGGGCTGATTGATAGACGAATCGAATCCGAATTCCACCAGAGTGGAGGGATCGGAGAATCTTGGCCCCGGCTCTCTCTGGTCTCAGCAACAACAGGGAGTCCCCGTGGGGAGTCCCGCGGGCACCCAGTTTTGACCCACCCCACTCCCCGCCTCTTTCTACCAGTCTTCGCACAGGTCGGCGGCTCCAGTAGGTGTGAAGGCCGAGAAAATTGGGGGGAACGCAAGGGAAAGTTTGGGGGCAGCTAGGTTTGGGGTTCGATTGGGGAAACTAAGGGGCGGCCTTCTCAAATTGGGTCAGACTGCTTCCCTAATCTCCTCCCCGCCTGCTTATGCTTGGTGCCGGGTGTTGGCCTTAACTGGAGTCTCCCCAGGAGAGGAGATATCAGGGGGAGCTCTGGCTTTGAAATGTTTTCCCGGCGCCTGATTTCGTTTTCAGTTAAACCCCTCAGCGAAGTGGCGTAGGGAATCATGGGCTCACCTTCTCGCGAAAAATCTCAGGGTTACAAAATTGAGGGTAACCTTATTGCCTGGAGCGTTTCCTAAGTGTCAGACCGGGAGCCTCGACGTCCCTGGAAACCTAGAGTTTGCACAAAGTAGTGGCGCCAGACCCGCGAGGAGCCAAGAGCGAGATTCTGAGGTGGGGAAACTGGGGCTGCGCTGGGCCGCTATTTAACTCAGCTCCTCCAGAAGGAAAAGAGAGAACAATGGGCCCCGGAGATGATGCTTCTGTCCGCCTTAACCAGCTATCGACCTGGCTGCGTCGGGCTGCGGGAGGCGGGAAAGAGGCCAGGGAAGGGGCAAGGCTGTTCTCAATGACTTAGCCACGCCGGGCCGGGGCACCCATGGCCCGGAAGGAAGGTGAACCTCTAACCCAAATAAGGACCCAAGACCCTCTATTATTTAGATACCTCCAAGCGCCCCAGGTCTCGAGCAGAATCGGTCTCCAGATAAGATCAGCCCTGCCATGGGCCGGGCGATCCGCGCCCCACGTCGGGACGCAGAGTCCTAGGCAGCCGAGCCCCGACGTGGCGCTGGCTCCCCAACTCCACCAGGCCAGTGGAGCCCGGCTCCGAACTGAACTCACGGGTCCAAGGACAGCCGAGCCTTTTCCAGGGATTTTTAAGGACAGCCGAGCCTTTTCCAGGGATTTTTAATCCACGAGATGGGGTCAAAGTGACACACTCGCACAGGGAGGAAAAGCAGGTGCACGGGAAGTTGATTTGGGAAAGGCATGCGCGCAAAAACGCGCCGCGCGCAAACCGTTCTCCATCATCTCGCTTTCTTCCACTGTTCCCAGAGCACAAAGCGCTTCGGAGCCTTGCTGTAGACGCTTTCTCAACGCGGCCCAGAGTGTGGGGAATGCAAGGGGGCGTCCATAGCACTCGCTTAGCGCGCACAGCAGCGCTCCCCGGTCTCGCACTTGGAGCCGCGGCCCGACGTGTGCCCAGGGCCGGCGGCCCGTCTGGCTCAGGGGCTGCGCTGCGTACTGTACACGAGCCGCGAGCCACTAGGCCCCCTTTCTGCCCCCTCCTCGCCCAGACCCACGGTGTCCACGCGTCCCCATCGGGGGGCGCCGCTGTAGCCCTAAGTTTACCCGCCGAGGCCCATCTTCTGTCCTTCCCTCCCAGGCCCGAAGTCCCCGGGCTGCAGTGAGGACCCGCGATCCCTCGGCTTCCTGCAGACGCCTTGGCGCACGCTCCCACCGCTCCCTCCCCCCGCGCTCGGGTTACAGGTTAATGAAATGCTCGTTTTCCTCAGTCATTTGTTTTGTTTTCCTGCAAAGTTCTGATAAGTAGCTAACCAACGAAGCTTGTAATTACAATCTTACAGAAACCGGGCCGATCTGTATATAAATCTCACCATCCAATTACAAGATGTAATAATTTTGCACTCAAGCTGGTAATGAGGTCTAATACTCGTGCATGCGATAATCCCCTCTGGATGCTGGCTTGATCAGATGTTGGCTTTGTAATTAGACGGGCAGAAAATCATTATTTCATGTTCAAATAGAAAATGAGGTTGGTGGGAAGTTAATTTCTCTCCGCTCTGTGAAGCGTAGACAAGAATTTAATGATTTAATTACAGTTGTAAGCCCTTTCCATGAGACTTAAATTGAGCTGAGAATATTTTTTTCTTTCTCTCTCTCTCCCTCTCTCTCTCTCTCTTCTGCGTTCTCTCTCTCTGCTATTAGCAGCCGCGTGGACGCCCGAGTGCGTGGCCTGGTGTCCGCACCGGGAGGGGTTTGTGTCTGACCAGGAATCCGGACCCCGAGTATCCCAGCAGGCGCGGGGCCGCGGCCTCCAGGGCCGCCCCAGAACGGACTGCCTCTCCCCACCAGCCGCCAGGACCTCGGAGCCCCTCTCTGGGTCCAGAGAAGCGACGGGGAAACTTTGGGAGAAACTTTGCCAACTTCGCTCTCGGCGAGGGAGAGGCTGCCCGAATGGCCGGGCCAGCGGCTGGCCGCGACGCGCGGGGTGGGCCCCCAGCCAGGCCCGGGCACCCGGAGCGGGCCGGTCCGCCCAAGGAGCCGCTCCAAGCCGGCCGGCCGGCCCCTCCCTCCCCCACTCCGCCCCTGCTCCTCCCCGACCTGGCCCGCGCCCTTGGGTCTCCAAGCAGCCGAGATGCGCAGCGCCCAGAACTAACAGGATCGGGAAACCTGGCCCTCAGCGCGAGTGACGTTATTTTTTTTTTTACCTCTCCAGGATCATCCTTTTCCACCTGACTCGAGCAGTTTCACTCCCTCCCCCTCCTTTGTTTGTCTCTATCCATCTGTCTTTCCCACTCTCTATATATTCGATTTCTAGGTCATTGCTTTTTCTTCTCTTTCCTCAATTCCCTCATTCGCCGTTTTCTTTTTTCCTCTGGACCACTTTTCTCAGTTTTGCTCCCTCCCTCTTCCCTTATTTTATGGCTTTTCCCCCTCTCTCTGACTCTGCATCTCTTTCCCTCGCCCTCATTGCTTGTTCTTTCTTTTTTTTCGTCCCTCTCTTTCATCCTAATCTGTTTGCTTCCTTCGTCGATTTCTTGGTCTGTCTCTCAGGTTCTTTGCATGTATTTTCTCTGCTCTTCCTCTCCAGGATCCGTCCCCTCCCCCCGTGGATCTGCCTTCCTGGCGGCGCCCCCTCCTCATCCATCTTGGGAGATGAATATGTCGCTTTATTGGATGCCGAGGCCAGAGCTGGGTGATGGGGCTCGGCCAGCCTAGCGCGTTTTCTTCATGCATATTGACGAGATGGTAATGAGTGCGTTTGCATTGTTGCATGGAGGTGCTTCGTTTCCTGCCGCAGTTCGGAGCCGAAGAGGGTGTCGCGGGCCCAAGAGTGCCCTCAGTGGGCACCCGGCCTGATGGCCGCAGCTGGCCCTCAGCGGGTTCACCGTGCTCAGGGCCCGGGGAAGGAAGTGATCTCGCCGAGCGCCCGCTCGGGCCGCCGCCTCCTTGGGCTTCTCCACAAAGGCTGGCGGCCCTCCTCTCATTAAAGCCTCATTACTGGAACCCCCGCTTGGCTCGCGACGGTTCCTTCGCGCCCCCCAGCCCAGGGGCCTCAGAACCCCCTCCCCTGATGTTTTGAGGCCCGTCATGGAGCGCCACCAGGAAATTAGTGCCTGACAACATCGTCTAATGGCAATAAATTGTTTGCGATTCCGAATGACACGTCGCGGGATCAAACACAGCCGCATTGTGTACGGTGCCCTCGCTCACTCGTTAACTTGGAGTGCGCAGTGGCCGCTCTTGGTCAGGGAAGGTTGTGCGCAGGCCGCTGGCTGTCCGCTCCCGCCTGGGCTCAGCCGACCTGGAGGATCTAGCCGTTCTAGAGGGGCGTGTCCCTCCCAGAGAAGATCTGCAAAACTCAGGACCCAGGCACGCCTCTCCAAGAGGTGAAGGTTTCTGAAAGTCAGGAGCTCAGAGGGCGCAAACTCTGAGTTGAGCTCAGAGGGAACCGACGTACTCCTTGCTGAAAAATCAGAAGGGCATGAAGCCTCCGTTCCAGACACAGTCGAGTGGAGAACCTCTGGACATTACACTTTTGCATTAATCTCCCCATTCTCTTCCAACTTCGTACTGGGAAAGTTGAGAGCTCTTGGTTTAGAAGCAAAAATGTCAAATCTGGACTTGTCTGGAATTGTGTAATATCGCGTCCCGCAAACTTCAAGCCCACGGCTACCACCTCTACGATTATTTGCTTAATATTTTCCTTTATGTTCACTCACTTTAAATACTTAAATACATGTTTTTGGAAAAAAAACCTTGATACTGCTACTGTGACTGGAAAAGTGGCTGTTACTCACCATAAAAGGAAATTGTAAAAGATAAACACAACCAACCAACGTTAATACAGGTTAGCCATGTTGCTTGCCTGGGAATGATTTCTAGAGGTCCAACTGTGTGTGTGTGTGTGTGTGTGTGTGTTTATTAGCAAGTGTTGAGAGTGTCAAATACGAATCTTTCTAGAAGAAATGAGAGAACTGAAAAGGGAATGTTTCCCACTATTCAATAATGTGAATTAATTCTTTATCTCCACACTATCTAAAATTATGTTGAGGACCCTAAAAGTTGCACTGGTTTAGGGTTTACCAATGTCTATTGAAGAGTATGTAAAAAATTCAAGATAAAAAGATAACATGTTGAGTTATTATTATTTACCCAATAATTGTGTTAAGCATGTTCACACAGTATCACATTTAATTCTCACAATAGACCTACAAGGGAGAGACTAGCTTAGGGTGGCCATGTATGGTTGTGCAGGATGCTCACTGAACAAGGGAACCCAGCTGAGGGACTAAGAGGGTCTGAGGTTCAGTCCTTGTGTGCTCATCAAGCTGAGTACCTCAGCTCAGGGCTGCACTCGAGGAAAAGCATATTTCTCTAATTTACACAAAGTTGGGGTATGACCTAGCCCTTATCTGAGAGAGCTTAGAGAGCTTGGCCAAGCTCAGACTGGAACCCCATCTGATATTCATCCTTCTAGGAGGAAGACCAGGGTCTTTTGGGGATTGGGGGAGGTGGTGCTGGGAGGCTCGGAGGGGGATACTGGAAGGCTAGTCCCTGGTTTGACCAAAGGTAAAGGCAACGAGACTGCTGGGCTTTCCCTTCCCCTTGATCCTCACGCTTCATGCAAATATTTGGAGAGGACTTGAGTAAAAATACAGCGGGTCAAGGGCCCATTTTCCCTGCCAGCAGCCAGGCTGGGGTAGGGGGAGAAGATATCCTGGTTTGCTTGACTTAACCATGGACATTTAGACCTGTTCCTTGCCTTTTTTGGTTCAGTTTACCTGCATGAGTTTATAGACCAGAGTTCTGCTTTGTTGCCACCCCTACCGTTAGGAAATTTCAGATTCTTAAAGGCAAACAGGAATTGCATTGCACCAGAGGCTGAGAATCAGGGGTTACCTCTGGTCATAGGCATCTTTTGGGGGGTGGTTTGCTCTCCATAGAGTTTTTAAAAAGTTGAATTGCTTGCCAACACTTGCTAATTAGGTGATTTTATTTAAAAATCTAGATCTCAGAGTTTGTTTGAAAAACCAGAAGGCTGAGAAATACAAGACTCTCCTTTATGAGATCACAGCAGCTACCCATCTATCTGGACACACCCCAGTTTGCTCCAATCCCCACCTGGCCCACTTCTCTCCATTGCCTGCAGGTAGCTAAGTGGTAGCGATGCTTTGCATCCTCAGTGGAAAGAATGGGACGCCCATTCTTTCAGGAGACACTGCTCCTCCAATGTGAAGAAAGTGGCACAGAGCATGACCTGGGCAGGTGTTCTTCTTTCCTTTTCTCTCTACCACTTCCCCAGTTAGCTGGGTGGCTGCTTTTCCAGCTAGCCAGGTTGAGGGCAGGTTTCCAGGAGTCATGGGAATGAATATCTCTGAGAGGTTGTCCAAGAGACCCAATTGGGCCAATTCTAAAACTTCTGGGAAGAGAATAGAAAGGCTGGTCCCTAAACAGCCATTAGTAGGATACCCCTGCCCCCTTGCTTTCCCCGCCTTAGCATCAGCCCTTTCTTGATTCCTAATGTCAAACCACAAAGTCTGCTTCCTCCCTTCTTTTCTTCCTCTCTACCTTTCTCTTTGCAACAAACATTTATTGGGTGCCTTCCATGAGCTAGGAAGTGTGCTAAGTGCTAGGAAGGATGAGCTGGACAGACCAGGACCCTGTTCTGAAGGAGCTTACATTTTCGTAGGGCAATCAGATACCAATGAGGAAAACAAGCAGAACAAATTAAGATGCGTTAAGTTCTATAAAACAACACAAATGATAATACAAGGTGTACCAAGTTGGATGGTGTCTCCCTCAGATTCATGTCTTTCCCAGAATCTCAATATGACCTTATTTGGAAATAAGGCCCTTGCAGATGTAATAAATTAAGATGAAACTTATATTGGAGTTTCATCTCCTATTGGAGTAGGTTGGGCTCGTAATGCAGTAAGACCAGTGTCCTTATAAGAAGAGGAGAAAAGACACAGAGATAGACACAGAAGGGAACAAGGTGATGTGAAGATAGAGGCAAAGATTGGGTTGATGCATCTATAAGCCAAGGAATGCCAAAAATTGCTGACAATCACCAGAAGCTAGAAAGAGGCAAGAAAGAATTCTCCCCTAGGGCCTTCAGAGAGAGCATAGCCCTGTCAATACCTTGATTTCAGACATCTAGTCTTCAGAACCATAAATTTCTGTTGTTTCAAGCCATCTAGTTTGTGGTAATTCGTTACAGAAGCAGCCCGAGGAAACTAATGTATAGAGTGATGTGATGGGTTTAAGAGAGCTGTTACTTTAGATAGCACAGTCACAAATCTGTGAGGAGATGATGTTTTAGCTAAGATGGAGCCAGTCATGAAATTCTGGGGGGACAAGTGTATTTTAAAGCTGCTCAGTCCAATACAGTAGCTGCTAGCCACATGTGGCCATAGAACACTTGAAATGCAGCTGGTCCAAATTGAGATAAGCTGAAAGAGTAAAACACCACCAGATATCAAAGACTTAGTATGAAAAGAAAAGAATGTAAAATATCTCATTCATTTAAAAATATTAATTGCACATTGAAATGATAATATTTTGGATAGATCGAGTTAAAGAAAGAATATTATTAAAAGTAATTTCACCTGCTTCTTTTTACCTTTCTAAATGTGGGCAGTAGAAAATTTCAAATTACATTTGGGGCTCACATTATATTTCTGTTGCATGGTGTTGTTCTAAAGGGAAGGAACAACATGTGCAAAGGCCCTGTGGCAGGGAAGGAGCTTCATGTGTTCAGTACTTCTATACTCAGCCTGCATGTTGATATTTATTTGGTGATGTTGCTAAACCTTGGGAGCTGATCCGAGAAGGCCTATTGAACTTACAAAGAATAAATATGTGTCTTCGTTCCTTCTTTTCAGTGGAAAGAGAGGTCATGAAATTCAGCCCTTCAGCCTGAATGGCACCTCCTTTCTCCTTTCCAACTCTCTTAGGCACAAACTCTGCCCATCCATTCTGCTCAGTACGTCCATCTCACCCTCTCCCTATGCTTGCTTTTTTAAAAAAAATTAATTAATTAATTAATTTTTGGCTGCGTTGGGTCTTCGTTGCTGCGCGTGGGCTTTCTCTAGTTGCGACGAGCGGGGGCTACTCTTCATTGCGGTGTGCGGGCTTCTCACTGCGGTGGCTTCTCTTGTTACAGAGCGTGGGCTTCAGTAGTTGTGGCACGCGGACTCAATAGTTGTGGCTTGCGGGCTCTAGAGCGCAGGCTCAGTAGTTGTGGTGCACGGGCTTAGTCGCTCCGCGGCATGTGGAATCTTCCCAGACCAGGGCTTGAACCCGTATCCCCTGCATGGGCAGGTGGATTCTTAACCACTGTGCCACCAGGGAAGTCCTCCCTATGCTTGTTAAGATGAAGGACTTGGAATGAGGTCTAGCTCCATAAGTCTCCTTATCTGCTGATGGCTGGCGCCAAGGCCGTGGTATGACGGTACAGAGCAGATACCACCCTCCTCAAACCCACAGCTTGCAAAGTGAACTTCAAAGACCATGTTAGTCCATTTATTAAGCTAGAATTTTGTTCTTCCAAGACAGAGGTATTACAAAATGGTAGAATACAAAATGGTATTCTAGGCAATGGAATGCTGCCTCTGAGACAAGATGATAAAAAGACTGTGGGTTCTGTCTTGGGCACTTTCTGACTCTCTGTCTCTGAGATTACCAGCTGCTATGTTGTGAGGATGTTCAGACTGCCAACGGAGGGGCCCATATGGCAAGGAACTGAGACCTGCTGGCCGCCACATGGGTGAGCTTGGAAGCAGATTCTCCAGTCCCCATTGAGTCCTCAGGGGACTGTAGCCCTGACCAACCACTTGACAGCAACCCCATGAGAAACCCTGGGCCAGAGGCACCAGCTAAGCTGCACCTAGAGTCTGACTCATAGAAACTGTGAAATAATAAATGTTTGTTGTTTGAAGCTAGAAGTATGCAAACTACAAGTGGGCTGGCTGTCTATTTTTGTAAAGTTTTACTGGAACACGAAAATGTCCATTGTCTGTGGCTGCTTTCAGGCTCCAATAGCAGAAGCTGTTGAGTAGTTGCAGTGGACATCATACGGCCCACAAGTCTGAAATATTTACTCTCTGGCCCTTTAAGGAAAGGTTTGCTGATCCCTGCTGTGTTTTAGAATAATTGTTACAGAAATAGGTAACTAATACAATGACTTTAGGATCTAGAACAATGGGCCCAACTGGGCTTGTATGGTATGGGGTAGGGCTTCTGATTTCAGTTTAGCTCCGTTTAAGAGGTGTTAACTGAGCATCTACTGTGTGCCAGGCCCAGTCTCAATCATATTCCAGAATGCTGCATTTATTCCTTTATCTACTGTCCCCTCGGGCACTTCTGAGTTGATGGCATTCTGTAGGTGTGCCAAGTGTCTGTGGATTTAAATTGGCTTTTAGAGATTGGAATTAGCAGGACATTCTTTGGAAACACAATGGAGTACTCTGTAATCATGGAGCAGGGAGCAGGCAGATTTCGGCTGCTATGTATGTGAAGAGTTTGTTGGTTGTTACAATCTGGAAATGTTCCTATTGCCTTACCCTGAGCCTCCCAGGGCTCTCCTGCTGCCCCAGCTGCCCACCACTACCCCCCCTCCTTGGCCCAATGGTCCAGCAACCACAGGGCATAAGGCAGGCACAGCAGGGGCCTCCAGAGCTTTTGGGGTCTACTCTGATTGGTCAGTTCTCATGTCATACCAGTGATGGCATATTTATATGTCACCCCCAGATAAACCCTGACTGCCAGCCACTGCTCCACTTTAGTCTTGGTGTGTGGAGGAGGAAGGCCCATCTCCACTGCTCTCCAAGGCCGGACCTTGGGCCTGGCCCTGAAGAGACACTCAGCGATGTTGTCCGTATGATGGAATTCACTGGTGTCCATTGAATGTTTGCCCTTTTCTGGGGTAGACAAGGGAGAGGATGCAAAGAAGAATAGGACATGGGGGTTCAGCAGCCAGATCTTCCGCGGTGAAATCAAACCCCATCGCTTACCTTGGGCAAGTGACTCAGTTCTCCTTGCGTGAGTTTCCTCCCCTGTGACAATGATAGTTCCTACCTCGTGGCATTTTTACTGAGGAGAAAGTAATATAATTTTATATATATGTATATATAAAATTATAATATATATATTATATGTCAGTACATCATATCAATATGATGTAATTATATATAATATCATAATATAAAGATAGCACTAACACAGGTGCTAAGAATAATACCTGTACCTGGTAAGCACTCAGAAAATGTTAGCAAAGAAGTCCAGGGACCAGAAGAATAAACTCAGAGGGGGTCGTGATAATGGCAAGGTGTTAAGTTCAGTCAGTGTGGAATGAGCGCTGACGATGTTCCCACGATGCAGACAGGGCTGGTTTCCTGGGCAAGTGACCCGTGCCCAGTGGCCCCTGCTTAGAAGCACCCTGCACTTGGTTTAATGCTTTACTCTCGCCATCTCGAAATTCTTAAGTAACTTTTGTTTGTTTGCTTGATTTTTTACATTGCATTTTTAAATTAATTTTTATTGGAGTAGAGTTGCTGTACAATGTTGTGTTAGTTTCTGCTTTATAACAAAGTGAATCAGCTATACATATACTTATATCCCCTCTTTTTTTGGATTTCCTTCCCATTTAGGTCACCACAGAGCACTGAGTAGAATTCCCTGTGCTATACAGTAGGTTCTCATTAGTTATCTATTTTATACATAGTAGTGTATATATATCAATCCCAATGTCCCAGTTCATCCCACCCACCCCTTCACCCCCCACCCCGGGATCCATATGTTTGTTTTCTATTTCTGCTTTGCAGATAAATTCATCTGTATCATTTTTCTAGATTCTACATAAAAGCTATGTTATACGATATTTGTTTTTCTCCTTCTGACTTACTTCACTCTGTATGAGTCTCTAGGTCCATCCACGTGTCTGCAAAATGCGCAATCAAAATTCTTAAGTAACTTCTGAACATGGGGCCCACATTCTCATTTTGCACTGAGCCCTGAAGGTTATGTAATGATCTTGCATACAGAGGTGCGTGAAGCACCGTTCTGCTCCTCGGGAGCTTGGCAAGCCTGCTAGGTGGGCGGATGGACCCACCGTAATCACATCACGGAGCTATAGGCATCCTGGGGGAGCGTCGGGCTTCCACGTGTGCGCCCACGCATCTAGGTTGGGTGGAAACCGCCAAGAAGACCCTCTTGAAGCTGCAAAGAAAAGCACAGCAAAGGCCAAGCCTGCCTGATTCCACCATGGCAACCCCAAGAGAGACTCCAGCAAGGAAACCACGTCCCATGATGCATTTGTTCAGGGAATGCTGCTTGGATTTATCTTCTGCAAGAGGAATAAGGTTTTGAATTTCTATTTTTGAAACCTTTGGAAAATCCCTCTTTAATCACTGATGACAGTTTGACATTTTTCCAGCTGTTTAGAAGCAGTAGACAAGTCAAGTCGCTCGGCAGGGCACAGGTTGGCATGCTGGGATGAGTTTGGGTTCTAACCTCCCTCCCCATCCCTGACTCCTCTCAGCTTTGACGAAAAGGGAAGGAAAAAAAAAGAAAACCCAAACCCAGGCTCTTGCAGGGTCTTTGCCCATCTGTGCCATCTGCATTTGGGGGTTTACTCCTGAGAGTGAAATCTTAATTGGGCAACTATGTCTTTCCTCCTCCCAGATTCGTGGACTCACCTCCTTCTTGCCAACAGAGGATTCTGGTGGCTTGTGTCTTTCCCTCATTAAATTCGCCTCTTGGTTGGGAGGATTGTTTTATTGGCTAAACAGGCACCAGTGATGGCTCTTCATTTTTTTACGTGGTCTTCCACGGACAATCAAGACGTGGGTGTGGATAATAATCCAGGTTCCATCTTCACCTGACTTATTGGATAAGAGCATGTGCTCAAATCTTAGCTTTGCCTCTTACTCTCTGGGGGACATTGGGAAAGTTATTTGACCTCTCTGTGCCTCAGTTTCTCCATCTATAAAATGCCAGGAGGAAAATTAAATGACTTAATACATATAAAGTGCTTAGAACACATAATTAAGCGCTTAGGAATATAAATATGTATATAACATATTTTAAAAGACATCTTTCCCACTTATTATTATGTATGGATATACTATTACCTCTATCATCATACTCCTATCTATAAGAACACGTGTATATAACATCCTCTACATTCCAGGTGCATTTTTAAGCCCTCTACAAGAATCACCTCACTCAAACCTCAAAATGACGTTGTGAGGTAGGGACTGTTTTCTCCCCCATTTTATAGATAAAGGAAACTGGGGCACAGAGAAGTTAAGTAGCTTGCCTGAGGTCACACAGCTAGAACCAAGAGTCATACTGAGGCCTTTAGCGCCAGAGTCACTCCCCACCCTTACCCACTGGGATCTACTCATGCATACAACACGCTTTGCTGAACATTTAGGATTTTTCCTTTTTCAATAACATTTTCAACTTCTTATTGAAGAATCATAGACATACATGAAATGCATGTATCGTAAGTGTAGAACACATGTATTTTCACAAAGTAAAAACACCCACGTAACCAGCATCCACATCAGGAAACAGAAGATGATGGTCCCTCAGGAGCCCCCTGTGTCTTCTGGTCACTCCATTCCCATCCCCCACCCATGAATACCCACTAGCCTGACTTCCAACAGTAGAGATTAGTTTTGCCTAGTTTTATACTTTATGAAAACAGAACCACACAGCATGTATTCTTTTGATTGTGGCCTATTTTGCTCAATATTATGTTTGTAAGATTCATCCGTATTTTTGCTTGTGGTTGTAGATTGTTTATTCTCCTTACTGCATAGGGTCCCATTTATCAATCTATTCTACCGTTGATGGGCGTCTGGGTCGTTTTCATGAATAGTGCTACCAGGAACATTCTGGCACATGCTTTTTGGTGGACATATATATGCAGTTCTGTCGTGTGTATACCTAGGAATAGGACAGCGGATATGCATATATTCGGCTTCAGTAGATACTGCTAAACAGTTTGCCAAAGTTTTTTCAGGACACTGTGTGGTGGTGTTGGGGAATGAGATCGGGGGTTGGGTATTTTGTAAGTGATTTCCCTTTCTGACCATTGACTGGAAATGAAACATGACATTTGGACCTAGTGGCAGGCAGAGTCATCAAGGTACACCAGGGACTTATTTATGGGGTTTTGTTAAACATCCCACCTTTCTTTAATTTCTGCAGGATTTCCTCTTCCTGTAAAGTTGGCCGAAAGGGCAAACCGTGCAGGTTTCGTGATGTGGCTCTTAGAGCTGAGAGGCAGAGCAGCAGCGGGGTTGACCCTGTTCCCCGGTGGGCGTGAGCCTGGCGCTGAGCCCTTGTCGCCCTGTGAATCCACAGAGTGAGCGTGATGGAGAGGCTCATTCACTCATCACCAAACGTCGACTAAGTGCTCTCTGCGTGGCCCACCCTGTGCGGGACGCCGGGGACACAGTGGTAGACAGGGTCGGCCAGATCCCTGTCCTCTCTGGGCTTACATCCTCCTGGAGGACTCATTCAAACAGGGACACGAACAAATTGAAACAAGTATTTTCAGGGCATGGTAAGAAAATGAAAAAAAATAAAATAAAACAAGGATATGAGAAAGCAAGTAATTGGGAAGGTGGGCGGCATTATTGACAGCCCAGGGAAAGGACACCAGTCATCAGTTTAGAAATATCTCAATATTTAGAAACATTGAGCAGGGCCGGCCTCTTGGGCCTGCAGGTCTGTGCACTTGCCGTGATGCTCTGCTCTTGCTGTCCTAAAAGACTTAATAATTTTTGAGCAAGAGCCCACATGTTCATTTTGTCCTGGGCCCCGTGGATCACGTAGTTGGTCCTGCCAGGTTGTTGGAGCGGGGAACAAAGAAACTGCATATAAGACACCCCGATGGCTAAGCCTGGAGGATTCCTCAGTTTCTCCTTGCCCCTCCCCCTTCCCCCTCATTTCTCTGAATCTTACAAGTTCTGAACCTGACTCTGAGGCTTCGGTGAGAGCAAATCAGGATCCAAGTTGGGCAGTTGCTTTTGATGTGGGCCTTTCATGGCTTAGGAATCCTGCAGTTCCCATCCCCGGAGGCCCCCGGGTGATTAATGATAACGGGGCTTTCTCCATTGTGTAAGCCAGAAGGAAGGAAGGAAGAGCACTTTAAAAGGAGAGAGTGTACAAGTGCTGGGCCCTTGGACTTCAAGCCCCCTGGGGAGGGAAGTGTAGCCCTTCAGCAGAGGGCTTGTCGGGGTAGCTCTGGGGAGCTCCATGGGCTGGTGACCCGAGTCAGGACATCGGGCTCTGACCCCCGGTCATCTCTGTTGTGCTTTGATGATCTGACCACTGCCTCAAGTCCCAGCTGAGGCCTAGAGAGCCACTGCTGAGCGTTTGAGACTTTGGCAGAATCCAAATCCTAGCCTAGTCCTCCAGAATGTTCCCAGCATCCCAGGAGACCCTATGTCCCAGTTATACTGGCAGGGAGGGCCTGGGGCAGCTGCAGACAGGGCTCCTGAGAGTCTGAGGGGAACCCCACTTCTATTGTTATGAGCCCCTCCATCATTTCAAAGGGTGAAGAAATGCCAAGATAAGGTTCTAGAAGATCATGGTTCGTTTTAGACATTTGCTACCAACAAACGAATACATTTGAGAGACACACACAGAATATCATGTAATGTAATTGTGTTGGGCAGGATTTTTATATTCACACTCATATTTGTATTTATAATTAGCTAATCAATGGGGGATAGGAGTGTGTGGATACACAGCCCAGCTTTCCCATCTGCCTGGGAGATGATTCTGCAGCGGAGTCTACGTGGCTCCTCTGAGGGTCCCAGGGGCTGAGTCCCAGTGGTAACCTGCTCGTTGACACACCTTTCGTGGCTTTCCTCCCTTCCCTGCCTCGCTTTCCCCCACTTCATTGTGCTTCTGGGATCAGCCCCCTAATAGACTCCCTGTACCCCAGTCCTTTTCTCAGGCTCTGCTTTTGGGAACCCAAATTAGGACACTGCCTTAACAACTCAGATCTACCATGCCAGTCCCAGAGCTCCCTGACCATCCTCTAGATTCTTAGTTCACCAACCTAAATACATTTCAAAGTACTGATACCTTGTTCTGTGGCCTTAGGTAAATCACTCTACCTGTCTGGGTCCAGATTTGTCACCCATTAAGTGAAATAACATTAAACTAATAACACCCATGTCTCCACTTTTCCAGTATGGTTGTGGACGTCAAATGCTGTTAAGACCTAGGGAATGACAGTGATCCCTGAGTAGAGGGATTTGAGTGACGTTAATTTTCTTTGTCCTCTTTCTTATTTTCCAATTTTCGTGCAAGGGATATGTAAACGTTTTGAAATCAGAGGAAAACAATTCGTGCTATTGGAAAATGAAAAGGCAGTTTCTGAAACCGGAGAACACTAGGCAAGAGGAAAGAGGAGGCTGGAGAGAGTGGAATTTGAGGCAAACAGCAGTCATTTGGGGGCACTGGGTCCGATGATTGATGATAAACGTCAGTTTTCTTTGCGGGCAACTTGCGAGCCCATGGTCTCAAGTGGGCCATGGAAACCTGGGCTGGGGGCTGGGGTAAGAGACTCCTTCTCATCTCCCTGAGTGAGGGAGAAGGGGCTGATGCTGGACTCACCATCAGGATTGGAGCATGATGGTGGGAGGACAGTGGGAATGTGGGAAGGGGGCATGAGAAGGAGTGGGAGAGGACCCGGCCATGAGTGATGGAGCAGGGCAGAGGAGAGGCCCTAATGACAGACATCCAGACAAAAGTACGGCTTGGATGCACTTGGATGTTCCCTTACGTGTTTGTAAAAGAAGAAAGAGAAAGAAGCTATAATACTCTCAGAACCCCAAGTATCCCTGAGCAGCCCCATTTCCTGATTTAAGCCAATCCTCTGCTGGGCTTCCTGATCTGTGAGGAGAGACGTCTCTGTTTCAGTTACTGCCGTAAACCCAGTGCCTGGCACCTAGGGTATCCGAAAACTATTATCATTCAACTGGTTTAACCCAGATATAATCTGGGACACTATGTGGCTCAGTCTTACCTCAGGGTGGTACTTAGAGAAACAGAGTCCAAAATAAAAAATATTCAGAACTTAAAAGTGATTTGAATCTTTACTTGTGACTCTCAAAACACTTCCATGTGGCTCTAATTCATAACCTAGAGCTGTGGTTCCTAAAATCCCCCTTTCTCTCTTCTCTGGTCCTTATACATCCTGCTGCTGCTGCAGAGATGCTTGCTGTCTAAATGCCCCC